>NC_056688.1:106559524-107183842 GCF_018350215.1 Panthera leo
AGCTATAAATAGGAATTGGGCCACTGATTTTCATGACTGAGATTCACATATCAGTTCCCACTGGAAGAGGAGGAAAGCAGCACAGCAGTTTTAGAAGAGTTTAAACCCTTTAGTAGACATTGACTCCAAACTCTTACATGTGATGGATGGGATCCTCTCCCTTGTGGTCCTGCCTTTGTTTCCAACCACTCTCCCCTGGTGTCTCACAGCTATAATACTGAGCTTGCTTCAACACTTGAAATGAGGCTGGTTCACTCTCTTGTGCCTCATATCCTCTGAATCATTTGCATCCATGTGCCTGTATATCTCTATTCATTTTCCTCTTAGACCACCAATTCCCTTTGTTGCATTAACTTATACACATTTTTCAGGTATTGTGTCCAACACAATTTTTTCAAGAAACCTACTCTCATCCTATAGGTAATACAGAAGCCCTGCCTTGGACTTCACTTAGCAATCTACATTCACCTTTATGGTAACTCTTATCTTTGGCCACACATCAAATCACTTGAGAAAGCTTAAAAAGTGCTGATGCCTGGATCCTTTGCCCAGAAGTTCTGATTTACTGGAAATCAGTTTTCAATGAGTATTGAGAACCGGTGATCTAGCGTAACATTACTTACATTTCTTTTTAATGTTTATTTATTTTTGAAAGAGAGGGAGAGAGGGAGAGATAGAGTGAGAGGGAGACACAGAATCTGAAGCAGTCTCCAGGCTCTGAGCTGTCAGCCCAGAGCCCAACGTGGGGCTGGAGCCCATGGACCGTGAGATCATGACCTGGGCTGAAGTCCGGTGCTTATCTGGCTGAGCCACCCAGGCTCCTATAGCATAACATTACTTTTTAAATTATAGGTCTCTCTCACTAGATTGAATGATGTAATAGCAGGCACGTGTTTAGATTGTTCACTAACCTCAATACCAATACTCTTGACTGTCATAGTATAGATAAGCAATTACTATCTGCTGAAGGAATGAAGAAAAGTCTGGCTGCAGTGTCCACGTTGGGACTAAATGTATAAAGCAAGTCTGTTTTTTGTGTAGTTCTTTTTTAAATTTATTTTTAATCATTTTTAATCTTTATTTATTTTTGAGAGAGAGACAGAGAGTGAGCAGGGGAGGAGCGGAAAGAGAGGGAGACACAGAATCCAAAGCAGGCTCCAGGACCTGAGATGCCCACATAGAGCCCAACGTGGGGCTCGAACTCATCAACCGTGAGATCATGACCTGAGCCGAAGTCAGACGCTCAACCGACTGAGCCACCCAGGCGCTCCAATTTTTTGTGTATTTCTAAACACTTTGATAATATAAGTGGAAGATTTAAATGGGACTTCTTACCTCAATTACAATGGTGGCAGGGAATAAGCTTTGGTCATACACCCAGCCTTCCACACAGGGCTCTATGTCTGGCCCACTCGTGTTGCAGAAGGTACAATTCAGGTGAAGGAACTGCCCCTGGGGATGGATGAAGCGATGGCATTTCTCTGGCTTCGTGTTTGAGTCCAGTGGGATGGAGATTCTCAGGAGTACCTCTTGGCTGAAGATCCCAGTGCTGTTAGCAGAGACCGTGTCATTGTGAAGGATGTGGACCCAGCAGCAGTGACCAGGGATGGCTGCAGTGAAGTTCTCCAATAAAATATGAGTTTTCACTACGAGGCTGGAGATACAAAGGAAAATTATCTGAAGGATCTGGAATATCCCCAGGCCTCCAACTTGATCCAGGAGGCACTGAAGGGCCATGGAGGCTGAAGAACCGATCTGTAAGAGATGGCACAATGACTTTACTGAAATAAGTTCAAAGGGAGAAAATATTTCCTTTCGCTATGTCACACTAAGTGCATATATTTTTTAATGATTATTTTGAAAGAGAGAGAGAGTGTGTGTGTGTGTGTGCACACATGAATGAAGGAGGGGCAGAGAGAGAGGGAGAGAGAATTCCAAGCAGGCTCCCTGCTGTTAGCACGGAGCTGGACATGGGCCTTGAAGCCAGGAACCATGAGATCATGACCTGAGTTGAAATCAAGAGTCAGAAACTCAACCGACTGAGCCACCCAGGTGCCCCCACACTAAGTGCATATGGATCCTGACCCCACTTTCTCCTTAGTGGGCCCTGCCTGACCGACACAGAAGAGTGGTGGGAGGTTTTACCCCAAGTCTTTTGAGGCAGCTAGATAGTTTCCATAAAGTCACAGATACATGTATCTGGCAAAGAGACTTAGCTGTTGACAACTAAACTTGCTTAAAAGACTACTCAGTGAATGATCTTGACCTTACAGGCTCCTGGGAAGTCAGTAGAGTTTAGATGGAAATATCCCTGTTTGGCATATAACCTAAAACACACCTGTTCAATCATCTAGTATTTTCAGAAAAGGGATGTATGGAGGCCCAAGGGTGAACTTCTTTGTGTGATATTCCTGTGTAAAGAGCAGAGAGCAGGGATTTGTCTTGATTAGAACTGCATTTTTATTGAAGATTAAAGAAAACCATCCTTAGTTAAATCAAAGCAAAGTGGAATGTTGTGGACGAATGCTAACTTTTGGTAACTGAAGTCCTGCTACAGTTTAAATCACACCGTAACAGCGGTTTTAAGATTTTTGAAATGAGGAAATTTCAAAATGGAGGAAGGAAATTGTATTTTTTCTGTAATAGTTTGTTTTCCCAGAGTTACTGAGTCATCCGAATAGCATTTTGGACTAACTTTCTTTGCTATTGCTGTAAATAAACCAATGTCATGTGTTTATATGTATTTGTATATTATATTTTTATTTATAAGTTTCTAAGTGAAACATGAGGTTAGTGTTTCAAGGTCTTATAATCCAGTTAATAAGAGATAGATACACAAATAATTACACTGCAATGTCGTAAGATAATTATAAGAGAAATACACAATGTGCTGTGGAAAAATGAAAAAGACAATGTTTCATGATTCCCGGGGAGATGCCATGGGCCAAGGAAATGGTCTTTATAGAAGTGAACTTTTAACTACTCTTGAAGGAAGATTCTTGAGACAATAAAGCAGTGGGTGAACAATTGAAAAAAAAACCAGTTTATAACCAAGAGAATAATAAGCATGCAATCATAGGAAAAGGTAAATAATATTTGTGCACTTATAAGATATTCAAAAGATGGAATCTACAGGATATACAGGGCAATAATGGGAGCAGGTAGGTTGATTTTTAAAAATCTTTAGAATTTATTCTGCAGACTAGAGTTTCTTATTCTTCTTAAAAAAATTTTAAAGTTTTTATTTAAAATCCAGTTAGTTAACATACAGTGTAATATTAGCGGCAGGTGCACGATCTAGTGATTCAACAGTTGCATGCATCACCTGGTGCTTACCATGACAAGTGCCCTCCTTAAGCCCCATCACCTATTTGCCCATCCCCCTGCCCACCTCCCCTCTGGTAACCGTCCGTTTGTTCCCTATAGTTAAGAGTCTATTTCTTGGTTTGCCTCTCTCTCTCTTTTTTCCCTTTGCTCATTTGTTTTGTTTCTTAAATTCCACAGATGAGTGAGATGATATGGTATTTGTCTTTCTCTGACTTATTTTGCCTAACACAATACTCTCTAGCTCTACCCATGTCATGGCAAAGGGCAAGATTTCATGCTTTTTTGTGGCTGAGTAATATTTCATTATATGTATACTATGTAATATTCCATTATTTATATCTATATGTATATCTATATCTATCTATATCTATATCATGCCACATATATATATGCCACATATTTATCCATTCATCAGTCAATGGACACTTGAGCTGTTTCCATGATTTGGCCGTTGTAGATAATGCTGCTATAAACATCGGGGTGCATGTATCCCTTTAAGTTAGTATTTTTGTATTCTTTGGGTAAATAGTCAGTAGTGCAATTGCTGGATTGTAGGGTAGTTTTATTTTTAGTTTCTTGAGGAACTTCCATACTGTTTTCCAGAGTGGCTGCACCAGTTTGCCTTCCCACCAACAGTGGGAGTCCCCTTTCCCACTGGGAAAGAGGGCTCCCCTTTCTCCACATCCTTGCCAACACTTGTTGTTTCTTGTGTTGTTGATTGTAGCCATTCTGACAGGTGTGAGGTGATATCTCATTGAAGTTTTGAATTATATTTCCCTGATGATCAGTGATGTTGAACACCTTCTCATATGTCTGTTGCCCATCTGGATGTCTTCTTTGGAGAAATGTTTATTCATCTCTTCTGCCTATTTTTAATTGCTTATTTGTTTTTTGGGTGTTGAGCTTGATAAGTTCTTTATAGGCTTTAGATACTAACCCTTTATCAGACATGTCATTTGCAAACGTCTTCTCCCATTCCATCAGTTGCCTTTTAGTTCTGTTGATTGTTTCCTTTGATGTGCAGAAGCTTTTTATTTTGATGAAGTCCCAATAGTTTATTTGTTTATTTAATTTATTTTGTTTCCATTGCCCCAGGAGACATATCTAGAGAGAAGTCGCTACAGCTGATGTCAAAGAGGTCACTGCCTGTGTTCTCTAAGATTTCAATGGTTTCCTGTCTCTCATTTAGGTCTTACATCCATTTTGAGTCTATTTTTGTGTATGGTGAAAGAGAGTGGTCCAGTTCCATTCTTCTGGATATTGCTGTCCAGTATTCCCAATACTGTTTGTTGAAGGGACTTGTCTTCTTCCCTTTGGATATTCTTTCCTGCTTTGTTGAAGGTTAATTGACCATATAGTTGTGGGTTCATTTCTAGGTTTTCTATTCTGTTCCATTGACCTGTGTGTCTATTTTTGTGCCAGTATCATACTGTTTTGATCGCCACAGCTTTGTAATATAACTTGAAGTCCAGAATGTGATGTCTCCAGCTTTGCTTTTCTTTTTCAAGGTGGTTTTGGCTATTCAGAGTCTTATTCTTGAATTTCAAATTCATCACTTGTGGGACACCTTAGAAAGTAGATCTATGTCCAGCCTGCAGAGATTCCTTTTCAGGAAATGACTTAAATGGAACAATTACAATGATGAAATTTCTTGAATCATTGGGTGCTATCGTAAAGCTTTTGAAAGAGGGATATCTTAGTCTTCTAGGGCTACCATAACAAAATTGGTACCATAACACAGACTGGGTGGCTTAAACAACAGAAAGTATTTTGTTTCAGTTCTGTTGTTAGAAACAGAAAGTTAGAAACTAGAAATCAACAAGAAAGATAAAGCTGGTTCTATTTGTTTTTCTTTTGTTCTTTTTAAAGTTTTTAATTTAAATTCCAGTTAATTAACATACAGTATAATATTAGTTTCAGGTGTACAATTTAGTGATTCAACACTTCCATACAATACCCAGTGCTCATCATGACTAGTGCACTCCTTAATTCCCATCACCTACTTCACCCATCCCCCCACCCTGACTCTAGCAAGTATGAAGCTATTATATCAGAGATCCTCTGTTTCTCTACCTATAAAATGGAAATAGTATGACTTGCCTTATCTCTCAAAGTATTTATGAGGACCAAATCAGATGTGAAAGCACAGCATAAATATTAAAATATCACATACAAAACAAACTTGTATAGGAATGTTCATAGCAGCATTATTCACAATAGCCAAAAAGTGAAAATAACTAACTCAAAGATCCATCAATCAGTGAATGGATAAACAAAAATAACATAGCTATATTTAGCCATAAAAAGGAATGAAATACTGATGCATGTTACAATGTGGATGAACCTTCCAAACTTTATACTAAGTGATAGAAGCCAGAAAAAAAAGCCACCTTATATGATTCCACGTATATGAAATGTCCAGAGCAGAGGAATCCACAAGGAAATCATATTAGTGGTTTCAGGGCAGGGGGTGAAGGGGATAGGGAGGATTAGGGAGTCACTACTAGTGGGGACAAGGCTGATGAAAATGTTTTGAAATTAAGGTCATGGAGATGGCTGCATGACTCTGTGAATATACTAGAAGCCACCGAAATGTACACTTTAAAAGGATCAGTTTATAGCACATGAATTATATTTCTATTTTAGAAATTCTACAATAAAAATACGTTATACAAATATTAAAGAAAAAAGAAAGCTGGAAAGTTTAAAAGCACGTGGAAACTAAACAACATACTCCCGAACAACCAATGGGCCAAAGAAGAAATCAAAAGGAAAGTGAAAACAATCTTGAAACAAACAGAAATGAAAACACAACACACCAAAACCTATGGATGCTGCAAATCAGTTCTTAGAGAAGTTTAAAGAAATGCAACCATCTATTAAAAAACAGAAAAGTCTCAAGCAACCTAATTTTACATCACAAAGAACTAGAAAAAGAAGAACAAATTAAGCCATGGTTTGTTATAGAAGGAAGGATATAATAGAGCAGAATGGAAATAAATGAAATAGAGACTAGAAAAACAATAGAAAAGGGATGAGCACTGGGTGTTGTATGTAAGTGATGAATCACAGGAATCTACCCTCGATATCAAGAGCGCACTGTATACACTCTATGTTAGCTAACTTGACAATAAATTATATTAAAAAAAGAAAAAAGAAAAACAATAGAAAAGATCAAGATCAATGACTAAGAGCTGTTTTTTTTTTTGAAAATGTGAACAAACTGACAAACCTTTTGCTAGACTACTCAGAAAACAAAGAAGACTAAGACACAGAAATGAAAGAGGAGGCATTTCAACTGATACTACATGAAAACATAGGATCAGGAGACTGCTGTGAACAATTATATGCCAATAAATTAGATAACCTAGAAGAATGGGTAGATTCTAAGAAGCATACAGTCTACTAAGACTGAATGAAAGAAATAGAAAACTCGAACAGACCAATAATGAATAGAGGGATTGAATCAAATCAGTAATCAAAAATTTCCCAATACAGAAAAGCCCAGGACCAGATGACTTTACTGGTGAATTCTACCAAAAACTTGAAGAATTAATGCCAATCCTTCTCAAACTCTTCAAAACATTGACGACAAGGGAACGCTCCCAAACTCATTTTATGAGACCAGCAGTACCCTGATACTAAAGCCAAATAAGGACACTGCAAGAAAACAATAGACCAATACCCTTGATGAATATAGATGTAAAAATTCTTGGCAAAATAGTAGTAAACAAAATTCAACAACACATCAAAGGATTATATTCCATGACCAAGTGGGATGCTAGGATGGTTCAACATAAACAAAACATTAAATATGATATACCACATTAATAAAATAAATGATAAAAATTATAGGACACCCTCAATAGATGTAGACAAAATATTTGACAAAATTCAACACGGTTTCATGATAAAAAAACCCAACAAATTGGGTATAGAAGGAACATACCTCCACATAATACAGGTCATATGTGAAACACCCACAGCTAACATCATAGTCAACAGTAAAAGGCTAAAAACAAACTCTTCTTCTAAGGTCAGGAACAAGACAAAGTTGCCTACTCTCAACACTCTGATTCAACATAATACAGGAAATCCTAGATAGAGCATTCAGGCAAGATAAAGAAATAAAAGGAATTCAAATTAGAAAGGAAGAAGTAAAGTTGTTATCTGCAAATGATATAATCTTATATATAGGAAATCCTAAAACTCAACCAAAGAATTTTGGAACTAATCAAGGAATTCAATAGTCCACCCACAGGTATTAGTGGCATTTCCATACACTAACAATGAATTATATGAAGAAAAAAAAATCCCATTCATATTAAAATAAAAAACAATAAATATTTAGGAATTAGTTTAACCAAGGAAGAGAAAGATCTGTACAATGAAAAATATAAGACACTGATGAAAGAAATTAAAGAAGACACAAATAAATAGAATGATACTACTTGTTGATGAATGGGAAAAATTAACATTTTTAAATGTCCATACTATCTAAAGCCATCTACAGATTTAATGCAATCCCTACTAAATTTCAATGGCATTTTTCACAGAAATAGAAAATACAATCTTATAATTCATATGGAACCACAAAGGACCCTAAATAGCCAAAGAAATTCTGAGAAAGAAGAACAAAGCTGGAGGCATCACACTTCCTGATATCAAGCTATATTACAAAGAGTAATTAAAATATCATGGTACTGGCATAAAAGTAGACACACAGTAAAGTGGAATAGAATAGAGTCTCCAGACATAAGTGTCCACATATATGGTCAACTAATATTTGACAAGAAAACCAAGAATACTCAATGGTGGAAGAAAGTCTCTTCAACAAATGGTGGTAAATAACCAAATGCAGAAAAATGAATGGGCCCATATACCACTCACCAAAATTAACCCAAAATGGAGGAAAGACTTAAATATAAGGCCCAATAAATGAAAACTCTTAGAAGAAATCATAGAGAAGAAGCTCCTTGACATAGGCCTTGGCAATGATTATTTGGATATGACAACAAAAGCACAAACACACAAGCAAAAATAAACAAGTAAGAGTACTCAAACTAACAATCTTCCTCATAACAAAAGAAACAATAAACAAAATGAAAAAGCAACAACCTACGGAATAGGAGAAAATATTTGCAAACAATATATTGGATAAGACATTAATATCCAAAATATGTAGAGAACTCATATAACTCAGTAACAAACAAAAACAGATTTAAAAATGGGCAGATGAACTAAACAGAGATTTTTTTTAAATTTTTTTTAATGTTTTTTTATTTATTTTTTTGAGACAGAGAGAGACAGAACATGAATGGGGGAGGGTCAGAGAGAGAGGGAGACACAGAATCGGAAGCAGCCTCCAGGCTCTGAGCCATCAGCCCAGAGCCTGACTCGGGGCTCGAACTCACGAACCGTGAGATCGTGACCTGAGCCAAAGTCGGACGCTCAACCGACTGAGCCACCCAGGTGCCCCCAGAGATTTTTTTTAAAGAAGATACCCCACATAACCAACAAATACTGAAAAGATGCTCAATGTCACTAATTACCACGAAATGCAAATCAAACATGGAAAACAATATGGAGGTTTCTCAAAAAGTTAAAAATAGAACTACCATATGATCCAGCAATCCCACTTGTGGGTATATATCCAAAAGAAATGAAATCAAGATGTTGAAAAGATGTTTGCACTCTCATGTTTATTGCAGCAGGATTCAAAATACCCAAGATGTGGAAAACCCTAAGTGTTCGTTGATGGATGAATGGGTAAAAAAGATTTGGTATATATATCAATGGGATATTATTCAGCCATGAGAAAGAAGAAAATTATGCCAATTGAGACAACATGTTGAACTTTGGGGGCACTATACTATGTGATATGTCAGAGAGAGGGTGATAGATATTGTATATAACTTGTATGTCAAATCTAAAAAAGCCAGACTTTTAGACACTGAGAGTAGAATGGTGGTTATCAGGATCTGGGCAGTGGGGGAATTGGTGAGCTGTTTAAGGATACAAACTTGCAAGCAGTAGATAAATAAGTTCTGGAGTTCTAATGCATACCCAAGTGATTATAGCAAATATTGTATTATAGATTTTAACCTGGGTAAAGGACTAGATTTTAAACGTCCTCAACACAAAAAAGTAATTATAATTTTGTGACACAAATGAGGTGTTAGCTAAGGTTACGATGGTAATCATTTTGCAACATACAAATGGTATTGTGAAGCCTCCAGCTTTGGTTTTCTTTTTCAAGATTGCTTCGGCAATTTCGGGTCTTTCCTGGTTCCGTACAAATTTTAGGATTGTTCTAGCTCTGTGAAGAATGCTGGTGTTACTTTGATAGGGATTGCATTGAATATATAGATTGCTGTGGGTAGTTTTGACATTTTAACAATATTTGTTCTTCATATCCAGGAGCATGGAATCTTTTTCCACTTCTTTGTGTCTTCTTCAATTTCTTTCATAAGCTTTCTATAGTTTTCAGTGTATAGGTTTTTCACCTCTTTGGTTAGATTTATTCCTAGGTATTTTATGGGTTTTGATCCAATTGTATATGGGATCGATTCCTTGATTTCTCTTTCTGTTGCCTCATTATTGGTGTCTAGGAATGCAACCGATTTCTGTGCATTGATTTTATATCCTGCAACTTTGCTGAATTCGTGGATCAGATCTAGCAGTTTTTTGGTGGAATCTTTTGGGTTTTCCATATAGAGTATCATGTCATCTGCAAAGAGTGAAAGTTTGACCTCCTCCTGGCCAGTTTGGATGCCTTTCATTTCTTTGTGTTATCTTATTGCAGAGGCTAAGACTTCCGATACTATGTGGAACAACAGTGGCGAGAGTGGACATCCCTGTCTTGTTCCTGACCTTAGGGGGAAAGCTCTCAGTTTTCCCCATTGAGGATGATATTAATGTTGGGTCTTTCATATATGGCTTTTATGATCTCGAGGTATGGTCCTTCTATCCCTACTTTCTTGAGGGTTTTTATCAAGAAAGGATGCTGTATTTTGTCAAAAGCTTTCTCTGCATCTATTGAGAGGATCATGTGGTTCTTGTCCTTTCCTTTAATGATGTGATGAATCACATTGATTCTTTTGTGGATATTGATCCAGCCCTGCATCCCAGGTATAAGTCCCACTTGGTCATGGTGAATAATTTTTTTATTGTATTGTTGGATCCGCTTGGCTAATATCTTGTGGAATTTTGCATCCATGTTCATCAGGGAAATTGGTCTATAGTTCCACTTTTTACTGGGGTCTTTTTCTGGTTTTGGAATCAAGGAAATGCTGGCTTCATAGAAAGAGTTTGGAAGTTTCCATTTTTTGGAACATCTTCAAGAGAATAGGTGTTAACTAGTCTTTTTTTTTAACAAATTCTTTTTTAACGTTTATTTTTATTTTTGAGACAGAGAGAGACAGCGTGAACAGGGGAGGGGCAGAGAGAGAGGGAGACAGAGAATCCGAAACAGGCTCCAGGCTCTGAGCTGTCAGCACAGAGCCCGACGCGGGGCTCGAACTCACAGACTGCGAGATCATGACCTGAGCTGAAGTCAGACACTCAACTGACCGAGCCACCCAGGCGCCCCTAGGTGTTAACTAGTCTTTAAATGTTTCATAGAATTCCTCTGGAAAGCCATCTGGCCCTGGACTGTTTTTTGGGAGACTAAGATCGTGACCTGGCTGAAGTCGGACGCTTAACCGACTGCGCCACCCAGGCGCCCCTACTAATTTGATTCTTTACTGGTTATGGGTCTGTTCAAATTTTCTATTTCTTCCTGTTTCAGTTTTGGTAGTGTATGTTTCTAGGAATTTGTCTATTTCTTCCAGATTGCCCGTTTTATTGGCATATAATTGCTTGTAATATTCTCTTATTATTGTTTGCATTTCTGCTGTGTTGGTTGTAATAGCTCCTCTTTCATTCTTGATTTTATTTATTTGGGTCCTTTCCTTTTTCTTTTTGATCAAACTGGCTAGGGGTTTATCAATTTTGTTAATTATTTCAAAGAATCAGCGCCTGGTTTCATTGATCTGTTCTACTATATTGTTGTTGTTGTTGTTTGTTTTATTTTGTTTTGTTTCAATAGCATTGATTTCTGCTTTAATCTTTATTACTTCCTGTCTTCTGCTGTTTTTGGGTTTTATTTGCTGTTCTTTTTCCAGTTCTTTAAGGTGTAAGGTTAGGTTGTGTATCTGAGAACTTTCTTCCTTCTTTAGAAAGGCCTGGATTGCTGTATACTTCCCTCCTATGACTGCCTTTGCTGCATCCCAGAGAATTTGGGCTGTGATGTTATCATTTTCATTGGATTCCATGTACTTAAAAAAATTTTTTTTAATGTTTATTTATTTTTGAAGGAGAGAGAGACAGAGTATGAGTGGGGGAAGGGCAGAGAGAGAGAGGGAGACACAGAATCTGAAGCAGGCTCCAGGCTCTGAGCTGTCAGCACAGAGCCCAACGCGGGGCTCAAGCTCACAAACTGTGAGATCATGACCTGAGCCAAAGTTAGATGCTTAACTGACTGAACCGCCCAGGCACCCCCATGTACTTTTTAATTTACTCTTTAACTTCTTGGTTAGCCCATTCATTCTTTAGTAGGGTGGTCTTTAGTTTCCAAGTATTTGTTATGTTTCCACAATTTTTCTTGTGGTTGATTTTGAGTTGCATAGCATTGTGGTCTGAAAATATGCATGGTATGATCTCGATCTTTTTGTACTTGGCGAGGGCTGATTTGTGTCCCAGTATGTGAAATATTCTGGAGAATGTTCCATGCGCACTGGAAAGCAATGTGTATTCTACTGTTTTAGGATGAAATGTTCTGAATATATCTGTTAAGTCCATCTGGTCCAGTGTGTCATTCAAAGTCACTGTTTCCTTGTTGATTATCTGTTTAGATTATCTGCCCATTGCTGTAAGTGGAGTGTTGAAGTCCCCTACTATTATGGTATTATTACCAATGAGTTTGTTTATGTTTATGATTAATCAATTTATATATTTGGGTGCTCTCACATTTGGAGCATGAATGTTTACAATTGTTAGGTCTTCCAACAGACACATGAAAAGATGCTCAACGTCGCTCCTCATCAGGGAAAAACAAATCAAAACCACACTCAGATATCACCTCACGCCAGTCAGAGTGGCCAAAATGAACATATCAGGAGACTATAGATGCTGGAGAGGATGTGGAGAAACAGGAACCCTTTTGCCCTGTTGGTGGGAATGCAAATTGGTGCAGCCACTCTGGAAAACAGTGTAGAGGTTCCTCAAAAAATTAAAAATAGACCTACCCTATGATCAGCAATAGCACTGCTAGGAATTTACCCAAGGGATACAGGAGTACTGATGCATAGGGGCACTTGTACCCCAATGTTTATAGCAGCACGCTCAACAATAGCAAAATTATGGAAAGAGCCTAAATGTCCATCAACTGATGAATGGATAAAGAAATTGTGGTTTATATACACAATGGAGTACTACGTGGCAATGAGAAAGAATGAAATATGGCCCTTTGTAGCAACATGGATGGAACTGGAGAGTGTGATGCTAAGTGAAATAAGCCATACAGAGAAAGACAGATACCATATGTTTTCACTCTTATGTGGATCCTGAGAAACTTAACAGAAACCCATGGGGGAGGGGAAGGAAAAAAAAAAAGAGGTTAATTCTAGGCATCTCATTCATGGAGACACAATATTCCAGGATTTCCCTCAAAAAGACTTAAAAAAATTTTTTTTCAATGTTTATTGATTTTTGAGAGACAAAGACAGAGTGTGAGTGGGGGAGGGTCAAAGAGAGGAGACACAGAATCCAAAGCAGGCTCCAGGCTCTGAGCTGTCAGCACAGAGCCTGATGTGGGGCTCAAACTCACAAGCTATGAGATCATGACCTGAGCCGAAGTCGGATGCCCAACCGACTGAGCCATGCAGGTGCTCCTAAAACATTTTTTAATGTTTATTTCTTTTTGAGAGGGGGAGGGGGTAGAGAGAGAGAGGGAGACACAGAATCCAAAGCAGGCTCCAGGTTCTGAGCTGTCAGCACAGAGCCCGACACGGGGCTTGAACCCACGAACTATGAGATCATGACCTGAGCCAAAGTCGGATGTTTAACTGAGCCACCCAGGTGCCCTGTGGTTATTATCTTCTTAATTGGCAAGCACTTACATTGAATTTGAGGCCAGTGAAATCAACCAACTAGATGTGAATTCCATATCAGAGGTCTTTAAATATAAGGTGAACAGTAATGATTAGACAAGTAAATACTTGATATAATGTATTATTTTTTGGTCACTTGTTCTCAGCCTAGTCACAAATTGCAAATACCTGTATTAATTAAAAAAAAAAAAATCTCCATGCCCTGGATACTTCGCAGACAAGCAAATCAGTGTATTTCACTCTAGGTGAGAAATGCGGGTATCAGTATTCTAGAAAACCTCCTCAATGTTTTCAGTGTGTGACCAAGATTGAGAACCCCTGAGGTATGGAATGCTAAGTGAATATAAAGATTGCCCCTAATATAACCTAGAAGATTTAGTTGAGGATTTCTAGAGAAAGTCATGCTTAAATTGAGACTTGGATGATATGGGTAAGTAAATGTAGGAGAGGGAGGCTGGAGAGCATGTCCACTGATGGTTGTGGCAGCAAGTGAACACTGAGGGACTGTGAGCTGCTGTGAAACTCCCCTGTGCTGGTTTCCTTCTCTTCCAGTGGGACCTCGTATGTCATTATCAGTCACAGAGATCAGTTCAATTCCTATTCATGGCTGGAATGTTGGTGGGAGGCTTCATATACGACCCTCTCTCGGACAGGTGAGTGTCTCCAGCTCACTGCTGCCCTTATTCTATGGTGTTTTCATCAGCTTATAATGAACTCTTTCATAAAGAAGTCTTTACTGAGTTCCAATATACAGTTTATACTGTTGTGGGTTGCCTCGGTTCCCACGGAGCTAGAGATGGAGGTGGAGAATTAGAGTGTGTGATAAGAGCCATTTTGCTGCACAGATATCTCTGTACAGGACACAGAAATGACATCTCCATGAGACCTGGGGGCATTTCAGAACAGTATTTATAGGGAGGTACCATACTTCCATAGATTCCATAATACCATAATTTCCATTTAGAAAGATGAGAAGGAGTAAACTATGGGCAGGGAGGGAAAGGTACTCCAAGACGGCAGGTTCAGCCTGTTTGAAGACAGAGATAACGCACAGTAAGGAGATAGAGATCTTCAGCGTAAACTGTCAGCAAGGCTGACAGACATGTGCAGAACTCTCTACCTGACAACAGCAGAACACACACGCTTTCCAAGTGTATGTGGAGCTAGACTGCATTTAAGGCTCAAAACCAGGAATCAGTAGAGTTCAAAGGATCAAAATTATACAAAGCATTGCCTCTGATTCCAACAGAGTGAAACTACAAGTCAGCAGCAGAAGCAAAACTGGAAAACGTACACATTCATGGAAATCAACCAGCATGCTTACAAAAAACCAGCGGGTCAAGGAAGATAGCACCAAGGAAATTAGAAAATACTCAGCGATGAGTTAGATAAAAAATTCAACGTACCAAAACTTATGGGATGTAGTGAAGACAATGCTCCGTGGGAGATTGATAGCTATAAATACCTACATTGAAAGGTAAAAAAGAGAAACACCACGTCCACAAGAGGGAAGAAGAGGGGGTCCCTAGCCTTATCTCCACATAAAAACAAGGATTTGGCGGTCATCCACAGACAAGATGCCTTTGTGGGAACCATGGGATTCAGGTCAGAGGTTTCAAAAGCTCAGTAGAGGCCAAGACTGAGAAGAGCAGCCCTGAGAAGGCAGGCCTACACTCTAGCAGCAGGCCTACTGATCATGGTCTTGGCTAGGGACCTGAAAGGAGCCTGCCCCCTACAGACCCAGTCCCAGACCCATTTTTCTGTGATCCTGCCACAAGCCTCATCCACCAAGGGGCCCAGGAAGTGCCCTGTTCATTGGTGACCTTGATAACAGACCCACTGATCTCAGACCTCACCACAGACCTTGAAGCAGCCCTGTGGCCCTGCTCTCCAGGGTCCAGGGCAGTCTTGCCAGACCAAGGGCCTGGCAGGAACCACACCAACCCCTATCACCAGTAAAAAGCCCACTAACCTGGCCTGACTGTGGACCCCACAGCAGCCGCACGACCCAGCTTCAGCTTCACCCACCCATGATCTCGGAAGCAGTCCTATCAGTCTGGGGGACTCAGGAGAAGGTCTTTATCTGACAAAACCAGTCTATGAAGTCAGGACATGTCTGCTCCTTTAAATGTAAGGCTATGTGATCATGAAGAATCAGGCAAACGAGACACCACCAAAAGACACTAATAAAGCCCCAATAACTGCCCCTAAAGAAATGGAGAGTCATCAACTTATTTTTTTAATTATTATTGAGAAGAGAGAGAGGGAGAAAGAATCTTAAGCAGTCTTCACGTTCGGCATGGAGCCCAATGCGGGGCTCCATCCCACAACCCTGGGATCATGAGCTGAGGCCGAAATTGAGTTGGATGCTCAACCGACTGACCCGGGAGTTCCCTTTTTTATTATTATTATTTTTTAAATTTTTCTTAAAAATGTTTTTTGATGTTATTTATTTTTGAGAGAGAGAGAGAGAGAGAGAGAGACAGAGAGACAGAACATGAGTGGGGGGAGGGTCAGAGAGAGAGAGGGAGACAGAGAATCTGAAGCAGGCTCCAGGCTGCAAGCTGTCAGCACAGAGCCCGACATGGGGCTCAAACCCACAGACCATGAGATCATGACCTGAGCCAAAGTCAGACACTTAACTGACTGAGCCACCCAGGTGCCCCATTTTTAAAAATTTTCCCATCAACTTCTTGACAATTCAAAATACAGTAAAACCTTGGATTCTGAGTAACTTGTTCTGTGAGTGTTCCACAAGGCAAGCAAACCTTTCTAACAAATTTGAACTTGGTAAACGAGTGATGTCTTGCAGTATGAGTAGTATGTGCTACCAAATGTCACATGATCACAACTGAACCAATGGTTCTTCTCTCTTTCTCACTGTGGGATTGTGGATGATTATCTCCCAGGCTCAGATGCTTGATCTCAGGCCACAGTGTTTGGCAAAAATCAGTGCTTTTTCAGAATGTTGGAAGGTGCCCACAACTGGCCCTAGGGTATTTTTTTGTCACTTCAAAGCACCTATAGACAGTCCTTTGCTTTTCTATACGAGAGTAAGCTGAGGAATGCTTTGCTTCATTCTTTGTCAGCCTTCCAGCAGATGTAGACCCTTTCCTCTGCTGCCTTATTGCCAGTTACATTAAATACCGTATATGACAAAAGTTTATTAATACTGTATTGTAGTCAACATCCATGTAAGTGTATTCAATGGCCCCTATGCGGGAAAAGGTTGAAAAGAAAGATGGTAAGAAACAGATGATTATGGTGGAAATTAAGAAGGAAATGACCGAGAAGTATGAATGAGGTATGCGAGTGGCTGAAATTGCAAGATTTTATAAGAAGTCTACCTCTGCATCTCATCTGCAGAGGAAGAGAAGAAAGAGGCGGAAGAATCCCTCACTTCATATAACATTACAGAGATGAGTAAAATGTGGGAAACAGTGAAAAATTTTGTAGAAAAGCACCACCCAAATAAGGCTGTAGCAGTGAGAGTGATGTTTAGTGACAATGCAATGTCACATTTGTGTGAAATCCTCAAAAGGAGGCAGAAGCAAGTGTCATTGGATAGGTTCCTTGTTAAAGCTGCATAAAAAGAAAAAGATTCCACGGAGCCAACAGATACCAGTGATTCCGTTAGTGATAGTGAAGGTTGTCCTACACGATAACCCTCCTCTCTCTTATCTCCCTCACACCAGCCATGAAGGTTTTCAAAGGTAAGTGCAGGTTAATTTGTTTATTTTTCTTTACATTTTGTGTTTTCTTTGTTATTTTATGTTATATTGTAATCATTTTTATATGAATATTTTGGGGTTGTGGAACAAATCATCTGAGTTTCCATTATTTCTCATGGGGAAATTCGCTTTGGTATATAAGTGTTTTGAGTTACAAGCATGTTTCCAGAACGAATCATGCTCACAAACCAAGGTTTTACTGTAATTATCTTAAGGAAGTTCAAGAAATATAAGAAAGACAGATAAACAACTACATGAAATCAGGAAAACAGTACATGGACAAAATGAGAAGTGTAATAAAGCAACAGAGAACAACAAAAAAAGAACCAAATAAAATCCTGGAACTGAAGAATCCAGTGACTGACCTGAAAAATTCAATAGAGAGCTTCAACAGCAGACTTGATAATGCAGAAGAAAAAAAATAAGTGAACTTCAGGAGAGGTCTTTTGAAATTACCCAGCTAGAGGAAGAGAAAGAAAAACAAATTGAACAATAGTTCAAAAAGCATATGAGATGTATGGGGCAAAATCACATAATGTATGGGGGACAATGAGATAATGTATGCATCATTGGTGTCATAGAAGGAGAGGAGAGACAGAAAGGGGCGGAAAGCTTACTTAAAGAAAGAATGACTGAGATCTACCCAAATCTAGGGAGGGAAATGGACACCTTGATTCATGAAGTTCTCAAATAGGTAGAACCCAAAGGGGTCAATGCCAAGTCCAGTACATCTAAATTCTGAAAATTTAAAGATAAAGAGAGAATTTTGAAAGCAGCAAGAAAAAAGCAATTTGTCACATACAAGGAGGCTCCCAGAAGACCATTGGTAGGTTTCTCAGAAACCCTGCAGGCCAGGAGAGGGTGAAATGATGTATTTAAAATATTGAAAGAAAAAAACCTGCCAACCAAGAACACTTTATCTGGCAAAACTGTCTTTTCATACCATATGATTTCACTCACATGTGACATTTGGGAAACAAAACAAATGAACAAAGGAAGAGAGACAAACAAAAAAGGACTCTTAACTATAGAGAACAAATGGGTGGCTGCCAGAGGGCAGAGTGGAATAGGTGAAGGAGATTAAGAGCACACTTACCATGAAGAACACTGAGTAATGTATAGAATTGGTGAATCACTATATTGTACACCCGAAACTAACAAACACTGTATGATTAAAACAAATTAATTATACTGGAATTTTAAAAACTATAAACAAAGGGGTGCCTGGGTGGCTCCATTGGTTGAGTTTCTGACTTCAGCTCAGGTCATGATCATACAGCTCATGAGTTTGAGCCCCGCATCAGGCTCTGTGCAGACAGCTCAGAGTCTGGAGCCTGCTTCAGATTCTGTGTCTCCCTCTCTCTCTGCCCCTCCTCCACTCGTGCTCTGTCTCTCTCTCTCAAAAATAAATAAACATTAAAAAATTAATTAAAAAACTATAAACAAATAAAACCTGAAAAAAAAAAAAGAATGAAAGAGAAAGAAAGACTTTCCTAGACAAAAACTGAGTGAATGTGAGGGTGTCTGGGTGGTTCAGTCAGTTAAGCGTCCGACTCTTGGTTTCAGCTCAGGTCATGATCTCACGGTTCATGAGTTTAAGCCCCATGTCAGGCTCTGGAACAGTGTGGAGCCTGCTTTGGATTCTCCTTCTCTCTGCCCCGCTTTGGTTCTCGTGCCCCTTCTCTGTTCTCTCTCTTTCTCTCTCTCCCTCAAAATAAATAAATAAACTTAAAAAAAACCTGAGGGAATGTGTTACTATTAGACCTGCTTTACAAGATGTGCTGAAGGCATTTCTTCAAGTTGGAACAAAAGAGCACTAAACAAACAGCAAGAACGTTTATAGCAGGGTGAGGGAGTTTCTGGTCCAAGATGGTGACAGAGGAAGACCCTGAAGTCCCCCTTCCATGGAACACACCAAAGTACCCCTATATATATAGAACAGTTCCCCCTGAAGAAGAACTGAGGGCCAACCGAACAGCTTCTGCACAACACAAGACAGACAAAAAGGCAAAGAAAACAGCAGGGGAGACTGGAGACGGTGGTGACAAAGGGAACCCCTTCCCCGACACTGTGAATGGCAGTGGGAACGGACAGTGCTGAAGGACTAGGAACGATTCCTCTGTCCTTGGGCACAGAGGGAAAAAAAGGAACTAATATTACACTGTATAATAACTAACCAGAATTTAAGTAAAACCTTGAAAAAGAAAAAAAAAATCATTAAAAAAAAGTAAAAAAGCAGAGCGGCTAGCATATGAAAGACAGTACTAAGATTACGCCAGCCAAAGAGGTGAAGCTGTGCGAATACTCTCCAGGCCAGGGGGACTGGAGAATTACAGGGTTCATGCTCCCCTTCCCCCTTAAAAGCCCAGAGGAGGGCAGGGTCTGGATGCCATAACCGTGTGGGGCTCAGTCCCACAACCCTGGGATCATGACCTGAGCCAAAATCAAGAGTTAGTCAGTCATTCTGGGGCTTTAAATTGCATTTAAAGTAATTATTGATAGGTATGTACTTATTGTCACTCTGTTATTTGTTTTCTGGTTGTTTCTGTAGTTCTCTCTTCCTTTCTTCTTCTGTTGTTCTTTTTGCTTTGTGACTGATGAGTTTCTGTAGTGTTGTGTTTGACCTTCTTTTACTTTATCTTTTGTGTATCTATTATAGGTTTTGAGTTTGTGTTTACCATGAGGTTCGCATAGTGTTATATGTGGTGTTTCCTAAGTAAATAGCAGTCTATATTAATTTGATGGTCATTCAAATTCAAACACATTCTTTATTTTAAAAAAAAACAGGGGCGCCTGGGTGGCAGAGTCGGTTAAGCGTCCGACTTCAGCCAGGTCACGATCTCGCGGTCCGTGGGTTCGAGCCCCGCGTCAGGCTCTGGGCTGATGGCTCGGAGCCTGGAGCCTGTTTCCGATTCTGTGTCTCCCTCTCTCTCTGCCCCTCCCCCGTTCATGCTCTGTCTCTCTCTGTCCCAAAAATAAATAAAAAACGTTGAAAAAAAAAAAATTAAAAAAAAAAAAAAAAACAAAAAGATGGGGCGCCTGGGTGGCTCAGTCGGTTGAGCGCCGACTTCGGCTCAGGTCATGATCTCGCGGTCCGT
This sequence comes from Panthera leo, assembly GCF_018350215.1. Taxonomy (NCBI): domain Eukaryota; kingdom Metazoa; phylum Chordata; class Mammalia; order Carnivora; family Felidae; genus Panthera; species Panthera leo. The sequence goes on from NC_056688.1 coordinate 106,579,832, forward strand.
GAGTTCGAGCCCCGCGTCGGGTTCTGTGCTGACGGCTCAGAGCCTGGAGCCTGCTTCAGATTCTGTGTCTCCCTCTCTCTCTGCCCCTCCCCTGTTCATGCTCTGTCTCTGTCTGTCTCAAAAATAAATAAACGTTAAAAAAAAATTAAAAAAAAAAAGAAAGAAAAAGATAGGTAAGTTGAAGTACATTTATTTAAGAATTTAGGATTGTCAAAGAGAACAAATCAAAAGCCAAAAAGCAAACACAAACAAACAAACAAACAAAAAACCTATATAGAGTATAAAATGTATCTGACACATGTGTGTATCTTACCATAATTAAGGGGCAGAACGATTAGTATAACAAGTTAGGGCCTTGAACAAATGAAAATATTCAAATGATCGATATGCTCCTAAAAAGCAGGTCAACCTCATTAGCAGTCTGAAAACCACAAATTAAAGTGCATTACTAGAACCCTCATTTGGTAATGGCTCAAATTAGATCGTTTGACAATCTCAAAGAGTAGTGATGATATGGGTAACTCTCATAGATAAGAGTTGAAAGTCTAAACTGGTGTAATCTACTTCAGTCTACTGTTGGGATAGGAGCTACTGAAGCTAAGCACACTTGCACTTACTTAGATTTACTCAAGGTGAGTATACACATACCATATGGCATAGAAAATAAATATATATGTCATATATATATGTGTGTGTATGTATATGTGTATACATCTAAATATATATCAGAAAAATAATTTTTCCATGTCATCTAGATGACCAATTTGTTGGCATACATTTGTCATAGTGTCCTATTATAATCCTTCTTTATTATTTAATATTGGTAGTGATGTCCCCACTTTTATTTATTTATTTATTTATTTATTTATTTATTTATTTTTGCTATTAAAAATTTTTTTTCAATGTTTATTTATTTTTGAGAGAAAGTCAGAGCTGGAGCAGGGAAGGGACAGAGAGAGAGGGAGACGCAGAATCCGAAGCAGGCTCTGGGCTCTGAGCTCTTAGCTCAGAGCCTGATGCGGGGCTCAAACTCACGAACGGTGAGATCATGACCCGAGTGGAAGTTGGACACTCAACTGACTGAGCCACCCAGGTGCCCCCCCCCCCCACTTTTATTTCTGATTTTAGTTATTTGTGTTATTTCTTTCTGTGTTTGTTTTTAGGTTCTCTGAGTAGAGATATCAGTTTTGCTGATCATTTTTTTAAGTTGATGTATTTTTAAAAATTTTTTTTTAACGTTTATTTATTTTTGAGACAGAGAGAGACAGAGCATGAACAGGGGAGGGGCAGAGAGAGAGAGGGAGACACAGAATCTGAAACAGGCTCCAGGCTCTGAGCTGTCAGCACAGAGCCCAATGCGGGGCTCGAACCCACGGACCGTGAGATCACGACCTGAGCCGAAGTCGGACGCTTAACCGACCAAGCCACCCAGGCGCCCCAGTTTATGTATTTTTGAGAGAGATTGAGAGGGAGAATCAGCAGGGGAGGAACAGAGAGAGAAGGAGACAGAGATCCGTAGTGGGCTCTGTGCTGACAGCAGTGAGCCCGATGCAGGGCTCGAACTCACGAACTGCGAGATCATGATCTGAGCCACCCACGTGCCCCTAGTTTTGCTGATCTTTTCAAAGAACCAGTTATTTATTTCATTGAATTTATTCTTTCTTTGTTTTCTATTTATCTTCCTTCTAAAGAGGATATACTTCTGTATTATATTCTAGAAAGTTATTGCTTTGTATTTTCCATATAGATTTATTTATTTATTTATTTATTTATTTATTTATTTATTTATGTAATATAATTTATTGTCAAATTGGCTTCCATCCAACACCCAGTGTTCGTCCCAAAAAGTGTCCTCCTCAATGCCCATCACCCACTTTCTCTTCTCCCTGACATTAAATTGAATTTGCCGTATAGTGTGAAGTATGTAAGAAGACTTATTTGAATTTTCCTTATGAACATCATCAAAAAATTGGCCTACTATATACTCCTACTTCTGCTCTTTCTATTTTATTTTGTTGTCTATTTGTCTCTCTTGAAGCCAGTACTACACAGTCTTAATTACATTATCTTTATAAGAAGTCTTGACGTTCTTAGGTCACTTTTTCCCTCCACTTACTTATTACCTACTCTCATTAAAAATTAAAAAACAACTATGGGGCATAGCTAAAATAAGAATTTAAAGAAACATTTATAGATATAAATGACTATGTTAAAACAGAAAAAAAGATCTCAAGCCAATAACATCATCTTCCAACTTATAAAACTAGAACAAGAGTAAACTAATTCTTAGACACACTCAAGTTATCTAAAACGAATCACTAAAAAATAGACAATCTTAGCAATAAACAACCTTAGCAGAGCTAAAACAAGTAGAGATTGAATCAGTAATAAAAAAAAATCTCAACAAAGAAAAATCCAGAACCAGATAGTTGCACTGGTTAATTCCATCTAATATTTCGTATTAACACCAATCCCTCTTGAAGTCTTCCATAAAACAGAGGAGGTGGAAAATTTCCTAACTCATTCTATGAAGCCAGTGTTATTTTGACACCAACACCAGGTAATGACACCACAAGAAAATAAAATAACAGAGCAATATTCCTTATGAATGTATATCCAAAAATCTTCAGTAAAATCCTAGGAAACTAAATCCAACTGCATATTAAACAAGTGGGATTTACCCAAAGAACACAAAGATGGCTCATCATAAAAAGTTGATCAATGTAATATACCACTTTAAATAGAATGAGGGAGGGAGGAGCCAAGATGGCAGAACAACATGGAAATTTTTTTTGCATCTTGTGATCATTGAAATACAGCCAGATCAACATTAACCCATCCTGCACACCTAGAAAACTGATTTGAGGATAACACAACTATCTGCACAACCTGAACCACACAACTCAGCAGGAACACGGTGCAGAGAGGTGAACTGGGGGAGAGAGAAGCTGCAGAGGGCAGGGAGCTGGTTTTGCGGGTGGAGAGAGGACAGAGATGGGGGTGGGGGAGAGTATGGGAAAAGCACCTCCTCCAAAAGCACATGGAGAGAAAGTGGAAAAGTGAAAACAGCCACAGGGACTGAACTAAAAAGGGATAAAGGAGAAAGGAGAAGGTTTAAATTCCACTAAGACTCTATAAACAGTGGGAGCTCAGAGTCTGAAACTCCGCAACTAGATACCTGGAGGTGTTTTGGTGGAAAGGGTGAGTCCCCAGGAGCGGAATGAAGTCTGGGGGGGGGGCCCTTGGGCCACACGGGGAAAGGCGGCTCTCCTGCTGGGAGGACATTTGGTAGAGGCAGTGTGGCCTCCTACCCGCAAAGTTCCCAGCAGACCCTGGAAAATGGCCAAATCCACTGGTGTTGGAGTGAGGATGTTAAGGGTGAAGCCCGGTGCCAGATGTGAGTTGTGATTTGCCATAATACCTGAAATGCTGCTGCTGCATGATTGCGTGAACTTTCTCTGGGGCAGGTTGGCACCCAGCTGCTGTCTCTGGGTATTGGCAGCAGCACAGTCCCGCGAATGTTTCTGGGTGCAGCTGGCACCTGGCCATTGCTGGGTGAGACCCTCCCACAGAGGGTCAGAACGGGTCAAAGATGCAGTCCCTCTGAAGTGAGGGGTCAGGAAACACAGCTGCATCTGAGATAAAACTCGCCAGGCAAGCTAATGGCTTGGTCATGGACAGTGTAAAAGCAGGGAGTAGATGGAAGCCAGAGACAAATAAGGGTGCGCAATTGCTGACTGGGGAGAACAGAGTTCAGATACTAGAGACTGGGTAGCTGGGTGATGCCATTTTCACCCCTCCAGCGCATGCGCATATACACCTACAAGTGCCATAACAATCCACCCCAGTAAGCTAAGCAGCGTCGTCTAGTGGAGAACAGAGCCATTACATTAAGCCCTGCCCAACTGGGCCAACCTCACTCTTCAGGAACACAAGTCTCTCTGCCTGCTTAGTTTAAGGACTATAAAGCGCTTCATAGTTTGACTTCTAGGGGAAACTGATGTAATTTCAACCATATTTCAGTCTGTCCTCTGGTCCATCTATTCAGTTTTCTTTTCTTTTTGTTCTTTTTCATTTCTTTTCTTTTTCTTGAATACAGAAAGAGAAAAAAATTATTTTTATTTTCAATTTTTAATAAAAATATTTTTCTTTCATTCTTTTCTACAATATTTTTTACTTTTTTGTAAATTTTTCAAATTTGATTTTACTTCCATCATTTCATTTTATTCCATTTCATTGTATTCATTTTTTTAATTTTCAAAAGTTTTCCTTTTATTTTATTTTTTTCTTTTTCTTTTTTCCCTCATTTTTTCCTCTAATCTATCAACACCCAGATGAAAACACACCTAGCATCTAGTATTATTTATTTGATTTCTTTGTGTGTATGTATTGTTTTTAATTTTTTAATTTACTTTTTTTTACCTTATTAATTCTTTTTCTTCCTTCAAAATGATGAAATGAAGGAATTCACCCCAAAAGAAAGAACAGGAAGAAACGACAGCCAGGGACTTAATCAACATAGATCCAAGCAAGATGTCTGAACCAAATTTAGAATCATGATAATAAGAATACTAGTTGGGGTCAAAAATAGATTAGAATCCCTTTCTTCGGAGATAAAAGAAGTAAATGCTACTCAGGATGAAATAAAAAATGCTATAACTGAGCTGCAATCTCCAACAGATGCCACGGCAGCAAGGATGGATGAGGCAGTGCAGTGAATCAGTGATACAGAGAACAAACTTATTGAGAATAATGAAGCAGAAAAAAAGAGGGAGACTAAAGCAAAAGAGCACGATTTAAGAATTAGAGAAATCAGTGACTCATTAAAAAGGAACAACATCAGAATCATAGGGGTCCCAGCTGATGAAGAGAGAGAAAAAGGGGTAGAAGTGTTATGTGAGCAAATGCTAGCAGAAAACTTTCCTAACTTGGGGAAAGACACAGATATCAAAATCCAGGAAGCACAGAGGACTCCAATTAGATTCAACAAAACTGACCATACTTATATCAGACAATCTAGACTTCAAAATAAAGACTGTAACAAGAGATGAAGGAAGGCATTATATCATAATTAAGGGGTCTATCCACCAAGAGGACCTAACAATTGTAAACATTTATGCTCCAAATGTGAGAGCACCCAAATATATAAATCCATTAATTACAAACATAAAGAAACTCATTGATAATAATACCATAATGGTAGGGGACTTCAACACCCCACTTAAAGCAATGGACAGGTTATCTAATCTGAAAATCAACAAGGAAACAATGGCTTTGAATGACACACTGGACCAGATGGACTTAACAGATATATTCAGAACATTTCATCCTAAAGCAGCAGAATATACGTTCCTCTCCAGTGCACATGGGACGTTCTCCAGAATATTTCACATTCTGAGACACAAATCAACCTTCAACAAGTACGAAAAGTTCGAGATCATACCGTGCATATTTTCAGACCACAATGCTATGCAACTCAAAATCAACCATAAGAAAAAATGTGGAAAGATAACAAATACTTGGAGACTAAAGACCATCCTACTAAAGAATGAATGGGCTAACCAAGAAGTTAAAGAGTAAATTAAAAAGTACATGGAAGCCAATGAAAATGATAACACCACAGCCCCAAACCTCTGGACACAGCAAAGGTGGTCGTAAGAAGGAAGTATATAGCAATCCAGGCCTTTCTAAAGAAGGAAGAAAGTTCTCAGATACACAACCTAACTTTACACCTTAAAGAACTGGAAAAAAAAAACAGCAAATAAAACCCCAAAACAGCAGAAGACAGGAAATAATAAAGATTAGAGCAGAAATCAATGCTATTGAAACAAAACAAACAAACAACAACAACAACAACAACAACAACAAAACAGTAGGACAGATCAATGAAACCAGAAGCTGATTCTTTGAAAGAATTAACAAAATTGATAACCTCCTAGCCAGTCTGATCAAAAAGAAAAAGGAAAGGACCCAAATAAATAAAATCAAGAATGAAAAGGGAGAGATCACAACCAACACAGCAGAAATGCAAACAATAATAAGAGAATGTTACAAGCAATTATATGCCAATAAAATGGGCAATCTGGAAGAAATGGACAAATTTCTAGAAACATACACTACCAAAACTGAAACGGGAAGAAATAGAAAATTTGAACAGACCCATAACCAGTAAAGAAATCAAATTAGTAATCAAAAATCTCCCCCAAAGCAGTCCAGGGCCGGATGGCTTTCCAGGGGAATTCTATGAAATATTTAAAGATGAGTTCACACCTATTCTCTTGAAGCTGTTCCAAAAAATGGAAATGGAAGAAAACTTCCAAACTCTTTCTATGAAGCCAGCATTACCTTGATTCCAAAACCAGAGATCCCACTAAAAATGAGAACTATAGACCAATTTCCCTGATGAACATGGATGCAAAATTCCTCAACAAGATACTAGCCAACCGGATCCAACAATACATTAAAAAAATTATTCACCATGACCAAGTGGGATTTATACCTGGGATGCAGGGCTGGTTCAATACCCACAAAACAATCAATGTGATTCATCACATCATTAAAGGAAAGGACAAGAACCACATGATCCTCTCAATAGATGCAGAGAAAGCATTTGACAAAGTACAACATCCTTTCTTGATAAAAACCCTCAAGAAAGTAGGATAGAAGGATCTTACCTCGAGATCATAAAAGGCATATATGAAAGACCCAACATTAATATCATCCTTAATGGGGAAAACTGAGAGCTTTCCCCCTAAGGTCAGGAACAAGACGGGGATGTCCACTCTCACCACTGTTATTCCACATAGTATTGGAAGTCTTAGCCTCTGCAATCGGACAACACAAAGAAATAAAAGGCATCCAAATTGGCCAGGGGGAGGTCAAACTTTCACTCTTCGCAGATGACATGATTCTCTATATGGAGAACCCAAAAGATTCCACCAAAACACTGCTAGAACTGATCCACGAATTCAGCAAAGTTGCAGGATATAAAATCAATGCACAGAAATCGGTTGCATTCCTAGACACCAATAATAAAGTGACAGAAAGGGGGAAATCAAGGCATTGATCCCATTTACAATTGCATCAAAAACCATAAAGTGCCTAGGAATAAACTTAACCAAAGAGGTGTCTAATTCTGTCAAGTTTGTTTCATGTGCTTTGCAATTTTCTTGAATTTATATACATTTGAAATTTTGAGCATTATTTCTGGAAATGTATTTTGTTTTGAAATTTATTTTATTTGATATTAATATAAAGACTCCAGTGTTCTTCTTATTACTATTTGAAGTGTGTATCTTTTTCTGTCACTACTTTCAACCTATAGTATTTTAAGTGCAATTCTTGTAGACAGCATATAATTACTATTTTATTTTTTTATTTTTTATTTTTTCAATATATGTAATTTATTGTCAAATTGGTTTCCATACAACACCCAGTGCTCATCCCAAAAGATGCCCTCTTCAATACCCACCACCCACCCTCCCCTCCCTCCCATGCCCCATCAACCCTCAGTTTGTTCTCAGTTTTTAAGAGTCTCTTATGCTTTGGCTCTCTCCCACTCTAACCTCTTTTTTTTTTTCCTTCCCCTCCCCCATGGGTTTCTGTTAAGTTTCTCAGGATCCACATAAGAGTGAAAACATATGGTATCTGTCTTTCTCTGTATGGCTTATTTCACTTAGCATCACACTCTCCAGTTCCATCCATGTTGCTACAAAGGGCCATATTTCATTCTTTCTCATTGCCACGTAGTACTCCATTGTGTATATAAACCACAATTTCTTTATCCATTCATCAGTTGATGGACATTTAGGCTCTTTCCATAATTTGGCTATTGTTGAGAGTGCTGCTATAAACATTGGGGTACAAGTGCCCCTATGCATCAGTACTCCTGTATCCCTTGGGTAAATTCCTAGCAGTGCTACTGTTGGGTCATAGGGTAGGTCTATTTTTAATTTTTTGAGGAACCTCCACACTGTTTTCCAGAGTGGCTGCACCAGTTTGCATTCCCACCAACAGGGCAAGAGGGTTCCTGTTTCTCCACATCCTCTCCAGCATCTATAGTCTCCTGATTTGTTCATTTTGGCCACTCTGACTGGCGTGAGGTGATATCTGAGTGTGGTTTTGATTTGTATTTCCCTAATGAGGAGCGACGTTGAGCATCTTTTCATGTGCCTGTTGGCCATCTGGATGTCTTCTTTAGAGAAGTGTCTATTCATGTTTTCTGCCCATTTCTTCACTGGGTTATTTGTTTTTCAGGTGTGGAGTTTGGTGAGCTCTTTATAGATTTTGGATACTAGCCCTTTGTCTGATGTATCATTTACAAATATCTTTTCCCATTCCGTTGGTTGCCTTTTAGTTTTGTTGATTGTTTCCTTTGCTGTGCAGAAGCTTTTTATCTTCATGAGGTCCCAGTAGTTCATTTTTGCTTTTAATTCCCTTGCCTTTGGGGATGTGTCAAGTAAGAAATTGCTACGGCTGAGGTCAGAGAGGTCTTTTCCTGCTTTCTCCTCTAGGGTTTTGATGGTTTCCTGTCTCACATTCAGGCCCTTTATCCATTTTGAGTTTATTTTTGTGAATGGTGCGAGAAAGTGGTCTAGTTTCAACCTTCTGTATGTTGCTGTCTAGTTCTCCCAGCACCATTTGTTAAAGAGACCATCTTTTTTCCATTGGATATTCTTTCCTGCTTTGTCAAAGATTAGTTGGCCATACGTTTGTAGGTCTAGTTCTGGGGTTTCTTTTCTATTCCATTGGTCTATGTGTCTGTTTTTTGTGCCAATACCATGCTGTCTTGATGGTTACAGCTTTTTAGTAGAGGCTAAAGTCTGGGATTGTGATGCCTCCTGCTTTGGTCTTCTTCAAAATTACTTTGGCTATTCAGGGCCTTTTGTGGTTCCATATGAATTTTAGGATTGCTTGTTCTAGCTTTGAGAAGAATGCTGGTGCAATTTTGATTGGGATTGCATTGAATGTGTAGATAGCTTTGGGTAGTATTGACATTTTGACAATATTTATTCTTCCAACCCATGAACATGGAATGTTTTTCCATTTCTTTATATCTTCTTCAATTTCCTTCATAAGCTTTCTATAGTTTTGAGCATACAGATCTTTTACATCTTTGGTTAGATTTATCCCTAGGTATTTTATGCTTCTTGGTGCAATTGTGAATGGGATCAGTTTCTTTATTTGTCTTTCTGTTGCTTCATTATTAGTGTATAAGAATGCAACTGATTTCTGTACATTGATTTTGTATCCTGCAACTTTGCTGAATTCATGTATCAGTTCTAGCAGACTTCTGGTGGAGTCTATCGGATTTTCCATGTATAATATCATGTCATGTGCAAAAAATGAAAGCTTAACTTCATCTTTGCCAATTTTGATGCCTTTGATTTCCTTTTGTTGTCTGATTGCTGATGCTAGAACTTCCAACACTATGTTAAACAACAGCGGTGAGAGTGGACATCCCTGTCATGTTCCTGATCTCAGGGAAAAAGCTCTCAGTTTTTCTCCATTGAGGATGATGTTAGCTGTGGGCTTTTCATAAATGGCTTTTATGATGTTTAAGTATGTTCCTTCTATCCTGACTTTCTCGAGGTATTTTATTAAGGTTACTGAATTTTGTCAAATGCTTTTTCTGCATCGATTGACAGGATCATATGGTTCTTATCTTTTCTTTTATTAATGTGATATATCACGTTGATTGATTTGCAAATGTTGAACCAGCCCTGCATCCCAGGAATGAATCCCACTTGATCATGGTGAATAATTCTTTTTATATGCTGTTGAATTTGATTTGCTAGTATCTTATTGAGAATTTTTGCATCCATATTCATCAGGGATATTGGCTTGTAGTTCTCTTTTTTTACTGGGTCTCTGTCTGGTTTAGGAATCAAAGTAATACTGGCTTCATAGAATAAGTCTGAAAGTTTTCCTTCCCTTTCTATTTTTTGGAATAGCTTGAGAAGGATAGGTATTATCTCTGCTTTAAATGTCTGGTAGAACTCCCCTGGGAAGCCATCTGGTCCTGGAGTCTTATTTATTGGGAGATTTTTGATGACTGATTCCATTTCTTCACTGGTTATGGCTCTGTTCAAGCTTTCTATTTCCTCCTGATTGAGTTTTAGAAGCGTGTGGGTGTTTAGGAATTTGTCCATTTCTTCCAGGTTGTCCAGTTTGTTGGCATATAATTTTTCATAGTATTCCCTGATAATTGCTTGTATCTCTGAGGGATTGGTTGTAATAATTCCATTTTCATTCATGATTTTATCTATTTGGGTCATCTTCCTTTTCTTTTTGAGAAGCCTGGCTAGAGGTTTATCAATTTTGTTTATTTTTTCAAAAAACCAACTCTTGGTTTCATTGATCTGCTCTACAGTTTTTTTAGATTCTATATTGTTTATTTTTGCTCTGATCTTTATTATTTCTCTTCTTCTGCTGGATTTAGGCTGTCTTTGTTGTTCTCCTTCTATTTCCTTTAGGTGTGCTGTTAGATTTTGTATTTGGGGTTTTTCTTGTTTCTTGAGATAGGCCTGGATTGCAATGTATTTTCCTCTCAGGACTGCCTTCACTGCATCCCAAAGCGTTTGGATTGTTGTATTTTCATTCTCATTTGTTTCCATATATATATTTTTTTTTAACATTTTATTTATTTTTGAGACAGAGAGAGACAGAACATGAACAGGGGAGGGGCAGAGAGAGAGGGAGACACAGAATCGGAAGCAGGCTCCAGGCTCTGAGCCATCAGCCCAGAGCCCGATGCGGGGCTCGAACTCACGGACTGCGAGATCGTGACCTGAGCCGAAGTCGGACGCTTAACCGACTGAGCCACCCAGGCGCCCCTGTTTCCATATATTTTTAAATTTCTTCTCTAATTGCCTGGTTGACCCATTCATTCTTTAGTAGGGTGTTCTTTAACCGCCATGCTTTTAGAGGTTTTCCAGACTTTTTCCTGTGGTTGATTTCAAGCTTCATAGCATTGTGGTCTGAAAGTATGCATGGTATGATCTCAATTCTTGTATACCTATGAAAGGCTGTTTTGTGGCCCAGTATATGATCTATCTTGGAGAATGTTCCATGTGCACTCGAGAAGAAAGTATATTCTGTTGTTTTGGGATGTAGAGTTCTAAATATATCTGTCAAGTCCATCTGATCCAATGTATCATTCAGGGCCCTTGTTTCTTTATTGACCGTGTGTCTAGATGATCTATCCATTGTTGTAAGTGGGGTATTAAAGTCCCCTGCAATTACCACATTCTTATCATAAGGTTGCTTATGTTTGTGAGTAATTGTTTGATATATTTGGGGGCTCCCGTATTCGGCACATAGACATTTATAATTGTTAGCTCTTCCTGATGGATAGACCCTGTGATTATTATATAATGCCCTTCTTCATCTCTTGTTACAGCCTTTAATTTAAAGTCTAGTTTGTCTGATATAAGTATGGCTACTCCAGCTTTCTTTTGACTTCCAGTAGCATGATAAATAGTTCTCCATCCCCTCACTTTCAATCTGAAGGTGTCCTCAGGTCTAAAATGAGTCTCTTGTAGACAGCAAATAGATGGGTCTTGTTTTTTTATCCATTCTGATACCCTATGTCTTTTGGTTGGTGCATTTAGTCCATTTACGTTCAGTGTTATTATAGAAAGATATGGGTTTAGAGTCATTGTGATGTCCGTAGGTTTCATGCTTGTAGCGATGTCTCTGGTACTTTGTTTCACAGGATCCCCCTTAGGATCTCTTGTAGGGCTGGTTTAGTGGTGACGAATTCCTTCAGTTTTTGTTTGTTTGGGAAGACCTTTATCTCTCCTTCTATTCTAAATGACAGATTTGCTGGATAAAGGATTCTTGGCTGCATATTTTTTCTGTTCATCACATTGAAGATCTCCTGCCATTCCTTTCTGGCCTGCCAAGTTTCAGTAGAGAGATCTGTCACGAGTCTTATCGGTCTCCCTTTATATGTTAGAGCATGTTTATCCCTAGCTGCTTTCAGAATTTTCTCTTTATCCTTGTATTTTGCCAGTTTCACTATGATATGTCGTGCAGAAGATTGATTCAAGTTACGTCTGAAGGGAGTTCTCTGTGCCTCTTGGATTTCAATGCCTTTTTCCTTCCCCAGATCAGGGAAGTTCTCAGCTATTATTTCTTCAAGTATACCTTCAGCACCTTTCCCTCTCTCTTCCTCCTCTGGAATACCAATTATGTGTAGATTATTTCTCTTTAGTGCATCACTTAGTTGTCTAATTTTCCCCTCATACTCCTGGATTTTTTTTATCTCTCTTTTTCTCAGCTTCTTCTTTTTCCATAATTTTATCTTCTAGTTCACCTATTCTCTCCTCTGCCTCTTCAATCCGAGGTGTGGTCATCTCCATTTTATTTTGCAGCTCATTAATAGCATTTTTTAGCTCCTCCTGGCTGTTCCTTAGTCCCTTGATCTCTGTAGCAATAGATTCTCTGTTGTCCTCTATACTGTTTTCAAGCCCAGCAGTTAATTTTATGACTATTATTCTAAATTCACTTTCTGTTATATTATTTAAATCCTCTTTGATCAGTTCATTAGCTGTTGTTATTTCCTGGAGATTCTTCTGAGGGGAATTCTTCCGTTTGGTCATTTTGGATAGTCCCTGGAGTGGTGAGGACCTGCAGGGCACTTCCCCTGTGCTGTGGTGTATAACTGGAGTTGGTGGGCGGGCCGCAGTCAGACCTGATGTCTGCCCCCAGCCCACCGCTGGGGCCACAGTCAGACTGGTGTGTGCCTTCTCTTCCCCTCTCCTAGGGGCGGGATTCCCTGTGGGGTGGCGTGGCCCGTCTGGGCTACTTGCACACTGCCAGGCTTGTGGTGCTGGGGATCTGGCGTATTAGCTGGGGCGGATTGGCAAGGTGCACAGGGGCGAGAGGGGCAGGCTCAGCTCCCTTTTCCTTTAGTGATCTGCTTCGGGAGGGGCCCTGTGGCACCAGGAGGGAGTCAGAGAGATGGATCCGCAGAAGCACAGAGTTGGGTGTTTGCGCGGTGCAAGCAAGTTCCCTGATAGGAACTGTCTCCTTTTGGGATTTTGGCTGGGGGATGGGCAAGGGAGATGGCGCTTCCCAGTGCCTTTGTTCCCCGCCAAGCTGAGCTCTGTCGTCCGGGGCTCAACAACTCTCCCTCCCGTTGTCCTCCAGCCCTCCCACTCTCTGAGCAGAGCTGTTAACTTATAACCTTCCAGATGTTAAGTCCCGCTTGCTGTCCGAACACACTCCGTCTGGCCCTTCTGCTTTTGCCAGCCAGACTCGGGGGCTCTGCTCTGCTGGCAGGCTGCCCCTCTGCCCCAGCTCCCTCCCACCAGTCCGTGGAGCGTGCACCGCCTCTCCACCCTTCCTACCCTCTTCCGTGGGCCTCTCGTCTATGCTTGGCTCCAGAGAATCCATTCTGCTAGTCTTCTGGCGGTTTTCTGGGTTATTTAGGCAGGTGTGGGTGGAATCTAAGTGACCAGCAGGACGCGGTGAGCCCAGCGTCCTCCTATGCCACCATCTTCCTTGACACCCTTTTAGTTAGACTGATAGAGAACATGTAAATGCAGTGGTCATACCGATAGTCTGTGCCATTTACTAAGATGTAATGAAAGTGATACTTAAAAAATTTTTTTTTAAGTTTATTTATTTTGAGAAAGAGAGAGCATGAGTGGGGGAGAGGGAGAGAGAATTCCAAGCAGGCTCTGCACTGTCAGTGCAAATCCCAACTCAGGGCTGGAACTCACAAACCATGAGATCATGACCTCAGCCAAGATCAAGAATCTGACGCTCAGCCAACTGAGCCACCCAGGTGCCCCAAAACGATGATTTATCTGTTTTCTTACTCTTTAAAAAAAAACATATCTCCAGTACTCTCATGAGAAGAATGCCAGATGAATTCCACTATTCTACAAAATTCTCCATCAGTACTCCTAAAAACTGGTAAGGTCATCAAAAACAAGAAATGCCTGAGAAAGTGTCACAGCTGAGAGGATCCTAAAGAGGCATAACCACTGAATAGAGCGTGGTCTCATGGATTGGATCTAGCGATAGAAAAAGGTGAACGCAAAAGAAACGTGAATAAAATATGGACTTTAACCACAATATAGTAATAATGGTCTATTAATTTTTTTGAAAGTTTATTCATTTATTTTGAGAGAGACAGAGCACCCAAGCAGGGGAGGGGCAGAGGGAGAGAGAGAGAGGGAGTGAGAGAATCCCAAGCAGGCTCTGTACTGTCAGGACAGAGGCTGATGTGGGTCTGGGCCCCAAGAACTGTGAGATCATGACCTGAGCTGAAATCAAGAGTCAGACGCTTAACTGACTGAGCCACCCAGGGGCCTCCCCCGACCTTTTTTTTTTTTTTTTTTTTTTAAGTTTTTCATTTATTTTGAGAGAGATAGACAGAGCTCACAAGTGGTGGAGGGGTAAAGAGAGAGGAATAATGGTTTATTCATCTTAAGAAATACACCAGACTCGGGTAGGGTGTTAACAAAAAGGGAAATTGGATGTGTGATCTGTGGAGACTGTACTACCTGGGAACTTTTTTTTTTGTCAATCTAAAATTATTCATCTTGAAAAAAGTGATGAAGTGATTTAAGGAGGTTAGATTTTTTTTAAGTTTATTTTTATTTCTTTTGAGAGAGAGAGAGAGAGAGAGAGAGCATGAGTGGGGGGTGCATAAAAAGAGAAGGAGAGAGAGAATCCCAAGCAGGCTCCACACTGTCAGCGCAGAGCCCAATGTGGGATTGGAACTCACATACAGTGAGATCACGACCTGAGCGGAAACCAGGAGTTGGATGCTTAACTGAATGAGCCATCCAGGCACCCAAGGAGGTTAGATTTTGATCTTCAAAAAAAAGGGAGAGACAGCGGGGGGCGGGGGGGAGAGTTGATGAAAACAACCCTAGATTAAATTAAAACAAAGTGGATTGTTCAGTGTAAGCATTAACTTTTGCTGACTGACCTTCTGTCTTGGGTGAAATCACACCAGGAACTTACAGACATTTCAGTCCTTGAATTGGGGGACAGGAGTGAATGACAAAGACAAAAGGAGTGGTAAACCGGCATAGGGGTTTATTTCCTCAGAGTATTGATCATTTATATAACATTTTTTGAGAATCTCTACTGTGCTAGTGCTAGGGACACAGCAATGTGTAAAACTGGGATCACTTGTGATCAGTGAGAAAAAGACAGATACATGGCAATATTATAAGATACGTACATGGAGAAAGGCTTGAGGTGTTATGGAAGAGTTGAAGAGGCAACAAGGGAAAAAGAAAGGAGGAAATGGGGGCGCCTGGGTGGCTCAGTCTGTTGACTGTTTGACTCTTGATTTCGGCTCAGGTCATGATCTTGAGTCCTGTATGGGGCTCCACGCTGTCATCTTGGGATTCTCTCTTACTCTCTCTCTGTCCCTCCCCTGCTCATGTGCCCTCTCTCTCTCTCTCTCTCTCTCTCTCTCTCTCTCTCTCTCTCTTTCTCTCAGAATGAATGAATAAAGTTAAAAAAAATAAGAGGGCCCCAGAGCTCAGTAGTTGGACCTCTCTTCTTCTCTGTCTATACTTACTTCCTCGAGGATCTCATCCAGTTCCACACTCAATATGTGTCTTCAGGGATAGATGATAAACCTAAATCTCCAGGCTGAATTAACACACTGAATTCCAGATTTGTTTGTCTGACTACCTAATCAAATTCTCCACTTGGATGTTATAGTGGGCAGGCCCCAAAATAATTTCCATGACCTCCACCTCCTGAAATTTACACTCTTATGAAATCCCTTCCCTCTTAGCATGTGCTGTCTGGGCTTATTAACTTCTAATAAACAGAACAAAGACACAAGTGATGGGATATCAGTTCTTGGATTAGGATTTACAAAGACTCTGGCTATTGTCTTGGACAGTTTCTCTCCCTGTCTCTTGCTGAGATCATAGTACTGAGCACCTCTTTCAGGAGAGATTTCCATGCCATCCTGTAAAGTCATCTTTTGGCTTACGAATTAGCTGTGCTTCTTTTAGGTGACACTTTGATCTAGGAACCTGTGTCTAGATTCCAGGGAATTCTTTTTATATTTTTTTGAAGAGAGAGAGAGAGAGTGAGAGTGAGAGAGCACTTGTGTGAGCAGGGGAGAGACAGAGGGAGGGAGGGGGAGAGAGAGAGAGAGAGAGAGAGAGAGAGAGAATCTTAAGCAGACTTCATACCCAATGTGGAGCCAGACACAGGGCTCGATCTCACAACTGGGAGATCATGACCTGAGCCAAAATAGAGAGTCCATTGCTTGACCAACTGAGCCACTAGGGGCCCCCCAGGGATTCTTTTTAGGTAATTAATGGAATCATGCTTTAAATGCTGTGACTTTAAAAATGTATAGCCACTGAGCTCAGATTGTTGACAGGACTTCCTTTCAAGGGGCTCTGCGCAGGAAAAAGCTCTAATACAACAATTAGGATAAAGAATTTGCCATAATTTCTAAGATTTCCTCTTCCATTTGAAATCTCACCTTCAGTCCTCAGGCTTATATTTTTCCTTTTATAAAAATCTATTGGGGGGCACCTGGGTGGCTCAGATGGTTAAGCATCCAACTCTTGGTTTTGGCTCAGGTCATGATCTCATGGTTCATGGGATTGAGCCCTGAGCTGGGCTCCGTGCTGACAGTGTGGAGCCTGCTTGGGATTCTTTCTCTCTCTTTCTCCCTGCCCCTCCCTCACTTCCACTCTCTTTCTCTCTCAAAATAAATAAACTTAAAAAAAAAAAACTATTTGAAAACTATTGTAAACTACCAGTGAATGAAAAATAAATCACTGATAATCTGGCTGCAAAATGATAACCAGAGAAAATACTAACCAAGTACTTGAAAAATGCATCTGGTGCTTCCTGGAAAACTGAATGACAGCCGGGCCACCATTAACCATTCTCAGGGAAATAGACTTTCTATACTTCCTATCACTGTTCTTTCTTTCTTTTTTTTTTTTTTTAATTTTTTTTGACGTTTATTTATTTTTGAGACAGAGAGAGACGCAGCATGAACGGGGGAGGGGCAGAGAGAGAGGGAGACACAGAATCGGAAACAAGCTCCAGGCTCTGAGCCATCAGCCCAGAGCCCGACGCGGGGCTCGAACTCGCGGACCGCGAGATCGTGACCTGAGCTGAAGTCGGAGGCTTAACCGACTGAGCCACCCAGGCGCCCCAGTTCTTTCTTACCAAAAATCCTCACTCCTTTTTTTTTGGGGGGGGGGTGTAAAATACATATAACATAGATTTGCAATTCTAATCATTTTTAGAAATGATTAGTGGCACTAACTGCATTCACAAAGTGGTGCGACCATTTAGCACTATCGATTTCCAAAACTCTTTCAATTCCCCAAACGGAAACTCTGGATCCATTAAACAAAAACCCTTCTTTCCCCCTTCCTCCAATCCCTGGGTAACTGGTAGTTACTCTTCATCTCTGTGAACTTGCCTACTCTACATGTTTCTCTAGTTACTCTAGATATAAGTGGAATAATGCCGTATTTGTCCTTTTGTGTCTTTTTCACTTAGCATAATTTTTTCAGGGTTATTAAGGGTTGTAGCATTATCAGAATTTCATTCCTTTTTGGGGCACTTGGGTGGCTCAGCCGGTTAAGGGTCAGACTCTTGGCTATTGTGAAGAATGCCGTTATGTACTATCATGTTCAATATTCTGTTTGAGTCCACGTGTTCAATTATTTTGAGTATATACCGAGGTGTGAAATTGCTGGGATGGGTATTCTATGTTTAACATTTTGAGGAACTCCAAACTCTTTTCCAAAATGGCGGCACCATTTTACATTCCCACCTGCAGCATGCAAGGGTTCCAGTGTCTCCACATCATCATCGATATTTATTTTCTAGTTCTGTCGTTGCTGTTATTGTTACAGCAGTCCTAGAGGCTGTGAAGTGGTAGCTCTTTTTTTTTTTTTTTTTTTTTTTTTTTTTTAATTTCCCAAACCACTAAGCATGACACGGTTGTCGATCTGCAACAGGAAAAGCTCGTGAGGATTTGTGGGACATTCTCCCAATGAACATCAGGCTCTGTGGCTTGGCCACCAGCCCCCGGGGAGATGAACAAAATAGACATCAGTCTTTCTCTTCACGAAGCAACAAATACTTCACTAGGAGGAAGAATGACTTTGATAAACCGATGGTATTCATAATAGATGGTTTTCCTGAAATTTCTCCTGTCTCTTCCCCACATTCCCTCAGATTATCCATTCTATGCTTCTTGATGTCTTGGAAGACATTTTGCAGATGAAAGAAGAAGAAGCCTGTAGACTTTTATGTCCAAAGCTAAATTCCACAGAAGGTCTTTGAAAGAGGCAGTGAGAGAAAAGTGTTTGTATAGACAATTGGGAAGGGGTGTTTGGGAAGGGGTGGAGGTAGGGGAGGGTCTGTGGATACCAGGGGGCTATGGACCCAGTCATGAGCCCTGGCAGCATCCCAGGGAAGGGCAGACCCCTTCCCGAGCGGCTGTAAGGGGAGTCGAGGGATCCGGGTGGAAACCCTGGGTTTCCAGGGCTGGTGCTGCTGCTGCTACAGTGTTGAGGCCGCGAGGCCGCCCTCTTCCTGGGCATGGTGGCCCTGTCCACGGTGATGAGAAACCCAAGAGAAAAATGGAAAAGGAGCAGCTAAAAGATGAACTGGACGGCTTCCAGACCAGGGCTCCAGGCCACTCATCAGATACACTTACAATGCCTCTGCTAATCTCTTTGAACAAGGAACCGATGACCAGTGGCGGCCCCTGTTTTTTCCCACCTCATCATGTTGGCACCACGCACGCCCCTGGAGTCTTGATAGTCCTGGCGTGGAGGATTTATGGAAATCATAAACTTTTACACCTGTCGATGCATCTTCAGTGGGTATGTTTTCCACTAGACAGAAAGAGAAGTCATCTAAATGATTTTCTATTGGGGGCCCATTGCTCCTCACAATGCCCACCATTTTGTGACAATTGAGCCATTTCTTGTTGCGTTGTTGTTGAAGGTCGTGAGATCTAGCATGCAGGAAGAGCTGGAGACAGCACAGAAAACACCCGCGTGTGACTTGTTCTCATGCCCGAGTTGAGGAAGGAGGTCTGTTTACTGGCCTTTGTGAGGGAGGTTTCCCACCATGCCTGAGGAACGTTAAAATAGTGGACACCTGAATCTGTTCCTTACCAAGGAATGCAACGTGTGTGGTGACAGGTGGGTAGATAAAACATGAGGAAGCCATAAAGATAATTGCTGTGTTTGGACAGACCCAGAACTAATCGTACAGCGAGGAATCTTGTCTACCTGTCACCCTACCAGACTCATCAGCCGGAAACTGAAGCTGGGAACTTCAGTCACAGTTCAGATTTTGGCTTTAACTTCCTTCACTTGTTTGTTGTTATTTTAATTGAGGCAAAACTACAAACAGTAAAGTGAACAAACACGTACAGTTCAATGAATATTTCCATGTGTAAATACGCAACCAGATGAAAATACAGAAAAAAACTCTAACACCCTAGAAGGCTCCATCATGTATCCTCCACAAGAACACTCTAAGCCCTTCCCCCCCCCACTTAACAACAATTAGCAGCTCAAATTATACAATTATTTAAAAATTTTTAAAGTTTATTTATTTTTGAGAGAGAGAAAGAGAGAGAGAATGTGGGCAGAGAGGGGCAGAGAGAGAGGAGACACAGAATCCGAAGCAGGCTCCAGGCTCTGAGCAGTCAGCACAGAGCCCGACACGGGGCTTGAACCCACGAACCGTGAGATCGTGACCTGAGCCAAAGTCAGATGCTCAACCAACTGAGCCACCCAGGCGCCCCTACAATTATTTTCTAGTTTAAAAATCGTCACCCGGCAAGGAAATATTCCACAAAACATACCAGGTCTTTATACTTAAAACCAGTCATTGGCTGCCTGGGCCTCTATTTATTATTGTCCTTTATAAGATGTAAACTCAAAACTTATATAAGTGTCTTTTATCTCTGTTGGGCACAGATTTTCAAGCCTCCTGGACTTTCCACCTCGAGCACTTGGGTAGCAGGGTTTTCCTGATTCAGGTTTCTTGGATGTGGAAAAAGAGTGAGTAACCCCCCTGGCTGTCCCTGAGGGGAGCTGTGTGCTCTAGGTCTGTAGTGAGGAAGGCAAGCCATCATTCAGGGTCACTGTCCCCAGGGAAAGATTTATGAACATTTCTTTTTTAAGTAAGCCAAATGCCCAATGTGGGACTTGAACTCATGACCCCAAGATCGAGAGTTGCCTGCTCATACTGACTGAGCCAGCCAGCTGCCCCTCCCAGGGAAAGATTTAGACCTGGACTGTTCCATGTGGCCAGTGCCTCTGGTTTAGCTACAGCCTCATCATTCCTGACCCCAACCTCAGACTCCCCCACGGCTCCCTAGATCATACAGACCGGCTCTGCCCAGCCTGCATCAGTAGGTTTAGTGGTGCAGGGGCCAACATTAGGTGACCTCGTGTGACATACACACCCTGGAAGGTATATCACAAACATGCCCACATCCAAACACCAGACTCTCATCCCTCAGACCCTGGCAGCCCCCAGCCCGGGGGAGTGCAGTCAGGTCCCCGGGGCTTCCGGTTCCTGTAGGCCTGAGGACTGTCCTGGCCACTGAAGAAACCTGAGCGAGATCAGGGAGAGGACCTGAGCCCCTCCCACAGATGACAGTACATCTCGGGGAGGAACCCTGTTGTGTGGCCTGTGACATTCAGATCGTCTGGTTTCACTGGGAATTAAACCGCTGAGGAAAAGGGTGGTAAGCGTTGGGATTCTGAAGTGATAACACATGAGAAGGGATTCCAAACCTTGCTGTGTTTCCCCTGCTTTTTCCAAATCCCTTTAGCCAATGCCAAGGGTGAGAGTTGAAACTCTGGCGACTGCCTTCTCAGGTCCTGCCCCGGGAGGCTGGTCATTTATTTCGGAAGATTTACTCAGCCCCTCGGGGAAAGGGTCATGGTTTATACCGAAGCCAGTGGGGAAAGGATCGCTTGTTTTACTGAATGCAGAACATCTGTGTTTATTCCATGTCTTTTCCTTTTGTGTTGGTTGGTTCATTGTATATCACTTAGGAGGGTAGGTGGCCGATTCATAAAATCTGATATTTCTTGTCAAAGAAAGTCCCGTAGATCATGGGGCGCCTGGAGGGCTCAGTCGGTTAAGCGTCCGACTTCGGCTCAGGTCATGATCTCCCAGTCTGTGAGTTGAGGTCATGATCTCTCGGTGTGAGTTTGAGCCCCGCGTCCGGCTCTGTGCTGACAGCTCAGATCCTGGAGCCTGTTTCAGATTCTGTGTCTCCGTCTCTCTCTGCCCCTCCCCCTCTCATGCTCTGTGTCTCTCTCTGTTAAAAATAAACTTTAAAAAAAAAATTTTTTTTTTTTTTAAAAGAAAGTCCCATAGATCTTCCATCGGCTGTGACCCATCGACTGTGATGTTCTGTGGTGCAGGGCAAACAGGACGAGGCATATTTTAGGTCGAGAAGTATAGTGAGCACACATCCTAAAAATGCTGTGCTCAGAGGGCTGGGCCAGTTTCCTTCCAGTGTGACAACAGGCAGCAGATGCCCTCTGGACAGTCATGTTTTCAAATGGTCATCCCTTTGCAATGGGTTACCAGGGAACATATTTCATTTACTTTGTGTTTTGCAGTAATTCTTTTTTTACTGATTGCTTTTTAGGGAAAGAAAGAGAGAGAGTGAACGGGAGGGGGTCAGAGAGAGAGAGAGGGAGACAGAGGATCCAAAGTGGGCTCTGTGGTGACATCAGGGAGCCTGATGCGGGGCTCGACCTCATGAACCGTGAGATCATAACCTGAGCTGAAGTTGGACACTTAATCGACTGAGCCGCCCAGGCGCCCCTTTGGTAGTAATTCTCGAAGGGATTGTTATAGAGAGAAAAACAAGTTGGAGAATCAATGGTGACATCAGAAAACAGGGGAGAAATGCTAGAAATTATGGCAAATTCTGTCTTCTAATTGGGGGATTAGAGCTTCTTCCTGGACATGGCCACAGATCACCCCTTAAGGAAGGTTCTGTTAACCATCTCTTTCCGAGCTATATTCTCAATTCTTTCAAGATTCCCCGAATTCTCGTCCTTATTATAGCACCAGCTCAAGGTACCCAATCTTATCATCTCAGTAAGATCCAGGTACAGATGTGGCTCATCAGGTGTAGGTCCTTAAGTACAGCTGCTGTAGTTCATTAACTCTTGCCTAACATTACATATCAAGGTTCCCCGTCACCCAATTTCCATTAACATGGCCCTCAGTCGTCTTTAGCCCTGTTCTGATTTTGCTAAGTTAACATTTGTTAAGTGGAGCACGGGGTGCCAGGTGGTGAGTTGTGGTTCAGTAAAAGACCACAAGAGAAAATGAAATAGAAAAGTTTATTACTGGCAGACCCTGGAGGCAGTACCCAGCATGCCTCAAAGGGCACCATGGGGAGGCGAAGGCAGGGGGCAGCCAGAAAGAGCAACAAAACTTGGGGCCCATGCTTTATTAGGGAATGTGGGTAGAGTGCTTTGGGGTCCCCCTCTAGGGCTGCATTGGTGAATATCAAACCAAAAAGGTGGGGTTTCGGTAAAGCCCCACGGGGGTCCTATTGAAGGGGCGCATGAGGCATGCAGGTGCTGGGAGGCAGGGAAGACCGTTGATGACAAAGGCTGTTGGGAAAGTCAGGGCGGGAACTTGGATTTGCCTGGACTCTGGGGCTGCCAGTGAGGCATGCACTTGCACGAGGGGCTAGTGTCAGTTCAAGGCCTCTGCAGGCAACCAAGATGGGTGACAGGGCAGCACAGAGCCCTGCTGAAGGGGCCACTAGATCCTGGAAATCTGTTTTGGATTTCATTTTCTTTTTAAATTTTTTTAATGTTCGTTTATTTTTGAGCGAGAAAGTGCACGCGCGAGAGAGACAGAGCACGAGTAGGGGAGGGGCAGAGAGAGAGAGAGGAGATGCAGAATCCCAAGCAGGCTCCAGGCTCTCAGCTGTCAGCACAGATCCTGATGTGGGGCTCGAACTCACGAACCTTGAGATCATGACCTGAGCCGAAGCTGGACGCTTAACCGACTGAGCCACCCAGGTGCCCCTGGATTTCATTTTCTAGTGTGACTAGCCATCCACTAAGTGGGGGGGCCCATTTTCCTCTCCCCGAGGCCCACACAATTCCTCTAGTGGGGCCCAGAGCTATAATTTTCATCTCCTGCAAACTTTTTGGTGAGTTTGTTTTAATTAACGAGACTTTATAAACTGAATAGTAAGGCAAAGCGTTGCCTTAACCTCATCTAGGCTAATAATATATGTATGATCATTATCTCTAAGCAATTTGGCAGGGGTTTGTCCCCTAGGGCTCTCCATTATAAGACTCATATTGCACAATGTGCCCTCTATCAGTGTGGAAGATGGCAAGATGAGCGAAAATCAAAATGGTAAGGGAAACATTCATTTGGTGAGCACATGTGAATAATGTCTTTTCTGAGGTCAAAAGCATGGGGGTTCCCTGGGAGTGAGTACTAACAGGGAATCTTTGGAGGAGACCGGTGGTTGGTGTAAGGTATTTGGAGATCTTAGGGCCGGGAAATAGGCAGTATTAGAGACTGGAGTAAAATTTCTGTCCATATGGGGGACCACTTGTTTAAAAGCTTGAGGAGCATGTCTTTGAGTAGGTCATTGTGCGTCTTTATGTCTGGCCAAGGGGGCCCGTTGGCTAAGTGGTAACTCCATGAGATCCCATGTTCCAGAACCCGTGATTGAACACTTGGGAGGCGAAATGGGCACCTTGATTTGAATCCATAATGTCTGGTGGGTCAAAGGGAGTGAACATATGTCTGGTTAAGGAGGAGATCATGTGACAGGAAGCAGCATGCCTGGAGAGAGCTGTCAGCACAAGTCACCAGGTAAGGGATCAACGATGATGGGTACATACCCAATAGCTCCAGCAGAGGGCAACGGTGGCCCAAGAAAACATATTTGCCATCCAGCAGGGTCTGTCCCCCTGCTGCCCAAGCCCCACCTGGGAGGCTTTCAGGATTTTGTCTGGGAGCAAAGGAGGTAATTGACTACCACCACTTTGGCTAGAGCCAGGGTGAGGGCTCAAAACAGGCCATGCTTGTATTCCCAGACAGTGAGGACTGTCCCTCCCCGATGGCCTGATGTAATATGGGCCCACTCCGCTAGTGGGTATGCCATCTCTGGAGGAATAGTTGTGTCTGGGCAATGTTGGGTATTCTGGTTCATGTGGGGTCTTGAAACAGGCAAGCCTTCTAGATAAGGATCTGCAGTGTGGTTATAATCTGTTTCTGTTGTCTGCCGGTGTGTGGGTGGGTTCGTGCAGACACAGAATGACCAGAATCAGCATGTGAGAGTGGGCTGTTTCTCTCCGAATGGAGGCACCCCAGATAGGCCTTCCCTGAATCATGAAATTACCCCTTTGCCATTTTCTAGGACAGACAATGAGATCATTGGCTACCGTCCAGAAGTCAGTAAAAATGAGCGTCGTTGGGAGTCTCGCTTTTGCGGCCTGTGTAGAGCCGGGCACACCGCTACCGATTCTGCTAGTTGGACCAGGCCAGGAGGGCCCTCCCTACTAGGAATGTGCCGCTGGCAGGATGATAAACTGAAGCCTTCCAGGCAGCTGCGTTGCGTACAGGAACTTTGCTGCGGTCAGTGAAAAACATCAATTCCCTTTCCACTTTTTATTTGTTTGTTTGTTTGTTTGTTGAGAGGCAGGGCATGAGTAGGGGAGGGGCAGAGAGAGAGGGAGAAAGAGGGAATCCCAAGCAGGCTCCACCCTGCCAGCGCGCGGAGCCTGACGCGGGGCTCGAACCCACGAACCGTGAGATCATGACCTGAGCGGAAACGAAGAGCTGGATGTCTAACGGGCTGAGACACCCAGGCGCCCCCACTGCCCCTCAGTGTCAATGGACAAGGGGCTGAGCGTGGAGGAAGCCGCATCCCCTCATAATTTGGAAAGGCCCCTAACATGAAATTTAGCCCTTTCTTGAAGGTATCGTTTCCTTTTTGTCAGCGAGGCCTCCGTGGCCAGGCCAAGCCTCTGCTGAGCCGAGTCTCTGACCCAAAGCGGGGTAGGGCTTGTGTGTAAAGCAGTTTGAACTGTGAGAACATTCATGCCTCTTTCTCTAAAAGGGCCCAGTAAGCTGCCGAGATTCCGTGCTCATGTATGTATGGTGAGTACAAGGCTGCTGTCTGGGGCAGACAGTCGGTCCGGAACCCACAAGCAACCAGGTAGAGCCACGTTTAGTCCAGTGACTCCACGAGGCATAATCAGGTATTGTCAGTAATTCAACTCAAAGTTCTGGGCCCGGAGGAACTAATGGCAGGGCCTGCTGTAAGGCAGTTGATTAAGCTTCTCCCCAGTGGAAGGAGGCTGATTTGCTTGCAGCGGCATAAATGGGCCTCAGGAGAATGGAGAGGCGTGGAATGTGTTGCCCCCCAAAGGTGAAAAGGCCTCGCATGTGCTGTCCCTGCCGAAGCGTAGCAGGAGGCTTGACGGTGAGCGGTTGGTATTTTCCAGAGAGATCGACTCTGCAGCCCTCAGCTGACTGCACTCTGCCAAGAAACTTGACAGAAGTGGCCAGTCCTTGGACCTTACACGGGGCAACGGCAGTCCTCTGTGCTGTGAACGTTGTGTCACTGGATAAGAGTCTTCCTGTGTGGCATTCTCAGAGGGCCCCCCTAGTAGAATGTCATCTATGTGATGTCAGAGGCGGCAGTGGGTTAGTTTGAGTGGATCTGGATCTTGTCTGCAGAGGCTAGAGGCTATATCTGATGGGGGGGGTGCTATTCAGCTCCTCCATGGACAGCCAAGGAAAGGTATATCGGATGCCCCTGGAAGTGAAAGAAAATTGAAGTTGTCTTCAGTCTTCAGTCATTGGAACCCAATAAAACATGTTGGCTACAGCTAGGACAGCAGAGAGAGGCCCTGAGCCCTTGCAGACCACCTATTATCTCTACAATATTGGGAAGGGGAAGCCTTAATGGCAGGAGCTGGTGCATTTAAATTTTGATAGTCACTTGTTGGTCTCCATTCATTGGTGGTCAGTTTTAACACTGTCCACGGCTCTTAAAGGGTGAGATGGTAGGGCTAATGACCCCGGGGTCAAGCATGTCTCTAACGAAAGGGCCAAAGTCCTTCTGTACTTTGCTTCGGCCAATATGTTGGTGTATTTAACATTTTCACTACAGGAGGCAATTGGACGGGTTCTCGTTGGACAGCTCTCCAGAGAAAGGCCAGGAATTTGGGTTTATTCCCAGGCGTGTCACTGAGCGAGGGCATTGGTACTTCTGATAGGAAAAAACAAGAGAGCTAGGGGGCCACCACCATTGGCAACTGTTCTAGAAATACGGTGCCAATAGACACATCTAGATTAATATTCACTCCCTTTAGAGTTTCAGCTGCCATGCCTTGTAGACTGTAGGGTCACTGGGGGAACTGAGAAGGGTTACCTGGAATTGTCCTGACTTGAGCTCCTATGTCTAATAGGACCAGTCGATATATAAATGGGTGACTGTCCTTAGGAGGCGGGGCAAGCTCCAGGGAGCCACCAGGTCCCTGGGGTAATGCCCTGGGGAACTGATGGCTGCAGTTGGGGAAGTTGTTTGGGAGCAGAGGGGGCCTTGAGATCTTGGGCCATTGAAGTTGGCCTCTGTTAGTGAGATCATTGCTTGTCTTAGGGAGAGGAATTTGCACCAGGGCTACTGTGGGTCAAGGTCATCAGAGACCAATTGGCAGAACTGCCAGTATAGGGCACTGTGCTGTTAAGAATCATTTTAAGGGTCGCTTCCCAATAGGCTTAGCATGGGGCTCAGGGACCAGGAGGTGGGAAGGGTGCTCTGCAAGGAGCGTTGCAGGGCCCAGCACCCAAGGGCTGGCATTGGGGTTGTGGGCTGTCTAGGCCCACACCTGGGAGTCTGTGTGAATATCTCCTTCATAGCTGACCCCCATGTATGTTCCCTCCAGGGCTTCCTGAATCGTATAGGAGGCCCCATGAAGTAAAGGAGTCCAGACTTGTAATTGGGGTGGGGGGTCCCTACAAGGAGAATTCTCTGGATTTGGGGTCGATTTGGGGCCTCTTTGGAATTAGATATAAAATCCAGATCATTTGGGTTGCTACATGTAAAGAAAATGAGAGGGGTGTCTGGGTGGCTCAGTCAGTTAAACGTCCGACTCCTGATTTCGGCTCAGGTCATGATGTCGGTTCAGGTCGTGAGCTCCCGGTTCGTGAGTTCAAGCCTCACGTCAGGCTCCGCACTGACAGTGGGGAGCCTGCTCGGGATTCTCTCTCTCTCTTTCCCTCTCTCTCTTCCCCTCCCAAGTGCGCCCCCCTCAAAATAAATAAATTAACTTAAAAAAATAAATGAGAAACTCATTGGACTATACCAATCTCAGGGAGAAGGAGTCGGGGCTCATCTAGTGTCTTCCACTGGCTTTGAGAGGGTGGTTTACGTTTAATGGGTAGCATGCGAACTTCCTTGGGTGTTTTAGGTGGTACCAGCACCAAGTGCTCAGGCCATTTATAGTTCAGGCCATTCGATCTTGTGCCACCATGCCCGGGGGGGGGGGGGGGGGGGCGGAACCCATGATATTCCATAGGGCTGGGGTGGGGGACGGAAGTACCACAGCAGCACGGTATGCAGCAACAGAGAACTGCAAATCTGGGCTGCACGTGCCTTTGCAAGGAGCCACGCCTCCCCCAGCTGCGGTGTCCCTGTTGTGCTGGTTAGGACTTAGGGTTCTGGTGGAGCCCACCAAGACAGCAGTCAGAGAAGAGGGGTCTGCCCCTCCTCCTTCTAAGGGCACTGCTGGCACCTTTATCCAGAAGCCCACACTTGGACGGAGGTTGCGACTCACATGCCCCAGCCATGAACTCATTCAACGGGACCTTGAGAAAATCATAGTTCATTTACCTACCAGTTGGCAGCGGGTCTGTGCTGAGAGTTGTGAGACGTACCCAAAGTGGATTCCCTGCTGGGGGAATTCACCCTCTGTGGGCGTTAGCAGGTAGAAGACACATCCACCACCAAGCTCTGAACTGTATGCGGGGTCTTCTTCCCTTTACCTTTAAGGCTAAAGCATGTTCACAGCCAGGGAGTTTTCTTGGCCCATGCCGTAGAATCCCAACAGTCTGCCTTGCTTCCTTTCTCCCTCTTTCTCTTATCTTCAGTCCAGGCTGGCCGTGTGTCTGTTAACAACAAATTCTCTAAAAATGGGTTGGCCTCCCATGCAACCCGGAGGCGCCTAAGCCATTAGACAAGCAGGTCCTACCCAGATCTTTCCTTGTTAGCGACATCGCTACCCTGACCTCTGCAGTGATGCTGCTCGATTTTATGAGCCACCTCCGAAAACACTTTAGCAAGTGGTGGCCCAGCCGCACCTCTGATCTTATCTCCAGGACATTCTTTCTCATTGTTTTTGCAATATGTGTAAGCTAAGAATGTTCCAAATATTCAAGTTATGGTTACTGTTTGCTTACGACTTCCTTCTTTGATGTCTCTCTCCCCTCTTCCAACTTCATGTCAGGGGCAAAGAGAAACCAGGTGGTACCTCCAACGCTTTGCTTAGCAACCTCCTTAGTTAAATATTCAAGTTCATAACTTATTAGTTCTACTTTTCCCAAAACACTAGAACACAATTCAACCAAATTCATTGGTATGTTATAAGAAGGATCTTTTTTCTCTTCCAATTTCCAATGACATGTTCTGTCCATCTGAAACCTCACCAGAAGCATCTTTAACAGTCACATGTCTACCAATACTCTATTCAGGATGGTGTATGTATCATCTAAGATGATAAAAAAAAAACTTTCTCTAAAGCCCTCTCCTTTTTTCTTCCTGAGCTCTCAAAAGAATTGCCTTTGACATACATTTATCTACTAACAGTCTCTTCTGGGCAATTGAAGCATTTTCTAGCATGCACTTCAAAACATTTCCAGCCTCAACCCATTACCAACTTCTAAGGCCACTTGCTTCTATATTTTTAGGTATTTGTTACCAGGAAGTAGAACTCCATATCCCAGTGCCAAAATCTGCACCACTATCTGGTACAAAGAACAGTAGAGACAGAAGCTATGCATAAACCCAACAACATTACTCCCATTGAGTAAGTCTGAATTAGCTACCATCATGGCTGAATGTCAATGTGCTGGGTCAATAATATGCCAATGTTGGATCAACAATGTGAGGCCATTTCTCAAAGAGACCAGCTAGAATACGGATGCCGAATTGGTCACATTAGATCCCTTTCAAGACCAAAGGGCAGTGATTCATCTTGACTCGGATCAACCCATATTCTGGCCAAGTATTTCTCTTTCTTGCCTTCATGACTCCACTAGAATAACCGTTCCAAGGCACAGAGAAGCACGTGATTCACCCACACAAGCTTATTCGTAACAGTTCATTGAGCCAAAGAAGACATGCATGGAGCGTAAAAAAAGGCATGGCAGGGGGATCATGACCACCAAACCCCCTGGTTCAAATTTGCACTCTACCACACAGAAGCTGCCACTATCATAGAGCAATGGGATAGCTTTGTTAAATTTACAGTGCACCGAGAGCCAGTTAGGAGATGATACTCTGCAAAGACAGACAACTATTTCCAAATTGAATTACATACTCTAAATCAATGACCCCACTACGGTTCTTTATTCCCCATAGGTAGAGTAAATAGTTCTGGGAACAAAATGGTACAAATTGAAATAGCCCCATGTACCGAACTCCTAGTACCCTACCTGGGGATCTTGTTCCTTTCATCCCTACAAATCAGACTATGTATATAACATGGGGGTCTTGATATCCAGAATGGGAACATTTCCACCAGGAAACACGGGAAGAGCATCACATGTCAGATTCTGCTGACTCCACCATCATGTCAGTTTCCTAGGCTAAGAGGCCAGAAGTCAAGAAAAAGAGTCGCCAACCTGACTGGATTAATAAAGCCTCAGCATCAGCAAGACGCAAAGCCGATCTTTCCAGTATGCCTACACATTCTTTTCCTCCAGAGTTGTTCCACTGGGGTGTCTCTTGGTACCTCCTTGCCCCACTTTGATGGTAAAGGGACATGGTAAAGTATGGAATGTAGGAAGTCTGACCTCTCAAAGATTAGGCCAATCCTGGTTATGCCTCCTGGTTATGGCTCTTACACCAGGACTGTCAGTGGTACCTAGGAGGTGTTATAGCAGAGAGAGAAGGAATCACACTCACAGAACTGAGATTAGGAGCAATGATGGGATCTATAGTTCATCAGACTTATTTCCTTTGTAAGTTCTCCCTGAAGGAGCATTTCCATGGTGGTGACCGAACTTATTACACACATCATATGCATTGATCCAGCACAAGAGATGCACTATGTGGGTTGTGGGACACCACCTAGATACCCCAGGCTGTTAGGAGTTTTAACAGATAGTGGCTCATAACAGTATCTATCCCTTGGAATTACCCTTGGTGAAAGGAAGGTATACCCTGCAATGTTGTATCCCAGGGGCACTGCCTGTATCCACTAACAGGTCAATGGGGGGTGCAATGTGTTGTTCTGTGCCTCAATTACAGACATTTGTGAAGAATCAAGCTTGCGTTAAAAAGCGAAAACTTCTAGCTGTAAAATAAATAAATAAGCAACAAATAAATAAACTAAACCTCCAGCCGTAATATAACTATTTTGTAAATATAACTGGTGTATGGCGAGTAAGGAAGCAATAACTACAACTAAAATATTTTCTCGACAAATTATTACCCTTTCAAAAGTATAATTGTTGCTAAAACTTGACGGCTGTTACCATTAAGGAAAATTCATAACATTGTTTCGAAAGTGAAATCTTGTTCACTTCATAAATGCGGCCAAACAGAAACTAATCTTTGGTTCACAAATTTGTGTTGTCAAAGGAATGAATAAAGTAGAAAATAACTTTGAATAAATAACCCAGTTTCATTCTCAGCTAGTGGTGTGGTTTATATTATGACCATCCAAAATTTTTCTAGTTTTCTTTGCACAGAGTTTTATGTATTCCAGCTAATTTTTAAAGCAAGCATTTAATTCTTAGAGACTGATGTTGTATAGCCATTTCTAATGCACTAAGATTTTTTCCCATCATTGATTAAGATGACTTTGTTTATAAACTTTATGTACTTAAACGGTAGAGAAACTGGATTGTTTCTGTTTAGAAGACCACTTTCACATGAATGCCATTACGGGCATTTGGGAGTTTATGCTGTAGGAGGTATTGTTGGAGGTAATAATAAATAATCTAATATTATGAACTATTTATCTGACTTCTTAAATTCATATATCCCTGATGTTAACCATTTCTAAAAAGCTGATTTCTACATATACATAAATGTGTGTATGTGTGTGTGTGTGTGTGTATCTATTATACATATATATATTTTAGTAGAAATATCTGGTCTAAGTAGGGCCGTTAGGGTCAGATTTCTTTCTTTAAAAAAAAATTTTTTTTTAAGCGTTTATTTATTATTGAGAGACAGAGCATGAGCATGGGAGGGGCAGAGAGAGAGAGGGAGACACAGAATCCGAAGCAGGCCCCAGGCTCCGAGCTGTCGGCACAGAGCCAATGCAGGGCTCGAACCCTTAAACCGCGAGATCATGTCCTGAGCCGAAGTTGGACGGCTAACCGACTGAGCCACCCAGGCGCCCCTAAAAAAATGTGTTTTAATGTTTATTTATTTTTGAGAGAAAGACAGGCAGAGCACAAGCAAGGGAGACACAGAGAGAGGGAGACACAGAATCTGAAGCAGGCTTCAGACTCTGAGCTGTCAGCAGAGTCCAACACGAGGCTTGAACTCAGTTACCTCAGGATCATGACCTGAGCCAAAGTCGGACACTTAACCGACTGAGCCGCCCAGGCGCCCCAGGATCAGATTTATTCCAATGCTGCTGAGCAAACAATTGCATTTGCTTTAAATAAACAGAAAAATTACCAAATCTACTATTCGTATTGCCAAGCAAAATACATTACAGTTGTCAACTCTGAATTTCACATGGGCTGGTTTTACCAGGCTTCTGGAACTCAGTCTAGGAAAGTTAGAGGAAAAGACTTCAGGTTTCTGCTCTGACTTGTAAAGGGCATGAAAGATGTCATTCCTGTCCTCACAAAAAGAAGAAAAGAAACTACATAAACTGAAAACTATTCTTAGATCTATCAGAGAACTTAGGTCCCAGGGCACCCACCACTTGCCAAACTGAAGAGACAGAAAGCTACATAGAATCACAGCTTCCCGGGAGCAGAGGCGCCCTGCTGGAGCTGGCAGGAAGACTGACACCTTAATTAAAGAATTTTGTCAAAGTCTCAGCAGTAGACCAGTTTGGGATTTAAAAGCTCTGAGGCTGTGGGGCTCCCACACATTCATGGAGCCCCACCAAGTTCTCCCTATGCAGAGAAAAAAAAAAAAAAAAAAGAATAAAATGCCATTTCCTTCCAAGAGGATGAGAAACAAAGCAAACATTTTGAAATATACCCAGAGCCCGGGTATCTGTTCTTGGCTCTACTTTCTGTAAGGAAGGAGGGTCCTTAAGAGAAACGATGTCACCAAAGCCTTATCTGGCCTGGAGAAAGGCAGTCAACTTCAGACCCTCTAGCCTTTCTATCTCATATATCCGGAGAGAAAAAAAAAAAACAAAAACAAAAACAAAAAAATGAAACTCATCTGAAGATCACAGCGCAGGGACTCTTACCCACCACAAAGAAAAAGAAATAAAGAAATGAGATTAATATCCTCAGGGCTCTAATGGAAAAAGCGGGCTATACGCTAGAACAGACAGATAATATAAGGCAGACAGAAACTCTAAGAAGGAATGCATGGAAATGCTGAAAAGCAGAAACTCTGTAATGGAAATGATGAATGCCTTTGATGGGCTCGACAGCAGCCTGGACACGGCCAAGTGAAGAATCCATAAGCTTGAAGGCTGGTTAACAGAAACCTTCCAAACTTAAATGCAAAACAAAAAATAGAATTTTAACCGTGAGACAGCAGCAAGCAGTGTGATATCCCTGCAATTGGGAATGCCAGAGGGCGAAAGGAAAATTGAGAATAACAATGCCTGAGCATCTTCCCAAATTAAGGACAGATCAAAAATCAGTGGAAACGCCCTAAGGGGACTGATTTCTTTCAAGCCGAGGCAAATGCATCCAGGCAGAAATTGTACCGTTGGTTGCCAGAGTTTGGATGGAGGTAATCGGGATTGCATGTTAATAGTTAATGGAATGGTTTCTTTTTGGGGGTGATGAAAATGTTCTAAAACTAGGTGATCATTACAGTTTCAAAGTTTTCCCAGATACTAGACTTAGCAGAAAAATACTTCAAAGCAGCTATTAGATACGTTCAAAAACATATTTACATTTTTACACACTACATATTTTAAAGTGTTACGTTTTTGCGTATTAAAAAGATGTTACATTCTTATTTGAGAACGAAAGGCTTGTCAAATAGAAGATATCAGCAAAGAGAATTTGTGACTTGGAAAGTACAGTTGCTGATGCGCTAAATTCACCCAGGTGTCTCCACAGTTGATTTGAAATGGCAGCAAAAAAGAATTCTCGAACGTGAAGATAGGGCCATAGAGATTATGACACCCAAAGGGCAGGAAGAAAACACACTACTGAATTCTCCAAGACAGCATAACACCTTTGATGTGCAGAATGTAGCCTTTTCAGACTGGCTTCTTTTATGTAATAATTTACATTTATGGCTCAACCATGTCTTTTCCTCTCTTGACAGCTCGTTGTTGTTTTTTTTTTTTCTTTTCTTCTTTTTTAAGGTAATGGTCCATCCAGACAATGGACTCTTTATTTATCCATGCACCCACTGACGGATATTTGGGCAATGATAAAGAAACTGCTATGAACATCTGTGTGCACATAAGTTTTCAACTCATTTGGGTAAATACCAAGAAGCATGAGGGTCGCCATGTTTTCTCTTCAATTCCTCTCTGGCATATTGTGCATTTGCTATGTATGTGTTTTATAATAGCAGGTGGGGGCGCCTGGGTGGCTCAATCGGTTAAGTGTCCGACTTCGGCTCAGGTCATGATCTCATGGTTCGTGGGTTCGAGCCCCGCATCAGGCTCTGTGCTGACAGCTCAGAGCCTGGAGCCTGCTTCGGATTCTGTGTCTCCCTCTCTCTCTGCCCCTCCCCCACTTGTGCTCTGTCTCTGTCTGTCTCTCTCTCAAAAATGAATAAACACTTAAAAAATATATAATATAATATAATATAATATAATATAATATAATATAATAGCAGAGTGTATTTATGTGCCCCTCCCTTACCCACCACAGCAGGAGACCCTTAAAGACCTTGTCTTACCCACTGCTGTCTTCCTGGCGCAGAACAGATCTTCACAAACATTACCCGAAGAAATCAATAAGCCTGTAAAAAAGTAAATGCCTTTCTGAGCTTACCACTGACTTAGCCCCCGCCCTCCATCGCTACCCACCCTGCCCACATTTCGAGTAATTTCTTTTCCCTGTGAACCCATGGTTGCATCTGAAGTGAAGCAGAATGTTACTTTCCAAAATGGAAGGATTGCACCACATTGCACTTGCTTGAGTTTAACTCACAGTGACTTTCATTAACTCTTTTAATCAAAATTCAGGACTACACAAGCCACGCGCTGACCTTCAGTACTTTTCACAGGACAATCCCAAGCCGTTCGCTGTGAGGTCTCACAAGTGACACGTCCTGACAGGCATTGCAACCCACGCAGTAGGTTTATTTTATTTACAGACGTGGGGATCGAAGTTCAATGCCACTTCAGGGCACTGCTGACGAAAAGAATTTTTGCAAAGAACACCTTTAAACAGTGTTGGCTGTCAGCTGTTGGAAGTATCTCAGCAAAATACCGCTTGGTGACTTTAAAGACAGCGGTTACCCACCTGCTCCCCCCAAAGAGCCTGGAGAAACAGCTTCTGGGGCCCATTGAGGAAAAAGTGGGATCAGGATCAACACACGCTTACTGTGATGTACTGAATGGAGAACTTTCTCCCTTTGAACTTTGCGTAATAAAGTCATTTTGCTCACGTTGGAGATCGCTTGTTCGGCCACGATGGCCTTTCAGGACCTTCTGGATCAAGTTGGAGGCCGGGGGAGATTCCACATCCTTCAGATAGTTTTCTACAGCATCTTCAACCTCATAGCGTACCCTCACGTTTTATTGGAGAGCTTCACTGCAATCGTCCCTGGTCACCGCTGCTGGGTCCACATCCTCGACAATGACACGGTCTCTGCTAACAGCACTGGGATCCTCAACCAAGACGCCCTCCTGAGAATCTCCATTCCACTGGACTCAAACCTGAGGCCAGACAAGTGTCATCGCTTCCTCCACCTGCAATGGGGGCTCCTTCACCTGAATGGGACCTTCCCTAACACAAATGAGCTGGACACGGAACCCTGTGTGGACGGCTGGGTGTATGACCAGAGCTCCTTTCCCTCCACCATCGTGACGGAGGTAAGAGGTCCCATTTGCCTCTTGCGAGTACTAGGTCCGGGTGTTTAGAGGTAATAGCACAAATAACGAACATGCTCCAAGTTCTTGAATCACTGTTTGGGTGCTCGTTCTTTATTATTTCAGCAAATAGTAGTTACATCTTTCTTAGATACCACCAATCTGCATATTTTATGAGTCTCATGAGCTAAAAAGTAGACGTGACCTTGAGATTATACGGCTTTTATTCTTAGAAAGACCAAAGGTTAAACACATAGTTTGTGTAATGTGTTAAAGGTGTTGTTTGCAAATGAGACACATCTGGGGATATTGATCAAAACTTCCCAAAGCACTGACTGTGTCTCCGGCCAGCCTTAGGAGATTGGTAGTGAAACTCTGCCATCGGTAAACGTTTAAAGCCCTTCAAAGGATTGCATTCTGTGGCCCAGGCTGAGAACCGCTTCATATGAAATAAAACGAGGCGTGAATATAGCCAACAGGTTTAGATGAGTCTTTTTACAGGAAGTTGTATTTAAGCTGATACCTGAATGATAACGGTCAGCTAATGCAAAAAACAAATGGAAATTGGAAGAAGGGGGGCTGATATACAGAAGCTTGTAAATCATCTCAGTTGTTTCTTTAAAAAAAATTTTTTTTTAATCTTTATTTTTGAGAGAGAGACAGAGTGTGAGCAGGGGAGGAGCAGAGAGAGGGAGACACAGAATCTGAAGCAGGCTCCAGGCCCCGAGCTGTGAGCACAGAGCCCGATGTGGGGCTCGAACTCACAAACTGTGAGATCGTGACCTGAGCCAAAGTTAGACGCTCAACCGACTGAGCCACCCAGGCGCCCTATATCTTAGCTGTTTCAATCAGGTTTCCATGAGGGGTTATAGGCTGCTATAGAGCGCTCCTTTGCTGGTTTCCTTCTCTTCCAGTGGGACCTGGTGTGTGAATCTCAGTCACTGAAATCAGTGACCAAATTCTTATTCATGGCTGGCATGTTGGTGGGAAACATCATATTTGGCCATTTATCAGACAGGTGAGTGTCTCTGGATCACTGGGATATTTTCTCGGGGGTATTTTCATGAACTAACATACCATTCTTCCATTAAGCAACACTTGTTGTTACTTACACTGTCCTGGGGTTTCCTTAGTCCTGAGGGGTCTAGAAATACATGGGGAATCACAGTCAGTATAGCAAATGCTATTTTGTCAGCTGTGAGCTCAGTATACAGGACACAGAAACACCAGCTCCAGCAGACATGGGGACATTTTAGGACAGGGTTTATGAAGGAGGTGACACAAGATGTGGTTTAGGAAGGTGAGAAAAAGTTAGCCGTGGGAACAGAGAAAGATGCTTCATGACAAAAGATCCAGCCTGTCTGAAGGCACACATATGTAAAACAGTGTTGCAGATTTTGGCCTGGGAGGCCATATTCAGTCCCTCCTGGACCCTGTGAACTGAGTGCTTATGGATTTCCAGAGCATGGTGATCATGTCCCTGTTTCCCAAGTGTGATGGGCAGGCATTCCCATTAAACTTGGGGTGTCCACAGCAATGTGTTTTGATGGTGTATAGAAAAAACCTTTTCCAGTAACCTCGATTGATATTTTTGTTGCCGAAAATAAAGCACTTTAAAGGTAAGTTTTCAACCATGTAAAGGTAAGTTTTCAACCATGTCTGACTTTGGCTCAGGTTGTGATCTCATGGTTCATGAGTTTGAGCCCCACATCGGGCTCTGTGTTGACAGCTCAGAGCCTGGAGCCTGCTCCGGATTCTGTGTCTCCCTCTCTCTCTGCCCCTCCTACTCATTCTCTCTCTCTCTCTTCCTCTCTCTCAAAAATAAATCAACATTAAAAAAAATCAACCATGTAATTAATCTAATGACAACTGCCATTACCATTTGCGTGGGTGTATCCTATGCCTGACGGTACATCTCCTGAATTACACAGCCAACCATTGCCAGCACTGAGCACCTCTCCTCTGAGGATTATGGGGGATTAAGTTTACCTTTACCACCTACCAGCATAATGTTATCTGTTAGGGCAGCTCAAAACTGGGAACTCTGAATGTATGACAGTAAATGTAGCTTATAAAAGTGTTCAGAGTCAGCGGGCCCATGTCTAACAGTTCTGTAACGCAGAGCCACCCACGTACAAGAATAAAAATAAAACCACATATCTGTGGCTGATTCAGTTTTTGAAAAGGGTGCCAAGATCATGCAGTTGGTGAAATATAGCCCCTTCAACAAAAGGGGCTGTGATGACTGGATACCCACATGCAAAATAATAAAGTGTGATCCTTACCTAAAGCCATAACAAATGTTAACACAAAATGGATTAGTGACTTAAAGATAAGAGCTAAAACCATAAAACTCTTAAAAGAAGACATTAGGGTAAATCTACATGACTTTGGGTTTGGCAATGGATTCTTTGGTATGTCACCAAAAGCCTGAGTGGCCAAAAACTAGACAGATAGATCAGACTTCATCAAGAATTAAAAACTTTCTGGGGGCACCTGGGTGGCTCAGTCGGCTAAGCGTGTGACTTCGGCTCAGGTCATGATCTCCGGTTCGTGGGTTCGAGCCCTGCATCAGGCTCTCTGCTGACATCTCGGAACCTCGTGCCTGCTTCATATTCTGTGTCTCCCTCTCTCTCTCTGCCCCGCCCCTCCTTGCTCTCTCTCTTTCTCTTTCTCTCAGAAATAAACATTAAAATTTTTGTTAAAAATTAAAAACTTATGTACATCAAAGCACATTATCAAGAAAGTGAAATGATAACCTATGTAATGGGAGAAAATATTTGTCAATTATATATAAGCCATAAAAATAGGCAAATAGACCAATGGAATGGGTTTAACA
The DNA here is from genome assembly GCF_018350215.1 of Panthera leo. Classification (NCBI taxonomy): domain Eukaryota; kingdom Metazoa; phylum Chordata; class Mammalia; order Carnivora; family Felidae; genus Panthera; species Panthera leo. The sequence continues at coordinate 106,618,121 of NC_056688.1, forward strand.
TTCTCCCACAACTCAACAACAAAAAGATAAACAAAAAAATTTTTTTTCAATGAATAAAGGGCTTGAATATACATTTCTTTAAGAAAGATGTACAAATGGTACATAAACACATGAAAAGATGCTTGACATCATGATATTTAAAAAATGTAAGCCAGGGGCGTCTGGGTGGCTTAGTTGGTTGAGCATCCAACTCTTTGTTTTTAAATGCATTTTATTTTATTTTTTCAATTTTTTTAAACATTTATTCATCTTTGAGAGGCAGAGAGAGACAGACAGAGCATGATTGGGGGAGGAGCAGAGAGAGAGAGGGAGACACAGAATCTGAAGCAGGCTCCATGCTCTGAGCTGTCAGCACAAAGCCCAATGCGGGACTCGAACTCACTGACTGTGAGATCATGACCTGACTCGAAGTCAGATCCTTAACTGACTGAGCCACCCAGGCGCCCCGAGCATCCAACTCTTGATTTGGGCTCAGGTCATGATCTCACAGTCTTGGGATTGAGCCCCACGTTGGGCTCTGGGCTGAGCATGGAGGCTGCTTGAGATATTCTCTCTCTCTCTCTCTCTCTCTCTCTCTCTCTCTCTCTCTCTCTCATAAGGGAAGGGAAAAAAATTAAGCATACTCTTGTCACACAATTCAGCAGTCGTGCTCCTTGGTATTTACCCAAAGGAATTGAAAACTTATGTCCACACAAAAGTCTACCTACGGTTATAGCAGCTTTCTCTGTAATTTCCAAACCTTGGAAGCAACCAACATTTCTTTCAGTAGGTGAATGCATATACACTGTTGTACATCCGGACGATGGAATATTATTCAGTGCTAAAAGTGAAAAAAACATGGAGATAGTAAAAAGATGAGGCGTTGGAAGGAGAGAGAGAGAAATTAATAAGCACATCACAGAGGCTTTAGGGCAGTGAACTACTCTGCAGGATGCTGTAATGGTGGGTACCTGTCAATACACACGTGTCAAAAACCACAGAATGTACAACACGAAGAGCGGACCCAATGTAAACGGTGGACTTTGGGGGATAATGATGTATCGTTGTAGGTTCAATTGTATCAACTGTTTCACTTGGTGCAGGATATTGATAGGTGGGGACATTGTGCATGAGTGGGGGCAGGACGTATGGGAAATCTCTGTACTTTCTGCTCAGTGTTGCAGTCAACTTAAAACTGGTCTAAAAAATAGAGTCTATTTTAAAACACACACACACACACAAAGTAGTTTAATGGAACAAAGAAAAAATAGGAACATGTGGTTCATAAAGCCTAAAATAATAGTTATCTGGCTCTCTACAGGAACTATTTGCTGCTTCCTGCTGTAATAGCACTCTGAGGCTTTTTGTTCGCCTTCTTAAATCATTTCTCTCTGCCCTTGACCTTCTACAGCCTCTACTGATCTGTCTTCAAAGAGTCTCTCTTGTGTCAATATAATCGTTAAGCCCATCTAATGAATTTTTATATCAGAAGCTACTTTTTCAGCTCTCGAATTTCACTTATTTTTGGCTTATCTGCTGCCGTCTCTCTGAGAATGCTGATTTCTGAGCTGTGATTTTCATATGTTAAAATCATATTTTATTTCTGTCTTAGAGGATAGTTATGTCACCACTTTAAAATCCTTGTGGGTTAGTTCCAAACTTTGTCTCCTCTTAGCAGAAGTTCCGCCAGATTTCCAGTCTATTGGGAATGGATTTCCATTTTCTTGGTTCTTCCCATGCCAGGATACTATGAATTATATCTTGAATATGATAATATTAAGCTTAAAGATTCTATTTGCCATTGTTACTCACCAGTAACGCTGATTCCATTTATTTATTAATTTTAATTTTTTTTTTAGTGTTTATTTTTGAGACAGAGACAGAGTATGAGCGGGGCGGGGAGAGAGGCAGAGAGAGAGGGAGACACAGAATCCAAAGCAGGCTCTAGGCTCTGAGCGGTCAGCACAGAGCCCGACACGGGGCTCAAACTCATGAACCACGAGAGTGTGACCTGAGCCGAAGTCGGAAGCTTAACCGACTGAGCCACCCAGGTGCCCCCGATTCCTTTATTTCAGCAAATAACTTTCAAGCCTCAGATTTTGAACTCAAGACTGTTTCTTACACAACAGCTCCAACCTCAGTTCAGAAATTTGTCTAGAGTTGACCTTCTTTGAGCTTATTCTTTACAGGCACGCTTTAGTGGCTATTTAGGGGACGTGTGGTAGACACGATTTAAGGATTCCCTCTTTGCCACTTTCCCTTGCTGGAACTCTCACTCTCTTCATTGTTTCTAGTACCCCACCATCGGTGGCCTTGTTCCCCAGACCACAAGATGCATGGCGTTCACTTTGCTTACTGTGTGGATTGCACCTTACTCCAGTCTAACAGCCATGGAAATAGGACCCTCCCTGTATCGTTCTCCATCTGCCCTCCTGGGAGAGAGCAAACACTCCTCCCCACAGTCCACCTGCTTCTGTTCACTCTCTAGTAAGCTCAGGTAGTTCCTTTGTGTGTTCTGTTCATGTGTCTTTTCTGGGGGAGTGGAAGGCAAGCAGTAGAATTTAAGGCTTTTATTCCTGGAACCTGAAATGTATCCATCAGAGGCTTTTAAGAGGATTATTATGACAGGATCTTTTAAATCTTATTCTTTTTTTTTTTTTTTGACGCTTATTTATTATTGAGAGACAGAGAGGGACTGAGCGTGAGCAGGGGAGGGGCAGAGAGAGAGAGGGAGACACAGGATCCGAAGCAGGCTCCAGGCTCCAAGCTGTCAGCACAGAGCCCGATGCAGGGCTCGAAACCACAAACCCCGAGATCATGACCTGAGCCGAAGCTGGACACTTCACCGACGGAGCCACCCAGGCGCCCCTTTTAAATCTTATTCTTGATGCTTGATGCTCCTTTGATAATTCACGGGGAGAGCCAGAGTGGTGGTAGGGAAACGGTTTAAGAGGCTCTCAAAATAATCCTTAGGAAAGATGGTGGGCATTTAAACTAGGAAGGTGTAGGGGCGCCTGGCTGCATTGGTGGGTTAAGTGTCCAACTTCGGCTCAGGTCATGATCTCGCAGTTCGCGAGTTCGAGCCCCCCGGCGGGATCTGTGCTGACAGCTCAGAGCCTGGAGCCTGCTTTGGATTTTGTGACTCTCTCTATGTCCCTCCCTGGCTTACTCTGTCTCAAAAAATAAATGTTTAAAAAAGAAGAAGAAGAAGAAAAAGAAGAAGAAGAAGAAGAAGAAGAAGAAGAAGAAGAAGAAGAAGAAGAAGAAAGGCCTTCTTTGGTAGCAATAATTTAAAAAATTAATTAATTAATTGATTAAGAAGGTGTCTTGGAAACGGTAACAAGTAGCTGTATTTGGAACGTATTTTGTAGGTAAATGCAACAGAGTTTCCTGATGCTTTTGGATTCTTAAGAAGGAGGCTTTGGTGTGGCAAACAGAAGGCAATATCTTCAGCCTGAGAAAATGGATAAATGCTGACACTGTTTAGTGATATGAAGGAAAACAGAGAAAGCAGCGCATGGGGAGGAGAAAGTCAAGATTTCCGTTTGGGGCATAATGTATTGGAAGTGCCTATTAGTCACGCAGCAGGAGATAGCAGGTAGAGCCAAACGATCCTAAGAATATGGACCTGCTTGAAAGCAATCTGTCCCAAATACAACCCTTAGCCAAGGCTGTACTCAATAAGTACCCAAGTAGCCATCTTCCCATGACCCTCCCATTACAGGGGGACAGGGGGAACAATATACGGCCAAGCGAGGAGATTCGAAATGGCTGCTTCGGTGTCAAGGCCAGCATCCATTATGATGTGAACACCCCTCCTACCCATTCGAATACTACTTTCATCTACAACTTAAAATGATCAGTTTCATATTTTTGTCCGGGGATCTTCCTCCTTTCCTGTGTTGAATAGATATTTCACATGTTCAGATGGAAAGCAAGCGAAAACGTGCTGGTTTGAACTTCTCACACAACTTGAACTTCTCTCCTTAGTTCCAATTCAGAAGTACATTGTTGGTGTACCCCAGGAGGAGCCAACGGTCTAAACCCCTGGTGAGGGTGGCCAAGGCTATGGACATGGGCTATTGAAATCCAGAAAACTACCTTAGCAACGTGATCATAGTCTCCTTGTGCTCAAGGAACACTTGTCTGAGCTTAGATAGACTTACTCAGCATCGGTTCCTAGAACCCCTTCCCTTGAAATATCCAATGTCATCGCCCATTTTCTATTATTTATTTATTTTTTAGAGACCAATCATCCCATCTGCTGGTACATTCTCAGCTTAATGAGTAATAACACTCCTTCTTGGTTTCAAAAGTACCCCACTGAAGCTGAAAATTTTATGTTCACCCTACTTACTTATTCCAGACTGCAAGAGATGGGAGCGGGACCCCTGCCTCTCAGGGTTTGGAGAAAAGTGATCATTGCTGGCACATTCAAGCACTTTGATGGTGAAGAAAGACTTTATTGTAACGCCTTGATCCATCATACCGACTTTGAGAATATACAGAATGTCATGAGGTTATTTTCTGCCTACCTTCTTTCTGGGTCACAGGAACATTAAGAAGTTGGGCTGAAGAGGAGACATTGATAGAGTTGAAACTGTCTGCTTGTTCTTTACTGACCATCAGCAACAATATTCCTTCCCTATTCTCACCTCACATTGAAAGGACTCTCCGAGCCGCCAGCAAATAAGATGCAAACACGTACTTTACTTTTTTTTAACCTTTTGTTATTTTCAGACCAAAAAACACGTGCTCATGGTAAAAAAATTAGAATGTAGATAAAATATATACATATATATATTGTATATATTTGGTTGGTTAGGTGTCTGACTTTGGCTCAGATTATGTATGATCTCACGGTTCGTGGGTTTGAGCCCTGAGTCTGGCACTGTGCTGACAGCTCAGAGCCTGGAGCCTGGAGCCTGCTTCAAGTTCTGTGTCTCCCTCTCTCTCTGCCCCTTCTCCCCTCATGCTCTCTCTCTGTCTCTGAAAAATGAATAAACATTAAAACAACTTAGAAAAAGGGGCGCCTGGGTGGCTCAATCAGTTAAGCATCTGACTTCCGCTCAGGTCATGGTCTTACAGTTGGAGACTTCGAGAGTTCGAGCCCTGCATGGGGTTCTGTGCTAACAGCTCAGAGCCTGGAGCCTGCTTCAGATTCTGTGTCTCCCTGTCTCTGACCACCCCTGCTTGTGCTCTGTTTCCCTCTTTCTCAAGAATAGACATTTGAAAAAAATTTTTAATTAAAAAACCTTAAATCGTTCATAATTCCCATTCTACAAGACAACCGACCTAAACTCTTCAAAAAGGTAATGTCCCGAGAAAAGTGAGTGGAGTGATCATTCTAGATTTTAAAAGATTCACAAAAACATAACAATCATATACAATGTGTAAATACTGGAGCATAGATGGGAAAAAAAGAAAAATAACAATGAGAAAATCATTTGGAGGACCTTTTGGGCAACTTGAATATTGTCTGATAGCTGGCGGTGGAATTATTGTTAGTTTTCTTTAGGTGTGATGTCAGAGTTGTAATGATATAAGAAACTGCTTGTATTCTTTTTTTTTTTTTTTTTATTGTTTCTTTATTTTTGAGAGAGAGAGACAGAGTGCGAGCAGGGGAGGGCAGAGAGCAAAGGAGATACAGAATCTGTAGCAGGCTCCAGGCTCTGAGCTGTCAGCACAGAGCCCAACGCAGGGCTTGAACTCACGAACCATGAGATCATGACCTAAGCTGAAGTTGGATGCTTAACTGACTGAGCCACCCAGGCGCCTCTCGAAACCGCTTGTATTCTTAATACACGCATGCTAAAAAAAATTAGGAGTCTGTAACTGCCATTGAAATGGTTCAACAAAAAGAGTCTGTGAGTGGGGTGTGTGTGTGTGTGTGTTCACACATGCAAAGAAATAAAGCAAATATAGCAAAATGCTATCTAGTGGTGAATCTGTTTGGGAATTATACCAGTGTTAATTATAGTATTCATTTAAACTTCCATATTTAAAAATTTTCGAAATAAGAAGCTAAGAACAAATCCGCTCAAGTGGGAGCCAACATTCAATTTATCATATTTACAGACATCACAAATATATGTTTTAGATAAATTTGGTAAAAGTGAGTATGTAATTTTGTAACCTCTTTTTAATTTTTAAAAATCTTTTTATTTATTTTTGAGAAGGGGAGAGAGAGAGACAGAGCACGAGCAGGAGAGAGGCAGAGAGAGAGTGAGACACAGAATCTGAAGCAGACTTCTGGCTCTGAGCTGTCAGCACTGAATCCAACGCAGGGCTCGAACTTGTGAACTGCGAGATCATGACCTGAGCCGAAAGTTGGATGCTTAACTGACTGAGCCACCCAGGCACCCCTGTAACTTCTTTTTACACTTATGTTTACAGATCTACATCACATTTTCTTTTCAAATAAAATATTTTTTCAAATAATTAGGGAATGAACATATAGCCAAAAAAAGAAACACACACAAAGCTTCTCTAATTACCTGCATCAAACACAATTATTATTTAAAAAAAATTTTTTTTTAAGTTTATTTATTTTTGACAGAGACAGAGTGCGAGCATGAGCTGGGGAAGAGCAGAGAGAGAGGGAGACACAGAATACGAAGCAGGCTCCAGGCTCTAAGCTGTCAGCACAGAGCCCGACGTGGGGCTCGAACCCGTGAACTGTGAGATCATAACATGGGCCGAAGTCGGACGCTCAACCGACTGAGCCACCCAGGTGCCCCTCGTCAAACAAAATTATTAAAACATTACTGTGTTAGCCAAGGTAGCTAGTTACAGTAAGAACCCAAGAATTATAATTGGTTATTTTAATAAAATCGTGATTCTCGCTGTTATCATAGTTTGGTGTGAGTCATGTGGCCCCCATCTTCTAGGCAGTGGCTCAAGGAACCAGCACCTTCCATTGTGTGACTTTTTCATCAGCACATTTTTTGTTTCCAGCCATGTTGTCAGAAGGAATGAGCAGGACCCGAGTAAACCTTATATGGACAGGCCTGGGAATGGCTTAGGTCCCTTTTGTCCACAGTCCTTGGCCAGAATGCAGATGTAAGACTGTAACAAATATAAGACTAGGGGGGTGGCGCCTGGGTGTCTCAGTCGGTTGGGCTTCTGACTTGATTTTGGCTCAGGTCATGATCCCAGGGGATAGAGCCCCACATGGGGCTCTGTGCTGAGTGTTGAGCCTGCGTCAGATTCTGTCTCTCTCTCTCTCTCTCTCTCTCTCCTTCTGCTGCCCCTCTCCCCTGCTTGCACTCTATCTCTCCCTCTAAAAAAAATTAATAACAATTTAAAATAAAAAAATATAAGACTGGGAAGAGTAATCTTCCTCTGCATGCTGGTGGGCAGAGTCATGGTGAACATATAGCCAAATTACACAATTAAACACAAAATTAAACACAAATTACACAATTAAACACAAAACTAAAAGGCAACCGATGGAATGGGAAAAGATATTTGCAAATGACATATCAAAGAGCTAGTATCCAAAATCTATAAAGAACTCACCAAACTCCTCACCTGAAAAACAAATAATCCAGTGAAGAAATGAGCAGAAAACACGAATAGACACTTCTCTAAAGAAGACATCCGGATGGCCAACAGGCACGTGAAAAGATGCTCAATGTCGCTCCTCATCAGGGAAATATAAATCAAAACCACACTGAGATATCACCTCACACCGGTCAGAGTGGCTAAAATGAACAAATCAGGAGACCAAAGATGCTGGAGAGGATGTGAGAAACGGGAACCCTCTTGCACTGTTGGTGGGAATGCAAACTGGTGCAGCCACTCTGGAAAACAGTGTGGAGGTTCCTCAAAAAATTAAAAATAGACCTACCCTATGACCCAGCAATAGCACTGCTAGGAATTTACCCAAGGGATACAGGAGTACTGATGCATAGGGGCACTTGTACCCCAATGTTTATAGCAGCACTCTCAACAATAGCCAAATTATGGAAAGAGCCTAAATGTCCATCAACTGGTGAATGGACAAAGAAGTTGTGGTTTATATACACAATGGAATACTACTTGGCAATGAGAAAGAATGAAATATGGCCTTTTGTAGCAACATGGATGGAACTGGAGAAAGTTATGCTAAGTGAAATAAGTCACACAGAGAAAGACAGATACCATATGTTTTCACTCTTATGTGGATCCTGAGAAACTTAACAGAAGACGAGGGGGAAGAGGTAGGGGGGAAAAAGTTACAGAGAGGGAAGGAGGCAAAGCATAAGAGGCTCTTAAAAACTGAGAATAGACTGGGGGTTGATGGGGGGTGGGAGGGAGGGGAAAGTGGGTGATGGGCGTTGAGGAGGGCACCTGTTGGGATGAGCACTAGGTGTTGTATGGAAACCAATTTGACAATAAATTTCATTCAAAAAAATAAGCAAAAAAATAATTAATGAGACAATAGCTTTATATTTTACACAGCACAAATTTCTCTTCTTTTGAATATCAACCATCGATGGCTGAATGATCGTACTGCTCATTTCGTGAGACAGTGTCCTTATTAGTCTAGCCATGAATTCCTTTCATGGGTATATGTATCTGTTTCATTTTTTCCTTATGCCCCAGTCCCAATTCCTTCTTCCCAATATAAGGTTCATGATAATGCTTTAACTCTATTTCTTTACATTCATATGGGTTTTTACAAAATACATGACATTGTTTGGTTTACATATATTTTAATTCACATATTTATGTAAATGTGTGATTATCTCTTTCTTTTTCTTTTGTGCAAACATCGCTATGGTTTTGAGGGACATATGCATTTCTACAGATACTTCTAGTTCATTCTTCTGGTTGCTGCATGGTGCTCCACAGTGGAGATGCATTATGATGCTCTAATCCATTTTTTGGTGATGGACAACCAGATTATTGCCAAATGCCTGCCACTTTAAATGCGCTACATTTAATAAGTTTTATATGTGACTTTTCCCTGTGAGAATGCACATGATCTATCTTTTAAAAAAATTTTTTTTAATTATTTTTTTATTTTAAAGAGGCAGAGAAAGCCCAAGCAGGGGAGAGGGGCAGAAGAAGAGAGAGAATCTTAAGCAGGCTGCATGCTCAGTGAGGAACCCATCATGGGGCTCGATCCCACGATCCTGGGATCATGACAGGAGCCAAAATCAACAGTTGGACGCCCAACTGACTGAGACATTCAGGTGCTCCTACATGATAGAATCTTTATTTTATTTTATTATTTTTAATTAATTTATTTAAATTCAAGCTAGTTAAAATACAGTGTCCTATTGGTTTCAGTAGAACCCAGTGATTCATCGCTTACATATAACACCCAGTGCGCATCCCAACAAGTGCCCTCTTTAATGCCCATCACCCATTTAGCCCATCCCCCCACCGTCCTCCCCTCCAGCAACCCCCAAATTGTTCTCTGTATTTAAGAGTCTCTTATGGTTTGTCTCCATCTCTGTTTTTATCTCATTTTTCCTTCCCTTCTCCTATGTTCGTTCATCTGTTGTGTTTCTTAAATTCCACGTATGAGTGAAATCATGTATTTGTCATTCTCTTTAATACAGCTGCTTTTCGTTTTGATGGACCAGACTTTCCAATGATTGTCATGACATCATTTCATTAATTATAGCATTTATTTACATAGATTTTATTCCATTTTAAACGGAGAGACAGGGGCGCCTGGGTGGCGCAGTCTGTTAAGCGTCCGACTTCAGCCAGGTCACGATCTCGCAGTCGTGAGTTCGAGCCCCGCGTCAGGCTCTGGGCTGATGGCTTGGAGCCTGGAGCCTGTTTCCGATTCTGTGTCTCCCTCTCTCTCTGCCCCTCCCCCGTTCATGCTCTGTCTCTCTCTGTTCCAAAAATAAATTAAAAACGTTGGAAAAAAAAAAAAAAAAAACGGAGAGACAAATGCATGTGATATAAGTATTCAGAATATAAAAGATTTAACAACGCATCATAATATAAATATTCTGCAAGGGTAGAAGGATTTAAGAGCCCTTGTCCGATCCCCTTGTTTGTCTGTTTATAAGTATTACTGGTCATACAGAACCAGCACAGGCATCTTATCCAAGTTGTCTAGAAAAAGGCCCTCTCTCCCAGAAAACTGTGAAGCACAGAATTCTCATTCCTTTTTAAAAATACCTTCTCCTTCTCTGTTTCTTGATGTTCATCTTACCCAATCCTTTCCTTCGAGAACTTGCTCTAAGTTCTGTGTCTGGGTTGTGGCTCCCATCCATCTTATTTTAGGGAAAAAATGTTCAAGACCCAGACGTGGCAGAGAGAGGCTCTTAGGCAACCCATCAGCAATTTTGATGTGTTGTTCCATGGATGTTCCTTTTACATAATTTAGCCATGACCTGCATGGTCCCGGAGTCCCAAGTACAGATTTAGATCCTGTCTTAGTCAGCTTAGGCTACCACAACAAAATACCGTAGACTAGGAGGCATAAACATCAGAAATTTATTTTCTCAAGTTTCAGAGACTGAGAACCCAAGATTTAGGTGCAGAGAGATTTGGTTCCTGGTGAGAGCTCCCTTCCTGGCTTAAAGACAGCTGTCTTCTTGCTACAGCCTCAAATGGCAGAAAGAGAAGGAGAGAAATCTTTCTGATACCTCTTCTTATAAGGGCACTAATCCCATCCTAAGGACCCCAATCTCATGATCTCATCTAAACCTGATTACCTCCCCCAAAGCCCATCTCCAAATACCATTTCACTGGGGATCAGAGCTTCAATATATGATTTTGGGGAGGGGGACACAACTCGGTCCATTTTTTTAAATTTATTTATTTTGAGAGAGAGGGAAAGAGCGCATGAACAGGGGAGGGGCAGAGAGAGAGAGAGAGAGAGAGAATCCCAGGCAGGCCCCCTGCTGTCAGCACAGAGCCCGATGCGGGGCTCGGTCTCACAAACCACGTGATCGTGACCTGAGCCAAAACCAAGAGTTGGACGCTTAACTGACCGAGCCACCCAGGCACCCCAGATCCCTTGTGTTGTCGATACTGCACTGACTCTCTACTATGTTAACTGCATGTGATAGTCCAAGGGACATTTGTGATGTGTTAAAATCTCCAGCGTTGCAACCTGTCTTATACGGCTTCAATTGGCCTCAAAGTTCTGGTAGAAGACTGGGGAAGAAGCTTGGTTATACTCAGGGTCTATTTACAAACAGGAAGGTTGCTTCCGGGAAGAAGGATCTATTTACAAACAGGAAGGCTGATGATCTGTTGATTCTTTCAAGTCTCAAGGACAAAGTTTCACTTATTAAAACACCCCCTAAACTTCAAAGCGTGCCTTCTTTTTGTTAATTTTTCCATCAGGTTGTTATACTTCCTGTAGCTAACCTGTTCCCACTCCTCAGGTTTGGGAGGAAGTTAATTCTCAGGTGGTGTTTCCTCCAGCTCGCAGTTACTGACACCTGTGCAGCCTTCGCGCCCACCTTCTTCATTTATTGCACCCTACGCTTCTTGGCTGGCTTTTCTACCATGACCATCCTGACAAACTCTGTGATGCTCAGTAAGTAAAAACTTCGGATATTGACACTCTCCAAGACTTAACTTTGACTTTGAAATCCCAACTTTGAAGTCAAAATCCTGCTTGTTTGTTTTTCTGTTGTCGTTGTTCAGTTGTAGAATGGACAGTGCCCCAATTCCAAGCCACGGGAATAGCAATGACCATCTGTGGTGCTTGCGTAGGACAGATGATCCTGGGAGGACTGGCTTTTGCCATTCGAGACTGGCATACCCTTCAGCTGGTGACTTCTGTACCATTATTTGTCCTTTTTCTTTCCTCAAGGTATAAGCTTTCTTCTTCCCTTTGTCTTAGAGGATACTGGATACAAGATACATGGAATGAGGACATAAGAATTCTGTTTGATCCTTAGTTAACACTTGAGCACATGCTCTCCTAATAAGCGTCCAGCGTGCAGGTCAAGAAGCTGAACACGTACGGTTGTCAGATAATATCAAGGACACTCCGTTAAATTTGAAATTCAGATAGATAATACATTTGTGTGTGTGTGTAACTTTCCAAATACTGCAGGAAGCATAGCTACGCGAAAAATTATCCATTGTTTATATGAAATTTATGTTTATTTGAGATTTCTGTGCTTTTATTTACTAACCTGATAAAATACAGGGCATCTCGTTAAAGTAAAATTTCAAGTCAACAAATACTTTTCAGTGTAAGTGTGTCCAAAATATTGCATGGGACATAGTTATACTCAAGAGTTACTCATATTCACTGTTTATCTAAATTCAGATTTAACAAGGCACGTTATTTTGATTTGCCAAACCTGGTAACATCCCCCTGAATAAGATGGGGGGGCAATATGACTCCTACTCAATGTTGCCATTAGTGAAAGTGTACTGCGAGGAGAGGTTATCCTTACAGTTTCCTAGTTACAGAATCAGCTGCTTTTCTATTGGCTGGCACAACAAAACAAGAGGTAGGTATCAGATGGGAGGGTAGAGGCATTTCAGGCCAAAGAATATGTGAAAAATGGGTACATGAGAATTGACTGCACCTCTCTGTCTTCTTTGATCAGGTGGCTGATGGAGTCTGCTCGGTGGCTGATTATGACCAACAAACCTGAGGAGGCCTTAAAGGCACTTAGAAAAGCTGCACTCTGGAACGGAAGGAAGAATGCTGGAGACGCCCTAACCATGGAGGTGAATAGGAAAGAGAGTTGGTTACGGGATGTAGGGGAGACACAACCTGACATATGCACTAGGTGGCGTCCGTGAGGTGAAAAAAGGGCAGGAACACAAGTCTGGCTTGGGGTCTTCTCTCCTCATTGTCCTGGTTCTCAATGGCTGTCAGCATTGTTTGAGTTAATATAAAGAGAGAGTATCCTGTTGCGGAGAACGAGACATGTATATTTTACTCAACAGGACCAGATAGCTCTTAGTGTTTCTGGTTGTAAAGATTGTGTATTTGTCTCTATGTTAGAGAAAAAGTAACAAAGACTAATCCATTTCTTTCCACTAATATTCTGACGGCCTTTTTTCAAGATAGTAAGATCGGTAGAAGGGAGGCTTAGGGACCATGCAGAATAGAGCATAAGGAGGATCACTTATTTGTTAATTAGGTCATACACTCTTTCATTAATGGTGTATTACCGAGTGCCTCCCTGGGCCACTTCTGTTCTCCCCAGGAAATACGGCATTGGCCACAACAATCCAAATCTCTGCTTTTTGGAGTTTACATTCTACTTATTACAAGTTCCAAGAGCATGACTCAGTGGAAATGCCTCAGAGAAGTCTTTTTTTTTTTTTTTTTTTTTCACCCTGGGCTTGGAAGGCAGATATTGATGTGGGTCATAAAGTAAACCGTTCATCATCACGAACGTATAAATTATTTATCAAAAAATCATAATGTGCTAGGCGTGGTGCTGGATCTTGACCAGCAGTGTGGTTCAGAATTCCATGTTTTAAGGAACTTTAGTATTAATAAGAGAAAAATTAATATTCATTTTTAAATTAACATGGATTATCTCTTCTTAAATTTTTAACTGTACAATACAGTATTGTTAACTCTAAGTACAATGATCTCTAAAACTTTTTCATCTTGCGTGACTGAAACTCTATACCCATTGAAATGCAATTTCCCATATCCTTTGTCCCCAGTCCCTGGTCAACCATTCCATTTATTGTCTTATTATTTTAGTATTTTATATACTTCATATAGGTGGGATCATGCAGTGTTTGTCCTTCTGTGACTGCCTTATTCAACAAAAAGTCCTCGAGACTCATCTATGGTAGTAGCGTATAGCAGGATTTCCTTTTTTTATGGATGAATAATATTCTGTTGTATGTATACACCACATTTTCTTTGTCCATTCATCCACTGATGGTCATTTAGCTTGCTTCCATGGTTTGGCTGCTGTTGCAATGAACATGTGGATGCAAATATCTCTTCTCTGTTTATAATTCTTGGGGATACACAACCGGAAGCGGTGTTGCCAGATCATATGGTATTTATATTGTTAAATTTCCTGTTGGCAATGATAAGAGAATGGAGAGAAAGCTAATAGAGACAAGGAAAAAATCATCTACGCTTGTTTAATTGAAAAAGGGAAGGCTTAGGGTTTAGACAAAGAGGGACAATAAAACATTTCTGGAAACATGTTCAATGCACATCTGAAAGATTTTTCTTTTTCTTTTTCTTTTTTAATGTTTATTTATTCATTTTGAGAGGGGGAGGAGAGGCAGACAGAGGAGAGAAAGAATCCCAAGCAGGCTTATATGCTCAGTGCGGGGCCCAACATGGGGCTTGATCTCATGGCTGTGAGATCATGACTGGAGCTGAAATCGAGAGTCAGACACTTAATCGACTGAGCCACCTAGGTGCCCCGAAGGATTTTTCTTAAAACAACTTTATCGAGGTATGAGTAACATACAAAAAGCTGTACCTATTTAATTTATACAACTTGGTGAATCTGATAAGCACACATCCAAACATCATTACCACTACCTATGCAATCAACATATCCATCACCTCCTAAAACTTTCTCCTGCCCTTTTTATTCATTACTTTTTGTGATAACACTCAATAATACACCTACTAATAGCAAATTTTCAATATGTAGTATAGTATTATAACTATAGACAGCTGTACAGTGGATCGTTAGGACTGATTCACCTTGCGTAACTGGAACTTTGTACTCTTTGACAAATATGTCCCCATTTCCCAAATCCCCCAGCAGCTGGCAAACACCATTCTGTTCTCTGCTTCTTTATTTCCAGTCTTACATCTTAGTCTCTAACCTTTCGTGAATTGATTTTTGCGTACAGTGTAAGATAAGTTTCCAGTTTCATCCTTTTATATGTGAACATCCAGTTTTCCACAACACCATTTATTGATGACACTATCCTGTCCCCACTGTGAATTCTCGACACCACTGTCCAAGATCACGTGACCGCATATGCTGAGTTTATTGCTATTCCACGCCATTGGGCTGTAGTTTCTGTTTTTATACCAGTACCGTAGTCTTGGATACGGTGGTTTTGTAATATATTTTGAAATCGGAACATGTGACACCTCCAGCTTTGTTTCCGTTTAAAAATTCTTTTGATTATTAAGGGCCTTCTGTGTTTCCGTACGAATTTTTGGATTTTTTTCTTTCTTTATTGAAGAACAGTTGACACACAATGTTACGTTAGTTTCCGGGGTACAACACAGTGAATCAACAACCTTATATATTATGCTATGCTCAACACAAATGTAGCTGTATCTGTCACCATACAACACTATTACACCATTAACTATACTCCCCATGCTGTACTTTTCTACCACATGACTTATTCATTCCACAACTGGAAACCTGTACCTCCCACTCCTCGTCATCCAATTTGCTCACCTCCCACCCCTCTGGCAGCCATCAGTCTGTTCTCTATATTTACTAATCTGTTTCTGTTTTTTTTAGTTTGTTTTGTTTTGTTGATCCCACAGATAAGTGAAAACTTGTGGTATTTGTCTTTGTCTGATTTATTTCACTTAGCGTAATATCCTCTAGGTCCATTGATGTTGCCACAAATGGTAAGATCTCATTCTTTTTTATGGCTGTATGTGCATATATGTGTATGTATACATAATGTATGTATATATATATACATACATATACATACATTATGTATACATACACATATATTATACACATACCACATCTTTATCCATTCATCTACCAATGGGCATTTGTGTTGTTTCCATATCTTGGCTATCGTAAATAGTGTTGTAAGAAATATAGGGGTGCATACGCCTTTTTGAATTAGTGTTTTTGTTTTCTTTGAGTAAATACTCAGTAGTAGAATTACTGGATCATATGGTATTTCTATTTTTAATTTTTGAGGAACCTCCATGCTGATTTTGGCAGTGGCCGTACCAATTTACATTCCCACCAACGGTGTTGTATCCTCTTATTGGATTGTTCCCTTTATCATTAGGCAATGCCCCTCTTTGTCTCTTGTTACTGTCTTTGTTTTAAAGTCTAGTTTATCTGATATAAGTATTGTTACCCCCAATTTTGTTTTTGCTTCCATTTGCATGGAATATTTTTTTCCCCATCCCTTCACTTTCAGTGTGTCCGCATCTTTAGGTCTGAAGTGAGTCTCTTGTCAGCAGCATATGGATGGGTCTGGCTTTTTTTTTTTTTTAATCCATTCTGCCACCCTGTGTCTTTTGATTGGAGCATTTAGACCATTTACATTTAAAGTAATTATTGGTATATATGTACTTATTGCCATTTTGTTAATTGTTTTCTGGTTGTTTTTGTAGCCCTTCTTTGTTCCTTTCTTCTTCTTTTGTCCTCTTTCCTTGCAATTGATGACTCTCTTTAATGTTGTTCTTGGCTTTCTTTCCCTTTATTTTTTGTCTATTATAGGTTTTCTTATCTTTATTTTCATGAGGTTCATATATAGCATCTCAAGTATACAGTAGTCTATATTAAGTTGATGATTACTTAAGTTTGAACACAGTCTAAAAGAACTTCCTCTTTATCCCCTTCTCCACATTTTATGTATATATTGTCATATTTTACATCCTTATTTTGTGAGTTCCCGAAACTAATTCTTTACATGTAATTGATTTTACTAGTTTTGTCTTTTAACCTTCATACCAGCTTTCTAAGTGATTGCTCTACTACCTCTCCTGTAAATTTGCTTTTATTTATGAAAATGTTTTCCTTTTAGAATTTTCTCACTTCTAATTATGGTCTTTTCTTTGCCACTTAAAGAAGTCTCGTTAGCATTTCTCATAGGGCCAGTTTAGCGGTGATGAACTTTTTAAACTTTTGTTTGTCTGGGAAACTCTTGATCTCTCCTTCAATTGTGAATGATAATCTTGCGGGGTAAAGTATGCTTGGTTGTAGGGTTTTTTGTTTTTTGTTTTTTTTTCCCTCTCAGCACTTTGAATATGTCACTCCCTTCTGGCATGCAAAGTTGCTGCTGAAAAATCAGCTGATAGTCTTATGGAGTTTCCCTGGCCTCTAACTAGTGGCTTCTCTCTTGCTGCTTTTTTAAAATTCTCTCTTTATCTTTAATCTTTGGCATTTTAATTGTCATGTGTTGTGAAGTGGAACTCCTTGGGTTCATCTTTTTTGGGGGCTCTCTGTGCTTCCTAAATTTAGGTGTGTTTTTCTCTGCCCGGGATAGGCAATTTTTCATCTATTGTTTCTCCAAATAAGTTTTCTACCCCTTTCTCTTTCTCTCTTCTTCTAGGATCTCTATAATGTGAATGTTTGTTCCCTTGATGTTATCTAAGAGCTCCCATAACCTATCCTCATCTTTTAAAATGCTTTTTTATTTTTGCTCTTCAGCCTGAGTGTTTTCCATTACCCTGTCTTCCAGATCACTGATATGTTCTTCTGCATCCTCTATACTGCTGTTGATTCCCTCTAGTGTCTTTTTCCATTTCAGTTATTGTATTTTTTTTTCTCTGATTGGTTCTTTCTTATATTTTCTGTCTCCTCGTTGAAGTTCTTAGTGACTTCATCTGCTCTTCTTTTCAGTCTGATGAGCGTTCTTATGACCGTTACTCTGAACTCATCAGATAGATTGCTTATGTCCTTTCCTTTAGTTCTTTGTCTGAGGTTTTGTCTTGGCCTTTCATTTGGAGCATGTTTCCCTGTCTTCTAACTTTGCTTGCCTTTTTGTGTTTGTTTTTATGAATTAGCTGGAACAGCCATTTCTCTGAAACTTGAAAGAATCATCTTGTGTGTGGTCAGCCCCTGGGTAGACTCTGTGTACCTCGTGCCTTTTGCTGGCTGGCTGGCTGGAGCTGTGGCTGGGCATCCTGGGGCACTCCGTGCTAGGGCTGTCCTGGTGGGATGCCTGGAGCTGAAGTGGGCATGGGCCAGGGTGGTCCCACCTTGGTCCTTGGAAGGACAGCTGAAATTGAAGTGAGTGCAAGCTAGGGTATGCTGGGGAACTCTGTACAGGGGACACCGCAGCAGGTGGTTGGAGCTGAGGTGGGTGCCGTCCGGGGAGGGTCCAAGGGTACTCCGCACAGGAAGCACCCTTGAAAGTCATCTGGAGCCAAAGTGGTGCAGGCCTGGAGTGTTCCAAGGTGCTTTACACCTGGGTCATGTAGGAGAGACAGCCAGAGCTGTAGTGAGCATTGGCCAGGGGTGTCCTGGTGTGCAGCACACTGGGGCCACCTTGGTAGGATCGTTGGAGCTGGTATGGGCTAGGGGCCCAGGGCTCACTGAGGCAGTAGGCTGGCTTAGGCGCCTGGACCCTGCTCCCATCTGTGCTATCAAGGTGGAGGGGAAATGTAAACCCTGGCGTTCACCAGCACCTCTGACCTGGAGAGTGTTCTAACAGCAACTAGGGCTTAATCTTTTATTTTTAATAAACATAATCTTAATCTTTTATACTTTATTTTAGGTGCTCTTTTCAACTTTGGCCTTTTTTTTCCCCCTGAGCCCTAGGGCAGACAAGTCTGTTCATAGTCCTTCAGCACTGTCCCTCCTCGCTCCAGTTTGCAGTGTGACCGAGATGGGGGTTCCCTTAGCTACCGTGTCTCCATCTGTCTTGCCATTCTCCGTGTGGTCTTCCTGTCATTTGCTGTGCAGAAGCTGTTCAGTCAACCCTCAGTTCTTCTTCAGGATCAATTTCTCTAAAAATAGGTATAGATTAGTGTGCCCTGTGGAGGAAAGTGAGTTCAGGGTCTTCCTATGTTGCCACCTTGGACTGGAACTCAGGATTGTTTTCTTCCTTCTCCCCCTCCCCTCCTCCTTCTTCTTTTAAAAACATTTATTTGAGGGCTACCTGGGTGGCTCGGTCGGTTAAGCAACCGACTTCAGCTGGGGTCATGATCTTGCGGCTGGTGGGTTCACGCCCCACATCAGACTCTCTGCTGTCAGTGCAGAGCCTGCTTCGGATCCTCTGTCCCTCTCTCTCTCTCTGCCTCCCACTCTCTCTCTCAAAGATAAACAAACAAACAAATACATACATACATACATACATACACAAACATTAAAATTTTTTTAAAAATTTGACATTTCATCATGCAAAGGATTTGATGCAATTTACAACATTCACATATGTGAATCATTTGTGAGGGAAATAGAAATCAAAATTTAAAAAAACATTAAGATTGTAGAAAGAATAACACTAACACATAGACAAAAAAATATGTATATTCTCTAATATGTTCTGAATCTGTCCAACCATTTCTCAACTCCATTTTTACTACTGCACTCCCAATCCTTCTTCCCTCTGGCTAGCTTCTCTCCCACCTCCATTGTTGCCCCATTCTCATCCATTGTTTAGAAAGAAGCCAGAGGATCCTTCAGAAATGTAAGCCTGATCCTGTTAACCACCTCGCTCCTGCTTAACGGCCTCTACAGACTCCCTCTTGCATTTAGGATTAAAGTCATGTCCTTAAATATGGCCCACTAAGCTTTTTGTGGTCTGGTGCTGACAGCCTCCAGTGGCCGTTGTTGATTTTGAGCTGCCCAGTATCCATTTGTACTTCCAAACTGCAACCTGGTTTTCTTTTAGGGAATCATCTCTTTCCCGTTGGACACCGTCTGGTAGAACCGTCAGTCAGGTGCCATGTTTTTTTTCTAGGCATGGGGCAAGAATTTTTTTTTTTTTTTTTTTGCAAGCGTGTCTTAAGGGCAAGGCCAATTGATGGTCCAAGAATGTGAACGTTGGTGAAAGTTGACATCCAAGGGGCAAGCACCCAGACCTGGCCATTCTTACTACAAGACTCTTCCTGGACTTCCTGCTCCCTAGCACTTTGTAGATTCCCAAATCCTACCTATTTGGAAGCCTTTCCATCAATTCAGGATTGTTTTCTCTATTTCTGTAAGGAATGCCATTAAGATTTTGATAGGGATTGTATTAAATCTGTAGGTTACTTTGGGTACGATGGGTGTTTTTTTTTTTTTCAGTTTACTTATTTATTTTGAGAGAGAAACAGTGTGAATGGGAGATGGACAGAGAGACAGGGAGACAGAGAATCATAGGCAGGTGCCATACTGCCAGCACAGAGCCCAACACAGGGCTTGAACTCATGAAACTGCGAGATCATGACCTGAGCCATAACCAAGAGTCAGATGCTTACCTGACTGACCCAGCCAAGCACCCCTGGGTGTTTTAATAATATGAACTTTTTCAATCCATGAACATGGGATGTATTCCCTTTTTTCCTATGTCTGCTTTAATTTCTTTCTTCAGTGCTTATGATTTTCAGGATACAAGTCTTTTGTTCCCTGGCTAAGTTTATTCCTAAGGACTTTGTTTTTTTTAATGTTTTATTTATTTTTGAGAGAGAGAAAGAGAGAGAGTGCACGAGTGGGGGAGGGACAGAGAGAGAGGGAGACACAGAATCCAAAGCAAACTCCAGACTCTGAGCTGTCAGCACAGAACCGGACGCGAGGCTTGAACTCACGAGTCATGAGATCATGACCTGAGCTGAAATCGAACACTTAACCTAGTGAGCCACCCAGGCACCCCAGGACTTTATTATTTTTGAAGCTATTGTAAACAGATGTTTTCTTAATTTCATTTTCAGATAGTTTGTTGCTGGTGTATAGAAATGCAACTGGTTTTTATGTTTTGACTTTGTATCTTGAAACTTTACTGAATTCATTTATTAGTTCTAACAGTATTTTGGAGGTGTCTTTAGGGTTTTCTACATATAAGACGATGTCATCCACCAGTGGAGATAATTACTTCTTCCCTTCTGATTTGGGCGCCTCATGTTTCTTTTTCTTACCTAATTGCTCTGGCTAGGACCTCCCAACCCTATGTTGATTTAAAGCGGCATTCTTGTCTAGGAAAAGCTTTCAGTTTTTCACCATTGAGTATAATATGAGCTGTGGGCTTCTCATAGATGGCCTTTAAGGTAAGTTCCTTCAATACCTTGTTTCTTGAGAGTTTTTTTTGTTTTGTTTTGTTTTGTTTTTTTTTATCGTGGATGTGTGTTGAATTTTGTCAAATGTTTTTTTACATCTATTGGGGTGACCGTATGATTTTTTTTTTAATGTTTATTTATTTTTGAGAGAGAGACAGAGGATCTGAAGCAGTCTCTGTGCTGACAGCAGAGAGCCCGATGCAGAGCCCAAACCCACGATTTATAATATCATGACCTGAGCTGAAGTCAGATGCTTAACTAACCGAGCCACCATGGCGCCCCGAAATGATCATGTGATTTTTAACCTTCATTCTGCTAATGTGGTGTATCACATTTTTAAAATTTGCTTATGTTGAATTATCCTTGCATCCCAGGAATAAATTCCACGGCTTCATGGTATGCAGTGTGCTGTTGAAGTTGGTTTACTAATATGTTGCTGATAATTTTTTTTACCTTTGTTCATCAGGGATATTGGCCTGTAGTTTTCTTTTCTTCTGGTGTCTTTGTCTGACTTTGGTATCAGAATCATACTGCCCTCATGAAACAAATTTGTTAGTGTTTCCTCTTATTCTATTTTTGGAAAAGTTTGAGAGGGATCGGTGTTAATAATTTACATGTTTGTTAGAATTCGCCTGTGAATCTGTCTGGTGTTAGGCTTTTATTTCTAGGATACTTTTTATTAGTGTTTCAATCTCCTTATTAGTTATTCGCTTCTTCAGGTTTTCTATTCTTCTTGATTCCATTTTGGTAGCTTGTATACTTCCAGGAATTTATCCATTTCTTCTAGGTCATCCACTTTTTGGCATGTAATTTTTTATTATAGTCCCTTATGATCTTTTTTTAATTTCTGTGGCATCAGTTGTGATGTCTCCTCTTTCATTTCTGATTTTATTTGTTTGAGTCTTCTCTCTTTTTTTATGGTCAGTCTAGCTAAAAGTGTGTCAATTTTGTTCATCTTTTTTTAAAAGAATCAACTCTCTTATCGATATTTTTATTTTGTTTTTTCCCCCCCTAATTCGTGTTTGTGCATTTGAAGAAGGAGTCACCTCCTCCAGTCTTTACAGTCTGGCTTTGGCAGGAAACATAAACCCTCCACCAGTCACCATGGGTGGGATTCTGGGGAGACTAGTGAGCAGGGTTCATCAGCGAGCCTGCTGTCTGGGTCCGTGGATGTGTGGACCATTTGCCAGAATCTGCAGGTGGGTCCACTGCTAGGTTCATGAATAGATAGGTAAGGTTATGGGCTTGATAAAGCCTCTTTGAAATAAAGGAAGGGTGGTATGCGAATACCGAAGAGGGAGACATAACCTGGATCACAGATGTGTCGGAACTTAATGCTACTCGAAGGTAGTTACATTTGAAATGGGTCTTACAGGTTAAGGAAGAACTAGCCAGGTTTAAACCAGGCAGGGATAGGGGCACCTGGGTGGCTCAGTCGGTTAAGCAGCCCACTTCGGCTCAGGTCATGATCTCTCGCAGTCTGTGAGTTCAAAGCCCTGCATCAGGCTCTGTGCTGACTGCTCGGAGCCTGGAGCCTGCTTCGGATTCTGTGTCTCCCTCACTCTCTGCCCCTCCCTCCCTCTCTCTCAAAAATAAATAAATATTATAAAAAAATTTTGCAATTTAGAGGAGTCCAGACGACTGCAGAGGGGCCGAGCCAGTGGTGTGCTGGTAAATGTTTAGCACCTAACATTATAAGAGGAATAAAAAATCCATAGATCTCAAATTTGTGGTGATTGTCAACTTCTATAGTATGAACACCACCACCATTGTCAGTCAAAGCCACGAGCATCATGGCAACTGCTTCACAAACTATCTAAAAATTTAACAAGGGGCTTTTGTGAATTTGTACCCCCTGATTCCAGGACACCAATGGGCAAGACTTCAGACAGGAGGCTACTGCATGCTTTCCACCCCAGCGTGGTGTTATGATTGGCACAGTTTTTTTTATTTACTAGCAAAGGAAAATCAGAGAAACAGATGCGTTTAAAAACCAAAGATCCAGCGGGCTCTCCGTTTGAATAGAGGCTTCCTCTTCCTTGAATAAGATTTTTTTACCAGGTCGGAGTAGCTCCTTTAGTGCCCACAAATGACCTCGCATTGCCTCCCTCAATTCTTCTGGAAACATCTCTGCTTTCTCACTAAAAATGAATGGCCTTGGTGAAGTAACGTCAGTGTCTCCCAGACTTTTACTCCGATATCGGCTGTGATTTGAGGCCAGCCTTACAGGTACAACAGGCCTCATCTGGCCCGAGTTTAAGGTGTCCTTGGAGCCCATTCCTAGAACGCCCCTGTGATAGTGGCCGGTGGTCCTGGGTTTCTGAGTGTTAGATGCAGGAAGGAGATGCTATCATGACTCTTCTCTTCCAAGAGGGTAAGTCCAGCATTTTGCTGCTTGAGCGAGCTCTGCAACTCGAAGACATTCTTGATCTGGTTGGTCTTCATTTGATGGGGAGGGGGGTGGGTATTTCTCCCAAGTCCCTTCTTCATGGAATTCTTCCAGTGGACTTCATGGTATTGCTTCATTTTTTTAAAGTTTATTTTGAGAGAGAGAGAGAGAGAATGAGCAAACGGGGAAGGGGCAGAGAGAGAGAGAGAATCCCAAGCAGGTTCCGGGCTGTCAGTGCAAAGCCTGGTGCCAGGCTTGAACTCACGAACCCATGAGATCATGACCTGAGCCAAAATCAAGGTTCGGTCACTCAACCGACGGAGCCACCCAGGTGCCCCAGTATTGTTTCATGTGTAAAAGTGAGACGAGAATTAAGTTGATAGTATCTGAATATTTCAGAAACAATTAAGTATCCGAGGTGTGTTGGGTAGAATTGCATATGTATGTTTGCAACCTCACATATGGCTAGAAAATCCTCGCGAGGGGCGCCTGGGTGGCTCAGTCGGTTGAGCGTCTGACTTCAGCTCAGGTCAGGATCTCACGGTTTGTGGGTTTGAGCCCCGTGTTGGGCTCTGTGCTGACAGCGCAGAGCCTGGAGCCTGTTCCGGATTCTGTGTCTCCCTCTCCCTCTGTGCCCCTCCCCTGCTCACACTCTGTCTCTGTCTCAAAAATAAATAAACATTTAAAAAAATTTTTTTAAAGAAAAGAAAATCCTCATGAAAAGGGTGCTATTATCTTTCTTCACCTATTTCTTCTTGTTCTTCTTATGCTTCTCATTCTTCTCGTTCTCTTCCTCCTCCTCCTCCTTCATTTTCCTGATGACAGGGACATTGGGGTTTAGAAATATTTAATCACCTTGGGCACGGTATATACCCAGCATGTTGCAGGACCATTAAATAACTCCAAATTATCACCAGCTCAGGTATAAATTATTCTACACCAAGACCCCACCCTGGTTTCATCCTCAAGTTTAATTCTAGGCATCTCATTCATGGAGACACAATATTCCAGGATTTCCCTCAAAAAGACTTAAAAAAATTTTTTTTCAATGTTTATTGATTTTTGAGAGACAAAGACAGAGTGTGAGTGGGGGAGGGTCAAAGAGAGGAGACACAGAATCCGAAGCAGGCTCCAGGCTCTGAGCTGTCAGCACAGAGCCTGACGTGGGGTTCGAACCCACAAACCATGAGATCGTGACCTGAGCTGAGGTTGGAACTCAACAGACTGAGCCACCCAGGGGCCACTCAAAAAGACTTGAAGAACCAGAATAAAGATTCTCAGGAAATGTCATTGTTCCTGAGATAAACAGTTTCTCTGCAAGGACAGCCGGGAATCCAGCTCAGCTCCCAAGTCTTTTGTGCCCATTTAGCATAAATGGAGCTTTGGACCTTAATCCAAGTGACTTGCATTTGATTCCCTTTCTGGTCTGAATATCTAACATACTCATCCATTTTCATGCTCTGCAGCCCACTCAGATCTAGTGTTTAAAAAGCCCTTGTTGTGGGGCGCCTGGGTGGCTCCCTCGGTTAGGCAACTGACTTCAGCTCAGGTCACGGTCTCGCGGTCCGTGAGTTCGAGCCCCGCGTCGGGCTCTGTGCTGACGGCTCAGCGCCTGGAGCCTGCTTCCGATTCTGTGTCTCCCTCTCTCTCTGCCCCTCCCCCTCCTCGTGCTCTGTCTCTCTTGTGTCTCAAAAATAAACAAACGCTTAAAACAAAAATTTTTTTTAAAAGTCCTTGTTGCCACATAATTATCCTAAAGCTCCTTTCACGCCTTGATTCACCTTTCACATGCAAGGACATCTTTGGTGTCTCTATCTCCTACTAAATATAATAGCAAGTGGCCTAGCTTATCCTCCGTGAGGGGCCTCCTGGCGCCTACATTTTGTGACAACTGAACAGTTTCTTGTTGCCATCGTTCTTAAAGGTTTTGAGGTCCAGCATGCAAGAGGAGCTAGAGGCAGCACAGAAAAAAATTTCTCTGCGTGACATATTCCGCACGCCTACACTGCGCAGGAGGATCTGTTTGATGTCCTTCGTGAGGTGGGTTTCACGTTGTGCCTGAAGAATATTCAAATGGTGGAGACGTGAATCTATTCCTGTCCGAGGGTACAGCCCGTTGCGGGGACAGATTTTGAGATAAAACATGGGGATGCTATAAAGATAACTGCATTTTTAGGGGCGCCTGCGTGGCCCAGTTGGTTAAGCCTCTGATTCTTGGTTTCGGCCGGGGGTCATGATCTCACAGTAGTGGGATCGAGCCCCATGTCGGGCTCTGCAATGACAACGTGGATCATCATGCAGTATTTTATGACAGTTTTTAAATCATTACCATGTAGAATATTCTATAAAACAGACCGTGCCTTTTTACCACCAACCACTGGCTGCCTGTCTGACCGTATTTACGATTGTCATTTGTAGAATAAGGTCTAAACTTCATGACGTCTATCTTTTTCTTTGGTTCCACAGATTTTCAGTCTACATGTGTTTTTATGGCCTGATTCTCCACATCCAGCACATTGGAAGCAATGTTTTCCTGTCCCAGGTTCTCTTTGGCCTAGTCAACATCCCATCCAGTTATATTGCGGTTTTGGCACTGAATCATATAGGCCGTCGAATATGCCAGATGATTTTCTTTTTCTTCCTTGGAATCTGCATTCTGATCACCACATTTCTGCCCAAAGGTGAGAAAAGAGCACAGGTTGAAGAAAGGAAATAGCTCAGGGACTCAGGGACTGTGCTCACACAAGGAAAGGGAGATGTTTCTAATGATCCCCTAAAACCAATCTGAGGATTTAGGACAATTCTACCATTAACGTGGTGGCTGGGAAAGAGTCAAAGGTCAGTACACGTTGGCTCAGACATATGGCTATCCTCATCACATGTGAGAAGTATCTGGTAATTGGTACCATTTCTTCCTAAAAGTTTCCCTAGGAGAGCAGTGGACCACTTGCCCTTTGGCTATGACCAATCACGCTTGTAATTCTAAATGATGGTATTGTGTCCATTATATATAATTGTGTCCCATATGAGGACACAATTTACCATCACTTCCTCTGCCTGGTTGCTTTCTGGTTACTACAGCTTCAATGACAATTTACTCCCTGATGTCTAGTCTTGTATGAGGTCACCATCACTGCCATCCGGGTGTTGGGAACTTTTTGACTTCAAGGAAATCAAAGTGCCTTGTCTTCAGGTGGAGAAGTATACCATAGGAATAAGCAGTTAAGGAGTTAAAGCCTCTCTTAGAATCAATTTCGCTAAATGAAATGATCATATGTAATGAATGGGGGAACCCAGGTGGTCCCACGCTTCAACCCCCAGCAAAGTTGTGCACTTTACAGGATCCCAGATGGACAGCTGTGCCCTGATCCTGGATGTCAGCAATGATACATGTTTGCTGCTGGACTACACAGCTTACTCCAATGTTATATAACGGTTTCATGAAATTTTTTAAAATTATCGAATACAAAACTGAACCCTGAAATTTTCTTCCAGAGGTCTCCAAAGTCCAACTATTTTTTCCCTAATACGGATCTTTATTCTTAAATCTTCAAATATTACTCTAGGTCAGGATGCCTGGGTGGCTCAGTCGGTTAACTGTCCGACTTCGGCTCAGGTCACGATCTCACGGTTGGTGAGTTCGAGCCCCACGTCGGGCTCTGTGCTGACAGCTCAGAGCCTGGTGCCTGCTTCGGATTCTGTGTCACCCTCTCTCTCTTCCCCTCCCCTGCTTATGCTCTGTCTCTCACTCTCACAAATAAATACACATTAAAAAAGATTTTAACACATAGCACTCTAGATCGAGTTCCACTCCAGCTTATCCATACCATAAAACTCCTGTTCTTATTATTTTTTTTTAATGTTTATTTGTTTTTGAGAGAGAGACAGAAAGAGAGTGAGTGAGAGGGGGAGGGCAGCGGGAGAGGGAGACACAGAATCCAAAGGAGGTTCCAGGCTCTTGAGCTGTCTGTACAGAGCTTGACACGGGGCGCGAACCCACGAACCATGAGATCATGACCTGAGCCGAAGTCAGACGCTTAACCGACCGAGCCACCCAGGTGCCCCGAAACTCCTGTTCCTTTATTATTCTACTGCAGTACTAGCCCTATGTCAATATTGTGTACCCAGGGCTTAAACTTCTCAAGGATGTGGATAAGTTTCACATCCTTCAGTAATTATTCATATCACAGTCCTACTTTGTACATGCAAGGCAGAGGGAGACACTGGACAGAATTAATGAAAGCAAACTCACGTTCCCCTCTCCATCTTTGGCAAATCTCTGCCATGTAAGAGAGAGGTAATGAAAATAACTCAGGTTTTTTCATCTCTGTTGAAGTTGTAACATACAGATCGGTCACATTTCTCGGCTACTGGTCACTAGCCATTCTCTGCCCTGTGCGCTTTCCCTGCGATGCGTCTAACACATGCGAATATTCTAATTGTGTCTTTTTCATTTATCATTTGGTGGATGGTGGTTCCTTTGGCTCTAATTTTCTTCCCGAGTCTCACTGGTCTTCCTCTCCAGAAATGCAGACCCTGCGTCTTTCTTTGTCATCCCTGGGAGTCAGTGTTTCTGCGGCAGCTATTGTGAGTTCTTCTACCCATGGAAACGAACTAATCCCTACCATAATCAGGTACAAATCTCATGGAAGGTCCCGTAGGGGCAACACAGACCATTCCCAGCTAGTGAACATTTATAGCAGGAAGAAAACTGAGTCATTATCCAAAGCATCAGTTATAATAGCATTGGCAGTAACGAAAATTGCAGCCGGAAATTATTAAAATCTGTTTTGGCAAGGCACCGTGTTGAGTTTTCTAACGTATCCCCTCACCTAATCTATTGAACCACGAAAGCCACTGAACTACGGATAAGAGTAGTTTTTAAATAATGAAAATCTGTCCTAACGGCACTTGAAAAAAGTTGCCAGCAAATGACAGAGCATATTTGAAATGTAAGAGTATATTGTCAACCTTCATGTATCTAAGCACTGTTGTGGTATCTCCCATAATCAAAGCAAAATAATAAATCGCCAATTACATGTGTGGATTTATACCAAATTATTTTTGTATTGTTTGCACCCCAAGGGCAACTGTTACAGGAATCCTGGGGATTGCTGCTTATATTGGGGCAGCGCTGTCTCCCCTCTTGATGATCCTAACTGTGTATTCCCCCCACCTGCCCTGGATCACGTATGGAATCTTCTCCATCCTCGCTGGTCTTATTGTCTCACTCCTTCCTGAAACCAGGAATCAACCTCTGCCTGACTCCATCCAGGATGTGGAAAAGGAGTGAGTAAACCCCCTGGCTGTCCCTGAGGGGAGCTGTGTGCTCTAGGTCTGTAGTGAGGAAGGCAAGCCATCATTCAGGGTCACTGTCCCCAGGGAAAGATTTATGAACATTTCTTTTTTAAGTAAGCCAAATGCCCAATGTGGGACTTGAACTCATGACCCCAAGATCGAGAGTTGCCTGCTCATACTGACTGAGCCAGCCAGCTGCCCCTCCCAGGGAAAGATTTAGACCTGGACTGTTCCATGTGGCCAGTGCCTCTGGTTTAGCTATAGCCTCATCATTCCTGCCACTAACCTCAGACTCCCCCATGGCTCCCTAGATCAGTAGGTTTAGTGGTTGCAGGGGCCAACATTAGGTGACCTCGTGTGACATACACACGCCTGAAGGCATTTCACCAGCATGCACACATCCAAACACCAGACTCTCATCCCTCAGACCCTGGCAGCCCCCAGCCCGGGGAGTGCAGTCAGCTCCCCGGGGCTGCCGGTTCCTGTAGGCCTGAGGACTGTCCTGGCCACTGAAGAAATCTGAGCGAGATCAGGGAGAGGACCTGAGCCCCTCCCACACATGACAATACATCTCAGAGAAGTCCTGTTATGTGGTCTGTGACATTCAGACCATCTGGGTCCACTAGGAATGAACCTGTTAAGAAAAGAAGGAAAGTAGTAAACCTAAGTATTTTTAAGTGATCAAGAATTGGAGAGGATTTTAAAACTTTGCATACTGCCCTTGCCTTTTCCAAATCCCTTTGGCGTCCGGATCCCCTGTCGTCCAAAAGTGAGAATCGAAACTACCAAAGCTGCCCTCCCAGATCCTGCCCCGGAAACTTGGTCTTCAGAAAATTTACTCAAACCCTTGGGGCAGGGGTCACGGATTTTATCAAAACTGGTGGGTCAAGAATCAGCTTGCTCTGGAGAATGCGGGACCTGTACGCTGACTTGAGGTCTTCTCACTTTTGTGCTTGTTTGTTGGTCTCATTGTGTTTTTACCAGGAGAAAAGCCTCAAGAAAAGTAAAGCAGGAAGATCCCTTCATGAAAGTGACACAGTTTTAAGGAATTCCAGGAAATAACTGCCACTCAAAGAGTAAGATAGAAGAAGGAAAATCAGGACCGTTCCCAGAAATTGGAAAAGTTTGTAAAATAAAATAAAAAGATAGAATGGAATAACAGATCCCATCTACGATTGCAGGACTAAGTAACTATGGATAAAATATCTACAATCGATCAAAATAAGAAGTTTGAGAAAAGTCGTAATACTTTTGAAAAAAGATTTTATTATCCAAGTCTAGTTGACATACAACGTTATATTCATTTCAGGTACACCACATAGTGATACAATCCTGTATATTAAAAGTCATAATATTTTTAAAGGAATCATAGTAAAATATATGTAAAATTGTAAACCTCCAGCATGTTTCTGGATAGAAAGATGGGATAGTATTAAAGACACTGATTCTTGATTCCAAAACCAAAGACCCCACTAAAAAGGAGAACGACAGACCAAGATCCCTGATGAACATGGATGCAAAAATTCTCAACAAGATACTAGCCAGCCGGATCCAATAATACATTAAAAGAATTATTCACCACGATTAAGTGGGATTTATACCTGGGATGCAGGGCTGGTTCAATATCCACAAGTGAATCAATGTGATACATCACATCAATAAAAGAAAGGACAAGAACCACGTCGTCCTCTCAATAGATGCAGGGAAAGCATTTGACAAAATACAGCATCCTTTCTTGATGAAAACCCTCAAGAAAGTAGGGATAGAAGGATCATACCTCAAGATCATAAAAACCATATACGAGATCAGGCCCCACGTCAGGCTCTGCACTGACAGCTCAAAGCCTGGAGCCTATTTCGGATTCTGTGTCTCCCTCTCCCTCTACCCCTCCCCCACTCACACTCTGTCTCTCTCTCTCTCAAAAATAAAATAAAAACATTTAAAAAAGTTTTTTAAAGTAAATCTTTTTTTTTTTTTTTTAACGTTTATTTATTTTTGAGACAGGGAGAGACAGAGCATGAACAGGGGAGGGTCAGAGAGAGGGAGACACAGAATCCAAAGCAGGCTCCAGGCTCTGAGCTGTCAGCACAGAGCCCGACGGGGGGCTAGAACTCACGGACCTCGAGATCATGACCCGAGCCGAAGTCGGCCGCTTAACTGACTGAGCCACCCAGGCACCCCAAAATAAATCTTTTTAATGTTTTATTTATTTTTGAGAGAGAGAGAGAGAGAGCACAAGCGGGGGAGGGGCAGAGAGAGAGGGGGACAGGGGATCCAAAGCAGGCTCCGTGCTGACAGCAGCGAGCCCCATGTGGGGCTCGAACTCGTGAACCATGAGATCGCGATCTGAGCCAAAGTGGGACGCTCCACCGCTTGAGCCACCCAGGTGCCCCTCAACGGACTTTTTGATTTACCACACCAAGCTTTTGTGATCATGCGATATTTTTACGAAGCTTCTCTTTCTCCACTATCTCCACGATCACTGCAGTCACCTGCTTCCCTCGACCATGGTATTCTCTACTAATACGAAGGGACTACAGGACAATCCTGGGGAAGATAGGTGGTTCCTGGAGTACACTCATCTTACTAACACACTTCGAATTATGACATTTTCCCACTGGGCACGTCCCCGGCAATCGCTAGGACTACCACCCATGGAGAACATCTATTCTCACAATACACTCAGCAGTATTAATCACCACTGCTTGAATGTGTATTGGTCCCCAAAGTCCCACCTACAAAATTGCATCAGTCCATTGTGCAATCTGAAAGTTATTTCCAAATCCCGCCAAAGTCAGTTTCCGACGCAATACCCCCTGGTAGCACAGTGGATGGTTCCTCGATATCCCCAAACTATGAACGAAATTCCTTGGTTGCTGTAAATTCTCCCAATACACCTTGATCAGTGCGTAATGTCTCCGGTTCAGAAGCTGCTGGATTTTGGACTTTGCCCCAGTTCTGTTTGTTGCTGAAGGGAATAAAGTTTGACCAGAGACGTCACATCAAAGCCTTTGGATCAATACTAGGCCACACGGCATTGACCTCACCGAGGGGAGCTAGACTGTGTGCTGTAAATGTGCGAGGTCACTGATGATCTTCAGTCTGGCTCTTAAAACTGTACTGCCATCCCCTGGACTGAAACCCAGACAGAATATCCCTGATGAGTAAACTCTCAGTCGCTCCTGTGGGTAACCCCTGATGGAATGATCAGATACATATGGTCCTATGGAGTGGATCTTTTTTTTTTTTTATTTTTTTTTAATGTTTATTTATTTTTGAGACAGAGAGAGACAGAGCATGAACGGGGGAGGGTCAGAGAGAGAGGGAGACACAGAATCGGAAGCAGGCTCCAGGCTCTGAGCTGTCAGCACAGAGCCCGACGCGGGGCTTGAACTCACGGACCGTGAGATCATGACCTGAGCCGAAGTCGGACGCTT
The DNA here is from genome assembly GCF_018350215.1 of Panthera leo. Lineage (NCBI taxonomy): Eukaryota > Metazoa > Chordata > Mammalia > Carnivora > Felidae > Panthera > Panthera leo. Next base: position 106,650,072 of record NC_056688.1, read on the forward strand.
AACTGACTGAGCCACCCAGGCGCCCCGTATGGAGTGGATCTTTAATTGGCCTGTTTAACTGTCCCATAACCTAAAGAGCCTTTACCTTAGCTTGTGTCTACGCTTCTGTGAGTTTTGTTGCCCAGGAACGGAATCACTTTCCAGAAACACAAGAGCATATGTAACTGTCTGGGGAGCAGGAGAAAAATATAATCGTCCCCAGTAGCCTGGTTCTGCAGATTGCACAAACTGGTCCATCTGAACCTGGGTGAGTGTCTCATTATCTTATTTCAATGATAAATCCAGGCTCAAGGTACAAGGCCTTTAATAGAAGTGATAGCTCCCCATATTTCTATCCCTAGCTGCTTAGCAGGTGACATAAACTCATCCCAGGAAGGGAAGCGTTTTATTATAGATTTAAAGACCACCGAAACAATCCTCAGTTGCTGTGTACGTGTTCTTTCTTCATGTTCGCATCATCAGCCGAGTTCAACATAAAGAAGCTTCATAAAATCATTTTATTTTTATCAAGAGGATCTGTCAGGCACAATTCAGTCTCTTTAAAGGGACTTTGTGTGGCTGAATCCTACTCTGGCCACACCTGGATCCTTCCGAGGTCTTTTCAGATGGTTTCATACTTACATCCCCACTTGGTGTATAAAGATGTTTTTCTGGTAATATCCTGGATTTGGTATTTCTTTAGAACCCAGTCCTAAATTTTAGCTCACTTGCTGTCTAGAAAACTGTCATGTCCTGGATCTTCTTACTTTAGGAGTTCTTGATTCAATTTGTGTCTCTCCCTTCACTTTTTCCTAAAATCAGCAAGAAGAAATCAAATGGCTTCTTCAATGTTTTGCTTGAAAATGATCTTAGCTATGTCACCCAGCTCATGAAGCCCATTGTCTGCTTTCCATGTATCAGTAGGGACAGTGTTGCTAAGCTTTCTGCCCTTTAATCCAATAAGGTTTTTCTTGCTTTTCTTTAGGAGCTCGCTAGCAACCAATTCAAAGTGAAAATTCTATGAATTCTGGGAGTGACATCAACTAGAAGACAGAATAAGGAGCCCTAGACCTGCCTTCCTCACAGAGTTAACAGCGACCAAATGATAAAATTCCTCCCATGAGAATTCAAAAGCCAGCGAGAAGATTCCTGCACCCCACATGACCGTGAGGCCAACTGCGTCAACCAGTAGGGAATTCCTCACGGTCTCCACTCTGGCTGGTCAGGGTCCCTCCCCACACTTAACACTGGGGTGCATGGGCTAGGAAACCACTAACTCCCGTATTCTTTCTGGGGAGGAAAATCAGAAAATTGTATGCCCAATTTTAGGGGGTTTCTGAGAAGTCACCAGAACATGCAGTACCACAGATAGACACTAGATGGAGACCAAGGGTGGTGATTTACTACAGCACCAGCTAGGCCACAGTACCAAAAATAAACACCAGGGGGAGCGCCTGAGTAAAAAGCAGCAACCCCCGCCCCCGCCCCGCCCTCAGACACAGGGGCGCCAAGGCCACTGAGGCCCAACCTCTGGCTTTTTGGCCGAGCACACCTATAATCTTTAATTCCTAGTGAAAATAAGTAGGCAGTTGTGGAATGCCTATTACACTGGTATTCTGTGGGTTGGCAGATTTATAAATACATTTCCTAATTTCTAGCAGTTTACTTTTCCTCGCAGGAAAATTTTCAATGTGGTACAAAGCACGTTTAACAATAGACCCCAATATCTTTAGCTCTTCTGTAAGAGGAAGCCAGAAAAAAGGATAAACCAATGTCCGGTAATGTTTCTGTATTTCATATTATTTGGAAATGATTTAGATATTCAGTGAATAACCATCATTCAACTTGTCTCCATATATCTTCAAGATTTCAAGTTACAAAAAAGAAATTTGGAAACTTTTTTTTTTTAATTTTTTTTTTTTAACGTTTTATTTAATTTTGAGACAGGGAGAGACAGAGCATGAACAGGGGAGGGTCAGAGAGAGGGAAACACAGAATCTGAAACAGGATCCAGGCTCTGAGTTGTCAGCACAGAGCCCAAGGCGGGGCTGGAACTCACGGACCGCGAGATCATGACCTGAGCCGAAGTCAGCCGCTTAACCGACTGAGCCACCCAGGCGCCCCTGGAAACTATTTTTAAGTAGACATACCATAATGCATAATTATTGTTGCAAAGGTCATTTATAAGCTTTTATCTCACACCTATTGAATTCGCTATTTGTTTCCACAATTACGTTTAGATCACTCATGAAGATTTCACGAGACATTAAACAGCTGTGGTCTTGTTATTTTCTTGCTAACAAATCCTGTAACAGATAACAGGAGCTTATGTGACCTTTAGTAAAACCTAGGTGGAATAAGAATTGTTCATCTGCGTCGTGCTTAATGCTAATAATGCTAAAGAAAGACCTGTTTTAATTAAACGTACACATGTAAACTACCTTCTATTTACTGAAGATTGTTCTAGATCATGTGAATTTGAAAAACACTTAGGTTAGTTTCTGCATATCTAAGAATATACTTGAAACCAATTTGACAATAAATTTCATATATTTAAAAAAATTAAAAAATAAAAAAATAAATAAAAACCAAAAAACAAACCAAATATGGAAAAGAAAAAAAAAAAGAATATACTTGATTCATGTAAGTGCTTGTCTGTCCTTCAACCAAAAATTAATTTTGCCAATAGATCTGGAAGTAGAAAAAAAAAATCCCACATTTATAACACACATACATAGACATCCACACACACACACCCAGATGCAGAGAGATCTTGCGGCTTTCATTTTAAAGTTTGAGCCATGGTCCAGGTATGATAATGCAAAACCCACTAGTTTATAAAAGACACATTGGATCCAAATCATGTTTCTGGCTGATGGAATAAGTTAAGGTCACCTGCTCGGATGGCTTAAACTTTTCACTAATATTTGTGAGGAAGATTTTTTTAAATTTTTTTAACATTTATTTATTTTTGAGAGACAGAGAGAGACAGAGCATGAGCGGGGGAGGGGCAGAGAGAGAGAAGGAGACGCAGAATCCAAAGCAAGCTGCAGGCTCTGAGCAAGCGGTCAGCACAGAGCCCGGTGCGGGGCTCGAACCCACAAGCTGTGAGATCATGACCTGAGCCGAAGGCGGATGCTCAACTGAGCCACCCAGGCGCCCCTGTGGGGGAGATTGTAATGCTTTTTCATAAGACTAGTCTTCAAATAACTTTTCCTTTTTAAAATTTTTCTTCTGACATATTTCAAGAGACATATTTTGATCTTTTTGTGTGTTTTTAATGTTTGTTTATTTATTTTGAGAGAGAGAAAAAGATGTGAGTGGGGGAGGGGCAGAGAGAGAAGGAGAGCGAGAATCCCAAGCAGGTTCCATGCTCAGCGCGGAGCCCCACGCGGCGCTTGATCTCATGAACCGTGAGATCGTGACCTGAGCCCAGATCAAGAGTTGGACGCTTAACTGACTGAGCCATCCAGGCGCCCTGAGAGATAGATACATTTGGGTTCTAAAGACCCAAATAAATAGAAAGAGAAAGGAGGGGAAAAGATATTCCATGTGAATTTTCACATTTAGATTACAAACAAATCTCAAGTGAAATAAGACGAACATGAGAGGACAAATATAATGCCACTTATATGAAATATACAAAAGAGGCAAATTCATGGAGAAAAAGAATAGATTAGAGGTGACCAACAACCAGGGAGAAAGGAGAAATGGGGAGTTACTATCTCGTGAGCACAGAATTTTTGTTGGGAGTGACAGAAGTTTTAGAAGTAGATAATCATGGTGGTTGCACAGCACTGAAAATGTAATTAACATCACTGGTTTGCACATTTAAACGTGATTAAAGTAGCAAAGCTTATTTTACAGATATTTTCCTGTAGTAAAAAAGAGACACAAAAATTGATATTAAAAGAAAAAAGAGAGAGAACAAATAAGAACATTGATAAATATGGTATGTGGCTGACAAAACATCAAATAAGAATTATCTGGTCCTTTGCAGGAAATATTTGCTGGCTCTTGGGGTACAGCACTCTGGGGCTCTGTGTTGATTTTTCTTAAAAGCATGTTTCTCTCTGTTCATCACTTTCTATAACTTCTATTGCTCTGTCTTCTCCCTTGTGTCCCCGTGGCTAAGTCTATACGGTAGTTTTTTTCCTACTGAAAAGTAACTATACTTTTTCAGTTCTAGAATTTCAATTCTTTTGGTCTGTGTGTGTCAGTTTCTCCCCCACGAGTGCCGGTTTCTCAGCTGCGATTTTCATAAGGCATTAAAGCACTTTTTGTTTTCCGTCTTTGAGGATATACTTATGTTACCACTTTAAAACGCTTACTGGTTAACTCCAAAGTTTGTCTCATCTGAGAAGACTTGAAAGATTTCCACATCCTTGGTAAAGGGCTCCATTTTCTGTGGTCCTTCACCAATCAGGAGATTTGGAACTGTATCCTTGCTATGACAAATATTAAGTAGTGGGACATCAGCATCATTCCTTATTCCTCTCCCTTTTGATTTGCAACTAATGAGACAACCATAGCCTTTCTAAAGAGTGCCTTGTGGGGGGGGGGGGCACGCCTGGGTGGCTCAGTTAAGTGTCGGACCTTGGCTCAGGTCATGATCTCACAGTTCGTGAGTTCAAGCCCGGCATCGGGCTCTGTGCTGACAGCTCGGAGCCTGGAGCCTGCTTCAGATTCTGTGTCTCCCTCTCTCTCTGCCCCTCCCCTGCTTGTGCTCTTTCTCTCTCTCTCTCTCTCTCTCTCTCCTCTATCTCTCTCTCTCTCAAAAATAAGTAAATGTTTTTTTAAAAAATAAAATAAATAAAGAGTGCCTCTGCACAGCATACCAGGACACCCGTGAGACCCGTCCGTCTGAGCACCTCAAGGTGGGTGGACTGGACTGCCCAGGAGACGACGGAACGAGAGAAGTGGTAATGGAGCTGGCAGCAGCAGACCCGGTGACAGCAGAGAAGGTGGTGACTGGTCTGGCAGCAATCCAGCGTGACCCTCCTGGCAACTGCAGGAGGATGGTGACTGCAGCCATGGGGGTCTGGCGGTAGCTAGAAGAACCGTTGTTTGCTCTGAAGAAGGACAGCAGTGACGAGGGTGAGGAGGGAAATAAAGGGGAAGTAGGCCAAGAGAACTACAGGAAAGCATCTCCTGCTGTCTGCCCCAGGAGGCAAGAGGACCACCCATGGACCTCTGGGACTCCCCCCAGTTGGAGGAGCCCTTGTCTGGCTGTGGGCACACCGGAAGACCCAAGTGCCACCTCCACACCTCCCCCCACCACTCTGCTGCCACCCTTTGCCTTTTTTTAATTGAAGCATACTTGATATAAAATGTTACTTTCAGGCATAGACATAGGGGTTCAACAACTCCATACGTTACTCAGTGCTCAACCAGTAAGGGTTGTCACCGTCTGCCACCATGCAACGTTAAAATAATGTCATCGACTATTATTTCCTACGTTGTACTTTCCATCTCCATGACTCATTTATTTCACAGCTGGAACTTTGTACCTTTTTATCCCTTTTTTCTCTTTCACCCACTGATCTCCCCTGTGGCAACCACCAATTTGTTCTCTGTGTTTAAGAGTCTGCTTGTTTGGGCTGTTTGTTCGTTTGTTTTGTCTTGCTTTAATTTCACATATAAGTGAAATCCCATGACGGGGCGCGTGGGTGGCTCAGTTGGTTGAGTGGGTTGGACTTCGGCTCAGGTCATGATCTCACAGTCTGTGAGTTCAAGCCCCGCGTCGGGCTCTGTGCTGACAGCTCAGAGCCTGGAGCCAGTTTCAGATCTGTGTCTCCTTCTCTCTCTGCCCCTCCCCTGCTCATGCTCTGTCTGTCTGTCTGTCTCTCTCTCTCAAACATAAATAAACATTTACAAAATTTTAAAAAAATAAGTGAAATCAACATGATATTTGTCTTTCTCCATCCGACTTATTTCACATAGCATAATACCCCCTAGGTCCTCCGTATGGTCACAAATGGAAATATTTTGCTCTTTTTTTATGGCTGAGTAATAGTCCATTGTGTATAAATACCACATCTTTGACCATTCATCCATTGACGGATGGAACTAGAAAAGATAATCCTAAAATTTGTATAGAACCACAGAAGACCTCAAAGAGCCAAAGGAATTTTGACAAAGAACAAAGCTGGAGCTATCACAATTTCAGATTTCAAGAGAATAAAGTTGGGGGACTGTACCTGACTTCAAGGCTTACAATAAAGTTGCAGTAATCAAGACAGCATAGTACTGGTGAAAAAATAGACAAATTGATAAATGGAATAGTATAGAGAGCCCAGAAATAGACCCGTATAAATACAAGCAATTGATCTTTGACAAAGGAGCAAGCTGAAACAAAGATATGAGTGTCTGACTTCAGCTCAGGTCATGATCTCACGGTTCATGAGTCTAAGCCCTATATCGGGCTCTGCGCTGGCAGCTCGGAGCCTGGAGCCTGCTTCAGATTCTGTGTCTCCCTCTCTCTCTGACCCTCTCCCACTCGCACTCTGTCTCTCTGTCTCAAAAATGAATAAACATGAAAATTTTTCTTAAAACATAAAAAAAAAAAAAAAAAAAACCCAGGATCACAGGCTGAAATGCAAAACACAACCCTATCAAACTACAGGAAGATAACATAGGAGAAAATCTAAACAAACTTGGGTTTGATTATAACTTTTTAAATATGGCACAAAAGGTGTGCTCCATGAAAGAAAGAAACGAAGAGTGAATTTTATTAAAATTCACAATTTCTGCTCTGCGAAATACACTGGCAGGAGAATGAAAGGACAGACGACAGAACTGGGAGAAAACATTTGGAAGAAAAAAAAAACCCACATCTGCTAAAAAATTATTAGCTAAAAATAGACAAAGAAATCTTAAAACTCAGCAATGAAAAAAACCCAAATAACCTGATTTCAAAATAGGCCAAAGACCTTAACAGACACATCACCAAAGATATACAGATGGCTAATAAGCAAATGAAAAGATGTTCCGCATCGTGGGTCATCATGGAAATGCAAACTAAAACAACAATGAGATATCACTACCTATGTGTTAGAAAAGCCAAAATCCAGGACATTATCAACACCAAACCCTGGTGAGGACATAGAACAACAAAAATTCTGTTTCATTGTTGGAGGAGATGCAAAATGGTTTAGCCACCATGAAAGACTTAGAAAACTGTATGGTTTCCTATAGAACTAAGCATGGCCAACAGGTACATGAAAAGGTGCTCAACCTCACTAATCATTAGAGAAACGTAAATCAAGATTACCTCATGCCTATTTAGAGTGGCCATCATAAAAAACACACACACACACACACAAAACAAAAACCCAAGAAATAACAAATGCTGGTGATGATATAGAAGAAAGGGAACCTTCATACACTATTAGTGGGAATGTAAGTTGGTACAACCACTGTGGAAAACAGTATGGAGGTTCCTCCAAAAATTAAAAATAAAACCACCGTATGATCCAAACATTCTACTTCTGGGTACATATCTGAAGGAAGCAAAAACACTGTGTTGAAGAGGTATCTATACTCCTACGTTCATTGCAGCATTGTTTACAATAGCCGAGACATGGAAACAACCTAAGTGTCTATTGATGGGTGAATGCATAAAGAAGTTGAATGGAATGTCACTCAACCATAAAAAGGAAGGAAATCCGACATTTGCAACATCATAAATGGACCCTGAGGGCATTTTTTAAGTGAAATACATCAGACAGGGTAAGACAAATACTATATAACATCTCACTTAATGTGGACTGCGAAAAAAATCGTAGAAAAAGAGATCAGATTTGTGATTACCAGATGTGAGGCAGTGAGAGGGATTGGATGAAGGTGGTCAAAAGGAATAATTTCCAGTTATTAGATAAATAAGTACTGGGGATAAAAAAAGTATAACATGCTGACTATAGTTAACACTGCTGTATGATATATGTGAAAGTTGCTAAGAAAGTAGATTCTAAAAGTTCTCATCACAAGAAAATTTTTTTTCTTTTTCTTTTTGTGTCCTTATGAAACGATTACTGTTAACTAACTTTATCATGGCAATCATTTCATAATATATGTAACTCAAGTCTTTATGCTCTATGCCTTAAACTTATACAAAATATATTAAGCACATACTAACAGATATAAAGGGAGAAGAAGACAACAACAATAATAGTAGGGGATTTAAACACCCACTTTCGGGCGCATGGGTGGCTTAGTCGGTTGAGCGACCAACTCCTTATTTCAGCTCAGGTCATGATCTCGAGGTCGTGGGATCGAGCCCCATGTTGGGCTCTGTGCTGAGCGTGGAGCCTGCTTCAAATTCTCTCTCTCTTTCCTTCTACCCCTTTTGTCTCGTCTGTGCACTCTCTCTCTAAAAAAAAAAAAAAAAGAAAAGAAAAAGAAATTAAATTAATTAATTAAAAAGCTTAAATACCTCGTTTTCAACAATGGATAGGTCATCCAGATAGAAAATCAATAAGGAAATGTTGGACTTCATGTTAGACTACAAAACAAGTATTAAAAATTTTAGAAGATCGAAATCCTATCAAGTATCTTTTCTGGCCATTATGGCGTGAAACTGGAGATCAATAACAGAAGGAAACCTTTGCATCAGCTTAGCCTTAGCTTTCAGGGCCCCTGAGACCCCAGAACAGATGTGGATCCACTGAGTTCTGGCCACCACACAGACTCTCTCCTGCGCCAAAGGCATCTCTTCATACAAGGAATATTTATGATGTGCTAACAGTCCCAATATTGCAACGTGCCTTGAGTTTCTTTTTTTTTTTTTAATTTTTTTTAAACGTTTATTTATTTTTGAGACAGAGAGAGACAGAGCATGAATGGGGGAGGGGCAGAGAGAGAGGGACACAGAATCTGAAGCAGGCTCCAGGCTCTGAGCCATCAGCCCAGAGCCTGACGCGGGGCTCGAACTCACGGACCGCGAGATCGTGACCTGAGCTGAAGTCGGACGCTTAACCGACTGAGCCACCCAGGCGCCCTGACTTGTTTGAGTTTCGACTGGTGTCAGAGATCTACTGGTAACAGATGGGGGAAGAAACTGTGACACTCGGTACCTCTTTGCAAACAGGCGGGTTGCTTCTGGAAAGATCTGTTGCCGATGATCTCTGTTGGTTATTTTCTTTATTAAAATTTTTTGTAACGTTTATTTATTTTTGAGAGAGAGAGAGGGAGACACAGTGTGAGCAGTGGAAGGGAAGAGAGAGAGGGAGCCGCGGAATCCGAAGCAGGCTCCCAGCTCCGAACTGTCAGCGCAGAGGCCGATGGGGGGCGCGAACTCACAAACCGTGAGATCATGACCTTAGCCGAAGTCAGATGCTTAACCAATTGAGCCACCCAGGCGCCCCTCTGTTGATTCTTTGTTTCAAGCCTCAAGTTTCATTTGATAACACATCACCCAAATGGCCATGCCTTTCTTTTCACACTTATTTTTACCATAAACTGCTGTCATTCCCGTCATCGAACCTATATACTTATTCTTCAGGTTTGGGAGGAGGTTATTTCTCAGATGGGGTTTCTGCCAGCTCGCCCTGACTGACACCTGTGCGGCACCTCATTTCCTGCTCTCTGGGTTCTTGGCTGGACTTTCTATCCTGACCACCTTTGCAAATAGTTGTATGCTCAGTAAGTCAACACTTCTGGCCTTGTACCTTTTCCAAGCCTTGACTCTGACATTGACATCCCGCTTTTGTTTGAACTCCAAATTCCGTCTGTGTATTTTTTCAGAGTGGACAGCGCCATGGGAACGACTCTGGCCACCCATGTCAGGAGTTCCAGACATTTCATCTTAGGAGGTCTGTTTTTGGCCATTCAAGGGTGGCGTCATCTCCAGCTGGTGGTTTCTGTGCATTGTTTGGTCATCTTTCTGTCTTTAAGATATAAGCTCTCGCTTAGTCTTAGAGGATCCTGGGGTGCAAGAGGCATGGAACCGGGATACATGAATTCTGTGTGGTCCTTGGTCAACCCTTGAGCACGTGCTCCCCTACTCTGGGTGATTCCAGAAGCTGAACAAACAGGGTTGCCAGATAATATCTTGGACGCTAAATTAACGTTGAATTTCAGATAAACAACAAGTATTTTTGTATAATAATATCCCAAATGTGGCACGGCACATAGTTAGTTTGAAAATTATTTGTTTGTGTGACATTTCTACTTACTTGAGGGTTTGTATTTTTATGTGTAACCTGGAAAAAAATACAGGATGTCCCATTAAATTCAAATTTCTGATATAACAAATAATATTTTAGGATAAGTATGTCCAAAATATGGCATAGAACATAGTTATACTAAAGTTATTCCCCGTTTATTTGAATACAAATACAGGGCGCCTGGGTGGCTCAGTCAGTTGAGCATCTGACTTTGGCTCAGGTCATGATCTCACGGTTCGTGGGTTCAAGCCCCATGTCGGGCTCTGTGCGATAGCTCAGAGCCTGGAGCCTGCTTCAGATTCTGTGTCTCCCTCTCTCTCTTGGCCCCACCCCCTCTCGCTCTGTCTTTCTCTCTCAAAAATGAACAAACGTCTAAAAAAAATTTTTTTTGAATACAAATACAAATACGCTGTACTTACATTTGCTAAATTTGGTACTTCCCCGAAAAAAAGGGGAGCCGATATGATTCCAAGTCTGTATTCCAAGCAGTGAAGGTACATTGCATGGAATTTTCCTAGTTATGGAACAAGAGGAAGTAGATTAAATACTTTCTGGTATAACTGAACAGGAGTGGGTACTAGATGGGAGGGGAAAGGCATGTATCTTCAGGGGAAGAAAACTTCCCTCTGCCCTGTTGGGTTCTGTGGATGGCCTGAGAATTAAACTGACATGGGGCACTTGGGTGGCTCAGTCGGTTAAGCGTGGGATTTCGGCTCAGGTCATGATCTCACAGTTTATGGATTCGAGCCCCGCATTGGGCTCTGTGCTGACAGCTCAGAGCCTGGAGCCTGCTTTGGATTCTGTGTCCCCGCTGTCTCTCTGCCCCTCCCCCGCTTGTGCTAGCTCTCGCTCGCTCTCTCAAAAATAAATTGAAAACAATTTTTTAAAAAAGCATCAAACTGACATAAGACAGATTAGCAGGAGAAATACATACACATTTATTTAATATTTTTACAGGCACATGAGAGTCTTCAGAAAGAAAATGAGGATTCAAAGAAGCCATTAGCCCTAAAAGTTTATATAGCTTTTTACCGCACACACACATACACAGTAAATTGTGGGAATGTAACACAACGAAGGGGCTGGGACTGAGGGCAGTAATTTGTGAGACAGGGAGTAGGACGTATATGGGGAAACTAAGGGAAAAAATTCTCTGTTACAAGTTATTTTATTAAGTTTGTAGTTACTTCATTAAGTTTGTACAGGTCCGTTTCGGTATCAACTCCCAGTCTCTATCGATAAGAATATTCTCCTTTTTCTGGCACAGGAGGAAGATTTTTGTCATGGGAAATTTTATGACTTATGTTTCGGTAGAAAGAGGGAGGTAAGAGCTCTTCCTGTGTTGGCTGTTTCCCAAGTGCTTTCAGCTCTAAAGAATCAAAAGGCCAAAGCAGCAGATTTGGGGTAGTATGTTCTGAGTCCTTCCCCATCTCAGGACAAAGAATAGGTGGAAAACGGTCACATGAGAATTGACTGCAACTCTGTCTTCTTCGATCAGGTAGGTGACAGAGTCTGCTCGGTGGCTGGTTATCACCAACAAACCAGAGGAGGGCTTAACGGCCACTTAGAATAGCCACACTTAGGAATGGAAGAAAGAATGCTGGAGACACCCTAGCCAGGGGCATGAGTAGGAAGGGAGCTGGATTTGGGATATGGGGAAGCCATAACCTGACACCTCTATTAGTATCCGTAAGAGGAATGGAAGGTAAGATCACAGGTATGGTTGTGGCTCTTCTGACCTCACTGCCTTGGCTCTCCATGGGTGTCGGCATTGTTTGGGTTAGCGTCAGAAAGCAATATACGGTTGCTGAAAGTATTGAACACTTTTTGCTCGAAGAGGCAGAAAGCACGGAGTATTCGCAATTCTAAAGATTGTACTGGTCCCACTCTCTGTAAGAAAAAGTAATACAGACTCATCTGTGCCTTTCCAACTAATGTGATGGCAGCCATTTTTCAGGTCAGTAAGGCCGGTGGAAGGAAGCGTTGGTGACCACACAGAACAGAGCGAAAGGAGGGTTTCCTGTTTGGTAATTCACCCACACACTTTGGTTTATGGTAATATGTAGTGAGTTTCTGCCTGTGGCAGGCTTTGTTCTATCTCTGGAAATTTGTAACATTCTATTATACATATATACCACATCTTCTTTATCCATTCATCTGTTGAAGGGCACTTAGGTTGCTTCCATGTCTTACCTGTTGTAAATAATGCATCAATGAGCATAGGAGCACATATATCTTTTCAAATTAGTGCTTCCATTTTCTTTGGGTAAATACCCAGTAGTGGAACTATTGGATAATACGGTAATTCTATTTTTAATTTTTTGAGGAACTTCCTTACTGTTTTCCACTGTAGCTGCACCACCAGTTGGCATTCCCACCAACAGGGCACCAGGGTTCTTTTTTCTCCACATCCTCACCAACACTTACTGTTTCTTGGTTTATTTTTTTATTTTTTATTTTAGCCATTCTGACAGGTGTGAGGTGGTATCTCATTGTGGTTTTCATTTGCATTTCCCTGTTGATGAGTGATGTTGGGCATCTTTTCGTGTCTCTGTTGGCCATCTGGACGTCTTCTTTGGAGAAATGTCTGTTCATGTCTTCTGCCCATTTTTAACTGGATTATTTGGGTTGATGTTGAGTTGTATAAGTTCTTTGTATATTTTCCCAACACCACTTATTGAAAAGACTGCCTTTTCTCCACTGTATGTTTTTGCCTTATCTGTCATAGATTAGTTCACCATACAAGCATGGGTTTATTTCCAGCTCTCTATTCTTTCCTATTGATCTATGTGTCTATTTTTGGGCCATACAGTTTGGACTACTATATCTTTGTAATATAGCTTGAAATCTGAGATTGTGATATCCCCAGCTTTGTTCTTCTTTCTCAAGATTGCTTTGGCTATTTTGGGTCTTTTGTGGTTCCATACAAATTTTAAGATTATTTGTTCTAGTTCTGTGAGAAATACTGTATTTTGATAGGGATTGCATTGAAATCTGTAAATTGCTTTGGGTACTGTGAACATTTTAATAATATTAGTCCTTCCAGTCCATGAGGATAATACATCTTTTCACCTGTGTTTTCTTTAATTTCTTTCATCAATGTCCTATAGATGTCAGAGTATAGGTTTTCCACTCCCTTTGCTACCCTTATTCCAAGGTATTTTATTCTTTTTGGTGCAATTGTAAATGGATTGTTTTTTAAATATCTCTTCCCGGTACTTCATTATTAGTACTGAAATGCAACAGATGTTAGCTGTGGATTTGTTTGCTGAGAGTTTTTATCATGAATGAGCGTTGAATTTTGTCAAATGTTTTTTCTGCATCTACTGAGATGATCATATGGTTTTTATCCTTCACTTAGTTATTGTGATGCATCACACTGATTGATTTGCGGTTACGAAATCATCCTTGCATCCCTTCTTATTCATGTTTTTTATGACAAGGAAATTGAGGCTTAGAGATTTCATGTTACTTTCCTCAAGGCATATACATAGCATGTTGTAGGGCCATCATATAATGCCAGGTTATAAAATCTGGGTGTAAATTATACTACACGAAGATCCTCCCTGATCTCATTCTCATATTGAATTCTAGGCATCTCACTCATGGAGCACAGCATGCCAGGATTTCTCTGAAAGAGGTAAACCCAAGAACCAAAATCTAGGTTCTCAGAAATTATCCTCTTTCCTGAAATAAACTGTTTGTTTGTCTTTTTTACTAAGAGTGGCCAACTGAGAACCAAGTTCAGTTACCAGAACTCCCATGCCCCTCTGGGGTAAATGAAGCTTTGGACCATAATCCTAGTAACTTCTCATTTAGTCCCCATCCTGATCTAAATCTCTCACCTACACACCTCTTCTGAGGCCCTGCAGCCCAATTGAGTCTCGCGTTAAAATGTCATTCCCAGAGCGCCTGGGCGACTCTGTCATTTAAGCATCTGACTTTGGCTCAGGTCTTGAGCTCAGGCTATGATCTCAATGTTTGTGAGTTCTAGCCCCACATCACGCTCTCTGCTGTCAGCATGGAGCCCGCTTGGAATCCTCTGTCCCCTCTCTCTCTTCCCCTCCCCTGCTCGTGCACTCTCTCTCTCAAAAATAAACATTTATTTTTTAAAAAAAAAAGTCATTGTCACTGTATGATTCCTCTCAGTCCCCTTAAACTCCCCAGTTCACCTTTCATAACACTTTCACACCTATCAATGCAGCTTTCATGGCTATATCTTCTCACACATAGAAAAATAAGCCATCTGTCTAGTCGTCCATTATGGACCTCACAATGCCTACATTTTGGGACCGTGAGCAATTTCTTGCTGTTGTTGTTGAAAGTTGGGAGGCCCAGCATGCAGGGGGAGCTGGAGGCAGCACCGAAAAACCTTCTATGGTTGACTTGTTCCACACTTGTTCTGCATCAAAGAACTGGGCCCTGTCCTGTGTGAGATAGGCTTTGCATACATAGTACATGAGGAATGCTGACATAATGGAGACACGATTCTGTTTGTTATTGCAGAGGACACATGCTCTAGAGACAGATTTGAAATAAAACATAAGGAAGCTACAAAGATAATTGCCTTTTGGGAGTAGCAAACGGGTCATGCAGAGACCAGCACAAAACAAATTGTACAGTGAGGGGTTTTATCGCATGGTCCCACCAGGCTCATCACTGAAGAGGATGCTGAGATCTTCAATCATGGACAGACTCTGCTTTAAGTTCCTTTGCGTGTTTGTTTTCATTTTAATTGAGGTAAAATTGTAAACAAGAAGGGGCTAACATAGATGCAACTCAATATTTCCCTATGTGAACATATAACCATCACCTAGACGAAGATGTAGGGCAAAACTCTAAAACTCTAGAAGGCCCCATTATGTATACTCCACCACAAAACTCCCCACTCCCCTCGCCAAAAAACTTAACAGTTATAACCTCCATTACCATATCATTGTTTTACGACAACTTTAAAAAAAAAATTGAATGCCTTTTAATTTATTTTTGAGAGAGAGAGCAGGAGCAGGGGAGGGACAGAGAGGGGAGGAACAGAAGATCCAAAGCAGGCTCCACGCTGACAGCAGAGAGCCCGACGCAGGGCCCGAACTCATGAACTGCGAGATCATGACCGGAGCCAAAGTTGGACACTCAACGGACTGAGCCACTCAGGTGCCCCTTTATGATAACTTGTAAATCATTACCTTGCCATGAAGGTGTGTTTAAGTGGTACCCAGAGATTCGTTTTAATCAGGTATGGCAAGACATGCAGACTTGGAAACGACTGTCATGAAGGAAGTTTATACTCACAGATCCCTGGAAAGAGGAGGCAGGACGCATCAACAGGGCCATGTGGAGAGGCACCAGGGCCATTCAGGAGGCAGAGAGGTGAGAGCATGGCCTAGCACCTTTGTTGCAGTTTGGGTGGAAACAGAAGATGGTAGGCCCCCGAGTAGGGTTAGGATTGGATGGTTCGAATAATTCTGGTGTGCTCTGGGTGATAGCGGTGGCCCCTAGTTGTCCCGTACCTTGCCCTGGGGTGATTTAGGGGAGGGGGAGTATTGGCATGGTGTGTGAGTTTGACAAAGATGGCTGGGCTGTGGGCTCTGGGCTGGTGGTTTGTATATCAAAGGTACACTTACAGGAGAGTCACTTGCTATCCCTATGAATTAGCTGGGAGAGCCAGTATCTCTGGGATCGTGGCCCCAAATGCCAGAGTGTCAAAAATACAGAAAATAAGAAAATGCCCTCAACACAAATATTCCACAAATCAGACTATGCCTTTGTATTTTATCACCAACCTCTGGCTTCCTCGCTCAAATTACCATTTTTAGGACAGAGAATCTAAACATTATGCCACCTGTCTCTCCTCTTTTGTTCACCGCAGACTTTAGGGAGGTCATCATGACCTCAAGAAAACAAAAATTCCTTGCCTTCAAGGAAAGGAGGACACAGCAGGAACAAGGCATTAAGCAGTTACGAGACTCTCTTAGATCCATTTTATTAAACTGAATGATTATATGTGATGAATGGGGCAACCAGGGTGGTCCCCACGCTTCCCCTAACGCCCAGCACTGTTGTGTATTTTACAGGATTCCAGATCCGCGGCTCGACCTCTCACACCCAATGTCCGCAATGACGCGAGTTTGCTGTCTTACGACAGAGCCCGCTCCAATGTTGTGACACTCTTAATAAAACATTGGAAGGGGAGGGCGGGAAGGAGGTATCAAACTGACTCCCTGAAACTTGCCTTCTGGGACTTTCGAAGTCACACGTTTTCCTAGTAGAGGTCCTTAGACTCGATCACTGAAACGGGCTTCTGCATCCAGCTGCTCTCCAGCTATCCGTTACGAAAGGTGCTGTTATTTTGTCATTCTCTTTCGCAATACTAGTCCCGTGTCAACACGGTGCAAGCTCCTAGGTTTTAAACTCTGGAATACATGGAGGAGTCTTACACCCTCAGTAACTGCTCACATGACAGTCCTACCTTCTACATGATGGGCAGAGGAGACACGGGACAGAATAAATTAAAGCAGCTCCTGCTGGCTTCACCTTCCTCTCTCCTTTTCTGTCAAGTCTCAGAGACACAAGAAGAGTTGATGGAATACCTTTTCAAACCTTTTATTCACCGTAAGCCTAACGACGTAGGTAAGTCACAGATTACCTACTTACGTAGGTAAGTTAGCAGATTAGCCACTGCACCCATCCTGTTTCTGTGCAACGTCCATACGATGTATTTTACAAAGGCAAAAACATCTCCAAAAGTGTCTTTTTCACTTATCATTGAATGGATTCTGATTCTTACAGCTCAGATTTTTTTAAATGTTTATTTATTTTGAGAAAGAGAGTGTGAGCAGGGGAGGGGCAGAGAGAGAGGGAGAGAGAGAATCCCAAGCAGGCTCCGTGCTGTTGGCACATAGCCTGACGCAGGGCTCGATCCCACGAATCGTGACGTCATGACCTGAGCTGAAATCAGGAGTCAGATGCTTAACTGACTGAGCCACCCAGGCACGCCTCAGCTCAGATGTTTTCATTACCCTTGGCCTTCCTCTCTCCAGAAACGCACACTCTGCAAGTGGTTTTGGCAGCTTTGGAAGGAGGAGTCTCTTCTCCCACCGTCCCTACTTCTTCCACTCACGAAAGTGAACTAATCCCCACCACAGTCAGGTATAAATCTCATGATGCTCTTTCAGGATCAAAACAGCCATTTCCCAGTGAATTGACACTTATTGAGAGAGGAGAACCAAAATTAGTTGGTTATCAAAAGCATCGATTTTAATAATAATTATTATTATACCTGAATTTTATTGAAAGCTAAGCTTTTGTCAGGCACTGGTTGAAGCCGTTTAATGTAATAGCTCATGTGATCTTCTGAATCACACAAAAGGTAGATGCCATGGTTAACGGTATTTTTTTAATGATCAAATTGTGTCTTACTGCACGATTAAGCTTGAAAAAAAAAATTGTTAGCAAATAAGAGAGAAAATTTCCAAAGCAAGAGGGTCTCGTCAACCTTCCTGGACAGCTGATGCGCTGTCTCCCATAACCAAAACAAAGTGATCAATCACAAATTACATGCGTGGATATTCACTATACTTTTTGTATTGTTGTTTGCACCCCAAGGGCAACTGTTACAGGAATCCTGGGGATTGCTGCTTATACTGGGACTGCCCTGTCTCCCCTCTTGATGATCCTAACTGTGTCTTCCCCCCACCTGCCCTGGATCACGTATGGAATCTTCTCCATCCTCGCTGGTCTTATTTATTGTCCCACCCCTTCCTGAAACCAGGAATCGGCCTCTGCCTGACTCCATCCAGGATGTGGAAAAGGAGTGAGTAAACCCCTGGCTGTCCCTTAGGGGAGCTGTGTGCTCTACGTCTACAGTGAGGAAGGCAAAACATGAGTTGAGCCCACTGTCCCTCAGCCTTAGACCTAGACTATTCCATGTGGCCCGTGCCTTTGGGTTAGCTACGTCTTCTGTTTTCCAGACTCCCTAGGCTTCAGACCCTTCCCACAGCTCCCTAGATCACACAGACTAGCTCTTCTCAGCCTGCAATGGTAGGTTTAGTGGTGAAGGGGCCAAAATTAGGTGCCTTAGTGCGGCAAACACACCCTAAGGTACTTCACAAACACACACAGATTCTAACACCAGGCTCTCATCCCTCAGACCCTGACAGCCCCCAGCCCCAGGGACTGCAGTCAGCTCTCTGGGACTGCTGATCCCTGTAGGCCTGAATTAATCCGACTCTCCAGAGAAACAGAACCACTAGGATGTGTACATGTACAGAGAGAGATTTATTTTAAGGAATTGGCTCCCAAGATTGTGGAGGCTGGCACATTCAAAATCTGGGGACCCAGGGAAGAGTTGAAAGAAGAGACAAGTTCCCCAGTCTGAAGGCGATCTGGAGGCAGACTTCCTCCCTCATCTGGGGGACCTTTTTTCTTTAAGGCCTTCAACTGATTGGATGAGCGCCCCCTCTCATCCCTGCCCCCCCACCACCACATTATGGAGGGAAATGTGCTTTACCCAAAGTCTACTGATTTGTACATTAATTATATCTAAAAATTACCTTCACAGAAACATCTAGATTGATGTTTGACCAAACATCTGAACACCACAGCCTAACCAGGTTGACATATAAAGTCAGCCACCACCAGGCCTGAGGACTGCCCTGACCTCTGAAGAATCTGAGTGAGACCAGAGCCCCTCCCACAGATGACAATACATCTCGGGGGACAAGTCCTGTTGCGCAGTCTGCGAGACTCAGACCAACAGGTTTTGCTGGGAATGAAACTTTTGAGAAAAGAAGGAAAGGAGTAGTGATTTTAGGTGTTTTTAAATGATCAAGAATTGGAAAGGATTTTTAAATTTTTGCATACTGCCCTTGCCTTTTCCAAATCCCTTTGGCATCTTTTTGAGAGAGAGAGAGAGAGGGGCAGAGTGTGTGAGTGTGGGAAGGGCAGAGGGAGAAGGAGACACAGAATCCGAAGCAGGCTCCAGGCTCTGAGCTGTCAGCACAGAGCCCGATGCCGGTCTCGAACTCACAAACCGTGAGATCATGACCTAAGCCAAAGTTGGACGCTTAACTGACTGAGCCACCCAGGCGCCCTGTGATTCAATAGTTCTATACATTGTTCAGTGCTCATCCATCCGACTTATTTTGCTTTTAGCATAATACACTCTAGCTCCATCTACATCACATAACTTCTTAAAAAAATTTTTTTTGATGTTTATTTTTGAGAGAGAGAGAGAGACAGAGCATGAGCAGGGGAGGGGCAGAGAGAGGGAGACACAGAATCTGAAGCAGGCTCCAGGCTCTGAGCTGTCAGCACAGAGCCCGACGCGGGGCTTGAACTCACAGACTGTGAGATCATGACCTGAGTCAAAGTCAGACACTCAACCAACTGAGCCACCCAGGCGCCCCCATAACTATTTTTAAATAAATGACTAATGTGATGTTATAGCCTAAACCAAAAAATATTCTAATTAATAAAAATTTAAATGGAATAAATAAATCATACTTTTCGATAGAAAACTTGCCTACAAAATCCTGGAATAAAAAATGTTTTGAATAGTAAAGCAAATAGCAGAAATTTAGAGAGAGGTCAATTTGAATAATGCTCACCTAAAACCACTGTTGGGCCAAACTTTAACAACTTATCAGCAAAAAAAACCCAGAAAAATATTCAGCAAAATGATAAAAACGATTAACTTTTATTGGTGGACTTTCCAGTGTGTGATTTTCAAAGTATTCAAAGTTTCAACAAAAACTACATAAAATTTCAAAATATAGTGTCAAAAATAAAAGAGCAGGGGCACCTGGGTGGCTCAGTCAGTTAAGTGTCTGTTTCTTGGTTTTGGCTCAAGTCATGATCTCACAGTTGGTGAGTTTGAGCCCCGCATCAGGCTCTGTGCTGATGGCCTGGAGCCTGTTTGGGGTTCCGTCTCCCTCTCTCTCTGCCCTCCCCTGCTCTCTCTCTCTCTCTCAAAAATAAATAAATAAATATTTTAAATTTTTAATTAAAAAAGAGTAAATGACAAAATGAACAATTTTCAAAAAAATACACTTTTAATATCTCCTAGAAAAGATAATAAATAATTCAATAGAAAATGGGTAAAAGGCAGAACATTAAGTTTTCAAAAGAAAAAAGCCACATGGCTAATAAATTTATGGACAACCATATAAAACCCACTAGAAATTAAAGACATACAAACTAAAATGGAATATCAACTTTTATTTTCAAAAGATCAAGAATTAAGGTGTGCTCATTGTCAAAGTCGGTGAGAGTGTAGTTAAATAGAAATTCATTATTCAAGAGCAGAATTATAAAATAGTTCATGCTAGAAGGCTGCTAAAAACACAATTTGGCATCATTATCAAGAGATTTGAAATGAGTCTTCACTAATTCAGATGCCATTTATTGAGCATGTAGTGTTGGGCATGTAGAAACTACCATGCATACACAAAGCACTCCACATGCAGAGATGAAATGAAAACATACGCATGAACAGAGGTAATGGTATATATCTTAGTGCACAGTGCAGGTATAGGCTCATATTTTTATTTTCTATAAGTCAACATAATTTTAATTTAAGTCCCAATTTCTGGGGCGCCTGGGTAGCTCAGTTGGTTAAGTGTCCGACTTCAGCTCAGGTCATGATATCTCAGTTTGTGGGTTCAAGCCCACGTCAGGCTCTGTGCTGACAGCTTAGAGCCTGGAGCCTGCTTCAGATTCTCTCTCTCTCTCTCTCTCTCTCTCTGCCCCTCCCCTGCTCATGCTCTCTTTCTCTCTCTCTCTCAAAACTAAATAAATATTTAAAAAAAAATTAAGTCCCAATTTCCTCCAAGTGGGCAGTAAATCACAAATTGGTTAGTTTTGTGGATTATTTTTAAAATCCTTCCCTACCAGAACTATCTATATCTCACAGACATGTGCAATACTACAGTGATGGGGTGACAAAAACCTACAGATTATCAGTTCTATGTTCAAAAGACTACCAAATGAATACTGACCCTGTGCCCTTGGCTGCTACAACCTTGCCATTTACCACTACATGAGGCATTGGCATTGGGGGCTTCCAGTCTCGCTGATTAGCTCCCTAAGCAGCCACTCTGCTATGGGCCTGCTGTTCCCTGGGGTTCTACCAGATGTCAGGACTGGAATCCTTGTGGCCTGCAATGCACAGACCCTCCCCCATTTTTTACCCCTCCCACACACAACTTCTTTCCTCTTCTCTCATCTCTTCCAGAGAACTTCTCATGTTACCTATGGATCTTAGGTTTTGAAAAGTCAAGCAGTATTACAAGCTCCTTCTGTTTTTCATCAGCAAAATGCCTTTGAAGAGACAAACAACACAAAACAAAACACCCCTACAGATATGATAAACCTTAGGGATGTGGGAAAGACACAAGGGAAATTTCAAAGAAATCATCCATAATAGTATTGGCCAGCCATATCCGTCTTCCTAAGAAATGTTTGAGGCCCTATCATGAGAAGAAATACGGAGAACCTATTGTTCTCTTTGAAGAATTGTGGCCACTCCAGATTCTGAGGTTTCTGAAGAGAATGCCCCACGGTTCTTCATGGGCATTTTATGTTGCAAACCAGCAGTTGGACTTCATGAGACGATCGGTGGTGCAAAGATTTAAAAAGAATTAGGTAGGGAGTGACATCATGGAAGATGGGCACCAGGAATCCATCTTTTCGTCTGGATGACAAAAGCACTGGTAGAAGCTATCTGGTTAACGATTTAAAAAATATAGAGCCTATTCAAAGCTCGGAGCTTCCAGATGAAGTCTTGGCTTATAAAGTGTTTTTCATTTTAGTCAGTTTCAGCCACTAGCACAGTATTGGCTACTATCCATAAACATCCATCCTTGGGGTAGGTAGCTATGTCCACATTCCTTGGAACAAGCTATGGGGGCCAGCGTGGGCAAAAAGGGACTTTGTCCTTCAGACAGTCAGGTGAGCATCATCGGACTCTTGATTTCGACTCAGGTCATGATCCCAGGGTCATGGGATCGAGCCCTAGGTCAGGCTCCGTGCTGAACCTGGAGCCTGCTTAAGACTCTCTCTCTCTCTCTCTCTCTCTCTGCCTCTCTCCCCCACTCATGCTCTGTCTTTCTCTCTCTCTAAAATAATTTAAAAAAGAAATACAAAGAAAAAAGAAAAAATTATCAACTGAGAATTTTATAGCCAACAAAACTGTCCTTCAAAAATGAAGGTTAAATTAAAATATGCCTACAGAAACTCAAAGCTTAGGGAGTTCATTATCACTAGATCTGCCCTGCAAAAAAATACTAAAGGTAGTTTTCAGGTTGAAATAAAAGTACGCTAGACAGTAATTCAAAGTTCCAACTATATGCTGTGTATTCACAATAGTTAAAAGTGAAAAGATGGAAAAAGATATTCCATGTAAATAGTAATCAAAAGGAATCTGGGTTGGCTACATGAGTATCAGACAAAAGACTTGAAATCCAAACGTTTACAAGAGGCTAAAGAGAACATTATATATTAATAAAAGTTTCAATACAACAAAGATATCTAACAATCATAAACATTTACACACCTAAAGACAGGCCCTCCAAATGTATGAAGTAAGAAAGACTGCAAGCTAGGAAATATAAGGCACTCATTCCCCCCATGGCAACATTAATAAATTTTTAAACACTACAGACTTAAGAAAATAACTTCATAGGAGCTCTGGAAAACAATCAAAGGACCACAGCGACCAAATGAAAACCAATCGAGGATAACAGCACATTCAAAAAGGTAGGAAATTTTTACTTACCTTACCCCCACCCTTTCCATAATCTGCACAGTAATGGCCTGGAGGAAAGCCCAGCTTTCAAAGCCTTCTGTAGAACTGGAAGGAGAAGAGAAAACCTCATTTGGAATGTTCTCACCTGTCTGGAGGCTGCCTGGAGTAGCGGTCTCTGTTTCAACTAACCAGGAGCTCAAGGCAGGAAAAGGAGCATAATTCATCTCGGGCTGAGTAAAGAGACTGAAAGTGGTGGACAATGGCTGTAAAAGCTGGAGGGACTATAGATGTACAGAAGGCAGAAATTACAGGTGAAGAAATACAACAGACCATCTCAAGTCCCAAAAGGAAGGAACGCCTGGGTAACTCTGTTGGTTAAGTGTCTGACTCTTGACTTCAGCTCAGGTCATGGTCTCACAGTTCATGGGTTCAAGCCCCATGTCAGGCTCTGTGCTTGGGATTCTCTCTCTCTCTCTCTCTCTCTCTGTCCTTCCCCGGCTTGTGTGTGCTCTCGCTCTCTCTCAGAATAATCTTAAAAAATAAATAAAGTCCCAAGGGGAAGCTGTGATGAGACTCTGCAAAGTAAAGAAATAAAATCTTCTTTCCCAGGACACTGACACAAGACAAATACTAAAGTGTTCATGGGTCTGCAGGAAAGCAGTGCAAGGTTAGCATGAGTTTTGTTTCTTTGGTTTTGGCTGGAACCATAATAAGTCAGAGAAAGCTACAGTTTTCTCTCTGGACTCATCATGATGATGGAAAGAGATTTAGTAGGTAGAAATGACTGGATTTGGAACTGACTGAGCTTTGAGTGAGGGTAAAGGGAGAGTGAATGGATATTGTAAAGGCTTTCACTTGGGTAACTGGGTGGGTGAGAGTATCATTTACAGAGACAGACAAGAGGAGGAAGTGACAGTAAGAGGACCAGTGTTTGAAGGAGATAGCAGGAGTGATACATTTCTCTTCTCTTGTGGTTTTGCTAGCCATTCCTAATGTCTGCTTTGCTGGATACAACTTCTCAAAGCCCTCTTTAAAATCAGAGTCAAATGGTTCATGAGATCAAGCCCCATGTCGGGCTCCAGGCTAACAGCACAGAGCCTGCTTGGGATTCTCTCTCTCCCTCCCTCTCTGTCTGCCTCTCTCCAACTTCTGTATTCATTCTCTCTCTCTTTCAAAATAAATAAATAAGCTTTAAAAAAATATAATAAAATCAGAGTCAAAAGAGTTCACCCTTAGCGCTCTTCTCTTCTCCTTTGACATAACCATCTTTGATGTTCTTGACATTAATAGGGACTTAATGTGCACCTACACCTGCAGTGTCGCCAGCCCAGACCCTCTATTTAATGTAGACATATATTTCAAATGCCAACTGGAAAACCCTCCTTAGATATCCCCAGCAAGTAATGGAAAGAAAGCATAAATTTGCTCCTCTTATATTCTGATTTTAGAGAATGTCCACTCAGATGCACAAGAAAGACAATTAGGACTCAATCTGATTTCCTATTCCTAAATTCAATACTCAATGATACACAAAAATCTGGCGATAAAAATATATCACCATATAACACTGCCATAAGATATCTCTCAAAATCATTTCTTTACATCCACCCACAATGACACAACTTTAAGACCTTCTTTGCATTTCACACAGACTGTTGCAGTATCTTTCCAACTAGGTCTCCTTGTCCTTGACTCCCTTGACTTCTTCTTTCCTTTTCCACTCACCTGTCGGTAATTTTTTTTATAAAACACAGGAAACTATGGCACTCCTCTTTTTAAAACCTTTTGATAGCCCTTTAGTATCTGTGGCAAAGCCAACTTAATCATTAAGCATGGCAGGCACAGTGCCTGAGGCATATAAACATGTTTAAAAACATTTTATTTTTTATTTTAAAAATTGTTTTAATGTTTATTTATTTTTGAGAAAGAGAGAGACAGAGTGTGAGCTGGGGAGTGGGGGGGGGGGGGAAGAGAGAGAGAGAGAGAGAGAGAGAGAGAGAGAGAATCCCAAGCAGGTTCCATGCTCATCACAGAACCCAACATGGGGCTCAGTCCCACGACCCTGGGATCATGACCTGAGCCAAAATCAAGAGTTGGACACTCAACCAACTGAGCCACCCAGGTGCCCCCTGTTATCCTGGCACAGTTATTCAGTCCCCCCTTACTACCAAAAGTGCCTCAGTTTTGCTTTTATGATCATCCTGCCTAAGGCCTTTCTTTTCAGGTCAAGCAGCTGGAAATGAGTCAATGAACTAGGCATGAGTTATCACGACATGGGAGGAAACCCGTAAGATAAACCAGCACAATTTTTAGCGTGGGTTCACAAATCCAGTATCAGGAAGAATTAGGAAGACAGCCTATTTAGCAGTCCTGTCCTCAACCCAAAGACCAGCTAAAGATCTCTCCATCCAAAATGGAGAGAATAAAGTCTCCCACTTAGCAGGAAGTCAAAGGCTTAAGGAGGTACATTCAGGTAGAGAATCTGAAAACAATAATACAACTTACTAAGTCAGCCTCTGTTTTCTTATCACCAGGCATCAGCAATTTTAAATAATGTAAGTGATAAACTCTTCCTACCCAACCAAAAAAAAAAAAAAAAAAAAAAATACTTTGTCGGTCCGAGTTCTAGACAATAGATGTGATTATTGTTAAGTTTTGATAATGTATCTGTAGGCCTTAAGTTAGCACAGTTTTGTTACTTGTCACTTAATAGATATTGTATCCAGGGGCGCCTGGGTGGCTCAGTCAGTTAAGGTCTGACTTCGGCTCAGGTCATGATCTCACGGTCCGTGAGTTCGAGCCCCGCGTCGGGCTCTGTGCCGGCAGCTCAGAGCCTGGAGCCTGTTTCGGATTCTGTCTCCCCCTCTCTCTATGCCCCTCCCCCCCACTCACACTCTGTCTCTCTCAAAAATAAAATAAAAACATTAAAAAAACTTTTAAATAAGTATTGTATCTACATGGACATTGATTTGGAGGACTGAGCCATATCAGTGGTCCCAGGGATCCGTGGACCCAGCTACACTCATTCCTTCCAAGAAGAAGTTCATGAAGATTTAGAATCCTACCAGCTCCCCTTGGGCACTATCGTGCCTTCCATCCCTGTGGCACGACATATTCCTGCCTTTCCATAGAGGGTTCAAACAAATGATGAAAGCATAGTGATTGGGAAGATAAAGAACTTGAACTTGAATTACTTAAACTATGTCATTTTATGTGGCCACCTGGCATCTCATCTGTGTTTAAAATTTAAAACAATAAAACAACGCCAACTGTGAGATGTAACACCTTTGTCTGGCAAGTGAACATTTAATTTTGTGTAATGAAATATTTTACTGAACTTGAATAATATTTTCCAAATGGAACTTACATTTTTAAGCCCTTACCTGTTTTAAAACCAATGAATAAATTAAGAAACACAAAATGTTATGTCAGCGGTAGAAGAGGGGTTGCTTCTGCTGAACCTTTTGCTGATGTTTCCATTTTGTTGTGTCCGGGTTTTTTTGGTTTTTTGTTTTTGCTTTTTTTTTTTTTTTTTTTACTCACTGGACAATTATTTACATAAAATACCATTTCAGGCTGTAAGCAAAGGATCAAAGTTCAAACGGCAAGGCAGGATAAAATCTATTGAGCACATAGTGGCACTTTGTATTAGTTGTTTTTTCTGTTTTAAAATTTTTTTAAGTTTATTTATTTTTGAGAGAAAGAGAGGGCACAAATCGGAGAGGGACAGAGAGAATTCCAAGCAGACTCCACACTTTGCACAGAGCCGCACATGGGGCTCGATCCCACGACTGTGAGATCATGACCTGAGCTGAGATCAAGAGTGGGACATTTGACCGACTGAACCATCCAGGCACCCACACCCCATGTATTAGTTGTTTTATGTATTCAAAATTCAATTAAAAATATTTTGTCCCTATGAATGCTAGCTATGATTATTATTTGCTTATTTCATGATTATTACTGACAATAATTTTGCCATACAGAGGATGAAGAGCTTAAAATATGTCCTATTCTGGGTGACAACATATATGCTAGGTTCTGCCCCCCCCTAAAATTGGGGAACTGAGGATGGAACGAATTTGTGCAAGACTCCCAACAGGAACTTTTGTCACTGGACAACAACACTCTCGATGTTCCCCTGCCACAAAGGTAGGGAAGCAGCAAAGTACGGATGGCTAAACGACGGGAAGGGTGTGAATGCCAAGCCTCCCCTCCCCAGGCGGCGAATAGGCCAAGAGAACAACTAGAGCTAAGAAACGGATGGCTGGAAGGAGTTTCAGAGTCTTGAGGAGGGTGCCCCCCGGTGGACAGTGGTGTGAACTGCACCTTTTTCCTCCACAAGGTGCAAGCGACAGGGACTTCACCTGAGGCAGATGGAAGCAACAGAGGAGAGGAAATAGGTACGACTCCACCCTCTTCCGTGTCATTCAAGGTATCTCTCGTCCAGGAGCAAAAGAAAGAGAAGAAAATACTCGGAAATGACTCGCCCTTAAACCTGAAATAACTGAGTACCGATGCTGTCAGGCAGACCTGGGACTCTAAACAGACGGAAAGTTGTATTTTTTCGAAGTTGTATTTTCGCAGAGCCTAGTTACTTGGCTTTGAGGGAAATCTCGTCTGCAACTCTTGCGTGGGTGTTGAGTAAAATCCAGGGGTGCCTGGGTGGCTCAGTCGGTTGCTTCCGATTCTGTGTCTCGCTCTCTCTCTGCCCCTCCCCTGCTCATGCTCTGTCTCTGTCTCTCAAAGATGAATAAACGTTAAAAAAAATAAAAAAAAATCCAAACACCATTCCTACCCCACCCGCACCCCAAAACAGGAATCATTTTGCTATCTGCCAACAGAATCGCATGGACAGCGTCTGTGGAGGGCAGATGACGCTTTGGTTTTCTGTGCTGTGGGCATCCCCTCCAGAGGCTGAACTTCTCAAGGACTCTATTGTTGACTCTCCAGAAACTATCGTGGTGCCTGGAAACGTGATCACCGTGTGCACTGCTGTGGATTGCCTACACGCGTGATGTGCTGCCCACTCCCCACTGTCTTCAGGACTGAAGGATGCATCTTCCACCTGCTAGGAGTGTTGACGGCTGACAGCTCCCAACTGAGACCCTCTGGGAGGGTCACCCCTTGTCCTTGGCAGCCTGCAGCCACCAGCCAATAAACACAGAGGCCCTCTAGTAAAGGGCTGGCCTTCCGTCCTCACTGCAGGACAACCCCATAAGGGCTATTGCAGCTCCCCAGCTCCCCGGAGGCTGGCTCAGGCCTTTGCCATGACAGCATCGCGGCTCAATTCTCTCTGCCAAGTTCTGCTTCCTCACCCTCCCCCAGGGAACTTCCTGCCCGAAAACCTCCGTCTCAGGGTCTGCATCCCAGGGAGGCTGATCTGCAACAGTAGAGCATGTTCTGGGACCTACTGGAAAACGAGCAAGGATCCAAGATGGTGAGGTGTCCTGAAGTCATGTGCTGTTTTGTCTGCCCGACTCCTTCACCTCCTGATCCACAATAATCATACGGTTCTGGAGAACCCGCCTGTCGTGTTATTTTAAAGCCGTCTTCGGGGCGCCTGGGTGGCTCAGTCGGTTAGGGGTCTGACTTCGGCTGAGGTCCTGATCTCGCGTTCATGAGTTCGAGCCCCAGGTCAGGCTCTGTGCTGACAGCTCAGAGCCTGGAGCCCGCTTCTGATTCTGCGTCTCCCTCTCTCTCTCTGCCCCTCCCCCGCTGTCTCTCTCTCTCAAAAATAAATACACATTATAAAAAATGAAAAATAATAGTGACATTCACGGAGTGCTCACGCTGTTCTAGGCACTGTTTTAAACGGGTTAGGACCTTCATCCCCCCCCCCCCCCCCCCACCATGTTCCATATCACCTTCGTTGCAGGCTCTGTGGCCCCTTAGGCAGCTGCCCCACTCAACCTGCTTTACCCAGTGCCTTACGTGGGTAAATGTTTATAGCAGCAATATCCCCACTTGGCGAAATAAGGAAATTGAGACCAAGAGCTGCTTTATGATGAACCCAGAGGTAACTAGGGGAAGAGAGTACATCAGGGCCAAACCATGACAATGTGGGCAGGGACCAAAGACGGCGTCAGCCACGGGACTCACAGGCAGAGGCAGAGTCTGCATGTGACCCTAAGGCGCGGGGGGGGGGGGGGGGGGCATGTAGGAGGTGAGTAGCAGTAGATGCTAGTGGGTAGGATAAGCTTTTGCAGCCGATCTGTGCCATGTTTGGGATGCAAGGTGCTCTGCAGCCTCCAGATGCCGAGAGGTGTATTGGCCTGCACGCGGTATCTACTCACAGAGCGGAAGCAACAAGTTGCGTTCTCTTCCCAGGAGGTGGGGGAAAACGCGGTCCGGGGAGCCACAGAGCATCAGAATTTCTTTGGCACGAATCAGCCTCGCGGGATCGACGTGGCAGAGACCAGCAAGTCGTGGGTGCCCCCGAGCTGGCCCAGACACTGACGCCCGGGAGGAGAGGGCAGCTGCGGGAGCCCAGCCGGGGGCGCTTTTGCCACCCTCTCGGCTCAAGGCGGACAGAGAAGTGTCAGGATGTCGAGCCCCCCTGCGGAAGCGGAGGTCTTCCACGTCTCCCAGGGCAGCCCCGAGGCACCTCCCCCGGAGCCGTGGGACTTCACCGGGCAATAGGAAAACTGCTCATAGGGCGTTGATGCAAGGGGGCTCACACTCAGGACTACTGCTCTGCAAGGCTGGGCTCCGGAAGGGGGGGTGGGGGAGACTCACCAGCCGCGTCCATCAAGAACATACACCCATGACACTCCGAGCCCGAGGACCCTGGCAGATATATAAAGAGAAGTGTGGAGGGGCGCCTGGGTGGCGCAGTCGGTTAAGCGTCCGACTTCAGCCAGGTCACGATCTCGCGGTCCGTGAGTTCGAGCCCCGCGTCAGGCTCTGGGCTGATGGCTCGGAGCCTGGAGCCTGTTTCCGATTCTGTGTCTCCCTCTCTCTCTGCCCCTCCCCCGTTCATGCTCTGTCTCTCTCTGTCCCAAAAATAAATTAAAAAAAAAAAAAAAAAAAAAAAAAAAAAGAGAAGTGTGGAAAGATGCATGTATATCGTGACCGATCTGTCATCCTCCAAAGATGGGGAAATAACCCTTTAGAAGCTTCTCGAAGTCTCTTTCTCTAGATATTTCCAGAGCCGCAAATAGACCTGTCTTAGGACTCTGTCAGTTGCAAGGGCTGGAAAACTCAACAATAAGCAGAGTGAGGAATTTACTTGTTTAAGTGACTATTGTATCCTGGAGTAGATGAGTCCAGCTGTAGATGATGTCAGACTTTTTTTTTTTTTTTTTAATGAGACTTAATTGCAGTTTCAATCTCCCCCAGAAATGTCTTTTTTTTTTTTTTTTAACGTTTATTTTAGAGAGAGAGAGCGAGCACGGGAGCAGGGGAGGGGCAGAGAGAGAGGGAGACACAGAATCCGAAGCAGGCTCCAGGCTCTGAGCTGTCAGCACAGAGCCCGACGCGGGGCTTGAACTCACGGACCGTGAGTTCACGACCTGAGCCAAAGTCGGACGCTTAACCGACTGGGCCACCCAGGAGCCCCAGAACTGCCCCATTTTTATCCCTTTTACGCCATCAGGCAGCTCGATGACATCACGCTTGAGGAGAGGGCTCTGCTGCTAACGTCACGTGAAAGCCACTCTTCTGGGAAATCAGCTGAGGCCACAGCGGCCTCGTCTTTCTGACTCCGAACTTCTCGCTGCCACCCTGGTCACTGCTCGTGGGTTCAGGCAAAGGTGAAGGAAGCCACCTTTCGTCAAGAGGGAAAGACACGGCGGGAGCTGTGGGCTCAGCTGAGTTTTTCAAAAGCCCTTCTTCTGGGGCAGAAGTACCCCAAATGATTCCTTGACAAAGCATCACCCACACTGCTATAAACTCCACTATGCTTTACCTCTGGAGCTGAACTTTAAGCAGTCTGTCTGAACACAAGTATCCAAACTGATCTTTTAGTTTTAACCTGGCAAACTGAACAATTTGGGTTACCAAAATATTTCTTAAAAAAAACAAAAACACTAATCAAGCCAAAAAAAAAAAAAAAAAAAAAAGCCCAAACCACTCCTTCTGTGCCAGGAAGCAGCACAGGGTTCATAAATAGTTGCCTTCTCTTCAAAGAGTCTGCTTGGCCAACAATTGGCTTCAATAGCCCTGGGAACAGAAACTTTGAGAGAACAGAGCCTTAGGCGGCCCAAATAGCCTTCTCAGAGTTTGTATAACCATGTATTGGTCTGCTAACGTGACAAAAGAAGTTTCGGTAGGAACAGTGTGGGGGTCAAAATGCTTTACCATCATCAGAATGCAGTGTTCAATACCCACTGCCCTTATGTTGTGCTGGACCCTGTGTGATTATAAGCATCCATCCTTCCCTTTAAAATCTTACTTTTTTTTAGGGGCGCCTGGGTGGCTCAGTCAGTTGGGCATCCGACTTCGGCTCAGGTCACGATCTCACGGTTGGTGGGTTCAAGCCCCGCGCCAGACTCTGGGCTGACAGCTCGGAGCCTGGAGCCTGCTTCGGATTCTGTGTCTCCCTCTCTCCCTCTGCCCCTCCCTGTTTGCACTCTGTCTCTCTGTGTCTCAAAAATAAAGAAACATTAAAAATTAAAAAAATAAATAAATTTTAAAAAAATACGTTACTTTTTTTGACAGAGAGAGAGAGAGAGAGAAAGAATCAAGCAGACTCTATGCCCGGCATGGAGCCCAATGCGGGGCTCGACCTCACGATCCTAGGATCGTGACCTGAGCTAAAATCAAGAGTCAGATGCTCAATGGACTGAGCCACCCAGGCACCCCCAAAATGCCACTTTTTTGACCAAGCCCCACTCCTGCATGACTACAGGACATCCAGTTCTCTCCCAGGGTTTTCCAGAGGACACGGACAGGGAGACTCCCTGGGCTGCTCGCTTCTGACGGACTCCTTCCAGTGCTCCCCGAGCCTCTTCCCTCGCAGCTCTCCTGGGGACCACGGCTTGTGCACTGGCTCTCCACTCCCCTTCCCAAGACAAGGCTTGAGAATAACAAAAGGTGATTATACACAGTAGACAAAAAAACCTCAAACCAGGACCTGGGGAGCAGCTTATCGCTACTCCTGGCGTCCCAGGACTCCCCTCTGTGCATTTCCCCCCTTAGCCTCTGGCCTGCTGCCCGAGTGGAGGGCTGCATTCTCTTTTATGCAGGTGGCATCCCTGACTGACGACTGACGTTGTTTTCTACTCCCTACGTCCCGCTCCCAGGCAGCGAAACCAGATATCTTTACCAATCCCTCTCCACCTAACCTCGGCAGAACTTATTTCTGAATTTTTTTTTTCCTGAATTCAGCCTCTCAAGCAGTAAGCCACGCACCTGGACCGCGTGAAGCACCTGTCGGCTCATGTGTCACTGCCACTGGGCCCCCCTCCCCGCCATGAGGGAACGCAGCGCGTTCAAGTTCTCCGACTTGCCCTGTGACACCCCCAGTGAACCAAGATCACCACGACCGCCCCCTCCCCCAGCCCAGCCCCCAAAAGTGAAAAGGAATACACACTAAAAAATAAGCACCCAAACGAGAGATCCGGGTCTAACATCTCAGAAACACTTCCATTTCCATTGCTTTCCCTTCGGATTTCCCAGAACAGGGGGGGGATGGGCCTTATACCTGCGAGAGTAAAAACCCTCACCCGGGGTTCAAAGCAGAGATTTCAGTTTTTACCCGAGAACCGCACACACTGCCCCGGGGTTTTAAACGGCGCTTCAAGAAACTCTGCCCCCACGTCTGCAAGGTGTGGGGTGGGCATTCCAGACCCCACGGCTTTACAGGCAGCTGGGAAGCAGAGGCTGGCCAGCCGGCAGGCGGTCTCTTCCAACGACTCAACTTCTCCCTGCCGTTCCCCCCACCGCTGCTCACGGGTTCCGGCAGAGGCCCTCTGCCCCACCGGGTGCAAACCCGAAAAGAAACCAGGGAAGCGTCTTTCTGTCCCCAGCGTGAGCGATGGATAAGCCCTTAGTTTAGGAGTCACCAAAACACTCCCTGGTGTGGGGGAGTTGTTTGTTTGATGATCAAACAACATCCCGTTTATTAAGGATTAAAAGGGGCGGGGAGTTCAAAGTCTCATCCTCAGAATCAAAAGGGTCACTAATACACGACTGAATTCATTTAAGACTAAAAGGAATATACTCCAGAAAATATAAATTCCTGGCGGCTGCGTTCTGCTTCCAAGTGTCAACCCAGACCATAATGAGTAAGGAGACTGAAGGGAGAGGTACCGGGGGCTCAGCGGATTTTGGAGGGGGGGGTACGGGGGAGATGATGGGAGCGATAAGAGGTAATGGCTTTATGCTCATCCCGATTCACAGAAATGAGGGCACAGGCTCTCTCTACCGACACCTGGAAATGCCACGCAAAGCAAAGAGGGAGGCCATCGGGCAGGGCGGGTGGAAGACAGAGATGCACACCCAGACTCCAGCATCTAAGAAACAGGAGGATACGGTCAAGTCTGGATCGCCAAGAAAAGAATGGAAGGGGGGAAAAATAGAAGAGTTTCACTGAGGGTCTGCTTTCTCCAAACAGGAGAAAGGCTCACGGGAGATCCTGACAGATCTTAGGTAAAATGCTTTGGGGGTTCCGTCCTGCTCTCCTAGCCTTTTCAGGAGCCCTTTTCTAGCTCTCCTGGATGGCTTCAGCTCTCAGAGGGCACCAACCATCCCTGGCCATAATTTTATTTTATTTTATTTTATTTTATTTTATTTTATTTTATTTATTTACTTATTTACTTACTTACTTACTTATTTTTTACATTTATTTATTTTTGAGACAGAGACAGAGCACAAGTGGGTGAGGGGCAGAGAGAGAGAGAGAGGAAGACACAGAACTTGAAGCAGCCTCCAGGCTCCGAGCTGTCAGCACAGGGCCCGACGTGGGGCTCGAACTCACAAACCGTGAGATCATGACCCGAGCCGAAGTCAGACGCCCAACCGACTGAGCCACCCAGGCGTCCCCCTGGTCGTAATTTTAGCTCTATCACACCAACAACAGTCAACACACAAAAATCACTCCTTCCCCTCCCTCGTTCACACAGAAGTCCCCTGTGTAAATCATTTGAAATATTCATCTGAAATCGGTGAAAATAACAATTTCATATTTCCTGGTAATTGTAAGGTAGAAAAAAAAGCAAGGTAAATGGTCATGTTGATTATATTTGAAAGTGTGGGGGGGTGGGGGGTGCCTGGGTGTTTCTGTCGGTTAAGCGTCTGCCTTCAGCCCAGGTCATGATCTCACGGTTTCTAAGTTCAAGCCCCGCATCAGGTTCTCTGCCTCTCCCCCCCTCTCTCTGCTCCTACCCCGCTTTCACACGCAATCTCTCTCAAAAATAAAAATAAAAACTTTAAAAAGAAGAAAATTAAGTGGGGGCGGGTGGTTAAACAATGAAGAATAAGGCTGATGTATGATTTTTTTGAAATCCAAGAAAGATTTTCTCGGATTAAGGCACCGAGGACCCTGAATCGCAAGTCATGAGCTCCCTTAAAATCCTCCTCCCCCTGCACAGCTCTGTGGGTCAGAAAGAGCAGGATTCGCATGAATGCAAAATCCGGAGTCGTCTAGCTCAAGAAAAAGAACTTCGGAAGAGCTCTTCGTCTCTGGGAATGTTCGAGCCGAGGTCTCCGGGATGTGCCAGACGGTATTCCGGCATCACAGACCAGAGTCGGCCTCGGAAACAAGCAAGACCCGTCCCACAGAGAACAAAATGAAACGAGTATATGAAATGATGCCTCGCAAGGTGCCTGGCGCCTAGGGGAGGCATAATAAATATTCGGTTCTTCTCACCCCGAGAGTCCTTGGATCTATGATCACATATATTGGATGTATTTCTGGAGGGGTAATTGGATACACTCTGGATTCCTCCAGAAGCTCCCGATTTTCTCGGGAGGAGCTATGGCGAGAGAAGGCAAGGGGAGGAAAGGGGCTGTGATTGTCCTTGCTGGCGGCAGCCGTTCTTCCTCTGCCTGGAATTTCCAGCACCTTCAGGCGGGGCCAGGCTTGGGCCGTATGCTGTCCACCACAGCTGAAAGAACCACACCGGCAGCTTTCGCTCCTTCCATCAGGGCGTGTTCCACCTGCAGAGCAGAGGGGTTCACGGGACACTCAGAGGCTGGTGCCCTGCCCTACCCCTACACCTCACCCCTCCCCTTCAGGAACCGGCCTGCCTGGAGTCTTTTTCTAGAGGAGGAAGCCACCTGGCTGGCCTATATTTCCAAAGATTCGAGAGAAGTCAGGATGGCCCGGGATGGACAGCCGAGGCAGATGCTCTCCCTTTCCCCCACGGGCATCCACGGCTCCTGGCCCCCTTCTTCCCTCGGAGTCCATTCAGCTCAGGGTCTGCCTCTAGTGTAGGGCTCAGAGGCAAAGGCACAGCCACGGGGGCCCTCATTCCACATACAGGGAATCTGAGAGCCACGGAGGGGGGACTCACTTGGACACAACTCACGGGGACAAAGTCACGAAGTGAATTAGTGTCTAAGCTTGGCCCACACTCCAGAGAAGGCCCCCTATAATCCATCTGATCTTTGGGGGTCTTCTTTTCATGTACAAACGCTCAGGGGACAGGCGATCCTTCACACCGGAACCCCCAAGCCCTCGGCCCTGGAGTGAGGCCTCCCAAGAACGGTGTACGGGCCACGAGCGGACAGAGTACAAAGGGGGAAGGTGCACAAAGTAGAGGGGGCAGGGGCGGGGGCTGGGTGACCCGCTCACACTCAGCAGTAGTAGACAGACTGGGATTTGAGCCCCGCAGCCAGAGAGAACATAAAAAGACATAGGAAAAAAAGCAGAAACATTACGTCCCACCTTTCATTCTTGGTATTTTTTTTTTCTTCTCACAATTAATCTTTATTTTTACTTATTTCCCTCTTTATTTTTTTTTTTAATTTTTTTTTAACGTTTATTCATTTTTGAGACAGAGAGAGACAGAGCATGAATGGGGGAGGGTCAGAGAGAGAGGGAGACACAGAATCTGAAACAAGCTCCAGGCTCTGAGCTGTCAGCACAGAGCCCGACGCGGGGCTCGAACTCACAGACCGTGAGATCATGACCTGAGCTGAAGTCGGACGCTTAACCGACTGAGCCACCCAGGCGCCCCTATTTTTACTTATTTAGTTTTTAATTCCTGACTTCTTAATCTATGAAAAAGGGGACGACAACTACGTCCTCCACTCATCTCAGGGGGTTTTAGTAAGGACCGAATATAAACAAGGGCCGCCCAAGTTGTCACAGATATTTAGGTTTTCAAAGCTCTTGAACACATGGGCTGTGCCTGGTTGGATTTACTTCCGCTCTGTGTGGTGGGAAGTCATAAACCCAGACACAGCACCGGCTGGCCAGGCAGGTTAAGCGGGTGAAACCGGAAGGTGGCATACCTAACCCCCGCCACACACACCCCGTTGAAAGAGGCAGACACGCTTGGCCCCACAGCGTGTCGGCAAGCAGGGGTACGCGCCTGACGGCCTGATCAATTAGTTGTTCTAGGGAGGCTGTGAATCCAGATCTTTTCATATAAAATCTCTACGTGGTTAAATGCTGTTTGGGGCACGTGAGGGGCTCAGTCAGTTAAGCGTCCGACTTCGACTCAGGTCATGATCTCACAGTTTTGTGAGTTCGAGCCCCGCGTCAGGTTCTGTGCTGACAGCACGGAGCCTGGAGCCTGCTTCTCTCTCTCTGCCCCTCCCCTGCTCACACACACACACACACACACACACTCTCTCTCTCAAAAATAAATAAACATTAAAAAAAAAATGCTGGCAAGTCATTCAAATTAAAAAAAAGAAACTACGACTCATCCAGGCAAAACACGTCTGTGGGCCTCATGTCGCTGCTAGTTTGCAGCTTTAACAACAAAGTATGGACCTCGGTTCATCCCCATCCTGTAAAAGAACAAACAGTCTCAGAAATAAAAAAATGGTTTGACCGAGGAGACACACGGCCAAGCTGGGACTCGGCCCAGGGTCCTTGCTCTACAGTCCTCCGCGGGTTCCTAGCGGTGAAAATACCTCCCGAACCGAAAAGCCCCGTAGAAGCAGAAGCCCAGTAGTGCAACCAAGAAGACGAAACCAGCGCGCACCGTTCCGACCAGTGACTGGGATGACAAGGCCCCAGGAGAGCCGGGCAAGGAGCCACCGGCGGAGCCAAAGGCGCCCTACCTGCTGGCTCCTGGACACACCGTATCTGAGGTCGTTGACGAAGTGCTCACAGTTCCTGTCAATCAGGCTGTACTGCACCATCTTGTTGATCATCTTCTTCGTGCGCCGGATGATCTTGTCCACGGGCAGGGGCAGGTACGTCGCATCCAGCTTGTTGTTGATCTTCCAAGAGCAGCCGTGCAGCACGTCCTCCAGGCGACTGTATTTCACCACGGCCCGGTTGCTAAAGATGGAACTGATACTGCCGGCCTCAAACTCCTCACCTAGAGACCCAGATGAACACAAGCTGGAAACCTGCAAGGGACAGCTTGGGGGCGGGGGTGTGCAGAGCACTGGCTCCCGCCAAGATGTTGGTCAAGCTGCTTCCCTCCGAGGCCTCGGCTTCCCCATCTATAAAAAGCATGGCAGGGGGCGCCTGGGTGGCTCAGTCGGTTAAGCATCCGACTCTCGGATCTTACGGTTCGTGAGTTCGAGCCCCGCCTGGGGCTCTGTACTGATCAGTGCAGAGCCTGCTTGGGATTCTCTCTCTCTCTCTCTCTCTCTTTCTGCCCCTCCCTCGCTCATGTTCTGTCTCTCAAAAATAAAGAAATACGCTTAAACAAAAATCAAAAGGCACGGAAGAGGATGGGAGTCAGATGAAAGGAGTTGCCCGGGACCAACTTGCCCGTGAAGACTTTTACCCTGCACCACACTCCCCACGGTCAACCCCCGCAGCAATCTCTCTCTCTTATAAAACTCTAGAAGAACCTTATGTCACAGCCCCGGACTCCATCCTGTGTTGCGCTGACCTGACAGAGTCCTAAGAGTCTTGAGTCTGGCTTTCCTAACTAGACTTCAGCATCTTTGCAAACGTGCGCTAAGCACCCTTACAGGTAAGTGTCAGCTCCCGGGTGTGGGGCTCTGTGACATGCCTCCCTCTGCAGCCACCGCTGGGCACAAGCAGACAGGCCTCTCGCTGCTACCCCACTCAGCTTCCAGCCAGAACCACGATGCCTTTCTCTCCACTCAAACACTGGGATTTGGAAACAGCATTCCACGGATTCGAAAAGAGAAACATTTGAAAGGGGTTATGTTATCATATTCAGTCCTTAGAGGACACAGATGCTCAGAGAGGGTCAAGCACCTGCCCAGAACCAGGACGGTCGCAACCTAAAACCAAGACTGTGTTTCTGCCGAGACCATATGGATAGGCCAAGGTGGGTACCCTCCTCCTCTGAAAGCTGTCTGAGAACAAGAAGTGTCCCTTGTTCTGTCCTTCCGTATTAGAAGACTCTCTGTTGATTTTACAAGAGCTGACAGCAGGGAATTCAGCTCCGAGGAGCAGAATTCATTTTCAGAGGAAGATCTGACGGGGAGGGTGGGGACGTGACTGTTAGCGACCTCTCTGGTTATACAAGACGGAGGCTCCCGGACTCAGTCTGGGAAGGAGAGGTGGAGGAAACTGTAACGGGGAGCATTTTTTACTCTGTCCGGGTGTAGGCGGGGCATGGGAGAGGGAGGGGCTCTGCCCTGCTGGAAGGTCCCAGCAAGTGAGAGGCTGGGCCCAAGGAGGAGGACGGAGCCCCAGGCAGTGAGAGGCGTGAGCAGTCCCAGTGCCCTTCTGTAATTCCATCCTGAACGGGCAGTCCTTGCACAGGACGCAAAATTCCAAAGGCATCAAAGAATATGCATATTCTCCAGCTCCTCCACGGCCCTTCGCCCCAGGCGACCAGTTAACTGAGTCCGTTTCCTGTTCCGTTCTGTCAGTTTCCCCGCTTCCTCCCATCACATCTCCACTCAAGTTTTAATCGGCTGCCAGTTTCGTCTCAGCCTTTGTGGGAGGCAATGTTGACAAATGAAAGAACAGCTGGGTCCACAATGAGGCCCAGCAGCCCCGGACAGGTGGAAAGCGCAGGGAGACATGGGCGGGCGGAGGGGCCCAAGCGATCAGGGAGCCGGAAGCAGCATTTGGGGCCGATCGGGACCTGTAAGCATCTGCACTCCTCCCGGGGAACCCTCAGAAGTATGAGGAAGGGGGACTGAGGTTCAGGGAACAGGGGGACACTTTCTGACTTTCCATCTCCCTTAGGGCTGGACACTCAGTGGTTTTTGGTAGACAAGAGATCAGGCCCCATCACCCAGTTCCATTAAGGCCCGGTAATGCTTCGAGAATTCTGCGGCTAATGAAAGGCAGCAGCTGAGGAACACGATAACTAACTGTATTTCTTTTCACTCCGCTAACTTCAATGTCAATATCAACATTTCAATAGAGTATCCACTCTTACTCGGGGGAGCCAGATGGACCACACAGTCGTCTTCCACGTAGATGGCCCAGTGCTCATAGCCGATGCGAAAAATCTCAATCAGGTCTCCAGGTCTGGGTCTTGGTTTGCTCTGTGACGGAAGAAATGAGATCGAAGAAAGAAACTGCACGTGCCCAAGGACCCGGTTTGGAGAGCAGCTCCCGCTCAGCCTGAAGACACCGGATTCCATTGCTTTACAGAAATCCCGGGGGCAAGAAGCTCTCTCCACACGCGGCACCAAAGGACCCACCCCCCCTCCTGCTGTCACCCTCGTTATGAAAGCCACAGAGGCTAACTGTGCCAGCTATCAATGTATTGCCCCTCGGTTCCAAATGCACCCTCCAGATGAGTTCTGCGATATGTGCTGGAACTCTTTTCAGCTTTTCTCCCTGAAAATGAGCACTGCGGAAGGGGTTCTCCTGCAGGGGCGGGGGTGGGGGGGGTGGTGAGGAGGGTGATGGTCAGTAGTGTGGGTGTGAGGACTTCTAGTGGAGCTCTGCCTGAGCCGGATCCCTCCGACCCCATCACCTGGCAGCCTTGGCCTGGCAATAACCCTTCTGGGGCCCTTTTGATGGAGACATCAGTGCCCAGACACTTCCTGCACCTGCTGATGTCCCGATTTCCTCTACAGGTCACCACGTGGACCACCTGTGGTCCAAAGGGTCCTCCCCTCCTCTGCATGCCAGCTCCCCACACACACTCCAAAGGGTTGCAGTTGCCCAGCAGTCACGGTGCCGTCCCAGCCTGGCCAAACCAAACTTCTCTGCTCACCTCTCTAACCGAGTCTCAAACCCTTCCAAGTCTGTCCTTGAGTTTTCTCCCTCAGCCCTGGGAGACCATACTGAGTTTCTTCATATCTTTTTTTTTTTTTTTAATGTCTATTTATTTTTGAGAGAGAAAGAAAAGAAAGAAAGAAAGAAAGAAAGAAAGAAAGAAAGGAAGGGAGAAAAAGAAAAAAACTCTCATATCCTTCCTATCCCATATCCCTCCTTCTGTAATGTGCGTCCCTCCCAAACTATCCCTGTTTGTCCTGGGAAGAAGGTCTGTTCCCTGATTCCTCCCTGAGAAAGGAAGGTCAGAGTCAGTTTAGACAATCAAACCACCCCACCGAGCCATCAACTTTACAGTGGCTTTGCCACTTACGCCAACTTTGCAACAATTTGCCCACACAGCCTAACTTCCTCAAGGCTATAGCTCACCTCCCCGTTCCCCCCTCTATTTCCCTGGCGAAGGACAGCCATTCGCCTGGGCCAAACCTCCTGGAAGTAAAAGGGGGGAGGGAGGGGGTTCACCTGTTTCTTTTCCAAGTTACAAATTCACAAAGTTTGCTTAACCATCACCACCATCCAAGTGAGAACGTGGATTGTCCTAAACCTCCGAAGAGATTTCTCGTGCCTGTGTAGACCTTCCCATCTCCTAACCCCAGCCCCAGGCAACCCTGGGTCTATCAGCCCGTCATTCACCTTGATTTTGCTAACTGCCTTTTCTGGGTACAAGGATAAGATCACATTATTTCTGTCCTTCATTAATATGGTGTAGGACATTAATTTATTTGAGGGTGTTATACCCAACTTGCACACCTGGCATAAATCTCAGTTACGGTGTATATCCTCTTTCTGTGTTGCCGAACTCAGTCTGCTGGTATTCTGTCGAGGATTTTGACATCTATACTCACAAGAGATATTAGTCAGTGGTTCTTTTCTTTGCGGAAGAGGAGGGAATT
This sequence comes from Panthera leo, assembly GCF_018350215.1. Taxonomy (NCBI): domain Eukaryota; kingdom Metazoa; phylum Chordata; class Mammalia; order Carnivora; family Felidae; genus Panthera; species Panthera leo. The sequence continues at coordinate 106,691,145 of NC_056688.1, forward strand.
TTAGAATTTTCGGGAGTTTTCTTTTGTTCCTTAACACTCTTCACCTGCAGTATTACCACTGGATAGGGGTAGTAAGGTAAAAACTTGAATGTGATTCACAACAGACTCAATAGTCAACAAGAATTACCACTCCCTTGCTAGATTTTCTCTAAGAAATCACTAAATCGATTTTATTGAGCTTTGGGTCTCCACCTTGGTTGCACATGAAAATGACCTGGGGAACTTTTAAAAATTAAGACTCTGGGGCGCCTGGGTGGCTCAGTCGGTTAAGCGTCCGGCTTCGGCTCAGGTCATGATCTCATGGTTTGTGGGTTCAAGCCCCGCATCGGGCTCTGTGCTGACAGCTCAGAGCCTGGAGCCTGCTTCGGATTCTGTGTCTCCCTCTCTGTCTGCTCCTTCCCCACGCACACTCTCTCTCTCTCTCTCTCTCTCAAAAATAAATAAACATTAAAAAAATAAAAAGGAAGACTGATCTGGAGTATGGCCTGGGGACTAGAGTTTTAAGCGCTCCCCAGGTGACTCTAATCGCAACCAGAGTTATAGCTACATTGGAGGCTTTTCCAAAGTCTTGTCCTTCCTTTTCCCTGTACTTTATCCTCCCCAGCATTTCATGGACCTCACAGAACCGTCTATAGCCTCCAGGACAAACCTCCAGTCCCAAGTGATGTTCCAATCTCCAATTCCAGATCAGGGTCTCTGTGCCCTCTTTCTCTCTTTGGAGTCAGATGTTACTTCAAAACGTTCCATCCACCTGCCTTTTATTCCCTTTGCAGAGACCGGCAACCCGGCTCTGACCCTCCTCCCAGAATTAGTCACCTGCTGAGAAAAACCGGTATTTTGTAAGGCCCCGGGATAATGTTTCTGAAAGTTTTTATCAATCTGACAGACGTGGCAGGGAAGTGGGTCGCGGGTTTGTTCCTGCCTACAGCCTGTGGCAGGTTGGCAAGAGCAAAAATCACAAGGTAAGAGCAATAATTTGAACTCCTAGGAGTAAAAAGGTGAAGCCCTGGGGCCTTTTCTAGAACGCATGGACTCTCGGGTCAACCCCTGACCAGGTATTAGAGCGGATGTGGAAAGCCAGCGGTGTAAGAAAATCCTGAAGACACAAATATTAGGAATTCCACTTTAGGCTCTGACCCTGACCCCGACAACATCTCAGAAATAAAACCCAGAGCCTGACTCTCTAAAACCAGGGAAGTGAATGAAACCATGTATCAATGATATACAAAGTCTCCTACAAGGACCCATGATAATGTTGCTTATCACATTGTAATGTAAGTCTTATCTACTTCCTGTTTCCCCACACAGTCTGTGAGGGCCTTGAGGGCAAGGATCCTTCCAGATCTCTGCTAAATAAAAAAAAAAAAGGAGGGGGGGCCTGGGTGGCTTGGTCGGTTAAGCGTCCGACTTCGGCTCAGGTCATGATCTCACGGTCTGTGAGTTCGAGCCCCGCGTCGGGCTCTGTGCTGACAGCTCAGAGCCTGGAGCCTGTTTCAGATTCTGTGTCTCCCTCTCTCTCTGACCCTCCCCCGTTCATGCTCTGTCTCTCTGTCTCAAAAATAAATAAATGTTAAAAAAAAAATTTTTTTTTAATGTAGCCAAGGAAACTTCGATAGTCCTTATTTCACTGCTATTAAGTAAAATCCTATTCATCTCTTACTACATTTTTGCCAGTAACATTGAGTCCTACAGACCTGCTTTTTGCTTATAGTGTTATCAAATGGGATTCCAAAGCCTACCCTTAAAAATGCAAGATTGTTTAAAAGCAATCTTCTAGGGGTGCCTGGGTGGCTCAGTCGGTTGGGCGTCTGGCTTCGGCTCAGGTCATGATCTCACAGTTCATGAGTTCAAGCCCCCTGTCGGTCTCCGTGCTGACAGCTCAGAGCCTGGAGCCTGCTTCCGATTCTGTGTCTCCCTCTCTCTCTCTCTGCCCCTCCCCTGCTCATGCTCTGTCTCTCTCTGTCTCAAAAATAAATAAAACATTAAAAAAAAATAAAAAATTAAATAAATACATAAATAAATAATAAAAATAAAAACAATCTTCTAAAATGTCGAAGGTGATGTCCTCCCCGCAGCTAGAAGGGCAACAGCAACTTCCCGCATCATAAAGCTTGCTAAAGAGTCTGACTTGGTAAAGTACTAAACTGAAAACACTTACAAAAATATCAACCTTGTTATATATTGTGCAATATGGGAGCTTCGTGAACATTTATGACTGCTACCCACTCGCTCTGCTCTCTGCTAAGCTAAGTCAGTCCTTAGAGTACCATCTGAACAAAATGGTCTTGAAACATTCTGGAAGTTGGCATAGTGTCCTGTGAAAATACCCTTCAAGGAGAAATGGAAATTCTTATTGGTGACTGGCCTTGATCATTCATTGGCCTGGTAATAATGTTCTAATCATCGACAATGCTACATTCCTGAACAACATAACTAAGACCAACTCGATTGGCACTTTCCTCTTCTTTCATAGAATCAATTGGCCCTATCCTCTTCTATCACATAATGAGAAATAAAAACCTTTGACTGTCAGGATCATTATTTTACTAAAGAGGTCAAAAGCCTCACCTCCTTTAAGCGAGTACAATGCAGAGGGTCTTAATGAACCCACAGTAACTGGGACAGTCAACTTCTGCAGCCAACTCTCAGCACCTAGAATCATATCACACTAAAACCACCTCTAGAAGATACCTTCAAAAACACTGGGTCCAATCTCTTCATTTTTTTCTCATAACTTCAATTCTTTTCAAAGGCAACTGACTGGGGGCGCCCGGGTGGCTCAGTCGGTTGAGCATCTGACTTCGACTCAGGTCATGATCTCGCAGTTTGTGAGTTCGAGCCCCTCATCGGACTCTGTGCTGACAGCTCAGAGCCTGGAGCCTGTTTCTGAGTCTGTGTCACCCTCTCTCTATGCCCCCCAACCCTTGCACTCTGTCTCTCTTTCTCTCCTTCGAAAATAAATAAATGTTAAAAAAAAAAGCTGTAATTTAAAATAAAAGGTAACTTACATCCAAGAGAATTGAAAACCTATGTCCACACTTGTACATGAATGTTCGTAGCAGCGATATTCACAATGGCCAAAAGATGGAAACAACCTAAATGTCCATCAACTGACGGATGGCTAAACAAAACGTGGTCTATACAAACAATGGAATATTATTCACCAATAAACATGAATGAAGGGCCGCTGCATGTTACAGCACGGGCAAACCTCATAAACATTATGTTAAGTCAAAGAAGCCAGACACAAAAAAACACATACTGAATTTCATTAACATGAAATGTCCAGAATAGGTCAATCCATAGAGACAAAAAGTAGGGTTCCCAGGTACTAGGACAGAGGGAAACCAGGAAGTGACTGATAACGGGTCGAGAGGTTTTTGAGAATATTGAGAAAGTTCTAAGATTTTTTAGTGACAATGGCTGCACAACTCTGAATGTACTAAAAACCCGTGCATTATAATTATACACTCTAAAGGGGTAAAGTTTGGGGCACCTGGGTGGCTCGGTCAGTTAAGTGTCTGACTTTGGCTCAGGTCATAATCTCAGGGTTTGTGAGTTCTAGCCCCACATTGGGCTCTTTGCTGTCAGTGCAGAGCCTGCTTCAGATCCTCTGTCCCCCTCTCTCCCTGCCCCTCCCCTGCTGGTGTTCTCTCTCTCAAAAATAAATAGACATCAAAAAAAAAAAAAAAAGGTAGAGACTGTTAGATTGGATTAAAAAGCAAAACCCAACTCCATGCTGTGTACAAGAAACATATTTGAAATACAAATGCATAAATAGGTTACAAGCAAAAGCAAGAAAATTTTATGCCATGCTAGCACTAATTGAAAGGAAGTTATACTGGGGCGCCTGGGTGACTCAGTCGGTTGAGAGTCCGACTTTGGCTCAGGTCATGATCTCATGGTTTGTGGGTTCGAGCCCCGCATCGGGCTCTCTGCTGTCAGCTCAGAGCCTGGAGCCTGCTTCGAATTCTGTGTCTCCCTCTCTCTCTGCTCCTCCCCCACTCGTGCTCAGTCTCTCTCTCTCTCTCTCTCTCAGAAATAAATAAAAACATAAAAAATAAATAAAAAATAAAAAATAAACATAAATAAAAAAAAGAAGGGAAGCTAGAGTGGCTATACTTTGAAAGTAGATTTCAAAGCAAAGAATATTACTAGTGATAAAGAAAGTAATTTCATAATAAGGGAATCCGTTTATCAAGAATAAATAATAACCCTAACCGTCTACATGTCTAATAACGGGCCCCATGATTCATCAAGAATGAACTGATAAAACTGTAAGGAGAAAGAAACAGATCCATAATCATATTCAGAAATTTCATACTCCTCTATGTAATTAATAGAAAAATATCAACATAAGACCTGAATAACACTATGGACCAACTTGACCTCACTGATATTTACAGCATACCCCATCCAATAATAGCAAAATACACAGTCTTCTCAAGAGCTAACAGAACATTTACCAAGATGGACCATATTTCGGGCCATAAAGCAAGTCTCAATAAATTTCAAATGGATTCAAACCACATGAAGTGTGTTAAACGGGGAAGTTTATAGTCATAAATGCCTATAATAGAAAGGAAGAAAGGTCTGAAATCAATGACCTCCACTTTCACCTTAAGACATTAACAAAGAAATGTGAGGGGTGCCTGGGTGACTCAGTTGGCTAAGCCACTGACTCCTGATTTCAACCCAGGTCATGACCTCATGGTCGAGAGTTTGAACCCCATGTCAGGCTCTGCACTGGGCACGGAACCTGCTTAAGATTCTCTCTCTCTCCCTCTACCGCTCCCCTACTCTCTCTCTCACACACACACACACACACACTCTCTCTCTCTCTCTCTCTCTCTCTCTCTCTCAAAAAAATAAACAAGAATTGTGAAATAACACCAAAGTAAGGAGAAGAAAGGAAATGATAACAAATGGGGCAGCAGCAGAGATACAGAAAACAGAAGACAATAAAAGAAAATCAATGAAATCATAAGCGAGGTCTTCGAGAAAACCAATAAAATTGATAAAACTCTAACCAAACTGATTGGAAAAATAAAGAGAAGACAAAAGTTACCAATATCAGGGATGAGAGAGATGACATTATTACACATTCTGCAGATAGTAAATGGGCAGTGAGGGAATATTACAAACAACTTTATGCCCATAAATTTGACAAATTATAAGAACAGCGGAGATTCTTTGAAGACACAAGCCATTAAGTCTCACTCATGAAGAAACAGATCATGTGACCACCCCATATCTACCAAGGGTTTGTAGTTAAAATTCTTGTAGCCTTGTAATTAAAATTCTTCCCACAAAGAAAACTCTAAGCCCAAATGACTTCACTGGTAAATTCTACCAACCATGAAAGGAAGAAATGATATGAATTCTACACAGAATATTGTGAAGTGAGAATACTTCCAAACTCAATCCATAAGGCGAGCATTACCCTAATACAGAACCAGACAATTACAAGAAAATAAAATTACAGATCAATATCCTTTATGAATATCAATACAAAAATTCTAAGCCAAATTCTATAAATCGAATCAAACAATGTATAAAAAGGATACATAATGGCCACGTGTGGGTTCCCCCCCCCCAACCCAGTATTTCAGGGTTGTTAGAACATTTGAGCACCACTCAGTGCAATTCAAACTAAAAAAGGAAAACTGTGATCTCAATAGGTACAGAAAAAGCACTTGTTAAAGTTCAATGTCTATTCCTGATTTAAAAAAAAAAAAAAAAAGCTCTCAACAAATTTAAAAAGGGATTAAAAAGATCTGATAAAATGGCTCTATGAAAAACCTACAGCTTACATCATGTTGAATGGTAAAGACTGGATGTTTTCCCTTTAAGTTGAAGAATGAGACAGACATCTGCTGCCACCCTGCTAGTAAGCATTGTACTGAAATTCCCAGCTAGTGCAATTGAAGACAAAAAATAAATAAAGGCATCCAGATTAGAAAAGAAAATGCCAAACCGTCCTTATTTGCAGATGATGTGATCACCTATGTAAAAGGTCTATTGGAATCTACCCCCCAAAGGATACTAAAGCAAGTAAGTAAGGTTGAAGGTAAATCTACAAAAGTCAATTGTGGGGGGCTCGGTTGGGTAAGCGTCTGACTCTTGATTTCCGCTCAGGTCATGATCTCATGGTTCATAGGATCGAGCCCCATCCTGGGCTCCATGCTGACAGCATGGAGCCTGCTGGGGATTCTCTCTCTCCCTCTCTCTCTCTGCCCCACCCCTGCTCACGTTCTCTCTCACACGCGTGCAGTCTCAAAATGAATAAATAAACTTAAAAAGTATTTCCGACTACTAGCAACCAACGGTCAGAAATTAACATTTTTTTCAGTTTAAATTTTCAAAATTGAAATCTGAAAAAAAATTTTAAGCTATTTCAGGGGTATCAAAAAATATTAAATACTGACCAAAGATCTGAAAATCTTTCAGAAGAGGTGCTAGATCTGTATGCTGAAATTTATAAACCATTGCTGAGGGAAATGGCAGAAATAAATAGCACATCTTACTCATCGGACAGGAGACTCAATATTGTTAAGACATCAATTCTCTTAAAGATTTGATGCGATTCCCATCAAAATCCCGGAAGGCTTTTTGTAGAGCCAAAAAGGTTGGAGGACTAACATTACTTGATTTCAGGAGTTATTATAAAGCTATAGTAATCAAGATAGTACGGTACTAGCCCCACAATAGACAAGTAGGATCAACAGAACCAAACAGAGAGCTCAGGAAGAGACTTACAGTACATAGATAACTGGGTTTTACGCAGGTACAAAGACAACTCAATGGAGAAAGAATGGTCTTTTCAACAAATGGTGCCAGGACAACGGGATATTCATAAGGAAAACAAAACAAAACAAAACTTCAATCTGTACCTCACACCATATACTTAGCTCAATATGTATCAAAGATGTAAATGTAAATGTAAAAAAAAAAAAAAACTAAAACTTTAAAATATCTAGGGGTAGCTGAGTAGCTCAGTCGGCTAAGTGTCCAACTCTTGATTTCAGCTCAGGTTGTGATCCTGGAGTGGTGGGATCAGGCCCTGATATTCTCTCTTTCTCCCTCTGCCCTACTCCTCTGCTCGAGAGAGCATACTGCAAAGCACGTATCTGATGAAGGGCTTGCACACAGAATTTCTGAAGAACTCCCAAACACACAAACCCAAGGCAAACAATGGGCAAAAGATTTGGACACTTCACCAAATAGGATATATGTGAATGGCAAATAAACACATGAAAAGATGTGCAATATCATTAGTCATTAGGGAAATACAAATTAAAACCACAATGGGATCCCTACATACTTATTAGGATCACTAACATTAGACACTAACTATACCAAACACTGATGAGGACACGGAGGAACTCGATCGTCTGGTGGGAGTGTAAAATGGCACAATCAGTTTGGAAAACAGTGAGTTAAACATACATCTACCGTATGATCTAGCCATTTCATTCCTACATATTCACCCAAGAGAAAAAGACAGCATATGTCTGTACAATGACTTGTGCACAAATGTCCACAGAAGCTGTATTTGTAAGAGCCAGAGACTGGGAACAGCTCAAATGCCCATCAAGAGGTGAATGGAAAAAAAATGGAATACTACTCAGTAGTGAAAAGGAATCAACTATTAATAACACCCAACAATATGGATACAACTTAATTGTTTTTAATGTCTATATTTGAGAGAGAGAGAGTGTGAGTGAGCCCCGGGGGAAGGGGCAGAGAGAGACGGAGACAGAATCTGAAGAGTTGTCGGGCTTCAAAGCCCGACGCGGGGCTCAAACTCACGAGCCACAAGATCATGATGTGAGCCAAAGTCAGACACTTAACTGACTGAGCCACCCAGGCGCCCCTGGATACAACTTTAAATAATTACATGAAATCATGTGAAAGGAGATGGACAAAAAGGGCATGTACGATATGATTTCCTTTACATAAATGTCTAGAAAATGCAAATTAATATACAGTGACATAAAGCAGATCAGGTGATTCCTGGGGATGCAGGTGAGAAGAGAGGGGGGGATTTACAAAGGGAAACAAAGTTTCGTTAAGTTATGGAGATGTTCATTATCTTGATTACGGTGATGGTCTCGTGGGTGCACCCATATGTCACAACACATCCAACTCTATATATTCTAAATACGTGCAATTTATTGCATGTCATTTATACCTCAATAAAGTTCAATGGAGAGTTCAACAAAGCTGTGTTTAAAGAATTTTTGAAGGCATAGCCAACATCCCAAGTCGCTAGGCAGTTCAACCTGCCACACAGTCTAAATAAAGTAAAACACGGTCTGCAGAGAAGCCACAGGCACGTTAAAGATACGCGCTAAGAATTCTTGGGATGCCCACCTTGGCGGCTTGCTTTGCTAACTTGCTTGCACTCTCAGGCTTCGGGGTTGAATGTGACTCTGCTCTTTTCTGGTTGGGTGTGGTCTCCAAGTTAACTCCGGGCTCCTCCCTAAATGAATGTTGGGATCACGTAGTTAACAAATCACACTATTTCACAAATACTGGAAATTCTGCATCACTTCACATGTGGGATTTTAAGATACCTTTCAATTTTCAGATTCTAGGAAACATTTTCCCCAAGGCTTGTTTCTGCGATCACGCATTTATTTAGCTGTCGTACAAAATCACCGCCATTTACTGCTTTTCAGACGATTGTTTAAAATGCTAATAATGATAGCAATGAGTAGCTCTCAGGATTTTTTTTTAAATTGCTGATAATCTTTCTTACTTATCAAAGGGACACTTGCACATAGCTTTAAAAAACTAGTAATAGTACATAATGGCTTCTAATGAAATGCAGTAGAACTCTGCTCCCTCCCTTCTCTCTTCTGGTCCAGCTGTGAGAGGCAAGCCCCTTGAACTCTTGAGCTGTTTCTTCCAACAACTTGCTCCATATTTCTGAGAAATCTCATTAGGCCACAACAGTGTAACTGCAAGTGTCATGAAAGAAATCAGTAGATTTTGTCCCTTAAACAAAATGTTGCAGGAGAGGGCTGAAACCAAAGGCAGGAATGTGCTTTGGGATAGTGTGGTGAAATATATTGGGGTCAAAAAGACACATGGCTGGCTCAGTCGGTAGAGCCTTAGGAGCACGGGACTCCTAATCTCAGGGTTGTGAGTTCAATCCCTACATTGGGTTTGGAGATCACTTCAAAAAAAAAAAAAAAAAAAATCTTTGAGGAGCCTGGATGGCTCAGTCAGTTGAGCATCCAACTCTTGGTTTCAGCTCAGGTCATGATCTCACGATCGCGTGAGTTCGAGCCCCGCATCCGGCTATGTGCTGACAGTATGGAGCCTGTTTGGGATTCTCTCTTCCCCCCCACCCCACCCCGCTCCTCCCCAACTCACGCTGTCTCTGTCTCTGTCAAAAAAATAAATAATAAACTTTAAAAATTTTTTAAATAAAAATAAAATAAAATCTTTACAAAAAATTTTTAGTGTTTATTTTGGAGACAGAGTGTGAGTGGGGGAGGGGCAGAGAGAGAAGGAGACAGAATCTGAAGCAGGCTCTGAGCTGTCAGCACAAAGCCTGATAGGGAGCTCGAACTCACGAACAGTGAGATCATGACCTGAGCCAAAGTTGGGCCACTCAACCAACTGAACCACCCAGGTGCCCCCCCACCAAAAAATAAAATCTTAAAAAAATTAAAAAAAAAAAAGACGTGGGTTTGAATCCTGGCTCTGATATTTGCTGTCCAACCTTGAACTAGTAAATAAATCTGTCTGAACATCAGTTTGATTATCTATAAAACAGAGATGAAAGTATTTTTCTCAGAATTCCCAAGAGAGTTAAATGAGAGACCATATGTACACGTCCGGTACGTTACCAACCAAAAAAATGGCATTTTCTTGACCTTTCCCTATGCTTCACCTCTTCTCCAAAGTACAGTGTATGGGAGTGGACAGAACCCCTCCTTTTCAACATAGCTCTTTGGGGAACTTTCAGACCCTTAAAATCTTCAAAAGAAGCAAACTGTGTTTTCAATTAAAGTGAATTAAGGAAATTTGCAAGAAGATCTCATCATTCATTAGTGAGACCAACCAGCCACATTGTAAGCATTCTTCTAAAGCGATTCTGTCCTCAGGGCTCTGGGCAAGACACAGTGACTAGAACTGCCGCAAGGCAGGTCCTGTCAGTGGCCCCAAGCCCTGGTCCCAATCTGGTTATTACCAGGAGCACACGAGCCTTCCGATTACTGGTTAATGGTAGGCTGGTTCCTCTGAAAACCACCTCCGTAATTATAAGAGCTGCCGTCAAAGTCGGTTCTTCAAAAGGCTCCCCCCACCCTAAAAGCCAGTCCCTCCATAGGGTGACTCTTACCCCTCCTGGACGCTTCTGTCCAGTTCTGAGGTTCCCTGCTGCGGGTGCTTGGGGGAGAGCTGGACCAACGCTTGAGAGGATATTTCTAAGGGGGAGAGGGGAGGGAAGATGCTTTTTAAACCACAACTGCCTCCTACAGACGTGAAATCTGTGAAGGGAGAGTTGGAGGCAGCGCCATGGACATCTCTGTGAAGGTGGCTCCGAGCTCCAGCCTGGCCTGGTCAGCCCTCAGTCCATTTTGGGGGGTAAACGAAGGGGGCTGTGGGACTAGGTGCTGGAGAGGTCTCGGCTCCTCCGGTTAGGAAAGACTTAGGAACTCTCCGGGATAGAATGGGGAAGAAGGTGGAGGGAGAGCCCAGAAATCCCGGGACTAAACCCGGCAGCAGAAGCTTCTGAGGAGCTAGAACCCTAGAGCCGTTCTCAACTCCGCCTGCCCGGGACTGCCACCCCGCTAGCCCTGCCGCCCCCAAACAGAGTCGCAGGGCTCGCGCTGATGCAATGAACATCAAACGCTCCCTCCCGAGCGTGCACTCGTTCCGGTTAACCGGCATTTCGCGCCATCAACACGTAGCTACGAGAAGGGGCCTGGAAGACAACTCTGGTGACTTCTCGGGGCGGGGGTCCGAGAACCTCCCAGTAGGGCCTCCAGGCCGGGGCGCGGCGGCTCGGTGGGGAGGGGCCCGGTTGCAGCGGCGGCGCCCGGGCCGACGGGGTCACGGCTGGGCCCCGTACTTGCGGCTCCGGACGCGGGTTTGGGGCGGGGCCCGGGGGAGCGGGAGAGGCGGAGCCTGCTCTTCCCGGGGGCGGCCGGGCTCAGGCCCATCCCGCAGCTGCGGCTCGGCGCCGGCGCGGCCCAGGCGGCTCTGCCCCGGGTCGGCGGGGCCGCGGACGGAGGGGCGCGAATCCCGGAACGCGGGGCGCGCGGCCAACGGCGGGGGCGCGCGGAGCGCCGCGCGCACCGCCGAAGGAACAGAGAGGGCGCAAACGGGGGCGCTTGGAGGCCCGGGAAAGGCGGGGGAGGGCGGCGGCGGAGGTCATCCGTGGGGCGGAAGGCCACGCGGGCCAGTAGGCACGGAGGCGGGGGTGTGCCATCCGACCTCGCTGCAGAAGCCAGACGTTAAGGAGCGACAAATGCACTGAGGCCAGATTAGGAGGGCCTGGGGGAGGCACGCTCAGGAGTTAAGATCTTGAGGGATCCAAGGTTTTTAAATTATTTGCATGACTTATATATTTTGTAATTAATTACATATAATATGTAATATACACAAAACGTATGGAATGCACGTAATTGTGAAAACGTGATAATAAAATTACTCCCCGTGAATACACCTGCCTACTTAAGAAGGGGAACACGCCTAGCACCCAGAGGCTAGGTCCTGTGTGTTCCTCCCTTATCCCATCTCCATGCCGCCCTCCGCCAGAGGTATCCTCTGCCTACTCTTGTGTCTATCATGCCCTTGCTTTTTTTCTTTTTTTCTTTCTTTTTTTTTTTTGAATCTTTTAATGTTTATTTATTTCCGAGAGAGAGAGCGCGAGCGAGGGAGGGGCAGAGAGAGAGGGAAACACAGAATCGGAAGCAGGCTCCAGGCTCTGAGCTGTCAGCACAGAGCCCGACTCCAGGCTTGAACCCACAAGCCGTGAGATCATGACCTGAGCCGAAGTCGCACACTTCACCGACTGAGCCACCCGGGTGCCCCTATACCCTTGCTTTTTAAAATGGCTTTTTAGGGGCACCTGGGTGGCTGAGTCAATCGGTTAAGCCTTGGACTCTTGACTTTGGCTCAGGTCATGATCTCCCGGTTGGTGAGATTGAGCCCTGCTTGGGGGCTGACTCTGCCTAACCTGCTTGGGATTCTCTCTCTCCCTCTCTCTCTCTGGCCCTCTCCCTCCCCCCTCTTAATAAACTTTTAAAAATAAATAAGTAAAATAAGCCTCTAAAAAACAGCTTTTTAAAATCCTTTCTTTGCATCCCTAATACATTGTTTGGTTTGGCATACTTGAAGCCTTAGAAAAATGGTAAGCTGCGTTAACAAGCTTTTTCTTCTGCAACTTGCTTCTTTCAAAGCTGTTTCTACAATACATACCTATCACCGTGCAGATCTGTAATTCATTTTCCCTGCGGAAAAACATTCCATTCTGTGAATACACCACAATTTACTGACCCAGTGATAAGGCCACTTGGTCCTTTTTTCTCATTTGGAATTCGAAACTATGGAAAAGAGCCCAAACTATGCCCGGGTGTGCACACGCAAGAGATTCTACACAACAGAATAGTAAAACGTGTTCCCCACTGAGTGTACCAATGTCACTTCTACCAGTGTGTGTAAGAATTCTTATGGGTTTACATCTTCACCAAGACTTAGTGCTGTCATACTTACTTTTTCCCGGTGAGTGGATATAAAATAGTATTTTACGAAGGAGTTTTACTAGAAGTTGTGTTTTAGGGGGGTGGGGGTGCCTGAGTGGCTCAGACAGTTAAGTATCTGACTTCGGCTCAGGTCATGATCTCATGGCTCGTGAGTTCGAGCCCCGCATCAGGCTCTCCACTGTCAGCACAGAGCCTGCTTCAGATCCTCTGTCTCCCTCTCTGTGCCCCTCCCCTCCTCGCACGCTCTCTCTCAAAAAAAAAAAGTAAATATTTAAAAATTAATTTTAAAAAAAGAGAGGTTTAGGGCACCTGGGTGGTTTAGTCGGTTAAGCATCCAGCTTCGGCTCAGGTCATGATCTCATGGTCCATGAGTTCGAGCCCCTTGTCGCGCTCTGTGCTGACAGCTCAGAGCCTGGAGCCTGCTTCTGATTCTGTGTCTCCCTCTCCCTCTCTGCCCCTTCCCCGCTCATGCTCTGTCTCTGTCTCTCAAAAATAAATAAATGATAAAAAAAATTTTTTTTGAAATAAAAAAAAAGGAGAGGCTTGATTCTATTCCTATAAAAATACCTTTTTTTTAAAACTAGAAGTTTTAATTTACATTTCACTGATCATTAAGATTGAAACCTTTATATATAGGTATAGCCATTTAGATTTCTGCTCTTAAAAAGTGCCTGTTTGTGTCTTTTGCCCAGTTTTCTTTGGAGTTGTCTTCTTATTAATATGGAGAAGCCGTTTATGTGTCTTTGATGCTCATCTTTGTCAGTTGTATTTGTTTTTTTTCATATTTTCTTCCAGTTAATGGCTTAGCTTTCCACTTTCTTTCTGAAGTCTCCTGATAAGGAGATATTATTAACTTTAATGAAGTAGACTGTATCAGTCCTTTCTTTTGTGGTTAGCACTCTGTGTCTTTCCAGGAAGTCCTTCCTCGCCCTGAGGTCTGAAAACTATTCTATATTTTCTTGTGAAAGTTGCAAAATTTTGTCCTTTTCACTTAATCTGTCTGGAACTGATTTTCCCCATGTGAATAATCCCCATATGATTTACCTCAGCCTGACTTATTGATAATTTCTTCTTCCCCCAGTAATGAACAAGACCACCTCTGTCACACCTCAGGCTTTGGTGAATGAGCAAGAATATTGTTGACTGTATTCAATTCCACTGGTCAATGTGTCTCTCTTTGTGCTACTATCAAGGGATTTTAACCATTATATCTTTATGATAAATCTTAAATTAAAAAAGAATTTTATTTAATGTCTATTTTTTGAGAGACAGCGTGCATGGGAGAGGGGCAGAGAGAGAGGGAGACAGAATCTGAAACAGGCTCCAGGGTCCGAGCCGTGAGCACAGAGCCCGACGCGGGGCTCGAGCCCACAAGCCATGAGATCGTGACCTGAGCTGAAGTCGGACGCTCAACCGACTGAGCCACCCAGGCGCCCCTATGATAAATCTAGATATGTGGTTATCTTGAGATCCTTCCCTCTCCCCCTTATCCTTCCATAGAAGCTTCTTGACTCTTCTTGAGCTTTCACTCTTCCATAAATATTAGCTTGTTAAATTGCTCAAAATACTCTGTCGACATCTTGACTGAAATTACATTGACTGGGTGGCTCAGTCAGTTAGGCGTCCGAGTTCGGCTCAGGTCATGATCTCACAGTTTGTGAGTTCGAGCCCCATGTCGGGCTCTGTGCTGACATCTCAGAACCTAGAGCCTGTTCCGGATTCTGTCTTCCTTTCTCTCTGCCCGCCTCTGCTCACACTCTGTCTCTCTCAAAAATAAACATTAAAAAAAAAAAAAAAAAAAGGAAGAAATCACATTGAGTCAATAAATCAGCTTGGCGATTTTGACATCTTTACAAAATTGAGTTTTCCAGACGATTACATATGATCTCTATCTGTTAGGTCTCCTTTAACCTCTTTCGATGAAGTTTCATATTGTTCTTTGTAGGGGGCGCCTGAGTGGCTCCCTCGGGAAAGCATTCGACTCTTGATTTCTGCTCAGGTCATGATCTCATGGTTCATGAGTTTCATTTGCGCTGTCAGCATGGCACCTACTTGGGAGTCTCCATCTCTCTCTCTCTCAAAATAAAGAAACAAACTTTATATTACTCTTCGTAAAGATTTGATCTTAGGTATATTACATGTTTCCCTCTACTCATTTGGAAGTTTACACTCTACTCTTTTATTTATTGCCCTTGAAATTTTAACATGCGTGCTCAAAGTCTAAAAGTAATATCTTAAGCACCCCTCTGAAACAATGCAAGGGTGGAGGGGCAAGAACTGGACTGGACGGCTGGGAGAGGAAGGACTCCTATTTCTAGAAGGGTCCAGGGGCGCCTGGGTGGCTCAGTCGGTTGGGCATCTGACTTCGGCTCAGGTCATGATCTTGCATTCCATGAGTTCAAACCCTGCATCGGGCTCTGTGCTGATGGCTCGAACCCTGGAACCTGCTTCAGATTCCGTCTCCCTCTCTCTCTGCCCCTCCCCTGCTTGCACTCTGTCTCTCTCTCAAAAATAAAATTAAAACATTAAAAAAAAAATTTAGAAGGGTCCCAAGGGAGACCCGGGTGCCTCTCTGAAGAGGTCCTCAGAGATGACCGAGTATTGGAGTAAAGGAACTTTGCCTGCACTCTGTCTACCGAGACCACATAAGCAGAGGCCTCAGCACTAGGACTGAAATGGCACAGAGCTGGGGACAGTCCACGGACCACCCCCGGCTTCCCGGGGCCTGTCAACTCTGACCTTCCTCCTTGCCCCCACATGCGGTGATGTCTACACTCTCCTCTGCTCCCAGGCCCTCAGGCCATGCACCTCACCCCAGGTGAATTAGGACACGCGATCAAATCTGTACACTGAGCTGTGGTTTTGGTTTGGTTGATTTTCTTGGTCGGGTGTTTTCTTTACTTATCTTAGGGTTTTGCTTGCTTTTGTTACTTTTTATTATGGAAACGCGCACATAAAAATAAAAGTCAGAGGAAACCGAATAATGGATCTCCACTAACCTTTCACCCAGCCTCTCCGGCTTACAGTGCATGGCCAGTCTTGCTTCATCTATACCCCCCCGCCCCGCCAACTTCCTCTCAACAACCAGATTTTTTTGGAGCACATGCCAGATGCCGTATCATTTCATCTGTAAGTATTTCGGTACATCTGTCTAAAAGATAAGGAATCTTTTAAAAATGAAGATGACCACGGCACCGTTAGCGCATTTAAAGACGTTAACAGTTCCGTAATGTCATCAAATAGCCAAAGTCTACCTCTCCCTGATTTTGCTTATGTGTTTTTTTACGTGGTTTTTGTTTGAGCCCAAAGCCACGTGGATCCACAAATTACAACCAGGGGATGTGCCTCTTAATTTCCTTTTGTGAAAGTAGGAGTCAGCAACTACCCTCTAACTGCCATCCAGCCATTGCCTGTTTTTGTATGGCCTGAGAGCTAACACTGGCTTTATATACTGTTGAATTGTTTATAGGGATGTCTGGTTGGCTCAGTCGATTTCCGTCCGACTTTGGCTCAGGTCACGATCTCATGGATCATGGGTTCGAGCCCCACATGGGGCTCTGTGCTGACAGCTCAGAGTCTGGAGCCTGCTTTGGTTTCTGTGTGTCTCTCTCTCTGTCCCTGCCCCATTTGTGCTCTGTCTCTCTCTGTCTCTCAAAAATAAGTAAACATTAAAAAAAAATTTTTTTAAACACAAAAATATCATTTATAGATTTTTGTAAAGTTTATTTATTTACTTTGAGAGAGAGAGACAGGGAGAGAGAGAATCCCAAGCAGGCTCTGCACTGTCAGCACAATGCCTGATGTGGGGCTCGATCCCATGAACCAAGAGATCATGACCTGAGCTGAAATCAAGAGTCAGATACTTAACCGACTGAGCCACCCAGGAGCCCTTATTGTTAAACCACTTAGAACATAAGAGTATTCGTGTCATGCGAGAATTATATGAAATCCAACTTTCAGCATCCATGTTTGATTTAAACATCACCTTTAAATCCCCTTTATTTCACCTTTAAAAGCCCTTTATTTTCAGACCGTGTTTGGCAACTTTCGCACGACAAGGGCAGGGATGTGTAGTTGCTGTGGCATCTGAGACTTTATGGCCTTCAAAGTGTAAATATTTACTCGCTGGCCCTTTACAGAAAATGTTTGCCAACCTCCAATCTTACCGGCTTCTCCTCCACCTCTCTTCTTCCCTGAAACTTTTTCATTGAAGTAACGGGGATGCTGGCATGGGCACCCTACGTGCTAAAATTGGAACAATACTGAGATGATTACCATGGCCTCGGTGCCAGGATGACACACACATTTGTGAAGCGTTCCATATTTAGAGGGGAAAAAAAAAAAAAACAAACCCCAGAGAACCAGAGTTATTTGTCTTGTACAATACAATCATTCATGCCCTATATTCCTAGACACTGGTAACTAAGTATAGAGACTCCATCAAATTCAGCTTTGGCGACTTTTTCTTCCAGAGGATTCCATTAGTGTCCATGTGTTCTTCCATCAGGAAGTGAATATGTCTGCCTCTGTATCTTTCTGTGATGTCACCAACCGTTGACGACCAGCGCTAAACTATTTTGAGTTCCAGTAGCCAAAAGTGACTGGTGAGTGACCAGAACTGTCTGGGATATGATGAGGTCTGTAACCCCGCGGGAAAGAGGGAGTCAACATACATGGTCAAGAGCCATGGTTGGGAATAAAAATCAAGCTACATCAAGTTTTTAGGTTGAGATTCTGCAATAAACTTATGTTCCATGGGGGAGGGAAGAAGGGTCGTAGGCTATACATCAAAGTAATGAGAAGTGTCGTGTTAGCCTTCGGAGGTTACTGGTGATGCTTGCTCTTTCCCTCCGTTTTACAGTATTTCTGTCCAGATGGTTTGATCTCTTTGGGAGAAAAAGAAGTCGGCTCTGTCCTATTGGCTCTCCCCTCCAAGGGTGTGTTGTCTCTCCAATTAGACTGGAAGCTCCCTGAGAGCCAGAGTGACTGCTGCTCCCTTTAACAGCCACCGCACCCGGTCACGCAAAATGGCCGCGACCATGAAAACGCACGGGGCAAAAGAGAATCGGAATAAATGGCAACTGTTTTCTCCAGAGTGTATTAACATGCTTCCAGACAACAGCATCTTTATTCCTTCAATAAATGCTGATCGAACATTGATCGAGGCCCTGGCCAGGCTCTATCCAGGCCGATTCTTGCACCCCCACGTCCTCCAAACTGGTCTCCACTGGAACCAGCCAGCTCACACACCACCCCCCCCCACCCCAGATTACCCACAGCTTCCCTGTTTTTCCATGAATGCACCAGACTCTTCGCAATCCATTGGTTCAGGAGGCTGGAGTCTTCTGTCTGTGCGTTTGTTTTCCAGCTCCTTTTCCTCATCTTCCTTATCCAGCCACCTGTCTCATTCTGTGGATTCTTCCTCCCAGATTTCTGCTCATTATCCCCCCATTCCGTTCCAGGATGGGTCCACACTGGTCCCGAGGGAAACAGGATCCATGAGAGTTTCCAGTGACCTAGAAAGGGAATCAGATAGAAGAAAGGGCTAAGATGCAGAGCAAAATAGGTTCATCTGGGCATTGGTCCCTCCCTAGGCCCAGAGTTACACCCATTCAGCGGCAGGGATTGGGAAAGAAGCTGCTGGATCAGAGAACAGGGGAGAGTGAGGAACCCTGAGGTCCCTGACCGTGGATTAAGTTTCCCAGGCTACGAATTGGTTATTCATAGATAATCAGGTAAAATTGCCTCGGTTACAATCCGCAGCCAGTTAGAAGAAAATGTGCCTAGTGTCTGCTTGGGCCAGGACTGCTGGGGAAGCGACAGAGAAGGAGGTGGCAGCTGGACAGGAGCCATAAACCACAGCTTGTTACAGTCATTCATTCTTTAAATACATTTTGAGCACTTGCTCGGTGTCGGGCGTTGCTTGGTACTGAGGGTGTAAGAATAAATTTGCCCTCATGGAACGTATAGTCAGGAAGGAGGGGGAGGGAGAGACAAACATTAAACGATTCTTCAATATAGAATGATGAGTATGGTAAGTGCTCTGAGGGAAAAGTCCAGGGGTAGGGAGCTGGGGTGGGGGTGGGGGGCCACCAGCCTGGGGCAGGGGAAGCCCCTCTGGGTTCAATGTCAGGGTCAGCAGCAGCCCTTTCCCCCTCCCCCACAAGTTCCCCTCACTCTGGCTCAGGAAGAGGGATTTTCCCTCTCCCACCCCTGGACAGACCAACGGGGTCTCATATTCAGTCTTGGGGGTCCAGGGTGACACCGGTTATAGGAATTTCAGGCTGAATTGTGCTCCGCTCCCAAAAATCATTATGTTGAAGTCCTAACGCCGGTAACTGTAGAATGAGACTATATTCGGACAAAAGGCCTTTAAAAGGGTCATTAGGGTAAAATGAGTTCCTATGAGTAGGATCCAAGATGACTGGACCACTTACAAGAAGAGATTAGGTCACAAACACACAGATCAAGGAGCGACCCCTCTGCAAGCCAAGGAGAGGGGTCTCAGGAAAAAAAAAATCCTTTCCGACACCTTGATCTTGGGCCTCTAGCCTCCAGAACTGTGAGAAAATAAACATCTGTTGTGCAAGCAGGCACAACGGGCAGACTAAGACACCCTCCATCTGCATTCAGATGAGGACAGGGGACTGAGGCTGGGTTGGGGAGTGGGGGAGGGCACATTTGCCCCTGGCCCAAAGATCTGTGCAGGCTGGGAGGCTGGGATGGGCCCCCTGCCCCTGCCCCACAGGATTCTCCACCTCGGCTTCTCCTCCACAGGGGGGAGGGGGGAGGGTGACCCTCTGATCGAATTTCCCAAGGCAAAGCGCCTTTAGCAGCCCAGCTCCTCCCACCTCCTACCCAGCAAGGCTCCTGGCTCTGCACCCCAAGCCCCGCCAGTGAAGCCCTAAGACAGTGAGTGCCTCTCACGCATCAACGTCACCTGGAGAGTGTGCAAATGCAGATTCCTGCGCCCTAGCCCTGCCCCCCAGAGTCTTCTCCAGTAGGTCTGGGGTGGGGCCTGAAAGTTTGCATTTCTACCAAGCCTGCTAACTAGCCACACTGCTGCCGCCCTTGAGAGGCTCTGACCGAGATGCTTTTCCCCGGAGGCGCCCCTGCACTTGCCCCTCGATTAGAGCAGCGGCTGACTCCTCCCTCCGCTAAGGCGCCCCGGGGCCTCGGCCCAGCCTGGTCCTGCAGAGAATTCCCTGCTGCCGGCGTGGTCGGATCCTGAGACCTCCCAACTCAAGATTAAGTTGAGAGATTGTGCTGCCTTGTAGAGGGAAGGCTTTATTGGAATTTGAACCAGAACTGGAGCGACTCTAGTCCAAAGAATCCTGGGGGATCTTGATAAAGATCCGACCCCCCGCCCCACGTGCCCCCCAGACACAGACCTCCCGTATAAACACTCTTCTGGAGTCGCTCAATATATAGATGAGCAAAGGGAGTCACAGAGAGGGCAAGTGACTTGTCCTAGGGCACACAGCACATTACAGCAGCGGCTGGGTGAGAACCCAGGCTCCCTTCAGCACCGGGTGGGTCCCGCCCTCTGCACCTCGCTGCTTTTTCTGAGCTTCAAGGGGTGCCCCTCTCTTTCTGCCCCTTTCTCCCATCCCCTGCCTCCTTTCTGGTGACCGCAGCTGGGCCCTGGCATTTTTAGCCGAAGCCGAAATGGAGCCTCAAGGGACTGTAATCTTGCAAAAGGGAGAAAAGTGGAGGAAGGGGCAGGGAAACAAGGGGAAGAGATGAAAACCTCATGGCAGGAAGGGAGTAGGGAATGGGAAGCCACGGAACGGGGGGGGGGGGGGGGGCCAAGAAGCGGGGGCGGGGCTTCTCCGGGGACCTGCCCACGTGCACCATCACCCCTGCCTTTGACTGGGGAGAGCTCCCATGGGAGCCCCAGAAACCACAAACCCTCTGAGGCCTTAGAAGAGCCTGCCTCTGCCCTCCCTCGGCGACAGCTCTGTGCTCCAGACCCGGGTGTACCCGGTGGGGGCGGGGAGCTGGTTGGCCAGCTGCTGAGTTAGTTCAAGCTTCCTGCTCCTGGACTCGGGTTTCTGCTGCCAGCCCCAAGCCAGCCGGTGGGACTGGAGCTGGGGTGTGGACCAGGGGTAGACCGCTGCCCGGACCTGCCCTCCCAGGCCGGCTCCAGGAGGCACTGGGGCCCAGCTGGGCCAGGTGAGGCTAACAGCTGGGAGAGCTGTCCTGGCACCAAGGATCCCGCCAGGGGGAAGGCGAGTCAGTGGGGGCAGGGCTCCTGGAATCCGGATCAGCAGGTCGAGCTGGAGGCCCTCCACCCCCATGTCACCCGGAGAAAAACCGGACCCACTTCCTGACACCTTCATCCTGCAGCCACCAGTTTTCCACCCGGTGAGCAGCCACTGTGGTCTGGAATCTCCAGGTTTCGGGGCTCCCCCCACCCCAGCGGGGCCCAGACTCCCCGGCGGTGGGTGGAGAGGCCTTTAATCTTGGGCCCTTCTCCCCCTGCACCTGCCCACGGACTCTGGAAGGCCCTCCTGAGCTTAGCAAAGTAGCTGACCAGCTAATTCCCATTTGGGTGGGAACGATCGTTGAGCTCACAGGGTCCTCACATTTTAAAAGCAGTAGAGCCTGCCGGGAGTCAGTGCTGTGCTCCTGCTGCAAGACAGGGGGCTGGGAGGCTCTGGGCTCCGGGGTCGTACCCCTGGGGGGAGCCACTGAGTACCTAGGGTACTCTCCTCTCCAGCCTGGAAGAGAGTCAGGTTATCCAACTCAGGGATGGCCGTGGGGGTCCCCTCACTTCCTCCTCTTGCTCAGTGCCCTCACAGATTTTCTATTTTTTTGTTTTCCTTTTAAATGTTTGCTTATTTTGAGGTGGGGAGGGGCAGAGACTGAGGGAGAGAGAGAATCCCAAGCAGGCTCCATGCTGTTAGCACGGAACCCAACACAGGGCTCGATCTCACGAACCATGAGATCATGACGCAGGTGGAAACCAAGAGTGGGGCGCTTAACCAGCTGAGCCACCCAGGCGCCCCCATGCAGATTTTCTGAAGTCTGGCCCTGCTTTACGGAAGGCTGACCGCTCAGCACACTCCGCCCTCCCCTCACTGAGCACTAATTACCACTTTCTCTTTACTTGGCCCTCTCCCCCCAGGAGAGCTGCATCAGGTCCCTAGTTATAGGCCAGGCCCAGAGCCTGGGAAGTGGGAGGGACGGAGGTGCTGAGCCCGGTCAGCTGTGGGCCCTCTGGAGCCTGTGGGGCTCCAGCAGCCTGAGTAGCGGGGTGCAGCCGCTGCCCAGGTCACGACCACTCCTCTCTTTGCACGCTGCCAGCTCCTGCCTGGAGGGCAGCACTGTTGGGGCTCAGCTCCTTCTAGATGGTTCGGGCTTCTTTTTTTTTTTTTTTATTTTATTTTTTTATTTTTTTTTTTTTCAACGTTTATTTATTTTTGGGACAGAGAGAGACAGAGCATGAACGGGGGAGGGACAGAGAGAGAGGGAGACACAGAATCGGAAACAGGCTCCAGGCTCTGAGCCATCAGCCCAGAGCCTGATGCGGGGCTCGAACTCACGGACCGTGAGATCGTGACCTGGCTGAAGTCGGACGCTTAACCGACTGCGCCACCCAGGCGCCCCAAGATGGTTCGGGCTTCTAAAGGCTCCTGCGAGCTGGAGAACACACGTATGCCCACGTGTAGCCGCTACATGTTCACATTCGTTCTGCAGACACCTATTCAGAGCCCATGCTGTGCCCCGCCAGGCGCTGAGCACAGAAGGGGAAGACAGGGCTTCAGTTTTGAGTGGCCTGGGCCTCCCAGGCCCCTGGTCTCCCTTTAAGCCAGCCAACCACCAAGCCAGCCATGCGAGTGAAGTGTGCTGGGAACAGCAGGGAAGGGAAGGGAAAACTCGGGCGCCATAGTGGACAATGCTCGGAGAAGGTGTCGGAGAACCTGGAAAGTCAAGTTGGATTTCACAGCGTGGAGGGAGAGCACAGGAAGCAGGCCCGAAAAGGTAGGGACCGGTAAACGTGTGTGGTATGTTTTAGGAATTCCGCACAGCTTCTGTGTGGGGAAAGGTGAGCCTGGGAAGGAAGGCTGGGCCACCACTGGGTATCTCTCCAGGCGTCTACATCAAGGTCCCAACTTGTCCATCCCTCTGCCCGCCCAACCGCCCCCATTTTCTGGGCTCTGGCCAGTAAACGGTCCTCGAGAAACCTCAGTACCAGGCTTCTAGAGGCCAAGATGGCACCCAGTGGACAGCAAGCCTCGCTTGGGCTTGTGCCCAAGGAGCCCGGGAGAGGGGCAGGGCTGGTGCTCCAAGGGGGCGATGAAACTGAACTCGGCCTCCCCAGGGCAACGTGGCTTTGACATGTGAAGGTCCAGGAAAGGGGAGAAGGTGGAAGAGAACAGACCTTTCAGAGAAAACTGATTTTTTTCCCCATGAGGGCGGTTTCTGTTTGGGGCCGGAGAGTCGAGTCGTCTCGTTCCTCTTCTCCCCCCACCCACCTGGTCCTAGTAAAGCCCTCTCTCCAACCCTGTACGGATAGGTCTCTCCCCCTTGTTCAGGTGGTTCCTTACGTGACGACAATTTTCGGCGGCCTGCGCGCAGGCAAGATGGTCACGCTCCAGGGAATGGTCCCTCTCGACGCACGCAGGTGAGGGCGTGCTCCGTGGGGAGCTGGCGGCCCCTCTCTGCCTTCGGGGTCCCTGGGGGTCTCTGACCAGGGGTGCCCACCAGGTTCCAGGTAGACTTCCAGTGCGGCTGCAGCGTGCATCCCCGGCCGGACATCGCCATCCACTTCAACCCTCGCTTCCACACCACCAAGCCCCACGTCATCTGCAACACCCTGTACCTCGAGCGCTGGCAGGCCGAGGCCCGGTGGCCCCGCCTGGGCCTGCAGAGAGGAGCCAGCTTCCTCATCCTCTTTCTCTTCGGAAATGAGGAAATGAAGGTGAGGGGGGAGGGGGTGGGCCTCGGGGCCTAGAACCTGCTAGACACGGCGATGCCCTTCCGCTCCTCCTTCCTTCAGCTGGATGCCTCGGGTCACTGCGTTGAGGGGCATTGCCGGGAGGGCTTGAGAACCAAGAGGCCCAAGCAGCCGCCAAGCCCAGTTCCAAGCTGCCCCTGGGCCCACACGGCCTGGTACACGGGGCAGCAAGAAGGCCCTGCCGTGCCTGGCCCTCAGGGGGCGCCACCGCCACGGTCATAGCAAGTACCTGGAGAGAGCCTGCGCTGTGCAGGACTCTGCTCCAGCCCTTCGATATCAGCTCACTGAATCCTCACCGCGTCTCTGATGAGGTGGGTCCCCACCAGGGAGGGGAGCGGAGCAGGGGCAGAGCGGGCAGGGGGCAGGGAGAGAGAGCTCCACCTCGAGGCTTTCACCGCTGATGTGAACTCCTGCCAGAAAGATGCCAGGACCTTGACCTCCCCGGGGAAAAGGGGGGCTGGGGGGAGCCAGCAGTGGACGGAGGGCCCTGGGGTGTAGGGGTCACGCGGCCTCCTGGACCTCTACTTCCTCACCTGTGGATGGGGCTGCTGGGGCCACTAGGGCAAATGAGGAACAGCATGGGGAAAGTGCTGTGTCCCAGGCAGAGGGGCACAGAGGGACAGTGAGAGGTGCATTGGTTCCAAGGCCAGGTCTGCCGCCCGCCAGCTGTGCAACCTCGGGAAGTTCATATAAGCTCCCCAAACCCTTGGGCACCTCGTCTGTAAATCGTGCCTGTCTCTTAGAGCTGGTCTCAAGTTAAATGAGGGACATTCCAGGTGAGGGTGCCCACCGTGGCCTGGCACGTATCAATTCAGTGTGCATTCAGGGCTGCTGTGCTGTCTGTCTGTCCCTCCAGGTGAGCGTGAACGGACAGCACTTTCTTCAATACCGCTACCGGCTCCCGCTGTCCCGTGTGGACACCCTGGGCATATTTGGTGACATCTTGGTGGAGGCCGTTGGGTTCCTGAACATCAGCGTGAGTTCCCTTGGGGCCAACGTACATCCAAGGGGATGCCTAGACAGGCCCAGGTCCCCCTGCCGCCCCAGACAGGCCCTGTCACACCAGTTACAACCAAGGCGGAAGGGGGCCATCAAGGTGTGGGATGCGAGCGGGATGAGAAGGGGACCACAGAAGGGGACCCAAGAGCAATGGCCAGGAAATGAATCACTCGGACACTTGGCACCATGGGGCCCAAACAGCAGCTAGCTATGCCATTCGCACCCGAGGAGCTTGTTAAAAATGCAGATTCCGAGGGGCACCTGGGCGGTTCAGTCGGTTAAACGTCCGATGCCGGCTCAGGTCACGATCTCGCAGTTTGTGAGTTCGAGCCCTGGGTCGGGCTCTGTGCTCACGGCTCGGAGCCCGGAGCCTGCTTCACCTTCTGTGTCTCCCTCTCTCGCTGCCCCTCCCCTGCCCGCGCTCTGTCCTTCTCTCTAAAAACATAAGTAAACATTAAAAAAATAAATTAAAATCCCGTGTGTTGCTTTTTCTCTTTCCTGACAGCCATTTGCAGAGGGCAGCATTGAGTATCCGGTCGGATATGTGAGTCTCTGGAGAGCAAGGTCGGCCCTGGCGGTTCCAGCCACACTCGCTGAGCCACTGAGCTCCCTCCTCCCCCCTGGCCTGACCTGGTTGATAAGAGCCAGCTGCCCCTTCCGTCCCTGCGCAGTTGCCATGGATACCGCTGGCCCCACTCCAATCCCAAGCCAGCCTGGCCTTTCCTCTCCCAGCCCAAGCTGGGGTGGCTTGGGAAGATGGGTGGGGTAGGCTGGCTGCCCAGTATGGCCATCAGAAGATCCCTCTGGGGGGCGGTGGGGGGGGGGTGCTTTCTGTTCCCAACCTGGGGAGGAAGCTGGGGTTGGCCTGCAGGACAGAAGGGGAGATGAGGCCCAAGGCCACACAATAAGTGAATGACAGACCCTCTCTCCGGTTCCTCCCCATTTTCCCAGAGCTGATGTGTGAATCCAAGAGGGCCCCCCTGGGGCTCCGATCATTCACCTGCATTGTCTTTAGAGAGATAAACCCCAAATGCCCTCAATTCTTAATAACAATATTAGGAGGCTCTCTCCCACTGAGCAAACACCATATGATCTCCATGCCCCCTCTCTTCCCTTGACAGCCCTTCCTGCTGAAGAGCCCCAGCCTGGTGAGTGACCTCCCGCCTGGGTCTGGTGGAGGTGTCGTCCTGGGAGGGCACCCCCCCTACCCCCACCCCCCACCCCCCACCCCCCCGTGGGAAATGGCCTCAGCACCAAAGTCTCCCCTTCCTTTATAGAAGAAACCTGTGGGCTGCGGGTGGGCCAGGCTTCTTCCTGCTGAAGCTCCCACTTCTTGTCTTTTCTCCATTGATTCTGCACACAATTATTTGATACTCTTCTGTGCCAGGCCCGGTGCCAGGCTCTAGGATAGAGGGACTAGCCAGTCTCAGCCCTCCAATGGATCGCAGGCTGGTGGGGGAGACAGAGCAGTGAACAGGCCATCACAATTCAGGGTGCAGCGCTGGGGGACATACCTGGTGCTCGGGCCCCGGGAGAGGGGGGTGGCCACAGAGCTCTACCCTGAAGGGCCAGGGAGAGTCGAGCGCAGGAGACCACGCATGCAATAGGCGTTTAATAAATGAGCAAAGCTGAGTCTTCTCCTGGCTGCAGGTCTGACGTCAGACTTCCCCCGCTCCAGGGCTCCACGGCCCCTGGGGGGCGCCAGCCCTCCCCAAGCCCCTCTATGTGTCCCTTCTCACTTATCTCCGTCCCCCTACAGGAGGTGCCCTGCTCTCGGGCCCTTCCCAAGGGTCTCTGGCCGGGACAGGTGATCGTACTGCGGGGGCTGGTCTTGCCAGAGCCAAAGGAGTAAGTATGCAGATGGGAGGGAGAGAGAAGCAGCTCTGAGCCACGCACGAGCTTTGCAAGGATTTCCTCTTTCGTCTCCACCACCACCGCTCAATCGCCGAGTCTGTGGTTGGGACAGGTGCTCAGGCTGCCTCCACGGCCCCGACAGCCCCAGTGCTGGGAGTATCTTCCCCGCCGGTACATCCGGGCGGGCCAACCAGCCTCTCGTCGCAGGTCCCAGCTGGGACTTCGGGAAAGGTCCTTTAAAGGCTCAGGCTGAGACCCAGAGGGCAAACTCCACCTCCCAGGGCGCCCCTGAGAGGAGGCATTGGGAGCTTGGGGCGACACACGGACCACACGGACGCTGCCTGACCTCTCCGACAGGGGGCGCTCCTGCTCCATTCCCTAAACCCCAGGGCTCCGAGCCAGACTAGTCTTTTCTTCCTTTCTCCCCTCCTTTCCTCCTTCTTGCTGGAATCACGCTGGATTCCCTGACTTTTCCGGGCCAGATCCCCCGGGTTTGACTTCTGCGGAGGACACTTCCTCCCTGTGCCCCCTCAAGGCAGTTTCTTTTCCCTTCTGGGCTTCAATTTCCTTGTCTGTAAAAAGTGGTCATGATACTGCCAGCTTCAGGGGTGGGTGCAGGCTTAGAATTGTGCCAAGCACATAGTAAGGGCTCCACAAATGTGGTAGTGGCACAGTTACCTCCGCGGAGGGGCAGGAGAGGAAGGAGCGTGCCCCGTATTCTCCCTTTATGTTTTGGTTTTGGTTTTTAAAGCACTGACCTCACTAGACTGTTGCCCTGCACGCTCTTGATCAGGCCTGCGAGCTCTGGGACAGGCTGGCAACACAGCCCTGGAGGGCACCGACCTCCACAGCCTGGCACAACTGGGTTGGAATCCTGGTTTTGCCTCCTATAAACTATGTGCTCTTGGGGAAGTCACTACACCTCTCTGAGGCTGGAGTCCCGAGTTTCCCCATCAGAAGTAAAAGAGAAAGATCGTCTCCGTCGTAAAGGGAAAATGAAAAAGTTCCCAGCGATAGGAGGAACACCCTCCCCAACAAAACTTGGAGACACGACACCAGCTTTACATCCTAGCTCAAAGTCTAATGGTCATTTTTTTTTTTTTTTTTTGAGATTTAATGATCTATGTTAATTTTTTATCTTTTTTGAATCCAAATATATATTTTTTTCAGGAGTAGAATTTAGTGATTCATCACTTACATCTCCCTTACATATAACACCCAGTGATCATCCCAACCAGGGCCCTCCCTAATGCCCCTCACCCCCTCACCCCCTCAGCCCATCCCCCCACCCAACACCCCACCAGCAACCCTCAGTTTGTTCTGTATTTAGGAGTCTCTTGTGGTTCGTCTCCCTCTCTGGTTTTATATTATTTTTGCTTCGCTTCCCTTACGTTCATCTGTTTTGTATCTTAGATTCCACATATGAATGAAATCATATGATATTTGCCTTTCTCTGACTTATTTCACTTCGCATAATGCACTTTAGTTCCATCCACGTCGTTGCGAATGGCAAGATTTCATTCTTTTTCATTGTCGAGTAATATTCCATTGAATATATATACCACATCTTCTTTCTCCATTCATCAGTTGATGGGCACTTGGGCACGTCCCATGCTTCGGCTATTGTCGCTAGTGCTGCTATAAACATTGGGGTGCATGTGCCCCGTCGAAACAGCACACCTGTATCCTTTGGATAAATACCTAGCAATGCAATTGCTGGGTCGTAGGGTAGTTCTATTTTTAACTTTTTGAGGAACCTCCATTTTGTTTTCCAGAGTGGCTGCACCAGTTTGCATTCCCACCAGCCGTGCAAAAGACATCCTCTCTCTCCGCCTCCTCGCCAACATCTGTCGTTGCCTGAGTTGTTAACGTTAGCCACTCTGACAGGTGTGAGGTGGTATCTCATCGTGGTTTTGATTTGTGTTTCCCTGATGATGCATGATGTGGAGCATTTTTTCATGTCGGTTGGCCATCTGGATGTCTTCTTTGGAGAAGTGTCTATTCATGTCTTTGGCCCCTTTCTTCACTAGATTATTTGGTCTTGGGGTGTTGAGTTTGAGAAGTTCTTTATAGATTTTGGATACTAACCCCTTATCTGCATGTCGTTTGCAAATATCTTCTCCCGTTCTGTTGGTCGCCTTTTAGTTTTGTTGACTATTTCCTTTGCTGTGCAGAAGCTTTTTATCTTGATGTGGTCCCAATAGTTCATTTTTGCTTTTGTTTCCCCTGCCTCTGGAGACATGTCAAGAAGTTTCTGCAGCCGAGGTCAAAGAAGTTGTTGCCTGTTTTCTTGTCTAGGATTTTGATGGCTTCCTGTCTTATGTTTAGGTCTTTCATCCATTTTGAGTTTATTTTTGTGTCTGGTGTAAGAAAAGGGTCCAGGTTCATTTCTCTGCTTGTCGCTGTCCAGTTCTCCCAACACCATTTGCTGAAGAGACGGTCTTTTTTCCATTGGATCTTCTTTCCTGCTTTGTCAAAGATTAGTTGGCCATACTTTTGTGGGTCCATTTCTGGGTTCTCTATTCTGTTCCATGGATCTGGGTGTTTTTGTGCCAGTACCATACTGTCTTGATGATTACAGCTTTGTAATACAGCTTGAAGTCCGGGATTGTGATGTCTCCAGCTTTGGTTTTCTTTTTCAGGATTGCTTTGGCTATTCGGGGTTTTTCTGGTTCCATCCAAATTTTAGGATTGTTTGTTCTAGCTCTGTGATGAATGCTCGTGCTATTTTGGTAGGAATTGCATTGAATATGTAGATTGCTTTGGGTAGTATCGGTATGTTAACAATATTTGTTCTTTCAATCCATAAGCATGGAATGTTTTTCCATTTCTTTGTATCATCTTCAATTTCTTTCAACAGCCTGGACATTTCTCCAGGCCACTTCAGCCATGGGCCGCCCACATCAAGACATAACACGGTGCCTGGCATTTAGCAAGCCTGCAACAAATGTTGGCTGTTACTGTTGTTTTCTGGAAGCGACCGTGGCTTGAATCGGACAGAGAGAGGAGGAGTTAGAGGGCATGGAACTCGCCTGCGTTAAACATCTGTCCTTTCCTCTCCAGCCCTCCCCCCAATCACTGAGGCTGTGGGGGGGTGGCTACAGCTGCTAAGAGGTTCCACAGAACTTCTCTAGGTGTCTGTTGGGGGGGAGCCTGTTACCCGGCCTGGGGCTGTGCTGGACAGGGCCAAGCTGGGGTGGGAACGCTGAATTCTTAGGCCAATGGGAAGACAAAGACTTTTCTGGGGAAGCACAGGGGCAAGGGTTTGGGGCTGGAGGCAGGGTCCCTGCCTTCCAAGCTTCTTCCCAGTGGTGAGCCCTTGCCGGCCCCCACCCAAGGCTGGAAATGTACGGGGCGTCCTCCTGGCCCAGGTCCAGCAGGATCCCTTTTCCACACGTTGCCCTCCCACGGGCATCCTGGCCTCCCAACTGTCAACCGCCTCCTGCTAAGGGGTCAGTCACCAGCAGCTTCGGGGGTTTTGTTTCAAAGGTGACTTTGGAAGCTCCCAAGACACGAGACAGAATCTGGCTCCCCTGTGAGGGGCAGACGCCAGGCAGCAGGAAGCCCCCCCAGATCTGGCGTCCTACATTGTTCGCATCGCAGCCCAAAGCCCCACAGCTCTTACCAGTACCAGAGTCAGTCTCGGAACTTCTTGTCCCCGTCGGTTATATGCGCCGATGAGCCTCCAGGCACAGGATTTCTGAGAGGACTCCGGAGAAGCTAACAGTAGGCGGTAAGACACCTCCTGTGTGCCGCGTACTTCTAGATCTCCCGTCCCTTATCTCCTTTGTTCCTATCGGTGGCCCTATGAGATAGGTATTGTATTACATAGCGGTATTTTTAATTTTATTTTTATTATTATTTTTTTAATGCTTATTTATTTTTGAGAGAGAGAGAGAGAGAGAGAGACAGAACGGGAGCAGGGAAGGGGCAGAGAGAGAGAGGGAGACCCAGAATCCGAAGCAGGCTCCAGGCTCTGTCAGCACGGTGCCCGACGCGGGGCTCGAACCCACGGACTGTGAGGTCATGACCTGAGCTGAAGTCAGACACTCAACCGACTGAGCCCCCCCCCAGGCGCCCCCATAGTAGTATTTTCTAAACAATAGATGGGATTCGCGTGCTTATTACGTGCCAGGTCCCGTTCTCACACTTTACCTGTGTTAACTCAGTTCTCACAACTCGCGAGGCAGGTACGGTACTCTTCTCCCCACTTTACAGATGAGGAGACTGAGGCACAGAGACAGTGCCTTGCCCAAGCTCGCAGGACTAGAAAGTACCAGAGCAGAGCTGAAGCCAGGTAGCCTGGCTCTAACCCCTATAGCTATTTTCAAAACACTTAAGGCAACACCTGCCGTTTGGTAAATACTGGTAAATACTGGCGACTACTGATACGACGATCCCCATCTTGCCGGAGGGGAAATGAGGCTCCGACAAGGTCATGTGCTCCCCCGTGGTCCCCGGGCCCGTGGCTGCAGGTGTGCTCAGGTGTCCCCACCCCTCTGAGCCGCCGAACCTTCCAGCTGCTCTCCCACATCCGCCCCTCCCCTCAGGATCCGGCAGCCACAGTTCAGGGGCGGCCCCTTCTCCGACCCCCCTCTTGCAGCCTCACGCTGAGCCTGCGGGACGAGGCGGCTCACGTTCCTGTGACGCTCAGGGCTTCCTTCGCAGACAGAACTCTGGCCTGGATCGCGCCCTGGGGGTGCAAGAAGCTGATCTCGGCCCCCTTCCTGTTCTACCCCCGGCGATTTTTTGAGGTCAGTCGGAGCCGAGCGGCCTCATCCCGTCTGGTGGGAGCCAAAAGCTGCATTCCCGTGGGGAGCCCAGGGGTGCGTCCTGGGGAGGGGTGGAGGATGCGGGGCTGGGGCCAGAGCCTGCCAGAGAAAACATCTGTGCCACGGCTCTTAACCCCCTACTCCCCAGACGCGGATTTAATTAATCGGGGCTGCCCCTGGCATTAGTGGTATATATTTTTTTTAGATGAAATTTATTGTCAAACTGGTTTCCATACGACCCCCAGTGCTCATCGCGACAGGCGCCCTCCTCCATGCCCATCACCCTCATTGGTGTTGTTGTTTTTTTTTTATTTTTTTTTAAACGTTTATTTATTTTTGAGACAGAGAGAGACAGAGAACGAACAGGGGAGGGGCAGAGAGAGAGGGAGACACAGAATCCGAAACGGGCTCCGGGCTCTGAGCGGTCAGCACAGAGCCCGACGCGGGGCTCGAACTCACGGACCGTGAGATCATGACCTGAGCCGAAGTCGGACGCTTAACCGACCGAGCCACCCAGGCGCCCCTCACTGGTGTTATTTAAAAAAAGAAAAAGCCCCCGTAATGACTCCAAAGTGCAGCCAGGGTTGAGCCCACTGCTCGAGGGCACGCAGCCGGCACAGAGGGTGAAACTGAGGCCCAGGGCTGAGACGATCCTTGTGGAAAGGTCACAGTGATCTGGTGGCAAGCGGGGCACCCAGTCCTGCCCTTTCCCACCACCAGGCGCCCTACGGTTCCCGTCTTTGTGACCTCTGAGCGGAGGGCTTGCTGGGCGGGGCATCGGGCAGGCAGTGCGC
Source organism: Panthera leo (assembly GCF_018350215.1). Taxonomy (NCBI): domain Eukaryota; kingdom Metazoa; phylum Chordata; class Mammalia; order Carnivora; family Felidae; genus Panthera; species Panthera leo. Next base: position 106,723,252 of record NC_056688.1, read on the forward strand.
CTGGGAGCCTGCAGGGCCCTCCTGTCCTTTTCCAGGTGCTGCTCCTGTGCCAGGAGGGAGGGCTGAAGCTGGCGCTCAACGGGCAGGGCCTGGGGGCCACCAGCGTGCACCAGCAGGTCCTGGAGCAGCTGCGGGAGTTCCGGATCAGTGGCAGCGTCCAGCTCTACTGTGTCCACTGCTGAGGAGTGAGCCAGGGGCCCCGCCAGGGAAGAGAAGGACCAGCCCACGCCCGGCACCCCTCGATGTGGCTCCGCTCTCCTCCCTTCGATACACTGTGCGCCTGTCACCCCTCCACCCCCCGCTTTCGGAGGCCCCAGCCTGGGATTGGCACCCCCTGTGTGCACTCACATCTCATCCACAAGCACTCGGTCCCGGGGCCACGCTGTGTGCAAGGAAGGCTAAAAATGGCTCTCCAGCGGGATGGCCGTGTGCCCGGCCACGGTGCTACTGCTGTGATTCCTGGTATATGTGGGGCGTTCGTGGTATGTCTGTTTATACCATCTGATTCTGTAGTGGCCTCCACTTCCGATGCTATTTTTCCTTGTATTTTCAGCTTGCCTGCTTGCTGTCGGGTTGATGAAATCTTTATCACCCTGCCTACCTTTTTTCTCCAAAACCCTCTCTTGTGTCACTGCTTTGTCATCCTACCTCCCGTCATCCCTCCCCTAACCCCAGCCACCCGAGGATCTGTTTTCCACTCCTACGTGTGGCCTGTTTTGGAAATGCCGTTATCAATGGAATCCTACAGTATCCGACCTCTTGAATCTGGTTCCTTTCGTTGTGCATCATCGTTTTAGCTCCATCTAAGTAGCTGTCTGCATCAGGGACCAGTTCTCTTTGTTACTCAACAGTATTCCATCGTGCCACAATTCATTTACCGACCGACCCATCGAAGAACACGGGTGGTTCCAGGTTTGGGCAGTCATGAGTAGAGCGCTACTAAAAACGGTTGTGTACAAGTCTTTGATGAACATGAGCTGTAATTTCTCTAGGGGAGGTACCAGGTAGTGCGATTTCTGGATCATACGACAGAGGCACCTTTATCAGACACCGCCCAACGGTTTTCCAGAGTTATTTCAGAGCGGCTGTGCCATTTTGCATTCCCACCAGCAACGTGGGAAACTTCTAGCGGTTTTGCATCCTCGTACTTGTGATTGTCAGTGGGTCTTTTTTTGTTTGTTTGGGTTTGGTTTTTGTTTTTTAATTTTTTTAATGTTTATTTATTTTTGAGAGAGGGAGACACACACACACACACAGAGCGGGAGCGGGGAAGAGGCAGAGAGAGAGGGAGGCACAGAATCCAAAGTAGGTTCGAGTAGGTGTGGCAGCACAGAGCCCGATGCGGGGCTCGAACTCGCGAACCGTGAGATCATGACCTGAGCCGAAGTCGGACGCTCAACCGACTGCGCCACCCAGGCGCCCCTAGAGTTTTGTTATTTTAGCTATCCTCATCTGTGTGAGGGGGATGTCATTGGCGGTTTTCATTTGCATTTCGCTAATGGCTGAAGATGCTGAGCCTTTTTTTATATGCTGATTTGCCATCCATGTAGTCTCTGGTTCAGTGCCTGTTCTCTCCTTTGCTGTCGTTGTTGTTATTTTTTTCTAAGTAATCTTTACACCCGACGTGGGGCTCAAAGCTACCACCCCGAGATCAAGAGTCACGTGCTCCGCCGACTGAGCCAGCCAAGCGCCCCTCTTTTCTCCATGTTTTAACTGAGTCGTTGGCCTTTTTACCCTTGACTTTGAAGGGTTCTTTATACAAGCTGGCTAGAAGTCCTTTGTCAAATATGCTATTTGTAAAGAATTTCTCCCCATCTTAGCTTGTCTTTTCATTTGGTTTCTTCCACCGAGTATCTGAGTTTTGGTGAAGTCCAGTTCAACAATTTTTTCTTTTACGGATTATCCTTTTGGTATCCTAGCTACAAACTCTTTGCCTAGTGAGAATTTCTCCTTTGTCTCCCTCTGAAAGCTGTATACTTTTGTGAAGTCATGAAATTGAACCAAGTAAATCCAGAGATCTAACAGGCTTTGTTAAACCATTCACGTAGGGCGAGCTCCCCATGTGGCAAGCAGAGAGGCGCTCCAAGGAGTTAAACAAAATGGAAGGTTCTTATTAGCAAGAAAGATTGGTCCAGGCAGGCCTGCTTTCTAGGGGAAAAGGCAAGGGGTCTTATCATGCAGATGACCTCATCTTTCTTTGGGGGTGGAGGACCCAGGTGCTCACCGATGCTGATGGAAAGAAAAATTTCCTGACTGGTTGAGGCCACGTTTCTGGGGGAGGCTGAAACTCCAATCAGATCGAGGATTGAGTCCCCGTTTGGGAACGCAATCTAAGCGACGCCATTTGGGGCCTGCCGTCTTCTTTTTGAGCAACCTCAATAAACCCAACTTAAATAAAAAGACTAGTCTGGAGGGGCGCCCGGCTGGCTCAGTTGGTAGAGTGTGCGACTCTTGATCTCGGGATTGTGAGTTTGAGCCCCACGTTGGGTGTAGAGATGACTTAAATAAATAAATAAATACTTAAAAAAAAAAAAAAAAGACTAGTTCGTGGAAAGTAAGAACATGACCATCAGGGCTCGTTCAATTATTTTATGAAATGATTAGAGAGAGCACCTTGTTTTCATTACTTACATATTAACAACCCTCTGTTAAAAGGGAAGTTTACGCTGAACTACATTCCAAAGCCATCTCCCCGACCAAGGCACGGATATTTTCCCAGGGAGATCGGCGACTCCCTCCCACAGCCGCTCTCTGACTGCACATTCCAGACATCCTGGGAGTCCTTAAAACATGCCAGTTCCTGGTGCTCACCCCAGATGGACGAAATCAGAATGTCTGGGTGTGGGGCCTGTGCCTCAGAATATTTTAGGAGCTCCCAGGAGATTCTGACATGCAGCTAGGATCGGGAATGACTGTTTCAGGCCCCGAAGACTCTGGACATTTCTGTACTTTTACATATGAAATTGCTCCAGGAAAGAAAAAGGCCCAGTGACCAGCCCACTGAGAGCAGGGCTTGAGGGATGGGACCCCAGCAGGGCGGAGATCGAGGGTAAGATAAAGTAGCAATGCCAGAGAAGAGGGGGACACCCCAAATTAGGGAGCCAAGCCCCTCAGGCATACCAAGAGCGGGAGGGAGAGTGGAGAATGTGCCAGACTCCAAGGGACAAGATCTATGCTGATGAGCCTCAGGTAGACCCCGTGACCTCTCTGGTCTTCAGTTCCTTCACTGTAGAATGAGGATAAGTCATTGCTCTGATCACCCCACGGGGCTGTGGGGCTCACGTGGGAGCAACCCTCTCAGCTTTCCAGCACTTTCCGACACATTTCATTCCTATAAAAACCCTGTGATGTATGTAACAGGATGAGGATGATGCAGGGCCGACCGGCCAAGTAATTTGTCAGAAGGTCACAGAGCGGGTCTCGGGGTCCTCGATTCAGGAACCAGCTCCTCCTGTCTCCTGGTCAGGAGCTGTCCACTGATTATCCTCTTGAACGTGGTTCCCAAGGCATAGAGCCCGAGTTCAAATCCTGCTGTCTCTATGAGCTTAGATGTCATGGCTTTGGGCAAATTCAGCGCATCCGCGTGGCAAGGTATGAACAGTTACATCAACCCAGTGGGATGGTTGTGAGTTGAGGAGTCAAAATTGCTTAAAATGCTGCGTGCTGACTTGGGACTCAATAAACGGTGGCTCTTGCCGGACGTGTGAGCCATCAAATGTCGCCCCTTCCCCCCCAACCCCCTCCCCCGGCATGAGCAGAACCAGGCGGATGGCCCCGTGCTCCCGGCCACTCAAGGACGTTCTCAACCAGGTCTCCAGGCATGGCGCTTGGCGCACCTCCTGGGAAGCCAGGGAGGTGAGAACGCGGGCCGCGTAAGCGATGTCTGACCCTGCTGCGCCTCTCACGGGGTCCCCTTGGCGCGGGGCCCAGATGCTAGAGTCTGGGAAAAGTGACCGGCGCTCCCATCCCCCAAGTCGTGGAGAAGGAGGGAGGGTCCCAGGACTACACGTGTGTCTGCTGCGCGCACGTTCATTAGATGTGTGTTCACGTGCCTGTGTGGTTGCGTTTCCGCACCTGTGTCGTCGTGACGCCATATGTCCCAGCATCTTTCCGACGTGTCCAAGCACCACTCCCAGAAGTCCCCGTGGAGTCCCTTCCCTCCTCGGAGGCTGACCCTCGAGCCCAGCACCACCACCCCCCCCCACCCGCTCGTGGTGTCCATGGCCACGGTGAGGCTCCTCCTTGGATTCCCCTCCTGGCCTCGGGATGCCATTCTCTCTTGGCTGGTGTCTTGACCGGCAGCTCGGGCAGGGAGCAGGATCTTGGGGCCGGTGGGGGGGGGGGGTCACACAGCTGGAGGCAGTGGGGCGGACGTCTGCCAGCCCGCCCTCCCATCCACACAACCTGAGGAGGAAGCATTATCGCCCCTTGTTCAAGTGCGGGAACCGGGGCTCCCGGACGGTGATGCCTGGCTCAAGGTCACTTGTGTGAAAAGGCTGAGCTGGGTCTCTCCTCTGCCCACGTCTCCCACCGGCTGCCCCCCGTGGCCCTGCCTTCCACACCCCAGTCCTTGCCGTCAGTGTTCCACCCAGGACACCCCAGCTGCAAGAATCCACACGTCCCCGCCTCCTCTTCCTTCTATGTTCCCGATCCCGGGAACGACATCGGCACTCTAACCCTTTATTCCAGGCTTTCCAGTCCCCAAAGAGGGCCATCCTAAGTCTTCCATTCCCCTCACACACCCCTTCCCTCCACCCACCCTCCACGTCCACCCCCACCACCTGTGTCCAGTCCCAAAGTCCAGTCAATGCTAACTCTAGAAGTTTCTCCTGAATTCACCTCCTCGTCCATCTCCCACCCCCTGAATTGGCTCGGGGCAGCCCTGGCCCGGCCTCTGTGACCCCCACAGCCTCCTGACCGCCCCCTGCTACCCCACATCCCGTCTCCCCAAATCCCACTGTGGCCTTCCCAAAGGGCCTCAGGGCACAGGGCATGCCCTTTGGGCAGCGGCTCCCAGGCCCTCCTGAGCGGCCCTTCCTCAGCCCTCCTCGCCCTCTGCCCCACCCGGGATGACTGAATGGCGTGCCCTCCTCCTCACCACAGAGCTGGCTCCTGCCTCCGCTCCCCTGCACATCTGGCTGTCTCTGCTTCCCATCACCTGCCCTCCTCCCCCTCGCCCCCCACACCAGACACCCCTCTCGGAGAAGCTGCCCCCCAGGGCCCCAGCCTGGCTCGGCTGCCACTCCCTGGGGTCCCCAGGCCCCTAGGACGTCCCTCTGCATGGATCATGTGTCGCTGGCATCCTCTGTGCCTGTCTGCACCTCCCCTGAGGCGGGATCCTGTATGCTGCCCCTCCCCCCTTCACCTCCAGGATCCGGTGAAGGGCCTGGTTTGGCATGGGGGGGCCCAGGGATGGTGAACACGAAGGGGCTACTCACCTCATCCCTAAATGCCTAAGCCCTCAGCTGGGGCGCTGTCAACAGGATCCCAAATCTGAGCTTGTTCCCTCCCTGGATGAGGAAACAGAGGGACACTGGGGACAGGACAGCTCCCTTCCAGAGCGAGGCCAGACAGCCTTCGCTTTTCCAGCTGATAAGTAAGACATGCTTTTCAGGAATGTTCCATTCCCGGGAATCAATGCACGAACCCCCGGCTTGTTCCTTTTCAGCTGCACGCCACTGAGCCCAAAAACCCACCCCGCCTGCAACTTCAAAGACACAGAAAGGCGGGGCTACTGGAACCTGATAGTTCACGGCCTAGGCAAGAAGGTTCTGGAACGGAGAGGAAAAGACTGCAGAAGGAAGAGGAGGGACAGAGGTGCTGTGGGGGGGTAAGAACGTTTGGCCGGAGCAGAGGCCGCATGATGGGGATCAGTTCACCTCCCAGAGACCGAAGGTGTCCCCCCCTACAGACACAGCATCAAGGCTCCTCTGTGGGCTGCGTGGGGGCAAGCGGGGCCCCTAAGGCCCAGACAGACACAGCTTCTCGAACAAGAATCCGGCTCCCTTCGTGTTTCACTCGCTGTGACTTCCCCTCCCTACAGGCCAGGCATGCAGTCAAGCCCTGGGGACACAGACAGGAGCTATCCACTCGGAAAAGACCTCATAGTCCGTCCCCCCGCCACCGCCTCCAGGGAAAAATAGGCTTTTATATAATAACGGCATGTTTCCACAAGTTTTCAAACCAGCAGCTGGTGCCCACTCTTCCCGAGCCCCGCAAAGCAGACCGAGGGAGCCAACCCCCAGCAGAGGTGCCCTTATACATCAAGAGGACCTCGGCGCAGACATCACCAAGCGGAGGCTGAGTAAGCCTGGCACCTGCTGATCGCCCGCCCCGCCTTCCATACGAACTCCGAGAATCTCACTCTTGGTTTCATTCTGCCCTGCTCAGAGCCCCTCGCTCACTCACCGGGCATTGAACCCAACTCGGAAGCCTGAGAGGTGACCGCGATGCACAGTCACACAGGGACCCCTCACACGCGGAAGCAGGAGAGAGATACTGCCCCTGGGAAGCATCCCTGACCCGAGGGAGGGCTGCATCCCGACTCCCACCTGCATATTTCATCAGCTTTGCTGGGGTAACAAACAAACCCCTCCCCACCCCCACCCCGCGTATCAGCAAACGCTTAGCTCTTCTCCTTCATGTAACCTGAGGGCTGTGGATCAGTGACGATTCTTCTGGGCTTAGCTGAGTTTGGCTCATCGAGTTCAGGCCTTCCACCACCAGGGGTTCATTCTGGTACCCCGGCTGAAGGGGCAGCCTCCAGCCGGGACGCGTCTTCCTTGGGACAAAGAGGCACAGGAGCTAAAGAAGCTGAGCCTAACCGGGGCACCTGGGTGGCACAGTCGGTAAAGCATCGGACTTCAGCTCAGGTCATGATCTCGCGGTTCGTGAGTTCGAGCCCCGCGTCGGGCTCTGTGCTGACAGCTCAGAGCCTGGAGCCTGCTTCGGATTCTGTGTCTCCCTGTAGCTCTCTGCCCCTCCCCTGCTCGTGCTCTGTCTCTCTCTCTGTGTCTCAAAAATAAATAAAAACATTAAAAAAGCTGAGCCTAACCATGCACGTTCCTATAAAACTGCTCAGACGTGGGAAACGTGTGCTCCTTTGCTCCCATTGGTCAAAGCAGACCACATGACCCAGCCCCCCAGCCCAAGGTCAATGAGGAACATGGTAATGCTCCAGTCACATGATAATGGCAAGGATGTGTAATCTATTACTGTGAGGGAGTGTAGTGGGGGGTGAAAGAATCCAATCCACAGCAGGGACACTCTTTCCACAACCGTTCAGGAACTGAGCTCTCAGGAAGTATTTGGTCAGAAGGGACTGGAGAGTGACAAGTGGGAGGCACTGCATCTACAGCAAAAGCACAGCAGATGGGATCTAGATTAGGTGCTTTGGGGCACAAAATGTGCACTATGTCCCCGGGAACATCTTTGGCAGAAAGTAACTAAACTACAGTGCATTAGACAGTGAGGATGTAATTAATACTCAACTCCCACTTGCTGTTCAAGAAGTCAAGAGATGGCAGTCCCAGGATTTGTCAGATGGTCTATGATGCCATCAAGCTCCCGGCCCCTGTCATCAGGTCCTTCTCAACAGCTACGGTATCAGCCCTCATGGAGGCAAAGCGGCTGCAGCAGCTCCGTATGTCACATTCTCACATGACAGCATCCAAAGGCAGAACAGACTTGTTTCTCATGAGTCTCTCTTTTCATCAGGGAGCAAAATCCTTCCCAGAAACCTTGCAGGCAGCCTGGCTATTCACAGAGATCATCACTATTTGAGGGAGGGGCCCATGTTGGTTGTCTAGACAAATCAGGGATTCTGGTAGGAAGAAGACTGGGAAGTGTAAGTAGACGGCTATTTAAGAAAACAACAGTGTCTTCCGTGGCTCTTGATTTAAAAAAAAAAAAAAAAAAAAGGATTCAAGAGTATCCACAGGCAAGAATGGCATTTAAACCCATCAGACTAACTCCTTCCAGAAGTTGGAAGCTGGGCTTCAAGCTGGGCTGCTTGAAGCGTTCATTTTACTCAGAGCTCTTTTCTCCGGTTTCCAAAGTCCAGTGTCTGGAAACAGTCATTCCGGGTGTTTTGCCAAGTTGCATAGCTACTCGTAACAAAGAGCTACCCGAAGCAGGTACTCCCTGAAATCCTCTTGGGTGTATGTTCTGGGTTTTGATAGTTCCAGCCTCGCGGATCCTGCTTTCCAACGTAGAGTCTAAAACGCGACATTTTTCCCTGGGTTGCAAACAGTGACCCGGGTTCTGTTGTCACACGCACCCACATGGGTCTCGGTCCGGTCGTGAGTTATACCGAGGAAACACGAGAAGTGTCCAGAACTAGTTTCGCTGATGCAAGATTGTGTTTGGCTTCCATTTTTACTCAGGGAATTCAGGTTGCTTTCATCTGGATCTCTCTGTGTAAGAGCCCAAATTAGGATCAAAGGCAATACAAGGATTCTGCCAAGTGTTCGATACATCCGTCCAACTATGCTTTGGGGAATAAGTGAAATAAACAAACATAGGACACATAGGATGGGTTTGCAGCCCTGCCGAATGCATTGCAAGCTGGAAAATCCCATTTGTAAACGTGGTTGTCTGCTAGATCTGATAATCCAGGCATCTCATTAGCTTTAGGCCAATATTTTTTTACATCTCTGAAAATTCTAGACGTTGTCCTCTCGGGAATCGGTTTCCTGATACCTGCCACAGATCCTCCAGGGGGAGATCGGGATGATAATTGACAGAACATACTTGTGATATTTTCATAGGGCTTTTCTTCAAAGTAGGTCTCCTTTACTCAAGGAGATCTGGGTCTGTGATCTGACTCAGGTCTGGATGTTGGGTAAAAAGCTGTTAAGCACTCATCAGGCCTCTGAACATCAGACCTAAGGTTTTCTCAGCTGTGCAACTCAAGTAAGAATGAGTTGGGTGTTGGGGCGCCTGGTGGCTCAGTCGGTTAAGCATCCAGCTCTTGGTTTTGGCTCAGATCATGAGCTTGTGGTATGTGGGTTCGAGCCCCGCGTTGGGCTCCACACTGAGGAGCCTGCTTGGAATTCTCTCTTTCCCTCTCTGCCCCTCCTCCACTTGCTCTCTCTCTCTCTCAAAATAAATAAATTTAAAAAGACAGAGGGAGAGAGAGAATCCCAAGCAGGCTCCATACTGTCAGCACAGAGCCTGATGCGGGGCTTGAACACCTCCATCTAGCTAGCTGTCCTAGTGTAGAGGCTTCCTGAATACCCACTCCTACTGCCCACCGTGCCGACTCACCCAGTGTTCTAACACCAAAGGTGCATGGCCAGAAGTTAAAACAAGATACAACGGTCTTATGGAAGCATAAGAATAGCAGAGAAAAAATAAGGTGAGAGATGAGCAGAGCCAGAGGCTAGTCTACAGAAGATCCTTCCAAATCTTAGAGCTCATATACGAAGGGAGCTAGATACAGGTTTTCCCAGACTTGACCATCAACCAAAAACGCATGTAATATTACCAATGGTGAACGGAGAAGGTGAAATGAACTGGATCCCAGAACAATGACTCAGAAGAATTGTATGCTTTCACCAAATTCTTGCCAGCCAATCCGAGCTCACAAAATGGACCCTCCAACCCACGGGCTCCTTTGCCACCCAAGTTTGGGCAGTCAGCCTAGCCTTGAGTGGAATCTTAATTGCAAGGGAGTCCAGGAAATGAAGGGTAGGGTAGCCTTGAATGGAATCTTAATCGCAAGGGAGTCCAGGAAATGAAGGGTAGCGTAGCCTTGAATGGAATCTTAACCGCAAGGGAGTCCAGGAAATGAAGGGTAGCGTAGCCTTGAATGGAATCTTAACCGCAAGGGAGTCCAGGAAATGAAGGGTAACCATTCTTAGCCTTTATAATAACCCCTGATTGAAACAGGTACTAAATTAATTCATAATATCTGCTGTTCAAGGTAAATGGACTGATTTGATGTCTCCCTGCCAGACACTGCGTGGGTTATATTACTCGTCAACTCAGCAGGAAATAAGCCATCGGTGGAACCAAATGCAGGGGGTGAGAAAGCTTGTTATGATAATGACTCCTCTATGATAATGAACATAGTGTCAGAGGTGTGTGTGTGTGTGTGTGTGTGTGTGTGTGTTTAGGGAGCACGCACATATATGAAGAGGTGTTGGGTAACTTGAAATATCTGTCTTTGGGTTGTTTATTCACAGTAAAAAACATACTCAATATCCGAGATCATTCAAAATGAATTTTAATGATACCGAGTCTTCGTGGGGTAAAATGTCTATTTTTTGTGGTATACAAAACTGTGCCGCCATGGAGGGGAACATGGTTGTTTTATTGACGGGGTTCCTCGGTTTTTTTTTTTTTTCCGTTAACTTGCAAGAATTATTTTTCAAATTTCCATCTTTTTAAAATCGACCTTTGTACGGAATGTTCCGACCTGTCCGCAGGTTTATCTCTGAACGCTCTATTTTGATTCATTCTAGCTTTGAGCCGACATCATCTCTAATATTTCGTGGTTTGGCTTGTATATTTCCTCTTCCTAGCCATCATTTTTACCTTGACTTAGGTATTCATAAACCTCTATTTTTCCATATAAAAGTTACAGGGACTTTGGTCTCTCAGAAAGAATCTAGCTTAGGTTTTGGTTGTTGGCTATCAGATAAATACTAATCAAGGCCAAAGGCATCAATAATAGCAATCCAGGATGTTTTACGATCACAAAGGTTTCCTTCATCATCCCCCTCCCGGCTTCCAGTGCCTGCGTAACCAATCCAAGTCGTCAATTCCACCGTCTCAAATACCAAAGGTTTTCGTGAGTGGGCAGCAAAAGCTGGAGCAGATTCTGGCTCATGATTAAGGAACAGAGGCCACATTTTCATTACCCACACGGATGGCCCAGTGCTCTTTGTCAGAATACGCCATTTCAAGCAGATCTCTGGAATTTGGCTCTGTTAGGATGTCGGTTACCGGAGAAATGGAGAGAGGTCGATCTGAGCAGACAATCGATAGCCCAGTAGACGGGAAAGAGAAGCTCTCCTCACAGATGAGACCCCTTCCCCGCTGTCCCTGTCAGTGCAGGGCTTGATCCCTTGATCCTGGGATCATGACCTGAGCCCAAATCAAGAGTCGGATGCTCAACCGATTGAGCCACCCAGGCGCCCTTAGCATCTGACTCTTTTTGTTTTTAATGTTTATGTATTCCTTTTGAGAGAGAAAGAGCACAAGCAGGGAAGGGGCTGAGGGAGAGGGAGAGAGAATCCCAAGCAGGCCTGACACTTAACTGGCTGAGCCAGCCAGGGGCCCCAAGACTCTCGATCTCAGCTCAGGTCTTGATCTCAGGTCATGAGTTAAGCCCCGCGTTGGACTCCATGCTGGGTGTAAAGCTTAGTGAAAAAAATAAAAATAACATATTGAGCATTCAGGTTTTTTCCAAGTTTTGATTATTATTAAAATGACGTTATGAATAATGGTACCTTTGTCTGGTTAAGAAAGGCAACATCGGGGGCGCTGGGTGGCTCAGTCGGTTGAGCATCCGACTTTGGCTCAGGTCATGATCTCGCAGTCCGTGAGTTCGAGCCCCGCATCAGGATCTGTGCTGACAGCTCAGAGCCCGGAGGCTGTTTCGGATTCTGTGTCTCCTTCTCTCTCTGCCCCTCCCCCACTTGTGCTCTGTCTCCCTCTATCTCTCAAAGATAAATAAATGTTAAAAAAAATTTTTTTTTTTTAATAAGAGAAAGACAACATCACTTTCTGAGTGCTTCCTTTCTGCCAGGCACTTACGGGCTTACCTTTTTATATATAACCTCACTTTCCCACCTCCATCACCTCAAAAGGTAAGTATTATCATCCTCATTTTATCTGTTGAGCCTCCAAGAAATTAAGCAACTTAGCCAAGGTCTCTGCTGAGCTGTTGTGCAGCCAGGATTTGGAACCAGGCTCACAAGGTGCAAAGACCCAGCCTGTCTCTGTTGACAGGCTGAAAGGTGTGGATCCTTTACACACAGGTTCTGTTCCTGACCTTTCTCTTACCTCCTGTCACCTGGCACATTTGAGACACATGACAGGGTTTACACACACAAGATGCAACTCAACTGATATAGAGTAAGTTCCATCTAGGAATAAAGGTCCGTATATAATGTCTTATTTCCACAAGGACAGGCTAATTGGCTCATCAGAACATAGTACTGACGTCAATTTCCATTCGAAACTCAAGGCTGCTGTTCAAATAGAAAACTGTTTCCCTGCCTGGAGAGGCCACGTGGACCACCCTGCAATGATCTTAACCAGGGTAAAAATTGCAACCTAGCCTCCAGGCTTTGGGGCTGCCTTGGACAAACAAACCAGACGAGGAAGGAAGATGTGTAGACTGAGCCGTAACTTCCCCCACGAGGCTCTGATATTCAGGGGTGAATCCAGCCAGGGACAGCGGGGTAGAGTCAGGGGCTGGAGCCCGGGGAAACGCCCCCAGAGAGATGAGGAGGAGAAGCGTTTGTCCAGGGGTATGTGTGTGTATCGTGTGCCTGCTGGTTTTCTATGTGCGTGCGAGCGTTATTTTTTGTGTTTGTGCATGTGAATACACATGCCTCGCGGGCGAGCACATTCAGTGGGTCAGAGCAGCAGGTATAACCCAGGAGAAGTGGGAATTAGCTATTTTTCTCCCTCCCTCTTCTCAGGACCTAACATGGTCCTCCTGCCTACTGCGTCCATGGCCACATGACACGGGGATTCCCTTCCTCTGATTCCCTCTCCAGCCTCAGGACCCCCATCACTAAGAGCTGACTGTCTGGGAGACAAAAATTAATGGGACCTTAGTGCTGTGCTCCCACAGTCACCCCCAGAAGGAGCCCGTCTTCCTCATCCATTAGGTAACTGCAAATCCCAGCTTATATGTTGGCAGTAGGGAAAGGGATACAGACTGGAAGGCACCCTGATTCCCCTGAGGAATATCCCGACAGCGAAGCGTGTTACACTGTTTCAGAGAGACGTGCTCTATGTCCCCATCAGGAGGTTTTTGGCCCCAAGATATAGGACCTGGGACACCTGGGTGGCTCAGTTGGTTAAGCATCCAACTTCGGCTCAGGTCATGATCTAGAGGTTCACGGTTTGAGCCCCGTGTTGGGCTCTGTGCTGACAGCTCGGAGCCTGGAGCCTGCTTCAGATCTGTGTCTCCCTTGCTCTCTGACCCTCCCCCACTCACACTCTGTCTCTCTCTCAAAAAAAAAAAATGAAAACCAGGGGCCCTTGGGTGGCTCAGTCGGTTAAGCATCTGACTTCGGCTCAGGTTATCTATCATCTTGCGGTTCGTGAGTTCGAGCCCCGTGCCGGGCTCTGTGCTGACAGCTCAGAGCCTGGAGCCCGCTTTGGATTCTGTGTCTTCCTCTCTCTCTGCCCCTCCCCTGCTCACACTCTGTCTCTGGCTCTCTCTCTCTCTCTGTCTCTCTCTTTTTCTCTCACTCAAATAAACATTTAAAAAAATTTTAATGAATAAACAGTAAAAATAATTTAAGAAAAAAGGTACAGGATTAAATTCAAGCTACTTAAATGATCCAATTTTGCTTTCTACATACCATTATCCATTAAAAGGCACCAGGCTGCCTGGAAAAATGGCAGATTCCAGGGGAGGGACAGGGAAAGTAGAAGCCAAACCTGGATTACATTGCTTTGCCAGAAGGTAAATGTCATAGGTTGAATATTCTGGTTTTTCCCCCCCCAAATTCATGTGTGGAAATCCTAACCTTCAACACTTCACAATGTATTCGGAGATGGGGTATTTAAGGGGGTAATGAAGTTACAATGAGGGCCTATGGGCGGGTCCTAACCCGACTGGTGTCCTTATGAGAAAAGAGATTAGGACATAGACATGCACAGAAGGGAGACCGTGTGAAGCTCCAGGTAGAAAGCATCCATCTTCAAGCCAGGAGGCTTCAGAAGACACCAACCCCGTGGACACCTTGATCTTGAACTTCCAGCCTCCGGAATCACGAGAAGATAAAATTCTCTCATTGAAGCCACCTAGTCTGTGGTATTTGCTACGGCAGCCCTAGCAAACTGCACCTTCGACATGTATGAAGAATCCAATCACTTCTCGCTGGTCTATTGCCCAGAATACTACAGGCTGCTCTCGCTGCTTCTACCCGGGACCCCGCAGGCTATTCTCAACACAGGATTCAGAGGGAGTCTCTAAAAACTACCCGAATCAGGTCGCATCCCTGCCGTGCCGCGACCCTCCAGCGGATCCCATCTCATTCAGAGTAAGACTCAACGCCCTTAGAAGGCAGCGCCGCCCCATGTAAACAGGGCTCACCGTACCTCTTGGCTGTCCTCTCCTGTGACCCGCTCCCTGGCTCCGGATACCCTGGCAGACACGTGTGGCCACAGGGCCTTTGCAATAGCTGCTGCACTGCCAGGGACACTCTGCGTGTACATACACGCGAAGGGCTCGCTTCCTGCCTCCTTGAGTTCATGACTCAGGGAGGCTGTCCCCCCCCCCCCCACACTACCTAAGATGGCACCTCCCCCTCAGCCCCAGCCCCATCCTCTTCTTCATTTGGCTCAGCGAGTGGCCATCTAACGTAATACCTCCCTTACTACACCTTCGTCCAGTCTCTCCAATGAGAAAGTCAGAGCCACGGTGGCACAGATTCGTTATCGCCTGACTTTGATCACGGGCGCGTGCCTACAGCGGTGCTTGGCACACAGGAGGAGCTCAGTGGGTCCCTGCTGAATAAAGGTGCAAGGCGAGGTTACACCGCGTGCCGGGCACCGCGCACTTTAGTCATCTCCGAGTTCGACGCTGAGATAATCCTTGGCCTTTGCTCCCCAACCTGGACAGCCAGCACGGCCTCCCTCTTGCCCCCGCTGCCTTGCCCCTCCCCTGCTCCGCGGGTTCTTGTGGGAGGTTCATGCTCTGATCTCTTACTGGCTAGAACGAGGAAAGACCCTAGAAATATCCGGGCTGGGCAGCAAACCCGCGGAATACCTCCCAGGCCTCGCTGAACATTTGTCAGGCCGCGTCAGTGCCAAGAACTGCTCGGGTCCTGATCAGACCTGATAGCAGAGCCCTGGAGGAAGAAAGGCAGGAGGGATGTGGCCGGCGGCAAGTCCCCCTGATGGGTAAGCACGGGAGGAGCCGCTGGGGGCAGAGGCACAGACCACCTAACAGACCACCTGCCGAAACCACCCACCAACTTTGAACCTGGAGACAGGCCTCAGCAACTGAAGTCCAGGGACAGAGGTGGCTCCAGCTGGGTCAGCAATGACCAGAGTCACCATCCCTCCAGAGGCTCCAGATCTGCAGACTCACAGCCTCTAGCCTGACCAAGACGAAGCCCTCCGTCTTAAAGAGGAGGTAACTGAGACCGGGAGAGAGAGGCGATTGCCCAAAGTGACACCGCTTGAAAGAGACAAGACCTTGCTTGCGACTTACTTTGGTTTTTGTGGGGGTTTTTTTCCTTCTTCTTTTTTCAATTTGAACGTGACCTCAGTGCAGGGACGTGAACGGTCATGACTTATCAGGGAGGAAGGCTTTCCCCTGCCCTTTCAAGATCCTTTGAGCTGGACTGGAAATTAAACGGAGATGAGACAGATTAACAAGAGAAAATCAACGTTAGCTTCGTACCTACAGGGAATCCACAACTATTTGGTCAGCAAATAATTGCCAGGCCACCCAGAGACGGTGAGACACAGAGGACTTTAATCAAACAGCCCTTGCTGGTTCCTCCCTGTGTATTATACCCGGTTCATGGCATAATGTAGTTATCTGTGGTGACAGCTCTCTTCCCAGAGCAAGCCTCCCGTCTAAATTCCTTTCGGCATTTGTGCGAGAGGACAAATGCTTCTCCTGAATCTGTTGCCAAATCTGATTGCCTTTAACTGAAAAATAACCTTCAAGCCAAGGTGGCCCGTCGTGGGGCAGCCTGCCCTTGGCCCCTCCAGTCTCTTCGGCTCCTTTTACAAATGAAGTTCACTTGGAAGCAGAATGGGTGGTGCCGTTCTGGGGCCAAGGCCAAAGGAGCCAATAGACCTTGGACCGTCGTCAGAAGGTCTAGTCATGAGAACCAGGGGGCAGGGGGTCATGTTGGCAGAGGCAGTGCCCTCCCTGAGCCCCTGAGGCATAAGCTCCTTCCGATGGGGGCTCTGTCCGCATCACGTCGGCAAGTCTGTTACATTCTCTGCCGGTCACTGAGTCAACTGCCCCCACTTTTCCTGCCAGATCCTATAGGGAACCAGCCTGGTTGTTTGCAAACGGTCTCCAGCCTCTGTGTAGCCTTATAACAAAGCTGTTGTGACAGCGGATGGGAAGGAGGTGAGTGAGGGCTTCTTCTGTAGAGGTGGCCTCGCCAGTGGCCATCTCCCCACCCCCCACCCCCTCCCCACACACACACACACTGCCCCTGGCCTTCCCCCAGGCTCACAGGGCCCTGCGGTTCACTGGGCAGCAAGAGCCCTGCCTCGGATCCAAGGAAGCCCACAACTGGTTTAGGACCCAGTGCTGGGGAGTGAAGGCGTGGGAGCGAGACAGGCAGGGGATCGTGGGAAAGCTTTGACTCCCAGGAGAAAAAAGAGACCAGTGATGAGAACCACCTTCCTTTGCCACTTTTGGGCATTGCCGGGTGAAAATGCGCCCCTCGGGGCTGCTGGCAGCTGACCGACCGCCTCCAGGGGGCTTTGAAGCTACAGCAAGACTAACTCCATCTTGAATTCATTTTGCCTTGGACCCTTCTCCCTCCCTTGTTATGCCGCGTTACACCTGCTTGCACACTGTACTGTAAGCCTGAAGGGAAACTAGCTGACCTTTGAATTTTTGTTTTATTTAACAAAAAAAAATTTTCTAATGTTTATTTTTGAGAGAGAGAGAGACACAGAGTGTGAGTGGGGGAGGGGCAGAGAGAGAGGGAGACACAGACTCCAAGACAGGACCCAGGCTCTGAGCTGTCGGCACAGGGCCCGACGCGGGCCTCGAACTCACCCACGGGGAGATCGTGACCTGAGTGGAAGTCAGAAGTTTAACCGACTTGAGCCACCCAGGCGCCCCTGACCATCAGATTTTACTGGGATGACTGCATTAAGACAAAACACGTTGCGCAAAATAATCAGCACATTCTGGCCTGTGACTCCCGAAACCCATGAGAAGCTTTTAGTAATCAATTCTGTTTGAAGTTTCTTAGGGAACCTGAGCCTGGCCCCCATTAATTGAAGACATCTGACTGCTCAAGCGCTTGTATGAGCTGGTTTCTCTCTTCACGTCTCTCCTGTAAAACCCCTGCCTGCACCGACACAGGAGGGTGGTTTATTGGGACGTCAGAAGGCCGTGTTCTGGGTTAGCTGACTCTCTCGAATAAAATCACTTTCCTTGTCCCAACACTCTTGTCTCTCTCGTGCAGCGAGCAGATCAGACCTGGGTTCAATAACGAGCCACAGTGATTCCATGATTTTGGGGTAAGTGATTCCCGGCTTTCCCTTTAGAGGAAATGTTTAGTCTCTCTTAAAAAAAAAAAAAAAAAAAAAAAAGTTTAGCATTGAGCAGTTTCTAAATGATGTCAAAAGGAAAGCGAAAGCAAAACTCAACTTTGGTGCAACAGCCGGCTCACCAGTGGCAAACACCACCAGCCATGAGCTGTGGCCATGGCTCAGGTAAGCTCCCTGGAACTTTCTGTTGGTGGCTCTACATTAGGAGGGGGCCTCCTCCGATAAAGGCCTCAGTCTGGCCTTGGGCACAGTTAACCCCAGACCTCAGAAAGGCTTTAAAAGGCGTTTATGGAAAACTCTTTGTTGTTGAAAAGTCCCTTGCCCTGCAGGACGGTGAGGGCTTGGGGCTGAGGCTCCCGTCTGGCACAGGGTGGGGCCCAGGGGCCTCCCGTGGAAGAGCCGTGGGTGGGTGGCTGGGGGCTTTGCCGCCGGGTGGGGTGCATAGGCAGAGGACTTGGGAAGTGAGTGGATCCCCACCCCGCCAGCCTCCGAGCTCGCTCGGTACCTGCTCAGCTCTGTCCTTCCCTCTCTCCCGGGCATGTGTCCTGAATGTCAGCTTTCCTGGCTCTGGATCTCCCGTCCTGTCAACCCTGCCAACACAAAATCCTGGCCCTATTGCCTGGGCAACTGTCTCCTTATTCGGGCAGGGCCCCAGGTCACATTTGATCTGCCACCAGCTACCATGGACAGTTTCTGGGCCCTACCTTATTTAGATATTTAATCTCGGAGTGAAAAATCCCCTTTTGATTCCAACATGGTGACCATCCCTGGCCCTGCCCCGCCCTGGCTGAGAGAGGGGAGTAGGCCCCGCTGATCCTCCAGCCCCTCTCCCATGGAGATTTCCTTTGCCCCCATGGCATGCCAGGCCCTTCACCGGATCCTGGAGGTGAAGGGGGGAGGGGCAGCATACAGGATCCCGCCCCGGGGGGAGGTGCAGACAGGCACAGAGGATGCCAGCGAGACGTGATCCATGCAGAGGGAGGGGGACGTCCTAGGGGCCTGGGGACCCCAGGAGTGGCAGCCGAGCCAGGCTGGGGCCCTGGGGGGCAGCTTCTCGGAGAGGGGTGTCTGGTGTGTGGGGCGAAGGGGAGGAGGGGGGGAGGGGAGGTGATGGGAGACAGACACAGCCATTCAGTCATCCTGGAGGGGGGGCAGAGGGCAAGGAAGGGCTGCTCAGGAGGGCCTGGGAGCCGCTGTCCAAAGGGCATGCCCTTTGCCCTGAGGCCACATGTGCCCTTTGGGAAGGCCACAGTGGGCCTTGGGGAGACTGGATGTGGGGTAGCAGGGACGGGGACAGTCAAGAGGCTGCGAGGTTCGGGGGGAGCCTGGCTGGTTCCTTCAGAGGAGCACGTGACTCTTGATCTCGGGGTCGTGAGTTTGAGCCCCATGTTGTGTGTAGAGATTACTTAAAATAGGGGCGCCTGAGTGACTCAGTCGGTTGAGCGTCCAACTTCGGCTCAGGTCATGATCTCACGGTGCGTGAGTTCGAGCCCCGCGTCGGGCTCTGTCTGATGGCTCGGAGCCCGGAGCCTGCTTCGGGTTCTGTGTCTCCCTCCCCCCTGCCCCTCTCCTGCTCGCACTGTCTCTCTCTCAAAAATAAGTAAACATTTAAAAAAAAAAAAGAGATTACTTAAAATAAATAAAATTTAAAAAGACAAAGGAAAAAAGGAGGCTATGAGGATCTCAGAGGCAGGGACAGCGGCTGCCCTGAACCAAATCGGAGGGTAGGAGATGGACGAGGAAGCGAAGTCGGGAGAGACTTCCAAGGTCAGCGTTGGTTGTTGGATATTGGCAAGAAAAAGATGGTGAAGGTAAACTGACCCCGGGGCTCCGATCGGATGACCTGGAATGAGAGATAGGGGGCTGTCGTTTGCTAAGATCAAGGCCCAGAAAGGGAGACCAACTGAAAAATTCTCAACTCAGAAGCTGTGGCACCCGGGGGGGCGGGACGCTGAGGGGCAGGAAAGAGGCGAGGAGGGGGAGGAAGGCAGATGCCTGGTGTGGCCATGGACTATCAGAGCCAAGAGGTGTGATAAGGACTTGAGGGCCAGTCTGAGAAGCCGGTGACTCACCTGCCCGACTTGGCTGGGGAGGGTGTGGGGCTCTCAGCCTCAGTGAAGGGGTTTTGTTTGGTTTTTTGTTTGTTTTAACGATTTCTTAATGTTTCTTCTCTTTTGTTTCTTTTGAGAGAGAGAGAGGGAGAGAGAGAGCTCAGACAGGAGCAGGGGAGAAAGAGAGAGAAAGGGAGAGAATCCCAAGCAGGCTCTGTGCTCAGCATGGAACCTGACATGGGGCTCGATCCCACGACCCTGGGATCATGACCTGAGCCGAAATCAAGAGTCGACACTCCACCCACTTAGCCACCCGGGCGTGGGGGGGTTTTACACCCCAGTGAAGGGGTTTTACACGCAGCTTGTGACGTCCACACTCTCAGGAGCGCGCGCACAATTCCCCTGCACGTGGGCGTTCACGCCCTCGGTGTTTTTACACGAGCATACCCAACACGAATCTACAAACCCAACACATACAACACACCCAGAGATGTGCATATACACAGAGCACGCAACACACGTGCATATGACATGTGCACACACACACGTGTGCCCATGCACCCCCGTGCAATGCGGGCACACACGTACATAAGAAATAATACACACGCGCTGAATAAATCTCCACTCTCCCATTCCACGGGGTCCTTTTTTCCAAGCTTCCAGCCCCCAGTCGTGGAGAAACCTCTAAAAGAGACAGAAGGCTGAGGCCCCCACGGGGGCTAGGACTTCCTTCCCATTCCAGGCTCTGACCCGGTGATGAGTATCGGCAAGGGAGTGGGGGGATCCTCAGGCCAAGCTACGGGTCTCTGGAAATATAATTTCCAAAATATTTGTTAACATAATGAGAGCAACCAGGGGCAGCCGGGTGGCTCAGTCGGTTGAGCGTCCGACTTCGGCTCAGGTCACGGTCTCGCGGTTCATGGGTTCGAGCCCCGCGTCGGGCTCTATGCTGACCACTCAGAGCCTGGAGCCTGCTTCGGATTCTGTGTCTCCTTCTCTCTCTCTCTCTCTCTCTCTGCCCCTCCCCCCACCTCACAAAAATAAACAAAGATTTTTTAAAATTCCAAAAAAAAAAAAAAAAACCCAAAAAAACATAACGAGAGGAACTGAGAAAAGAGCTTAACCGGGGAAACCTGAGTTGGTTTCTTCCTGAGGAGCGCTTGAACATGCCCGTCCTGTTTGAGTAATCGAGCGGGGTCCCATGGGTCCGGGAGCAGGGAAGGCAAGCAGAATGCACGTTCCAAGGACAGGGAGGGAGTGGGGAGCCTCTGACCGCTGCCGTCCAGGTCACGGGTCAGCGGTGGTCATATCCTCTGGATGACCTGGCCCGACACCAATATTGGTTGTCAAATGGAGATCATCACCTTAAAAGTTAAAAAGGGGAGTAGTAAGTAATATCTGAAAAGTCGCACAGTGTGTGCCTCGCAGTGGGTGCTAAGATAAACTTGATCTCTTTCAGAAATGCACAAGGGCGCAAAGATGAATTATAAACGTTTGACTATCATTGTCTATAATGGCGAGATTTTTGAACAACCTCAATGCTCAGCAACCAGGGCTTGGTCAGATAGCCGATATATATCCGTGTAATGGGATACGATGACACTGGCACAAGCAGCCGTGACATTCGGTGTCTTGAAAAAAATACCCACAGCTTGTGAAGTAAAAAGAACCAAATCTGGGGCCCCTCCGGTCCCATCTGTGAAAAGACAAACACCAACACCTCGATGGGGTGCTCCCCTCGGCCTTCTTCCTCGCCCCGCCCCTTCTCTGCCTCCGTCTTGGCTTCCCCAGTGGCTCCCCGTGACGTGTCTCCGACTCCAGGTGACCTCCTGGGGGCCAGCTTCTCCATCATCTGCTCCGTTCTGAGCAGCAAGGCGGTGGTGAGACTAGAGCTCCTGCGGGACGTGGTGGGGCACTGCCGCTATAGGGTCAACAACCGCTTGGACCCCAAGTACAAACCACGGCCTGTGAACGTGATCATCTATTCTGCGAAGAAGAAGATTGGTGAGGAGATGGAGTACAGGCTTCTGGGCAAGAACTGTGAGCATTTTGTCACCGATCTGAGATACGGTGTGCCCCACAGCAGGCAGGTAAGACCCTCTTTGGGGCCAGCCCTCTCCCCCTGGAGGTCTGCTGCGGGGCTGGGGGTGACCAGGCTGTGTGGCCAGAGGGGAGCCTCACCACGACCCACCGGCTGGGAGTCGGGCCGTCCGAGCTCAAATCTCGGATCCGCTTCTGATCTGCTGAGGGTCTTTGGACACGTCGCTGTCTCTCTGGTCCTCAGTTTCCCCATGTGTAGGAGGAGTTGGATGGAGGACCTCTGGAGGCCTGCCAGTCTGACCTTCTAGGATCCTCTGCCTCTAAAGGTAGATCGTGATGCCCCCACCGGTCGTCAGGAAGAGTCTGGGCCAACCCAGCACCGTGACTCGTCTCCGAAAAAGAGCACACAGGCAGGGGGTGTGCTCAAGGTCCACGGGCCTATGTAATGGCTCAAGCACTTGTCTATGTAAGACCCGGGGCACAGGGTCTACCCCCACCCCTTCAGTCTTCCGCGTTTGTTGTCTCAAAACACACAGCTGATAAGTGGCAGAGGTGGGATTCGAACCCCAGCAGTCCTTCTCTGGAGTCTCTGCTCCCTTCCTTCGTACAGCGGCACCTCCGGGGCTCCAGGCCCAGTTGACTGGGTGGACGGGGGCCCCTGGATGAGACGAGGATAAGGACGGGAGGAGCAGGTTTGAGAAGGGAAATCCAGAATTTGGATGTGGTGGTGGGTGGCCAGTTAGACCTCCAGGTGGAGATGTTGAGTCACAGGTGGACCTAGGAGCCTGGCGTTCAGGGCCGAGGTGGGGCTGGGCATAGAAGTTTCCAGGCTGCACTTGGCAACCATGCACAGTGAACCCGAAGTACGCTGCCCGTGGCCCTAGTCTCCTGAAGTCTCTCCTCAGCTTTTGGCACAGCCCTCCCTCCGCAGGGGTGTAGCCCCGACTGCAGAGCCGTTCCCAGGCTCAGCCCCAGAGCCCGGGCTCTGGGAAACCAGGCACAAAGCCTCCTCCCTCCCCACTCAGAGTCAGGAACAAATGTCCTCACCCAGCACGCTCACACGAAAGGATCCCATCCGCCCATCCTGCCAGGTGTCAGGACAAACCCTGACAAGCTCACCAGTAAGAAGTGTTCACAACCCCATCTCCCGGGGCCCCTCTGACTCATCCAGCATCTTCCTGGGCTGGCCAGCTCAGAGGGCAGGAGGATGAGGAGACTCCAGGCCCTTGGAAGGGAGGGAGAACTGGCCTGCCTTTGCGATGGATGTTGAACATGGGCTATTCACTTTCAGGTGGAACATACCCTGATTGGAGGAGGGGTGTCCCTGGGACTCGGCATTCTGGGCATGGTTGGCTACTCGCTTGTGAAGACATGATCCCAAAAGCAATGACAGCCCGAAGGAGCCCCAAATCCTTCAGCTGCAGAGACCAGTGGAGACACCCCATGGCTCCTCTGTCTACCGGACCCTCAACCTCCGGCAACCTGTCGTTCTGTCTCTCCCTCTCCCTCTCTCACTGGCTGAAGGATGGGCTAATTGTGCCAAGACCAACGAATCAAGTAAATGTATCTTCAAGAAGGACTTCCACTATATTTTTGCAGACTTCTGAACCAGAAAGGAGGGAAGGAACATTACTTCGACACCTGTTGGGTTCTCCCCGCAATTTCTAGCTGAGTGACCTTGAGAAAATCTCTGGACTCCCAGAGCTTCAGTCCCCCTTCTCTGGGACGGGGATAAGGATTACATAAGGCAAGGTGATGTGGAGAAGACTCCTGATGTCTGGTAACCAGCAGATATTCAACGGGGGTCTACATCGCTCCATGGAGACTCAACATTGTTGTCACGAGACATCGTTCATTTTACTGTCGGGGTGCAAAAGTGCCCCAACAACTCAGTTATGTCCTGGCACAGCCACACCTCCTGGTGCGTAAATATTTCCCAACACCTTTCCGAGTACCTTCTTCATCCAGCCTTCCTTTCAGTTTTCCTTTTCAACCCCAGGGCCTAGTCTTCACCCACCTGGGACTGCCAGACGGAAGTATGTTAACTTTCCATGCCGACGTTGCCATGGCTCAAGCTGCCCGTGGGTTGAATGGTGAAAACTCGCCACCTCAATCTTTAGGGCAGTGAAACTCTGAATGAGACCATAGCGACGGGTACATATCATTACACGTTCGTCCAAACCCATAGAATGCACAACACCAAGGGTGAACCCAAAGGTAAAGTGTGGATTTGGAGGGATTGCCGTGTGTCAATGCCGTTCGTCCGTTGTAACCCACATGGGTCCTCTGGGGAGGGATGTTGATGGTGGGAGAGGCTGTGCCTGGGGGAGAACAAGGGGTGTATGGGAAATCTTTACCTTCTTCTCAATCTTGCCGTGAATCTAAAAAGTCTCTAAAAAATAAACTCTCTAAAAAAAAAAAAAATTAATCTCCTCTGAGTATCCCTCCGTTACTTCCCAGCAAGCCCTCGGTGCGGTCTCAGAAGCTCCATGGTCTCTTGCTTCCTCAGCCAGCCTCTGCCGCCGGTGACCCTGATGAATGGCCACTCCATGGTGGTCACCGCAGCCACTCCCCCTCTGGCTTGAGCACTAAGGATGTCACCCTCCCCTGGGCTGTACCCTTCAAGGATGTGAAAGCTGGTGGGTTCCTTAATCCCCCCGTGCTGCAGAGACCAGGCTGGTGCTAATCACAAGACCCCCCCGCCCCCTATAAAACGCAGGGCTCTCAGAAGGTTGAAGGTTCAAGAACAGAGAGTAACACGCAGTTGCTACTATCAAAGGGGGCCCCGCTCACACTGCCAGGCTGGACTATCCGCCCCCATCCGAGGGTTCCAGAAGGGTCCATGCCTGCCGCACTCTGGTCAGAGGGCCCCACTGCCCTGTACAGAGTCTGGGCCCAAATGGGAGGCCCAGAGAGAGGGGCAGAGGCTTCCTTACTCCTTGTTGTCTAAGACTCGCCTCCCTGGACCTCGTTTCCTGTCAGGATCAATTGTTGCACCAAAATGGACAGTGGAAGTTTCCAGGCCCTTCCAGGGTGGGCTTGGCCTACGTGACCAAGTCATATCCCCGTTAGTGGTCTTGGGTGTCCACGTATCTGCCCTTTACGGCAATTGTCACCGTGGGGACTGAACACTGATCCACGTGGTTCCTTTACTAATATCCCTCCGTCTATCAGAACTGCAAGGACCCCCAAGAGGTAGGACTGTGTGAGCTCGTTACAGTGGGACCCCAGCATTCATCACAATGCCTGGTGTACTGCCGGGGCTCAATAAAAAGTTGTTTACTTCATAAGTTCACTACTACATGGGAGAATACAATTATTATTCTCTGCAGTCGAGAGAAAAACTGATATGACAAAAAGCTGCAACCCAAACCAAAAAAAGCGTGTTGCCATCAAGTTTTAAAATGTAACGGACCATTGGGGCACCTGGGTGGCTCAGTCAGTTAAGCATTCAACTTTGGCATCCAACTTCCGCTCCTCCAGCTCTGATCTCACGGTTCGTGGGTTCGAGCCCCGCGTCGGGCTCTGTGCGGACAGCTCAGAGCCTGGAGCCTGCTTCGGATTCTGTGTCTCCTTCTCTCTCTGCCCCTCTCCCACTTGTGCTCTGTCGCTCAAAAATAAATAAACATTGAAAAAAAAATTTTAAATATAATGGACCAGGGGCTCCCAGGTGGCTCAGTCGGTTGAGGGTCCGACTCTTGATTTTGGCTCAGGTCATGATCCTGGGGCCATGGGATAGAGCCCTGTGTCCATGCTAAGAGTGGAGCCTGCTTGGGATTCTCTCTCTCTCTCTCTTTCTCTCTGTCTCCCCTTCCCTCTCCATCTGCCCCTTTCCCCTGCTGGTACACGCTCTGTCTCAAAAAATTAAAAAAATAAAAATTAAAATAAAATAAAATATACTGGACCAGGCTCCTACCCTCTAGACTGACTTCCATAAACCGGATTCCAATAAAATGTAAAATATATATATAATTAACAAAAGCATACTTTATTTTCATATGATAAGCTGACAAAATGGTTGCACTCGCTCTGGACAGTCCTTGTTCTCAGCAGAACTGTTGTTAAGGACTATAACTCGCTTTAGAGACTATGCATATATTCACCGACTGTGTGTCAGCCCAAGAAAAGTTTAACAAAACTGAGGAATGGGTGCTGAAGAAACAAGGATTCTGGAGCCTGCAGGGCATGACTCGGATTCTCCTTTAATGTCATTCTGTCACTTTGGCAAGCCAGCGTCTCCGTCGTCACCCCCCACCGCTGGGGAAAGGCTGGCAGGACAGATGAAAGTCCCCACTGCTTCCCCTCTGGCCTCGTGGATGTCTGGGTGTTTTCCTCTGTGTGCCTCCACCAGAATCACCAGAATTTTCTAAAGGCGGTTGGGATCCGGGATGACGGAGACATAGGAGGACAAGGGAACTCTCAGGACCGCCAGCCGGCTGGATGTACCACAGAGCCATCCTCCAGGGGAATGACCCTGTGCTGCCTGGGGTGAGGGGACAGCTTGCCGGGGTGACAGCAGCACCAAGAGCACCTAGTGACCCTTGGCAGTCCCTCTGCTGTGGGGAAGGGCCATTGTCCCGTCTTGTGGCTGGTCACCTGGAGAGCTGTCTCCCATCATCTCTCTGCAGGTTTTGGGGCAGTTCCCCTAACCCCAGTCTGTTTCTCTCTGCCTATCCTGGTACCTGGAATTTGCCACAGTGAATTCAGTTTTTAGCATTTGCCTTCCCAGACAGCATTCGCATCCAATCTCTTTTGAAGCCATTGGTATCTTAGTAAAAAGTGGTCCTGTGGCGGCCTTCAGCTCTCTGGAAGGACCTGGAAGAATCAGGACTTAGGGCGGGTAAGTCTTGGTGTGAGAGTGTGAGGGTGTGTAGCCTTGAACCGGGGCTGTTATAGGGGGAGGAGAGTGTTCTTTAAAAGAAAACAAGACAACGGCACGCCTGGGTGGCTCAGTCGGTTGAGTGTCCCAATTCCACTCGGGTCGTGATCTCACCGTTCGTGATCTCACCTGCTTCGTATTCTGTGTCTCCCTCTCTCTCTGCTCCTCCCCTGCTCACACGCTGTCTCTCTCTCAAAAATAAATAAAGATTAAAAAAAAATTTTTTTTTAAAGAAACAAACAGGGTGGGGAGGCAGTAGGGAGTCAGGAAAGAGGGATGCTGAAGAGGGAGGGGGGAGACTTGAAAGCTTCCCAGTTTCCCAGGGAACACCTTGCACGCTACAGGGCAGGAAGGTCAGTCCTGCTCTGGGGGCTTCTGGAAGGCACACGGGAGTCAGAAGGCTGGGTGGCCGCCCTCCGGGAGAGGCTGGTGGGGAAAGGAGATGGGAGGCCAGGGTTGTGGGTTTCCCCTCGGCCCTTCCGCTCAGCCAGACCCTCAGGGCGAATGCTGGCATCCTCAGACTGCAATCTACACCCTCGCTGTTTGCTTTGCTCTCTGGGCAGCTCTTCCTTGAGACTTTTCCAGGAAAAGGCCATGCTCAGCCCCGATGCACATTCTCCAGCTGCCTGAAAAACAAAAGAGAGAGAAGCTAGTTTCCCCTCCTCCTCTTGGCCCCGCCCAACAAGAACTCCCCAGGAGATATTAATGAGGAAACCGAGGCCCAGGGGCACCGGGCTGGCATTCTGGCTGAATGAGATGGACACATGAACTGTCTTCATGTCTGATGACCCGATGTTTTCCGAACTAGCGCACTGAATCCTGGAAATGGTTTTTCCTTGGAAAAACTAAGGACGTGGTAATCAGCCCAACAGGGCCTGGCGATGATGTCTCGTCGGTGAAGTGAGTGCTTATTCGTGGGAGGCGAACTGGCTAAAATACTTCGACCCGCCCCGCCCCTGGCAGGAGCACAGTGCGAGAGAGAAGCCCGGAGCCTGTCTCTTTAGGGATGGCATCTGAAGCTTGATTCCTAAACTCGCCTGTGCCCCACCTCCGGGGTGGGGGGGGGCGGATTTCTGGTTGCCTGATGCTGGCCATGCAGGCACCAGGACCCCGCCTTGAGTGAGCCTTTCATGCAAGGCGTGGGCACAGCACGTGACAGAATGGTGGGTTCATGCTGCTTCCAGAACAGGCTGGATGAAGGGCTCCGTGCCTCCTCGGCGAACGCGTGTTTAATCAATACTGAGGTGTGTGATGTGCTCAGCTTTTGTTATACCACGAGGGGGAGGCCTGGGGAAGTGGCTAACAGTCAGACATTTCCCTGGCTACCATTATTCACCAGTGGAAACCGGAAGAACTGTGCAGGAAAGCGACAGCTCAGCTGATCTGCCATAGTGGGGGCCAGGCTCTGGCTCACAGAACTGGTTCTGGGCCCACAGGAGGCCCCTCACGGCCCTTCCTCTTCACGTGGTAGGCCCTCAGCACAGACAGGGGGTCTGGCCAGGTGGGGCTGGAGGGACAGAGCCTTTCTTCTTCTTTCTCAGTGCTCCTGACGATGAAATGGACATCTGTCCTGAGACATGAAAAACATAATCACAATAAGTAAGGGGCGCCTGGCGGGGCTCAGCCCGTTAAGCGGAGGACTCTTGATTTCAGCTCAGGTCATGATCTCGCGGTTTGTGGGTTCAAGCCCGGCTTTGGGCTCTGCTGACAGTGCGGAGCCTGCTCCGGATTCTCTCTCTCTCTGCCCCTCCCCCCCCCCCCACGCTCTCTCTTTCTCTCTCAAAATAAATAAATATTTAAATGAATGAATGAATGAGTTGGAATCAAATATTTTATTTTCCAAAGAGTAGTGGGGTTGGGGAATCAGATCTTAGGAGAGATGTGAGCGCCAGCCTGTCATTCCAGTCAACGAATGTCCCCTGGGTCAACACCCGGATTCCCAGCAGAGGTCCCCGCCCTCCCCACCAGGGCACTGGCTCCGCCCCCTCCCCCTGGGGCTAACCGCCTCTGGCCAGTCCCTCCCAGGTCAATTCACTCTGTGGTCAGCTTTGAGCTGGGTGACCCCGCCCCTGCGGGCAGAGCTGATTGGCCTAATGAGATCACCTGACCCAGCGGCGGCCAATCAGCAGGCTGAGCCAAGAGGGGCGCAGAGCCCCCCTCCCGCCCCCGCACTCTCTTTTTGGGAACGCGTTGCGGTTCACAGGCAGAGGTGGGCAGAGGTGGAGCTGGGGTGACGGGAGAAGAGGAGCCCCGGAAGGAGTGTGGGGCGGGGAGGGGGTTGCTGCGCAGGACAAGCCCAAGTGGAGAGGAAGCAGAAGCGCTGGGGACGTGGAAGCGACGACGCAGAGGAAGGATGCGGAGAGCACAGAGAGCGGTACGAATCGGTCCCCGGAAGGGCGAGGAGCCGGGAGCAGCAGGATCGGGGAGCCTTCCCTCCCTGGCGTCACATTCGTGGCCGAGAGTCTTGGACGCAATTCCGGCTGCTGAGATCCCAGGCCCTGGCAGGCCCGTGGTTCCTGTTTTTATCCATCGTGGGTGTGCCTCCCTCCCCGTCGTGTGTCCTCACAGCATAAAAAAGAATACAGGCCTCCTGTGAGCTGTGAATGGCCAGGGCGCACCTCGCCGCAGGGGTGGGGGGGGGGGGTGCTTCAACAGAGGACATTTACATCTCATAGTTCCGGATGCTGAAAATTTCAAGATTGAGGTGCAGGCGGACCCAGTTCCTGCTCAAAACCTTCTTCTTGGCTTGCCCGTGGCCACCTACCCACTGTGTCCTCACATTGGAGGTGTGAAAAGAACTCTGGTCTCTCTTCTTACAAGGTCAATAACTCCATTGGGGGGGACCCCACCCCCCCATGACCTCATCTAATCCTGATCACTTCCCTAAGGCCCACTTCCAAATATATCGCATTGGGGGTTTAAACCTTCAACATGAATTGTAGGGGAATACAACCATGCAACCCATAACAGAGCCAGTTGTGTCTTTAATTTTTTTTTTTTCCAACGTTTTTTATTTATTTTTGGGACAGAGAAAGACAGAGCATGAACGGGGGAGGGGCAGAGAGAGAGGGAGACACAGAATCGGAAGCAGGCTCCAGGCTCTGAGCCATCAGCCCAGAGCCTGATGCGGGGCTCGAACTCACGGATCGCGAGATCGTGACCTGGCTGAAGTCGGACGCTTAACCGACTGCGCCACCCAGGCGCCCCCAGTTGTGTCTTTAATAGATGCTACATGAGGCTGCATGTCCCCAAACGAAATCTTCCTGTGCTTTCATTTAGCTTTGCTAAAACAGGCCTAAAGGGTCACGAAACAGAATGAAATCAATAGACCAAACGCCACGGCTGCTGGCCAGGCAACGTTTGCTCCATAGTCACCGGATACCCGGAGGGACAGTTCCGTTCAGCTCGTTGTTGTTTCCGCTTGCTTCTGGCCCGCAGAATCCTCACGAAGACCGTGGCAGCCAGGAGAGCCGCTTGTATGGTCTTGACCGCATCAGGGATCTGCAACGGAAGAGAAAAGGGGTCACGCTCAACATCGGGGGGAAGGGGGGGGCCTGACCACGGAAACACACACCCAGAACCCGCATCTCAGGAAAGCCCCTTGTGGCATTTATCCTCGCTGACAAAACCACAGACGCAACAAACGTCAGCAGGGAGGGGGGGCGGATACTAAAAGCTCAGGCGAACCAAGAAGTTAGCCTGGTGGGTATTGACAGCATAATAAAGCCCCAAGGGGTGGCTGTGGAAAGACAGAATGACAGTGTCTGATGTTCTAGGTCAGGGGCGATGTTCTAGGTCAGGGGCGATGTTCTAGGTCAGGGCTGGCCTCGAAGCAAGTATAAAACTGGAGAAACCACCCTCTGAGGGCAGAGAGCTTGTCTGGATTGCCCTCCGTGTTCCAGGAACTCAGCCCGCCCCCAGGCACTCAGAAGGTGTTCGTGATTTATCTGCTGAACAACTGTCTTGACTCCCAAGGAGCACTAAGCTCTGCATTTATGAAATAAGATGGCCTCACTTGTGCACTGATAGCAAAAGGGCTCTGGGAAAGGAAGCGGATCCTCTGAAAACACGCCATGAGGCGACAGGGCCATGAGCATGATCCCTGAGGGTCGGTGTACCCAGCGTGGCTGGTGGGAGCCCGGGGACCCACCCCCTGCCCACGTCCCTGTGTCGGTGAGACCGGTGGAGGAGAAAGGAGCGAGAGGGAGGAAGGAAGGCAAGGTAATGAGCGACCTGCAGGGGAAGGAGTTCAGAAAGAGGCACCAGAGCGAGAGACACACGATGTAAGTGAGGTGGGTCCCTCCTGCCCTCTTGAGCTCTGACCTCCCAGAAGCGCGGCAGAGGGGACAACCACTCTCAAAAAGTTGGGGTCTCCCAGATTGATCGCTGAAGCTTCCGCACAGCCTTCGGGTGTGCTTCTAGATGCTTCTAGATGCCCGTCTCTATCCCTCTTCTCCCACCCCCTGCCACCACCCCTCCTGGACAGAGGCAGGTCTGCCCTCCTCAGCTCAAAGGAGCAAGGGACCATCAACAGGGTCACTCCTGGCCACCCTGAAGCATTCCCGCTGTGCCCCAAGGCCACCAACAGCGCCTCAGTTAACAGCCTGGGCTCCTCATTTCCAGAAGGTAAGGCTTCTCCTTGCCCATCCCCCTTCCCCCAGAGGCCTTCTCCTCCTTTCCGAGAGAAGAGCTTAGACCTCACCCATCTTGCATCTGTAGCGCACAGCCTGAGGTGTGAACGCTCCTGGATGCCAGTAGGGAAGATTAACTAATGCGCTGTCCTACCCAGGCAGGACTTCTGGAAGAACTATGTAACCCCAAACCCACCTCCAAGGAGGCGGCTCACACCGTTCCCTCTGCCCGTCCTCCTTATCGCTCTACTTCCTGGTCAATCTCCAACTCACTTTCCAGTTTTAGATTAATCGAAAGAATTAAAATCAGACTCGCCTCAGGCATGACCTTGCACGAAGCCTGGCTAGACCAGAGCTTTTGGAGCAGAACACCTCTGGGTGCAAACCCCGCCTCTGCACAGTGGCTGTCCTGGACGAGAGACTCAATACCTAGTTGCTGAGTGAGTTTGGACTAGCTACTTACACGCGGTAAGCCTCAGTTTCCCCATCTGTAAAGTGGGATTGGTAACACCCGCGTCTGGGGCTGTGGTAAGGGTCTCGGGGCCTAGTGGCCAGGGAGGGCTTGACAAACAAGCTGACATTCATGGCCGTGACTCACGTCCTTCGCCGTCACCGCCCCCCACCATCAGTCTGCGGGGCTGGCTTGTGGGTCTCCACACCCTGGTCCCCTCCCGGACTGTAACATCCTTGGGGCCAGGGATTCTGTCTCTGTTATTTTTGTCTTATTCATGCCCCTGTCTCCGCCCAAGCCCGGCCCACCCTGACACCCAGCCGCTGTCAGCTGAGGGAATGGCCTGGCTCCTGGACGGGGACACAGGCTGGGGACGCACCTGATCGCTGCGGGCGACTCCGTAGCGCAGCTCGTTCACAAAGTGCTCGCGGTTCTCACAGGGCAGCGAATAGGGCAGCTCCTGGCCCACCAGCTGCTCCGCCCGCTGGACGATTTTGCCGGGAGGCAGCGGCGAGTACTTGTCATCGTGTTTGTTATTGACGTGGTACCTGTCTCTCCCGACCACGTCATTCCAGCAGCGGCTTCTCCGTCACGGCCTTCTCAGTCAGGGTGGACGAGGTGCGGCCGCACCAGCTCCCACAATTTCACCCGAGATTCACAAAGAGGAGACGGTGACTTCAGCCCTGGGCTCAGAGCCCGCCCCAAGCAGGCAGCCCCGTTGCCCTCGGCCTCATCGGTAAGGATGAACTAGGGCCAACCTGCCTGGCCTTGAACTCCGAAACAGGCCAGGCCCATGCCTGGGTGACTTTGGAGAAGTCACCAGGAGTCCCCGGGCGCTGGTTTCCTCACTTCTAAAGCAAAGGAACGTGAGTTCCTCTAAAGGATCACGTGAGCTCAGATGCCCCCGGAAGAGTGGAACAGGAGTCAAGCAGAGGGGTGCAGGGCGAAGGGAGGGGACAGAAGACACTCAGGTCCTCCTCCCGTCCTCCCCTCACGTGCCCGTGGCCTAGAGACCGTCACCGAGCCCCCCTGAGCCGCAGCTGTGTGGCCCCAGCAGGCTAACGTGGCATTTTGAAATAGTAAGAAAGGAAGCAGCTGAACAAGACGGAGGCCCGACCTGGGAATCAGGGCCCCAGACCGCAGCCCCGGCCCATTCACCAGGCCTCGAGCAGGTGCCTCCTCTTTTTGCCAGCTTTACCATTTACAGACTGAAGGGGTGGGGCCGGGCAAGTGTCCACACTCGCTCAGCTCAACGTTGTCCAGAAGGAAAGAGAGGTTGGTTGGGCACCGGGCTCTTCCTGAGCACCTCTTCATAACTTTCCTCCACCACCAGGAGGCAGGGCTTCCTGCCGGCTCTCCAGGCTGCGGTGAGCAGGGTGAGCAGGGGACCCAGGATGCACACGGGTTCTGTGTAGCTGGGAGACCTGCGCTCCTTCCATTACACTCTGCGGCCAGTTGTAAACTACTCGAAGGAAGTAGCTGCCTTTTACTCTCGTCTGCCCCTCCAGAACCACAGACGCATAGGGGATTGGACCTGGGGAGTGACGTCCCTCAAATACAATGGGGTGGGTGGAAGTGAACCCCGTCATCTAATGGAATAAAGGTGCACGGTGTCTCCAGGAACCTCCTGCTAAGGAGGAATCACAGTTGACGTACAGAGCAGGGAAGAACACGCAGCGAATTGTCACAGAGGGCCTCTTAGTGCCAGACACTCGCGAACACCCCCATACACGCACGACTGATCACACCTCACCCCTGGTGCTTAAACAGAGAAACTGTCCTGGGGCGCCTGGGTGGCTCGGTGGGTGAGGCATCCGACTTCGGCCAAGTCCAGCTTGTTACCGTCTTTGTTTTAAAGTCTGTTTTGTCCAATATAAGTAGTGCTTTCTTTTCACATCCATTGGTATAATAAATGTTTCGCTGGCCTCTCACTTTCAATCTGCAGGTGCTTTTAGGTCTGAAATGAGTCTCTTACAGGCAGCATATAAATGGGCCTTCCTTTTTTATCTGTTCCATCATCCTATGTCTTTTGATTGGAGAATCTAGTCCATTTACATTTGAAGTAAGTACTGAGAGGTATGTATTTATTGCCATTTTGTCATTTGTTTTATGGTTGTATTTGTAGTTCTTCTCTGTTCCTTTCTCCCTTGCTTTCTTCTCTCATGATTAGTCGGCTTCTTTTAGTAATATACTTGGATTCTTTCTCTTTATTTTTTGCGTATCTATTACTGATTTTTGATTTGTGATTACCTTTAGCTTTGTATATGACATCTTCTGCATATAGCATAAGTTGACGGTCACTTAAATTTAAACCCATTCTTACTCCTCTCCTCCTCATATTTTAGGTATATGGTGCTATACTTTACATCCTTTTATTTTGTTAGTGCCTTGATTGATTTTTACAGATATACTTATTTTTACTGCTTTTATTCTTCCTACTTTTACACTCCTACTTATGGTCTTTCCTTCCCACTCAAAGAGCCCCCTCTAACATTTCTTGTAGGGCTGGTTTAGTGGCCATGAATTCCCTTAACTTTTGTTTGTCTGGGAAACTCTTCATCTCTTCCATTCTGAATGATAGCCTTGCTGGATAGAGTATTCTTGGCTGCAGATTTTTTTCCTTTCAGCACTGTGAATATATTGTGCACTCCCCTCTAGCCTGCAAAGTTTCTGCTGAAAAATAAGCAGATAGCCTTGTAAGTAACTGTTTTCTTTCTTTCTTTCTTTTTTTAAGTTTATTTATTTATTTTGAGAGAGACAGAAACAGCATGAGCAGGGGAGGGGCAGAGAAAGAGACGGAGAGAGAGAATCCCAAGTAGGATCTGTACTGTCAGCACAGAGCCCGATGTAGGACTTGAACCCACAAATGTGAGATCATGACCTGAGCCAAAACCAAGAGTCACGTTCTTAACCGACTGAGCAACCCAGGCATCCCTGTAACTGCTTTCTTTTCTCTTGCTACTTTTAAAATTCTTTGTTACTACTTTTTGCCATTTTAATTACTATGTGCTTTTTCTTTTAAGTTTATTTATTTTGAGAGAGAAGGAGAGAGAGCATGGGTGGGGGAGGAGCAGAGAGAGAGAGAGAGAGAGAGAGAGAGAGAGACCTGAGTAGGTTCCACGCTGTCAGCGCAGAGCCCAACACGGCACTCAGTCCCACAAACCATGAGATCATGACCAGAGCTGAAATCAAGAGTCAGACACTTAACCAACTGAGCCACCCAGGCAACCTGATTACTATGTGTCTTTGTGTGGACCTCCTTGGGTTGATTTTGTTGGGGGATCTCTGTGCCTCCTAGATCCAGATTTGTTTCCTTGCCCAAACTCAGGAAGTTTTCAGCAATTATTTCTTCAAGTAAGCTTTCTGCCCCCTTTTCTCTCTCTTCTTCTGAGATCCCTAAAAGTGAATGCTATTACATTTGATGGGGTCACTGAGTTCCCTGAGTCCATTCTCATTGTGAATAATTTTTTTTCTCTTACCTGCCCACCTTGATTACTTTCCATTACTCTGTCCTCTGGGTCACTGATTTGTTCTTCTGCTTCCTCTAGCCTACTATTTATTCTATCTATTGTATTTTTAGTTTCATTTATTATGTTCTTTATCTCTGATTGGTTCTTTTTCATCTCTTTATTAAGGGTCTCACTGACGTCCTCTACTCTTTTTTCAAATCTACAGCTGAGTAGTTTTAACAAAGGATTGAAGATTTTGGTTCACAGTGGTCCATATATCTACTGCTGGGTGATAAGGGAAGGCCTTACTGAGTTGAGCACAGAACCCAAGAAAGTGGGCGAGTAAGTTCTGCAGCTATATCTGGGGGTGGGTGGGTGGGGAGTAGTGGTGTAGGAGACGGGGCAGCAAGACGACCTGGGGTGGAGGGTGCTTGGCAGGACTGAGGAGCAGCAAGGAGGCCAGTGGCTGGGACTGGGAAGTGTGACAGGAGGAGGCTTAGCGATGACGTCAGCGAGGCATTTAGGTCCTGCTGATGCTCGGCTTGTGCAAGGGCTCGGGCTCTTCCTCTGGGGGAGGTGGGAGCCGTGTGTTGAGCAGAGTAGTGATGTTATGTGAGCAGAGGGTCGCTCTGGCTGCTGCATTTGGGATAGATTTTTAGGGACAGGCGTGCATTCAGTGAGGCCGGTTGTGAAGCTGTTGTAAGAATCCAGGATGAGGGTTAATAAGTCCGTGTTTGTAAAATGCGTAGCTTTGTGTGCCTGGAAAAGAGTATGTGCTTAATAACTGCAAGCCATTATTTATCATTACTGTCACTACCTACGGTTAATTACTCGCGGTCTTCTATTCTCCACGCAGCGGTCCTTCTATGTTCGTCCTGTAAAATACCGTCCCGTGGCGACTCCAGAGTGGAATGCAGTTCTTAGCATGACTTTCTGATTCCACCTGTCCCATTGACATCCAAGAAAACGCATCAGCATACAAAGGAATGAAGGTGTCATTTACTATGGGGATTACCTGGAGTTAGTTCTAATTTATAGTCCTGTAAAAAGCAAAGAACATCCTTCCTCAACCTTGGCCTGTACCTGGTGACCGGTGTTTCCGCACCGGGGCCGCGACTCAGTGGTTGAGAGCTGTTGTTCTTAAACGCGTCTGTCAAAACGAGTTCGACACCTTTTCCCCTGAAACGGATTCCTCTCTAGACTCCTGCCTTCCGCACACGTTTCTGAATGTCTACCTCGTGTGAGGCGGTGCACCCAGTGCTGTAGACACAGTAATGCTTGAGGCAGACGTCATTGTGCATGGATTGTGTCATCCGGTCAGCGAGAGGTCATAAATGAGTAGGCGTGGGTGACGGGTGAGGGCTGCTGTAGCCAAGGACCGCAAACGAGGGGGCTCACACAACACAAAATTATTGGGTCACGGTTCTGGAGTCTGGAAGTAGAAGTCCAGCTGTCCACAGGGCCACGCCCTCTCTGAGCCTGTGGGGAAGAGTCCGTTCCTGCCTCTTCCTCGCTTCTGGCCGTCCTCGGCATTCCTTGGCTTTGTAGACTTTCGGTCTCTGCCCCTGTCTTCCCTCCGTGTGTCTGTTTGTCTTCACCTTGCATTCTTCCCCGTGTCTGTATTACTTTTTCTCATAAGGACCCCAGTCATATTGGCTTAGGGCCCACGCCAATGACCTCGTCTTAACGTGATCACCTCTGTGAAGACCCCGTTTCCAGTAGCGTTTCCTGGTGGAGATGCTTTCTTTACTCTATGCCGTCTTCATAGAGGCTGAATTTAGCTCTATAAATTAGTGTATGATATCTATCACTGTAGTAAGTTCTTTATTTTTTTTTTAATTTTTTAATGTTTATTTATTACTGAGAGACAGAACATGAGCAGGGGTGGGGTGGAGAGAGAGGGGGACACAGAATCTGAAACAGGCTCCAGGCTCTGAGCTGTCAGCACAGAGCCCGACATGGGGCTCGAACTCATGCTCGAACTCATGAGCTGTGAGATCATGACCTGAGCTGAAGTCGGATGCTCAACCGACTGAGCCACCCAGGCGCCCCCGCGACTCTGTACCTTTTAACCCCCTTCACCCATCTAGCCTGCTCCACACTCCCTCTGGCAACCAACTATTTGCTCTTTGTATCCGTCAGCCTGGTTTTTTGTTTCATTTTGGTTTTGTTTTGTTTGTGGTTTGATTTGGTTTGGTCTTAGAATCCACGTGTGAATGAGATCACACAGTAATTTTCTTTCTCTGCCTGATTTATTTCACTTAGTGTCATACCCTCAATGTCTACCCATGTTGTTGGAAATAAGCAAGATTTCCTTCTTTTTATTATTCTTTCTTGGAATAAATACCCCAACATGGATTTGCTGGATATGGTAGTTCTATTTCTAATTTTTTGATGAATCTTCATATTGTCTTCTGTAGTGGCTGCACCAACTAAATTCTCACCGACAGTGCGCGAGGACTTCCTTTTCTCCGCATCCTCACCAACACTCGCTATTTCTTTTCTGTCTGATACCAGCAAAATTCTGACAGGTGTGGGGTGATACAGCAGAGAGAGAGAGAGAGAGAGGGAATCCCAAATAGGCTCTGCACTGAGCGCGGAGTTCCCCAGTGCAAGACTCGATCTCACAACCCTGGGATCATGACCCAAGCTGAAATCAAGAGTTGGACACTCAACTGACTGAGCCGCCCTGGTGCCCTTCGCCGAGTGCTTTTTCATGCATTTGTTGGCCATCTGTTTGCCTTCTATCTTCTTAAACTGGATGATTAACTTATTAATTTGCACTTTTCTCTTTCTTCGTATAAGGACTTGCACTACAAATTTTTCCAAGTATCCCTTTTGTTGCATGGCCCCAAGATCGATATCTAATATTTTTGTTACCATTCAGTTCCGAATATTATGTAATTTCCATTACGTTTTCATCTTTGTCTCACGATGTAACTACCGATATGCTCTAAAATTTCTGAAAGTAGAGGGGTTTTCTAGCTATTTCTTCCTTCTTGATTTCTAACTTAATGCACTGTGATTAGACAAGATAATCTCTATGTCACCAGTCCCTTGAAATTTGCTTAAGACTTGCTTTGAGGCCAGTTTTATGTACATTCCTTTGTGTGTGGTCAAAAGAATCTGTTTGCCACAATTGTACTGTGTGGTACACAGCATATACACTGTGCCATCTATATTAAGTCAGCTTGTTGGCTTTTCAAATGTTCTATGTCTTTGCTGATTTTTGTGTCT
The DNA here is from genome assembly GCF_018350215.1 of Panthera leo. Lineage (NCBI taxonomy): Eukaryota > Metazoa > Chordata > Mammalia > Carnivora > Felidae > Panthera > Panthera leo. The sequence continues at coordinate 106,761,441 of NC_056688.1, forward strand.
CCTTGATTTATCAGTTCTGAGAGAAGTGCATTTAGATTCCCCACCGTAATGGAGAATTTGTCAATTTCTCCTTGCAATAGGCCAACATTTTCAGTGTCTGGTTTAGAGATTTGTATTAGATGCAAACGAGTCAAGAATTATATCTTCCTGGCGAGTTGAGACTTTCACAGAACCTTTTGGAGTATTTTCCTACACCAGCAACCAATCCTGTGATTCTCTGACACCAACTGGGCGTCCAACAACTCATTCCAGTTTTGACAGTGACACCTGGGCATTAGCACAGACCCCACAGTAAGGGCTCCTCCCCTCCCCTCCTTCAGATGTCATTCACAAGACCCGGCCCACCCAGGCCTCTGTCCATGGGTTATAAATTGGGGTTTCCCATGACCACCCTTAGGTCCAAAAATCTGCTAGCTCACAGAACTTAGAAAGGCACTTTACTTATGTTTAGCAGCTTATTATAATGGGTAAACCCAGGAACAACCAAACGGGAGAGATGCACGGGGCAGGATATGGGGGCAGAGGGATGCAAGGAGCTTCCGTGCCCTCCTCAGACATGTGGCTCTCCCAGCACCTCATGCATTCACCAACCCAACAACTCATCAAGTCTCCTCGTTCAAGAGGTTTTATGGGGCTTTGTCTTCAACCTCACTCCCTCTCCCAGAGATCGGTGTGGGGGCGGGGGGTGGGGTGGAGAGGGGTGGTGCTCTAAGTTCCAATCCTCTAATTACTTGGTCTTTGGGATGACCAGCCCCATCATAAGGCTCTCGAGCGCCCCCACCTTACATCAGTCATTAGCACAGACTCAGGTGTGATAGAAAGGGGTTCATTTTGAATAATACTAGAGAGTCTTATCACTCAGGAAATTCCAAGGGAGCTCATGCTCGGAACCAAGGACAAAGACCAAATACGTTTCTTATTATGCCATACTTTTTATTTTTTATGTATTTTAATTAATTATTATTTTTTTTAATGTTGGGTTTTTTTTTTTGAGAGAGAGAGACAGAGTGTAAGTGAGGGGGCGACAGAGAGAGGGAGACACAGAATTTGAAACAGGCTCCAGGCTCTGAGCTATCAGCACAGAGCCCGATGCAGGGCTCAAACCCACAAACTGACCATGACCTGAGCCAAAATCAGCCGCTTAACCGACTGAGCCACCCAGGTGCCCATATTTATTGTTTTTTGCTTTTTAATGTTTATTTCTGAGAGAGAAAGACAGAGTGTGAGCAGGGGAGGGGCAGAGAGAGAGAGACACACACACAGAATCTGAAGCAGGCTCCAGGCTCCGAGCTGTCAGTACAGAGCCTGATGCGGGGCTCGAACCCACGAGCCGTGAGATCCTGACCTGAGCCAAAGTTGGACACTTAACCGACTGAGCCACCCAGCCGCCCTGTATGCCATACTTTTTATAAAAAAAAATGTTTATTTTACTTGTTTTGAGACAAAGAGAGAGCCAGGGAAAGTCAGAGAGAGGGAGAGAGAGAATTCCACGCAGCCTCCTGCTGTCAGCACAGAGCCCAAGGTAAGGCTCAATCTCACAGACCATGAGATCATGACCTGAGCTGAAATCGAGAGTCAGTCGCTTAACCAGCTGAGCCACCCAGGCCCCCCCTTAGGCCACACTTTTTAATGACCTTTCTGTCTAGTAATAATTTTTGCCTTAAATCCTATCTTTTCTGATACCAATACAGTATACCAGCTTTTAGTTAGTATATGTTCTTAGCATTTGCCTCACGTATCTTTTATAATTTTTAAAAATTATTATATTTATTGAAGTAGGTTCAAAAGTCTTATTTAACTGTCCAAGTTCAAATTTCAGATTTTTTAAAAGGTTTATGATGTAAATTCTTAACATATAGAAAGTACTAGAAAGACTAGTACAATGACCACCTACATACCCACTGCCTGGATTAAAAAAATTTACTGTTTTGTCATATTTGCTTGATCTGCATCTATTTTTTCAATGTTTATTTATTTATCTTGAGAGAGAGAGAACGTGAGCAGGAGAGGGTCAGAGAGAGAGAGAGGGAGACAGAGGATCCCAAGCAGGCTCCGCACTGTCAGTGTGGAGTCAGAAGCGGGGCTCGAACTCACGAACCGTGAGATCATGACCTGAGCCGAAATCAAGAGTCAGACGCCCAACCGACTGAGCCCCCCCAGGCACCCCTGTGTCTGTTTCTTTAAATCGGGTCATGCGTTCACACAAGCCTAAAACCAATTCACTTAATAAAATTAATAATTCCTTAATGTTCTTTAATACCCGGGCCATACTCGAATTTCCCCCAATTGTCTCAAGTTGCTTTCACGGGTGTTTTTTCACATTTAGGTGCTTTGGGCCGAGCGTGTCTTTCAATGGAGGACAGATTTCACACCCCCTCAGTGTTTCTCCTCGATAGCATTCATTTTTTTAAGACATCAGTCTTAACCCAGTGTCTGTCTCCAACCCAGTGGAAAGTGTCTCTCTTACGTGGCCAGTTTATATAGTGACGATCAATGTATTTGGAACCAATTTTTCTATCTTGTTTGGTTATTTCTACAGCATCCCACTTTTTTGGATGGAATTTTTATTTTTTAACGGAACCGGGTGTCTTCGTTTTGTTTTCTTGTGTTTATCCTTCCTCGGCCCTCTGTTCTCGATAATTAGCCTGAAGGTTTCCACCTCATGCGTCCCCATCGTCTCACCTTATGCCGTGTGAGAGGGGGGCCTTCGGGAGGACCCGCCCTTCGAATTTGGCCTACGTCCCCTGCTTTGGGGAGCTTGAGAACTGGGACGAGATGTTACATCAGCAGAGCGGAGACACAAAGAAAACCGCACTGGGAGACAACTATTCTCATCTCTATGCTGGGGTGTGGGTGGGCACGAGTTGACCCTGGACTGGATCTCGGCCAAGCAGGAGGGAGCTGGCAGGGAGCCACGGGCAAGTCCCGTCCGGGAGTCTGACAGACGAAGGTCTCCGGGCAAGCAGGGCCGACAAAAGGACAGATCTGCAACCAGATGGAGAAGCCTTGCCCTGTGGAGGGCAGGCCTCTTGGCCCCAGCAGAGTACTTCTGAGGAAGCCACGAAAGCCCCCCTGCAGACAAGTGGCCCCTCTGAACACCTGCCAAGTCCGGCCAGCAGCAGCGGCAGACCTCAAGCCACAGAAGGTGGTGCCTCGTCCCCAGGGGAGACCGGTCGTGTGGGCAGCCGCAGCCGGGGTCTGAGGCTTCCCTGTGACCCGGCCCCGTGGGCAGGGCTGACTGGCCAAGCGGCAGGCTGGGCTTGAAAGCTGAGAGCCACCGGGGATGGGGGGCGTGGAGCGGAGGGGCCACGGGAAGAGGGGGCCACAGGAGGGGTACGAGATCCGAGACTCGGGGGCGGGGGGACACGGCCAGCCCGAGTGGCCAGGAAAGAGGGGCGCGCAGGGGGCTGGGGGCGACAAGGCAGAGGAAAGGTGTGGGGAGCAGGGGGAGGTGAGGGGGGTTTTCACAACATCGGTGAGAGCACACACCGAGTTTCCTTCGGGCAGAGGTTTGGTTCGGGCTTTGGTTTGGGCTTTGGCTCCACTGACCATCCGCAGACCTCGGCTGCTGAGCCCCGGAAGAAGCCGTCCCGGGTCTCGTTCCGGGCCAAGGGTCCCGTCCTCGCGCATCGGTCACGTCCATCTGTCCGTCTCCCCGGCTGCTCGCCTGTCTCCCCGCAACCCGAGATGCCCATTACTTGAGCTCAGGAGTCGGCCTGTTTCCTACAAGGGGAAGAACGCAGCCGGCAAAGACAGGCAGGGAAGACCACCAGAGGGTCCAGGGCACAAGGAACAGGGCCCAGCTGTGCGCCTGACACACTTCACACCAGGCAGCTCTTGCTGCATTTCCTCCAGCAAAATCCTCCCTTACTGGGCTTTATTTTATCCTGCGAAAATAAGCCGTATCATCAAACAGCATGAAATCCGCAAACTGAAACCTCAACACCTCCGGCCCGACAAGACCCCCTGAGTGTACAAAAGTCACTGCTGCTGGGACGGTCCCTTCCCACTCATTGCTTCTGCCGCTTGTTTCTGGAGAACATGACTCCGATGAGGCCCACGGCGGCCAAGCCCACGCCGGCGATGCCAGCCGCCACGACGGCGTCTCTGACCTGCAAGAGAGCGGAGGGGAGATCAGACTCTGTGGGGACTCCGCGTGCAGGCCGTACCTGCGACAAGAACGCTCCGCTCCGGGAGACTCACATGCCCCTTGGCCCACTCGACAAACCCGGGAGTCAACGGATATTGGCAGGGAAATGGGGAGAAGAGGGCTGGATGGGGAAAGAACAGATGGATGGAGCCAGCTGGCCAGGAACGCACATGGGCCTAAGGGCAACTCGATTCACTCTGTGGGTATTGAAAGCACATAAACCCCCAGAGCGCGGTTGTGCGAAGGGCAGGGCGGCGAAGCCCGGGTGGCTGCGGGGAGCCCTTGAAGCGAGTGCAAAGCGGGGCAGGAACTCGTGTTGAATGGTCAGTATGCCAACCTCGACCTTCATGAGAGCCAGGACCTCGCCTGTCTCCCTTGCCTTGTGTCTGGCTGCACCCCCGTGCCCAGTTCTGCCAGGCACAGAGTTGCTCTCTACGAGTTCTTATATGAGCCCCCGACTACGAGCAGTAGTGATGTCATACTTTATTAGGATTGCTGACTTGTATTGCTTGTACTGGGGGGGGGGGGGGAAGTGTCGCAAAAGTCAGAGTAGATTTCGGGGTAAAAAGTGAACGTGTGTCAAATTACACTCTCTCCTAAAACGAGTAAGGCACTCGTTTTAGGCATAATTCCACAAGGGACCCACAGAACTCTACATTCTAAGGCAGCAGCAGGAAAAGTTGAGGATCCACCCAAGTTGTACCACAGGATCCTCAGGAAAGATCACCTATTGGCAATGTCAAATACCTCCGGAAACAGGAGAGAGAGCTCTGCAGCTAGGTCCCCGGACCCCTCCTTAACCACAGCGGAAGTCTGAAAGTTTATGCTCTGCAGACGGTGAAACGGAAGGCTTGGGGGCCTTCTGGAAATCCAGAAGCACACATGAGGATGTGCCCAAAACAAGGGAGGGAGAGACCAGAAACATGCTAAAGGTGAGACCCTTGGCCCGCCTGCCCCTCTCTGCTCCCAGAACTTGACCCATCACACAAGAGTCAGGAAAACTTTCCCAGGGAATCTGACCAGCCCAAGTAAAAACAAAAGATACCGATATGAAGATTCCCCAACAAACTGTCCACCTATGTCACCCAGAAGTGAAACTCAAAGTCAGCAAGCCACTGTCCCCTCTCAGTTCACTCGGACTTTCCATTCTGTAGGAAACCACCCACCCTGAGTCATGAGCATACGACCAGGATACCAGACATCTGAGGAAGACTCTGAAACAGGAGACAGAGAGCAAAACCAACAAAACACAATCTGGGGAACCAGAAACCGTATCTATGTTTTTTAATAACTAGGTTTAGTTTTTTAAAGTTTATTTATTTATTTTGAGACAGAGAGAGAGCAGGGGAGGGGCAGAGAGAGGGGGGGGGGAGAGGGAGAATCTCAAGCAGGCTCCACACTGTCAGCACGGAGCCTGATGTGGGGCTCGAACCCACGAACCGTGAGATCACGACCCAAGCTGAAATCAAGAGTCGGACGCTTAGCCGAATGAGCCACCCAGGCACCCAGAAACCGTATCGAGGAAAGAAAACATCTTTTTTAAAAATGATCGCTAGAGAATAAGAGGACGTACTGCATCCAATAAATAACACACGGTATATAACAAGTAATAGAATATTGAGAGAATAAAAACAATTCTTAGAAAGCACAATGGAAATGACAGACTCAATAGAAAGTTTGAAAGATAAAGTTGAGGAAATCTCTCAGAAAAAAAAAATTTTTTTTTAAAAAGAGCCAAAAGATGAAGACAAAGAAAACAGAAGCCAAAGGAAACAAGAGGGAATAATCCAGGCAGGCCAATATCTGAATAATAGACGTTCCAGAAAGAGATAATACAGGAAACACAGAGGAGAATCAACAATGAAATAATTCATGGACTAAGCGAGGCGGGTTTTCAGATGGAAATGGTGTTCTGAGGCCCATCATGATGGATAAACGTAGACCAAGGCACACGACTGTGAAATTTTAGAAAACTAGGTAAAGAGAGGCACTTGGGTGGCTCAGTGGGTTGAGCGTCCGACTCTTGATTTCAGCTCAGGTCATGATCCCAGGGTCGTGGGATCGAGCCCCTCCTTTGGGCTCTGGGCTGAGCATGGAGCCTGCTTGGAATTCTCTCTCCCTCTCTCCTTCTGCCCCTCTCCCCCACTAGTGCTCTCTCTCTCTCTTTCTCTCTCAATATTAAAAAATAATAATAATGATAAAGAAAATTGGGTAAAGAAAAGATACACCAAATGCTAGCACAGGGAAGGAAAACAGGAAACAGGAAAGATCAAGAGATCAAGAGTTGGGATCGCTTTAGATTTCTCCAAAGCAATTCCGGAAACAAGAAGACAATGGAATATTGCCTCCAAAATTCTAGAGCAAAACAATTTCTAAACTAGAAATTCCGTATCCAAACTATCAAATCAGGGGCAAGGGTAAAACAAAATAATTCAGAAACACAGTGTTTTCAAAAATGTACCTTCCATACATCCTTTTTCAAGAAGCTGCTAAAGAAGGTTCCCGCCAGAACAAGGGAGTAAACCACGAAAGAAGACACGAGGCGCAGAAGAGGGGGCGCTCCGGGACGAAAGTGGACAGAAGAGAATTTCTCCAGCATGATGGGGAGGGGAGATCCCCGGGACAACAGCCTTGTGCCAGCTGTAGAGAGTAACCGGGAGGCAGAAATATGGCCCCCTGAAGACGTCCATGTCCTAATTCCAGGGACCTGGAAGTATATTGTGCTACATGGCGAGAGAGAACTAAGAGTACAGATAGAATTAGGTTGCTAGTCAACTTACCCTAAAAAGGGGATCTAACCTTGGGTTACCCACGTGGGCTCCAAGGTGTAACCGTGAAGTTCCTTACAAGATGGAAGAGGGCATCAGAAGAGTCAGCGTCGTGCAATGTGAGAAAGGCTCAATCAACAATTGCTGATTTTGAACACGGAGGACGGGCTTCAAGCCGAGCAGCGCAGGAAGCCTCTAGAAGCCAGAAAAGGCAAGAAAATAGATTCTCTCCCGGAATCTCTAGAAAAGAACACAGCCCTGCTGGCACCTTGATTTTAGCCCAGTGAAACCATTTTTAGACCTCCAACCTCCACGACGGTAAGGCAGTAACTCTGGGTTGTTTTAAGCTACTAAATTTGTGGTAATTTGTGACGGCAGCCAGAGGAAGCCTATACAGTAACCAAACCAGGTAAGAGTGGTGTGCCTCAGCATCCCCGTTACCTCATGTACTGTCTTTCGAACCTAAAGCAACTTCTGAGGGATGTGGTCTACGTAAATTAAGAGAAACTCCGAGAAATAAGAAATGAAGAGATCATGGAACCAGGGTATCCGACCCAAGAGAAAGGCAAAGGAAATCCCAAGGAAGACAGCAAAGGGAAATCCTGGGCTAAAACCATGCGGTCAGCCAAGAGCCAACCAGCACTGACGGCAGAATGGCCATCTCGGGGATGCGTGTGTCCAAAGAGAACATCCTGGAACTGATAGGTCACTTGGACATGATTTCCCTTGTGGAAAACTGTACTGAGGGCTAATCAGACAGCGTGGGGAGAAGTGACAATAGGTACAAGGAAAACTAAGCAATGAAAGGGGATAATAATTATCTTCGAGGAAAAAGGAAACCCTGGGGCGCCTGGGGAGCTCCGTCGGTTAGGGGGCCCAACTCTTGGTTTCGGCTCAGGTCACGATCTCATGGTTCATGCGTTCAAGGCCCATGTTGGGCTCCACGCTGTGACATGAAGCCTGCTTGGAAGAGTCTCTCTCTCTCCCTCTCTCTCTCTCTCCCTCCCTCTCTCTCTGCCCCTCCCCCGCTCATTCTCTCTCTCCCTCTCTCTCTCCCTCCCTCTCTCTCTGCCCCTCCCCCGCTCATTCTCTCTCTCTCTCCCTCTCTCTCTCTCTCCCTCTCTCTCTGCCCCTCCCCCGCTCATTCTCTCCCTCCCTCTCTCTCTGCCCCTCCCCCGCTCATTCTCTCTCTCCCTCTCTCTCTCTCTCCCTCTCTCTCTGCCCCTCCCCCGCTCATTCTCTCTCTCCCTCTCTCTCTCTCTCCCTCTCTCTCTGCCCCTCCCCCGCTCATTCTCTCTCTCCCTCTCTCTCTCCCTCCCTCTCTCTCTGCCCCTCCCCCGCTCATTCTCTCTCTCCCTCTCTCTCTCTCTCCCTCTCTCTCTGCCCCTCCCCCCCCCGGTCTCAAAACTAAATAAACGTTAAAATAATAAGAAGAAATATAATACAAGAAATTCAGAAATAGGTACATGCCAAACTCAAAGAGAGAAGAGTGGCTGCTGGGGGGGATGGGGAGGAGTAGAGAGGTGTGGGGTAGGGTACCCTGAGCCCTGGTTGTCTTTACAAATTGTGTGCATGCGTTACTTGGAAAGATTAAAAATTAAATTTCTAAGACTTCTCCAGAAACACCACCACCAAAAGACAAAAAAATAGAGGCAACCACAGTTAGCTCAGAAACCTGCCGCGAAACCCTTCTGCACCCACTTGGAATGCCGACGCCACGTCTACAAGACTTGAAAGGCAGGAAGGTGATGGGGAAGCCATCCCATAGGTGAGGCAAAGACTACGGGCATTTCAGGAAGACACACACGTGACATCCCAGCAGACAGCCACGGGAAAACGTCGCTGATGCGTCACACAGACAACTATGTGTTACGCTGATCGAACAGAAGCATGTGATTAAATGATTGCTGTTGTGATAGTCTGGCTTTGTGACGGGGCCACTGGGGGCTCCTGCACGCCTGCACGTGCACGCGCACACACACACACACACACACACACACACACACACACAGAGCTCAGATTCATCCTTCACTTTGTTGGAAACCTTCCCCTTACCTCTGACCTCTGCCCTTCAACCTGGTTTGTCTCAAGTGCCTAAGAGTGCACTCAGCTTTGCTCTTGGTGTTCCAGACGACGGGACTCTGTCTACCTCTGATAGGCTTTCAGGAATTAGATCTGCTGTCCCCGGCTCTTTTTTCACCTCAACATTCAAGTCCGTTCGACGTGCACAGCACTCTCCTTGTATAATTCGAGAACCCGACAGTCTGCCACTGAGCCGAAACGTGGTGGCCATAGATGAGCTCTGTGGACGTTAAGACCCTCGTTTCGGTGTCGGTAAAAAGCCTCTGCTAGTGAGTGTTGAGGATGTACTCTGAAGCTTAGAAAACACCCCAAGGGGCACCTGGGTGGCTCGGTCGGTTGCACGTCCAACTCTCGGCTCCTGCTCAGGTCATGATCGCATGGTTCATGGGTTGGAATCCCGCATTGGGCTCTGCAGTGACAGCGCAGAGCCTGCTTGGGATTCTCTCTCTCTCCCTCTTTCTCTGCTCCTCCCCTGCTCTCTCTCTCTCTCAAAATAAATAAATACACATTAAAAAAGAAAAAAACACCCCCAACACAGAAGTCAGTTGCCCTAATGTACACTCCGGCCGCAGAGCCAATGTATCCAGTGGCCCTTTCCCCAGTTTCTTTCCCAGCTTCTAAGCCACCGTGTCCTCACAGCCACCGTTCCGCCCTTCGCGTGTTATCAGGTGCAGCAGCAACACTGAAGGTAACAAAACTCCGCGGAAACAATTCAGATCAGCAAGAAACCGTGAGAAAGTTCGGCCTCTTCCCATTTCCAGCACTATCCAGGCGCAACTCTGGGGGCACGGGCTCCCGTGACAAAGCAAAGGGAGAGCCAGCCCTCCCTTCCGCCCACAGCCACTGTCCCCAGTGAAGACACAATGCCCCAAATCAGCAAAACTGTGCTTTTTCCCAACGAAGGCAGGAAAAAGCATCATGAACAAGGATCAAGAAATCTCACCCACAAACCAAGTCAGCCGTTGAAGCAGAACCAGGGACAGCAAAGACAACGATTTTCGATCCTCGCTTTTATGCCAAGAAGTCCAATGAGGACAACGTGCCAAAAATTGCAGGAATAAAAAGGATGGAAACTATGAACTTGACACCCAAAACGAACACGCTTACCCAACACGGTCGACACTGCCCTTGCCACCTAAGCTCACAGGCTGCCTGGATTGGATGCTGTGGCTGCCCAAACTCCTACATGACCCCCTGGAGAGAGGAACTTGGAGGTCTTCGATGGTGAAAAATATATACATCTTGGTGCTGCCCAGGCTTACGTGGGCCATAAACGGACCCACCATAGCTGTGCGCGGTGTCAGGAAATACGCCCGCATCACTGACGTCACGAGCGTGGTACCCAGAACCGCCGTTCCCAGTAGCCAGAAGGCATGACGACGGAGTCCGGACGAAGCTGCTGACCTGACATTTGCCTACAAGCCAACCTTTAGCCTTCCTCCTGGAGGAAATCCGGCATGGCCTTGTGACAGCTGTGCTTCTCTGTTATGGAACCTGCCCGAAAGCACTTGTCCCCAGCGTTTTCCTCGCTCGACGGATCTGTCCGGGTGGGACAAACAGTTTCAGATGATGCAGGAGGCACAACGCGCCCCCAGTTCTCTACAGAACCTCACAGAGTGAGGGCAAATGCTGAGGCAGCGGCTTCAGACAAAAGGTACTTTGTCAAGGAAAACCACAATAGCCTGACTGCGAGCGTGGTCCGTGAGGCATCAAAGGGTATCATCAAATGCAAGAAAGTGGTCTCTAGTTAGTTCTGATAGTGCACATTTTACGGGGGATGGGGGGGCGCGGGTAGTGACCAGCCTGAGAGAGTCAGCACTACGGCCACCACCGAGCATTTCCTAGTCGCGGGGCTGCTGGGTGAGCCCAGGCCCCGCGCTGAATTATGGGAGCTCTGATCACAAAAAAGGGCCACATGGTGTGAGCACACACAGGTCTTCAAGGAGAACAGCATGAAACAGAAAAAGCTGTCCCTCGTTAGAAAGGCGAAGAAATCTGCCTTTTGGTTTTTTTAAGCGGACAGACTGAAATTCTGTTAGACCACAGAAAATTAGGCGGTTAGATGACACAGCTCCCCCACGCGAAGCCCCAGAATTATTCCTGGGCACAGGAAAATTCTAACGTGCGCTTTCTTCACTCTTAGCAAAGTTCTAAGTGGATAAAAGAAGAACAGTGTTGGGGCCCCTGGGTGGCTCAGGTCATGATCTCACGGTTCGTGAGTTCGAGCCCCGCGTCGGGCTCTGCACGGACAGTGCGGAGCCTGCTTGGGTTTCTCCCTCTCTCTCTCTCTCTCTCTTTCTCCCCCTGCCCCTCCCCCACTTGTGCTCCCCTCTCCCAAAATAAATAAATAAACTTAAAAAAAAAAAAAGAAGAAGGTTATTCAAAACACAGGATTCCATCAAGGCAGCGGCTGACGACGGCAGGGATCCTGCCTCTAACTGCTTCATCGTCTTTGTGCCTGACGCCCAGCCACAGTCAGCTGACGGCATGGCCCGGCTCCGGGGGGACGGGGACACAGGCTGGGGACGCACCTGATCGCTGCGGGCGACTCCGTAGCGCAGCTCGTTCACAAAGTGCTCGCAGTTCTCACAGGGCAGCGAGTAGGGCAGCTCCTGGCCCACCAGCTGCTCCGCCCGCTGGACGATTTTGCCGGGAGGCAGCGGCGAGTACTTGTCGTCGTGTTTGTTATTGACCTGGTACCTGTCTCTCCCGACCACGTCATCCAGCCGCTCTTTTTTCACCACGGCCTTCTCAGTCAGGGTGGACATGATGCTGGCCGCGCCCGCTCCCGCAATTTCACCTGAGGATTCACAAAGAGGAGACAGAGGGATCGGTCCCGGGCAGGCCCGTCGGGGTCCGTCCGCAGGCCCTTGGCACCAACCACGAGAGCGTGAGCCGATGTGGGAGGGAACGGGGAGCAGGGCCAGACACCTGCTGTGTGGCTTTGGAGAAGGTACTTGCGGTCTCTGGGCCCCGGTTTCCTTATCCGAAATGTGGAGTGGTCAAGTTTCGGGATTTGGTGTGATCTTTTTTTTTTTTGGACCCAGAGAAGCTGACCTTCTACACCCCGTGACTCCTCAGGGGCCCTCTTGGCTGTGCAAATATGGGCCCTGAGCACAGCCATCTCCCTAGGGGAATAGAGTATGACCCTTCTGGGAGTCCAGCAGGGATGCGCTCCCGTGACAAACACAAGGCTGATTACTGCCGAAAAGGTGGATCTGTAGCTCCCAGACTTCTGGAAGCAGTTCCTCGAGACGTGGTGCCAGGGAGGCCCCCTGGGTGCACTGGCACGGCCCCGGCCGAGGCTGAGGGACTGGAAGGGACACCAAAGCTCCAGAAATTAAACTGCCTGTGGAATATTACTCAGCCACAAAAAAGGATGAGGTCTTGCTATTTGCAACAACACGGGTGGAGCTTGAGGGTATTAACGCGAAGCGAAAGAAGTCAGACGGGGAAAGGTGGATTCCGTATAATTTCACTTACACGTGGAACTTAAAAAACGAAACAAATGACTAAAGAGATAAACGAAAAGCAGAAACAGACCCATAAGACAGAGAATGAAACGGTGGTCGCCAGAGGGGAAGGAGCAGGGGTGGGGTGGGAGTGGGAGGTACAGGCTTCCAGTTACGGGGTGAGGCAGTCACGGGGATAAAAGGCACAGCACAGGGAGTGTCATTAGGGATGTCGTAGTAGCCTCTTCTGGGGGCGGATGGCGTCTAGACTTGCGGTGAGCACAGCGGAACGGGCAGACTTGTCCCTTCACTGCACACCTGAAGCTAATGCAACATCGTGTGTCAGCGATACTTCAATTTAAAAAAAATAGGGGCGCCTGCGTGGCTCAGTCGGTTGAGCATCCAACTTCGGCTCAGGTCATGATCTTGCGGTCTGTGGGTTCGGGCCCCGCGTCGGGCTCTGTGCCGACAGCTCAGAGCCTGGAGCCTGCTTCGGATTCCGTGTCTCCCTCTCGCTCTGCCCCTCCCCTGCTCGCGCGTTCTCTCAAAAATAAACGTTAAAAAAATTTTTTTAAGTTAGCCATTAAAGAAAATATTAATTAAGTAGGATGCCTGGGTGGCTCAGTCAGCTGAGCATCCGACTCTTGATTTTCTGCTCAGGTCACGATCTCATGGTGTGTGGGATCGAGCCCTGTGTCGGGCTCTGTGCTGACAGCAGGGAGCCTGCTTGGGATTCTCTCTCCCTCTCCCTCTCCCTCTCCCTCTCTCTCTGTCCCTTCCCTCTTCATGCTCTCTCGCTCTCTCTCAAAATAAATAAACTTAAAAACAAATCTTTTTTTAAAAAAAGAAAATATTAATTAAGCAATCATAGAAAGGGCACATGCGTATGGCACACGTTTGATGACTGAATTGGGGGAAATATCAGACTGGGCAGTATAACATCATGGTTAAAGGCCCAGAATGGAGAGTCAGACAGCCAGAGTTCAACTCCCACCTCTACCTCTATCTGCTGTGTGACCTTGGGCAAGGTGCTCAACTTCTCAGAGTCTCTAAGTCCTTGTAGAACAGAGATGATAACAGCCCTCTCTGTCCCTACTGTACCGCAGTGGGGGCTGCAAGGATGATCAGACCTGGCCATGTAAGGTGACTTCTCTGGTGCCTGGAACAGGGGGAGTGCCCAGCAAGTGTCAGCTGTCACTATCATTAGGGTCGTTCTCCATGCTTCCTTCCAACTCTGATTTCTACCATTTCCTGAGTAGCATGAGGTCAGTCCTGAGCTATCTGGCAAGATTCCTGCGTGGCTCTCATGAGAAGATACATGTGGAAGAAACTTTTCCCATTAAAGGAGCATCACCCACCCAATGACCCGTGACACACACCTGTCCCCAGGATCCCTGCCATGCCCTCCCCTGTCTCCTGTCCACCAGGTACATCCACTGTGCAATCAGTCAACACGGAGGCCCTCCTGTGTGTCGGGCCTTGTCCAAGGTGCTGGAGAGAGGGGCATGAACCGGACAGGGTGCCTCCCCTCAAGTGGCTCATATTCCAGTGAGAGGACTCACCCCGATAAGGAACAAATACACAAAATCAGGTACTTCTAGGTAGTGAATATGCTCTGGATTAGATTAGGTGAAATATTACAGGAGACGATGACTAGGAGAGGATTACAGGAGAGGGGAGGCTCGGGAAGGGGAGGGCCACCCCAGGGAATGGGCGTCGAGTGGAGCCTGGAATGATGGGGGCAAGGCAGCTGTGCTGAGATCCAGGAAGGAGCATCACATGCAAAAGGAAGGGCAAGGGCAAGGGCAAGGGCCTCCAGAAGGAAGAGTGTGGTAGGCTCCAGAGGCTGCAGGGAGGCCGGTGTGGCTGCAATCCAGAGACCCAGGAGGAGGGGAGAGAAAGATGAGGGTCAGAGAGGCAAGCAGAGGCCAGACCACACCGGACCTCATGGGCCACAGTATAAACTTTGAGTCTTATTCTATGTGTCATGGAAAAGCCGATCAAGAATTTGGGGGTGGCTGGGTGGCTCAGTCAGTTAGGCCTCCGACTTCGGTTCAGGTGAGTTCGAGCCCCCCATCAGGCTCTCTGCTGTCAGCGCAGAGCCTGCTTCGGACCCTCTGTCTCTCTCTCTGCCCCTCCCCTGTTCATTCGCACTCTCTCTCTTGGTCTCTCTCAAAAATAAACATTTAAAAAAAAAAGAATTGGGGCACCTGGGTGGCTCAATCAGTTAAGCATCTGACTTCAGCTCAGGTCATGATCTCGCGGTTCGTGAGTTCGAGCCCCACATCGGGCTCTGTGCTGACAGCTCAGAGCCTGGCGCCTGCTTTGGATTCTGTGTCCCGCACCCCCCCTCTCTGCCCCTCCCCTGCTCATGCTCTGTCTCTCTCTCACAAAAATGAATAAACTTAAAACAAATTCAAAAAAAAAAAAGAATTTTAAGGGGCATCTTCTTCCCAACTGGTCTTTGGCACGTTGTCTCAGAGCTGGTGAGAAGCACTCCCACACCCCGGTTGGCACTTTTTCCTCATCCCGCCCCCCCTCCCGGGGACCTGCCCTACTCAACTTAGGGTGCCATGAAGGGGGAGGCATCCAGGTGAGCTCTGGTGCTCGAGAGTGGTTAGGGACAGATAGCAAGATGGCTTCAGGAAATGCCAAAACTGGGCACCCTGCCCCCAAGTACAAAGCCACGGCCGTTATGCCAGATGACCAGTTCAAAGGCATCAGCCTCTCTGACCACTAAGGAAAATCTACGCTGTGTTCTTCTCCTACTCTCTTGTCTTTTCACCTTCGCGACCCCCACGGAGATCTTTGCCGTCAGTGACAGGACGGGAGAATGTAAGAAACTCGACTGCAAGTGATTGGTGCTTCTGTGGACTCTCACTTCTGTCGTGGATCCACACGCCCAGGACTGGGACCCAGGTATCGCACCCCCAGGGTACCATCGCTCAGGACAATGGAGTCTTCAAGGCTGATGAAGGCATCTCGTTCAGGGGCCTCTTTATCATTGATCATGAAGGAATCCTTTGGCACATCATGTGAATGACCTCCCTGTCGGCCGCTCTGTGGATGAGACTCTGAGACTCGTTCGGGCCTCCCAGTTTACTGACAAGCATGGGGGGGAGTGGGCCCAGCTGGCTGAAAGCCTGACAGTGATACAGTCAAGCCCGATGTCCAGAAGAGCAAAGAATAATTCTCTAAGCAGAGGCGAGCGCTGGGTCATTTTCGGGCCGGGCTGCAGTGGGCGGCCATGAAAACAAAACCTCTTTTGTACCATTGTCATGCTTAAAACACAAGACTTTAGATTTGGTACTGGGATAGGACAGGCCTTTCCTGCAGGGGCTGGGGAGGCCAGCCTTTCTTCCTCGGGTCTGCCTTCCTTCCTTTCTTCCTGGTCACAGCTCAGGCTGTGCTATGGGGCAGGCCACCTGATCTGCAAGGAAGTGGGGCATCGCTTTTGATCTTTGGTTGTTTCTATTAAACTTGAACTGAGAGGGGGGAGGAATTTTAAGGAGAGAAGTCACATAATCAGATTTATACTTTAGAATGATCATGCTGGCTGCCCAGGGAAGGAGGGACGGGCCACAAGCGGGCGAGGGGCAGAGAGACCAGCCGGAAGCTTCAGAGGAGAGAATGGTGGCTTACCCCAGGGCACGACAGTGGAGACGGTGAGATGTGATCAGACCCGGGGTCTGTCTTGGAGAAAAGGCAACCAGCTTTCCTGGTGGATCAGATGCGGGGTGAGAAGGATTGAGGATGACGCCTGGATTTTGGGCTCCAGAAGCTGGGTAGTGTCATCCACTGGAGACTTTCAGGGCGTGTCAAGTTCAATGTGCCACCTGGACACCCGAGTGGAGATGCCAAGTGGTCAAGAGGCTATGTACAAGGCTGAAGCTGAGCGGGGAGGCCTAAGCTGCGGGTATGGGCTTAGGAAACATCCACCAATAGAAAGTGCTGGAAGCCAGGGACCCGAGAGGTCACCTGGGGAGAGTAAGGATGAGGGATATGGGACAGGATGAAGAACCCACACAGGAGACCATGAAAGGAGGGCCCAGTGAGAGAGGAAGAAAGACGGGTGCTGGGTGAAGACCAGAGAGAGGTTGCTCGTGTCAAATGCTGCAGAGAAGACTAGTAAGTTTTGATGAGAAAATGGACCTTTAGCTTTGTCAAGATGTGAAAGGTCTTTCAGTAGCTGTGAGAAGGGCTACTTTGGGAGGGGGCTAAACAAAGAGACAGCCCAGTGGAGGGAACCGAAGAGAGACGGGCAAGTGAAGAAGCGTTGATGGCCATGGTAGACAATCAAAGATTCGCTCTACAGGGAGTTATCTAGAGAAGACATGGGGGTGAGGCCATTAGTTAGAGGAAGGGGGAGGGTGGGGGCAAAAGACTTGTCCAAGAATGTCCACAGCAACTGTATTCACAGCAGCCGAAAACTGGAACCAATCCAATGTCCGTCAGCGGGAGAACGGACAACAAACCAAGGTGTATTCACATGACAGAAAACACCCAGCAATGATAAAGAACTTGCTACTCACAAGCCGATGACTCTCACGGGCTGAAGGAAAGAAGCCAGACACAAAGGAGCACAGACTATGCAGCTCTTCTGACATGAAGGTCTAGAGCAGGCAAAACTGATTTATGGCAAGAGAAGCTACAATAGCGATCATCCCTGGGGGTGGGGGTGGGGCAGTGATAAGAGGGAGCCTCTTAGGGTAGGGGAAATGTTCCAGATCTTGATCTGGGTCACTGTCACACGGATGGAGACTTTTTTTTTTTTAATTCACTGACTATACGCTTTACTCTGTTTCTGTACTTTACTATATTTATGTTATACCTCAGTTTAAGCGAAAAAAAAAGGTGTAAGAAAAGTGATGGGGGACCGTCACAACGATTCTCCCGGTGAAGTGTTCTTAGCCTCAGTTCACAGATAAGGAAACCAAGACTGAAGGCTAGAAACTAGGTTCACCACCAAACCTGCTGCCCAAAAGCCCATGCTCTCTCAGGGAGCTTTACACTTAAGAGTTGAATGTGTTGGGGCGCCTGGGTGGCTCAGTCGGTTGAGCGTCCGACTTCGGCTCAGGTCACGATCTCACGGTCCGTGAGTTCGAGCCCCGCGTCGGGCTCCGTGCTGACAGCTCAGAGCCTGGAGCCTGTTTCAGATTCTGTGTCTCCCTCGCTCTGCCCCTTTCCCGCTCATGCTCTGTCTCTCTCTGTCTCAAAAATAAATAAACGTTAAAAAAAAAAAAAAAAAAAGAGTTGAATGTGTTCTGGGCGCCTGCATGGCTCAGTCAGTTGAGCATCCAACTCCTGATTTTGGCTCAGGTCATGATCCCAGGGTTGTGGGATCAAGCCCCATGTCAGGCTCTGCACTAAACTCAGAGCCTGTTTGGGATTCTCTCTCCCTCCCTCTCTGTCTGCCCCTGTCCCCTGCTCACATTCTCTCTCTCTCTCTCAAGACAAAAACAAAAACAAAACATAAAAGCAGAGCCACCCCCTTGGAAGCCCACCTCAGCCCCTATAGGGAACCCTTAGGGTCCCAAGGGGCAGAGTTGGAAAACCATTGCCTCACACCAGATTGCCTCCCCGCAGCACTCAGGAACCAGCCACCAGGCGGGGAGCTGAGGTCACCTGTTACCCACAGCCGCCCATCTCCCTCTCCTCCCAGCCCCAGCACAGCAGAGGCCCTCCGCGCCCTTACTTGGGGGTGCCAGGTGGACCACGTATCCATCGCCAACGTAGATGGCCCAGTGTCTGTAGAAAGGGCGGAAAATCTCAATCAGGTCTCCAACTTTGGGCTCTGGCTGCAAAATCAAGAACAGGGCTGTTAGAGGTGGCACAAGTGAGACCTTGGAACCAGGTAGCAGAGGCCGGGGTCCCTTGCCAGAGGCTGTCAAATTGGGAGGGTGTCTCTTAGGTACTCCGCAACCTGGCCTTGGGCCTGACCAAGAATTGGTATGTCTCTGGAAGTAATGTCCTCCCGGCTGCTCATCCCAATGACGAGTGGCTCTGTGTGTGTGTGTGTGTGTGTGTGTGTGTGTGTGTGTGTGTGTGAATGTTAGTATATGAATAAAGGAAACTTCTTCCTCCTGTACACTATACTCACACCAACACTTCTAACACCAGATATGTGGTTTTTCCACACCAAGCCATTCGATCCTCGGTGGAAATGGACTGGATGTCGTACAATTTACCCCGATTCTGACACTCACTGCCCAGAGTTAACACCGACCCCACGGGTTAAGGGCTCAGTCCCCCAAGGCTGCCCCCCCCGCCAACTCCACTTCAGCTGCCAGTCACAAATCCTGGGTGTCACCTGCGCTTCTGACCAACCAGCTATAAATCAGGGGTTCCCATATCCGCCCCCCCCCTCAGGTTCTATAATTGGCTACAACGGCTCACAGAACTCAGGAACCATTCACTTACTAGATCACCGGTTTGTTATAAAGCATGCAACTCAGAACAGCCAGATGGCAGAGACGCGCCGCACCCGGAAGGCATGTGGGACGCACACAGCTGTCCGGGGTGCCACTCTCCCAGCACCTCCCTGTGTTCACCGACCCAGAAGCTCTCCGAACCCCTTAGGTTAGGGTCCTCACGGAGGCTGCGTTAGTTACACAGGCATGATTGATTCATTCATGGGTCCTTAGCGATGATCTCGCCCTCCAGCCTCTCTCCCCTCCCAGGAGGTCGGAGGTGGGGCTGAAATTTCCAGCCCTCTAATCAGGTCAGTTCCTCCAGCTCTGAACTCTCATCACCTCATGAGCAGAAACTCCAGTGCGGGTGGAAGGGGCTTGTTAAGAATAATGAAAGATTCTCCTCTCTCTCCTGTCAGTCAGGAAATTACAAGGGTTTTAGAAGCCTCGTGCCAGGAATTGGGGACAAAAACCCAAAATTATACTTCTTACGGCCTCACAAGAAGTGCGCGCAGGGGTGAGTGGGTGCGTGTGTGCCAGGGAAATGCCACTGGGAGCCCTACCCTGCTGGGGCACGTGGGGCAGAGCCGGAGAAAACTTCAGAGAGGTTCGAGATCACTTGCCTTAGCATTATTGAGGGACCAGCAACAGACCCTATGCTAAGTGCTGGGGGTGGGAGCATTCGATTTGGACCAGAATCAGGGGTGACAAGCTTCTCTGGTCCAAGCCAATCTTAAATCTCTTTAATGAGCAAGGAAAATCCCTTTAGTCTTCAGCAAGTGAAGGATCTGGGGTGGGGGGGTGGGGGAGCCTCTGGCCTGCTTGCCCTTGGTGGGCAGACCCACGGGGGCTCGCCCACATTCCACCGCCAAGCTCCACGGACCTGACAGAGATTTCATCAAGGATGCGATGGGGAGGACTCACCCCTGCATGGCCTCCCTTAGGATAAAAACGAAGGTTAGTGGGACTAGCCAATCACAACTCCACAAGGCCTACGAAGCAAGGTCAATGGCAAGTTCATTTCTATTTATACAAACATTAAAACTGCAAATAACTATTACATATGACAGGAAAAAAATCTTTTCACAGAAACGTTATGGATAAATCATGTTCTCTTCTGCAGTGATTGTAAATAGTCTGCCAAAAAGAAGGCTCCCCGACCTTACTGGGAACCTACTTCAGAACAATGGACAATGGTTGCAATTTATGAATCCCACTTGTTTTCCAGAATAAAAGAAAAAAATGTATTGTGTATTGTTTGGTGAGAATTAGGGGGTCTTCAGAAATCCCCCAAAGGGAGTTTAGCTGGGGGTCCCCATGAATAAGCAAGGACATGAAGACAAGGCAGGGATCCAGCCCTCAGGAAGCCCACCGACTACAACAGGAGACAGTTTGACCATCAGTAATAAGATGTCAGGCAATGAGCAGTTGGTGGGTGTGCAGACCCGAGGAGCTCACTGTGTTCCAGACAAATACCAGTGAAAGGAGGTCTACACATAGAAGGATGCCTGAAAAAAAAAATTTTTTTATTGCAATGACAAAAATATCTACAAAGAAATTCAAACCTTATAACCGTAAACATCAAAAGGTAACAGGGCGGCAAAAGCCTGGTGCTCAGTAAAGGAAGCCATACCCGAAAAGCAGTGCAATGTATTAGCCCATGTATGTCTCGTTCCAGAAAAGCCGTCACTATAGGAAAGAAAAACGATCCGTGATTGCCAGGGGCTAGGAGTGGGGAGAGGAGTGCACAACAAAGGGGCAGGAGGGAGGAACAAACTTTCTGTAATGTTCTGTATCTGATGGTGGTGACAGCTATGCAGTCATGTGTGTTGGTGAAAGCTCATAGAAATGAACGCTAAAGGGGCGCCTGGCCGGCTCAGTTGTGGAGGGAGCGGCTCTTGATTCAAGGTTGTGAGTTCAAGCCCCACGTTGGGTGTGGAGATTGCTAAAACAAATAAACTTTTTTTAAAATTAGAACTATTAGGGGTGCCTGGGTGGCTCAGTCAGTTAAGCGGCCGACGTCAGCTCAGGTCATGATCTCGCAGTCCGTGAGTTTGAGCCCCGGGTCGGGCTGTGTGCTGAGAGCTCAGAGCCTGGAGCCTGCTTCGGATTCTGTGTCTCCCTCTCTCTCTGCCCCTTCCCTGCTTGCTCTCTGTCTCTGTTTCTCTCTCTCTCTCTCTCTCTCTCTCTCAAAAATAATAAACATTAAAAACATGTATTAAAAAAACTAAAATTATTAAAGAAAAGAAAGGGGATGCCTGAGTGGCTCAGTCGTTAAGAATCTGACTTTGTGACACAAGAACAGACACTCAGATCAATGGAACAGAATAGAGAACCCAGAAATGGACCCACAAATGTATGGCCAACTAATCTTTGACAAAGCAGGAAAGAATGGAATAAAGACAGTCTCTTCAGCAAGTGGTGCTGGGAAAACTGGACAGCGACATGCAGAAGAATGAACTTGGACCGCTTTCTTACACCAGACGCAAAAATAAACTCAAAATGGTTGAAAGACCTCAATGTAAGACAGGAAGCCATCCAAATCCTCGAGGAGAAAGCAGGCAAAAACCTCTTTGACCTTGGCCACAGCAACTTCTAACTCAATACGTCTCCGGAGGCAAGGGAAACAAAAGCAAAAATGAACTACTGGGAACCTCATCAAAATAAAAAGCTTCTGTACGGCGAAGGAAACACTCAGCAAAACTAAAAGGCAACTGACAGAATGGGAGAAGATACTTGCAAATGACCTATCAGATACAGGGTTAGTATCCAAAATCTACAAAGAACTTCTCAAACTCAACACCCAAAAAACAAATAATCCAGTGAAGAAACGGGCAACAGACATGAATAGACACTTTGCCAAAGAAGACATCCAGATGGCCAACCAACACATGAAAAAATGCTCCACATCGCTCATCATCAGGGAAATACAAATCAAAACCACAATGAAATACCACCTCACACCTGTCAGAATGGCTAACATTAACAACTCAGGCAACAACAGATGTTGGTGAGGATGTGGAGGGAGAGGATCTCTTTTGCATTGTTGGTGCGAATAAAAGCTGGTGCAGCCACTCTGGAAAACAGTATGGTTTTCTAAAAATAGAACTACCCTACGACCCAGCAATTGCACTACAAGGGATACAGGTGTGCTGTTTCAAAGGGACACATGCACCCCAATGTTTATAGCAGCACGATCAACAATAGCCAAAGTATGGAAAGAGCCCAAATGTCCATCGATGGATGAATGGATAAAGAAGATGTGGTATATATATACAATGGAGTATTACTCGGCAGGCAAAAAGAATGAAATCTTGCCATTTGCAACTATGTGGATGGAACTGGAGGGTATTATGCTAAGCGAAATTAGTCAAAGAAAGACAAATATCATATGACTTCACTCATATGAGGAATTTAAGATACAAAACAGATGAGCATAAGGGAAGGGAAGCAAAAATAATATAAAAACAGGGAGGAGGAAAAAACAGAAGAGACTCAGAAATATGGAGAACAAACCGAGGGTTATTGGAGGGGTGGTGGGAGGGGGGATGGACTAAATGGGTCAGGGGCATTAAGGAATCTACTCCTGAAATCATTGTTGCACTATATGCTAACTAATTTGGATGTAAATTTTAAAAAATAAAAAATAGACGATAGGAAGATGGCGGCGTAGGAGGACGCTGGGCTCACCGCGCGTCCTGCTGATCACTTTGATTCCACCTACACCTGCCTAAATAACCCAGAAAACCACAAGACGATTAGCAGAACGGAGTCTCCGGAGCCAAGCGCATCGAGAGGCCCACGGAAGAGGGTAGGAAGGGCGGCGAGGCGGTGCGCGCTCCACGGACTGGCGGGAGGGAGCCGGGGCGGAGGGGCGGCCCGCCGGCCAAGCAGAGCCCCCGAGTCTGGCTGGCAAAAGCGGAGGGGCCGGACGGACTGTGTTCCGACAGCAAGCGCGACGTAGCGTCTGGGAGGTCATAAGTTAACAGCTCTGCTCGGAAAGCGGGAAGGCTGGAGGACAAAGGGAGGGAGAGCTGCTGAGCCCCCGGACGGCAGAGCTCAGCTTGGCGGGGAACAAAGGCGCCAGCGCCATCTCCCCCGCCCATCCCCCAGCCAAAATCCCAAAGGGAACCAGTTCCTGCCAGAGAACTTGCTCGCTCCGCGCAAACACCCAACTCTGTGCTTCTGCGGAGCCAAACCTCAGGCAGCGGATCTGACTCCCTCCCGCTGCCACAGGGCTCCTCCTGAAGTGGATCACCTAAGGAGAAGCGAGCTAAGCCTGCCCCTCCAGCCCCCGTGCACCTCGCCTACCCACCCCAGCTAATACGCCAGATCCCCAGCAACACAAGCCTGGCAGTGTGCAAGTAGCCCAGACGGGACACGCCACCCCACAGTGAATCCCGCCCCTAGGAGAGGGGAAGAGAAGGCACACACCAGTCTGACTGTGGCCCCAGCGGTGGGCTGGGGGCAGACACCAGGTCTGACTGCAGCCCCGCCCACCAATCCAGTTATACACCACAGCACAGGGGAAGTGCCCTGCAGGTCCCCACCACTCCAGGGACTCTCCAAAATGACCAAACGGAAGAATTCCCCTCAGAAGAATCTCCAGGAAATAACAACAGCCAATGAACTGATCAAAAAGGATTGAAATAATATAACAGAAAGTGAATTTAGAATAATAGTCATAAAATTAATGGCTGGGCTTGAAAACAGTAGAGAGGACAGCAGAGAATCTCTTGCTACAGAGATCAAGGGACTAAGGAACAGTCATGAGGAGCTACGAAATGCAAAACAAAATGGAAACCACGACGGCTCGGCTTGAAGAGGCAGAGGAGAGAATAGGTGAACTAGAAGATAAAGTTATGGAAAAAGAGGAAGCTGAGAAAAAGAGAGATAAAAAAAATCCAGGAGTATGAGGGGAAAATTAGAGAACTAAGTGATACACTAAAAAGAAATAATCTACGCATAATTGGTATCCCAGAGGAGGAAGAGAGAGGGAAAGGTGCTGAAGGGGTACTTGAAGAAATAATAGCTGAGAACTTCCCTGAACTGGGGAAGGAAAAAGGCATTGAAATCCAAGAGGCACAGAGAACTCCCTTCAGACGTAACTTGAATCGATCTTCTGCACAACATATCATAGTGAAACTGGCAAAATACAAGGATAAAGAGAAAATTCTGAAAGCGGCAAGGGATAAACGTGCCCTCACATATAAAGGGAGACCTATAAGACTCGTGACTGATCTCTCTTTTGAAACTTGGCAGGCCAGAAAGGCTTGGCACGATATCTTCAGTGTGCTAAACAGAAAAAATATGCAGCCGAGAATCCTTTATCCAGCAAGTCTGTCATTTGGAATAGAAGGAGAGATAAAGGTCTTCCCAAACAAACAAAAACTGAAGGAATTTGTCACCACTAAACCAGCCCTACAAGAGATCCTAAGGGGGATCCTGTGAGACAAAGTACCAGAGACATCGCTACAAGCACAAAACATACAGACATCACAATGACTCTAAACCCATATCTTTCTATAATAACACTGAACGTAAATGGATTAAATGCGCAAACCAAAAGACATAGGGTATCAGAATGGATAGGGGCGCCTGGGTGGCGCAGTCGGTTAAGCGTCCGACTTCAGCCAGGTCACGATCTCGCGGTCTGTGAGTTCGAGCCCCGCGTCAGGCTCTGGGCTGATGGCTCGGAGCCTGGAGCCTGTTTCCGATTCTGTGTCTCCCTCTCTCTCTGCCCCTCCCCCGTTCATGCTCTGTCTCTCTCTGTCCCAAAAATAAATAAAAAACGTTGAAAAAAAAATTAAAAAAAAAAAAAAAAAAAAAAGAATGGATAAAAAAACAAGACCCATCTATTTGCTGTCTTCAAGAGACTCATTTTAGACCTGAGGACACCTTTAGATTGAGAGTGAGGGGATGGTGATCTATTTATCATGCTACTGGAAGCCAAAAGAAAGCTGGAGTAGCCATACTTATATCAGACAAACTAGACTTTAAATTAAAGGCTGTAACAAGAGATGAAGAAGGGCATTATATAATAAGCACAGGGTCTATCCATCAGGAAGAGCTAACAATTACAAATGTCTATGTGCCAAATACCGGAGCCCCCAAATATATAAAACAATTACTCACAAACATAAGCAACCTTATTGATAAGAATGTGGTCATTGCAGGGGACTTTAACACTCCACTTACAGAAATGGATAGATCATCTAGACACACGGTCAATAAAGAAACAAGGGCCCTGAATGATACATTGGATCAGATGGACTTGACAGATATATTTAGAACTCTACATCCCAAAACAACAGAATATACTTTCTTCTCGAGTGCACATGGAACATTCTCCAAGATAGATCACATACTGGGTCACAAAACAGCCCTTCATAAGTATACAAGAATTGAGATCATACCATGCATACTTTCAGACCACAATGCTATGAAGCTTGAAATCAACCACAGGAAAAAGTCTGGAAAACCTCCAAAAGCGTGGAGGTTAAAGAACACCCTACCTAAGAATGAGTGGGTCAACCAGGCAATTAGAGAAGAAATCAAAAAATATATGGAAACAAACGAAAATGAAAATACAACAATCCAAACGCTTTGGGATGCAGCGAAGGCAGTCCTGAGAGGAAAATACATTGCAATCCAGGCCTATCTCAAGAAACAAGAAAAATCCCAAATACAAAATCTAACAGCACACCTAAAGGAAATAGAAGCAGAACAGCAAAGGCAGCCTAAACCCAGAAGAAGAAGAGAAATAATAAAGATCAGAGCAGAAATAAACAATATAGAATCTAAAAAAACTGTAGAGCAGATCAACGAAACCAAGAGTTGGTTTTTTGAAAAAATAAACAAAATTGACAAACCTCTAGCCAGGCTTCTCAAAAAGAAAAGGGAGATGACCCAAATAGATAAAATCATGAATGAAAATGGAATTATTACAACCAATCCCTCAGAGATACAAGCAATTATCAGGGAATACTATGAAAAATTATATGCCAACAAACTGGACAACCTGGAAGAAATGGACAAATTCCTAAACACCTACACTCTTCCAAAACTCAATCAGGAGGAAATAGAAAGCTTGAACAGACCCATCACCAGCGAAGAAATTGAATCGGTTATCAAAAATCTCCCAACAAATAAGAGTCCAGGACCAGATGGCTTCCCAGGGGAGTTCTACCAGACGTTTAAAGCAGAGATAATACCTATCCTTCTCAAGCTATTCCAAGAAATAGAAAGGGAAGGAAAACTTCCAGACTCATTCTATGAAGCCAGTATTACTCTGGTTCCTAAACCAGACAGAGACCCAGTAAAAAAAGAGAACTACAGGCCAAATCCCTGATGAATATGGATGCAAAAATTCTCAATAAGATGCTAGCAAATCGAATTCAACGGCATATAAAAAGAATTATTCACCATGATCAAGTGGGATTCATTCCTGGGATGCAGGGCTGGTTCAACATTCACAAATCAATCAACGTGATACATCACATTAACAAAAAAAAAAAGAGAAGAACCATATGATCCTGTCAATCGATGCAGAAAAGGCCTTTGACAAAATCCAGCACCCTTTCTTAATAAAAACCCTTGAGAAAGTCGGGATAGAAGGAACATACTTAAAGATCATAAAAGCCATTTATGAAAAGCCCACAGCTAACATCATCCTCAAAAACTGAGAGCTTTTTCCCTGAGATCAGGAACACGACAGGGATGCCCACTCTCACCGCTGTTGCTTAACATAGTGTTGGAAGTTCTAGCATCAGCAATCAGACAACAAAAGGAAATCAAAGGCATCAAAATTGGCAAAGATGAAGTCAAGCTCTCACTTTTTGCAGATGACATGATATTATACATGGAAAATCCGATAGACTCCACCAGAAGTCTGCTAGAACTGATACATGAATTCAGCAAAGTTGCAGGATACAAAATCAATGTACAGAAGTCAGTTGCATTCTTATACACTAACAATGAAGCAACAGAAAGACAAATAAAGAAACTGATCCCATTCACAATTGCACCAAGAAGCATAAAATACCTAGGAATAAATCTAACCAAAGATGTAAAAGATCTGTATGCTGAAAACTATAGAAAGCTTATGAAGGTAATTGAAGAAGATATAAAGAAATGGAAAGACATTCCGTGCTCATGGATTGGAAGAATAAATATTGTCAAAATGTCAATACTACCCAAAGCTATCTACACATTCAATGCAATCCCAATCAAAATTGCACCAGCATTCTTCTCGAAACTAGAACAAGCAATCCTTCATATGGAACCACAAAAGGCCCCGAATAGCCAAAGTAATTTTGAAGAAGACCAAAGCAGGAGGCACCACAATCCCAGACTTTAGCCTCTACTACAAAGCTGTAATCATCAAGACAGCATGGTATTGGCACAAAACAGACACACAGACCAATGGAATAGAATAGAAACCCCAGAACTAGACCCACAAACGTATGGCCAACTAATCTTTGACAAAGCAGGAAAGAACATCCAATGGAAAAAAGACAGTCTCTTTAACAAATGGTGCTGGGAGAACTGGACAGCAACATGCAGAAGGTTGAAACTAGACCACTTTCTCACACCATTCACAAAAATAAACTCAAAATGGATAAAGGACCTGAATGTGAGACAGGAAACCATCAAAACCCTAGAGGAGAAAGCAGGAAAAGACCTCTCTGACCTCAGCCGTAGCAATCTCTTACTCGACACATCCCCAAAGGCAAGGGAATTAAAAGCAAAAATGAATTACTGGGACCTTATGAAGATAAAGAGCTCCTGCACAACAAAGGAAACAACCAACAAAACTAAAAGGCAACCAACGGAATGGGAAAAGATATTTGCAAATGACATATCAGACAAAGGGCTAGTATCCAAAATCTATAAAGAGCTCACCAAACTCCACACCCGAAAAACAAATAACCCAGTGAAGAAGTGGGCAGAAAACATGAATAGACACTTCTCTAAAGAAGACATCCGGATGGCCAACAGGCACATGAAAAGATGTTCAACGTCGCTCCTTATCAGGGAAATACAAATCAAAACCACACTCAGATATCACCTCACGCCAGTCAGAGTGGCCAAAATGAACAAATCAGGAGACTATAGATGCTGGAGAGGATGTGGAGAAACGGGAACCCTCTTGCACTGTTGGTGGGAATGCAAATCGGTGCAGCCGCTCTGGAAAGCAGTGTGGAGGTTCCTCAGAAAATTAAAAATAGACCTACCCTATGACCCAGCAATAGCACTGCTAGGAATTTACCCAAGGGATACAGGAATACTGATGCATAGGGGCACTTGTACCCCAATGTTTATAGCAGCACTCTCAACAATAGCCAAATTATGGAAAGAGCCTAAATGTCCATCAACTGATGAATGGATAAAGAAATTGTGGTTTATATACACAATGGAGTACTACGTGGCAATGAGAAAGAATGAAATATGGCCCTTTGTAGCCACGTGGATGGAACTGGAGAGTGTGATGTTAAGTGAAATAAGCCATACAGAGAAAGACAGATACCATATGGTTTCACTCTTATGTGGATCCTGAGAAACTTAACAGAAACCCATGGGGGAGGGGAAGGAAAAAAAAAAAAAAAAAGAGGTTAGAGTGGGAGAGAGCCAAAGCATAAGAAACTGTTAAAAACTGAGAACAAACTGAGGGTTGATGGGAGGTGGGAGGGAGGGGAGGGTGGGGGATGGGTATTGAGGAGGGCACCTTTTGGGATGAGCACTGGGTGTTGTATGGAAACCAATTTGACAATAAATTTCATATATTGGAAAAAATAATAAAATAAAATAAAATAAATAAAAAATAAAATTAAAAAAAATAAATTGCAAATACTTTCTAAATCAAAAAAAAAAAAAAAAAAAAGAATCTGACTTCGGCTCAGGTCATGATCTCACAGTTTGTGAGTTCAAGCCTCGCGTCGGGCTCCGGGCTGACAGCTCGGAGCCTGGAGCCTGCTTCGGATTCTGTCTCCCTCTCTCTTTGCTCCTCCCCCACTTGCATTCTGTCTCTCTAAATAAATAAATAAACAAATAAATAAGCATTAAAATACACAAGCAAATTGCCTGCCCCTTATAGGAGCAGATGGTACCTATTTCCAAATAGGCACAAGGCCAATACATAAAAGCACCCAAGGACACTTCTTTTTAAAAATGAAGTGAAAGGTGGCAGACTCACCTGTGGAGCCCTGTGCACCAGTTTCTAACTAGTGCAAAGACTCGGTGTTCACATGGCAACAAGGATGATCTTTTAGATACAGAGCTAAGTGGAAAAAGGAGAATAGCTCTGCAACCCAACACCGCTTATATAAAGATACCCACACGCAAACCAATGATACGCATCTTAGAAGAACCATACCCGCAAAGATCGTCTTAAAAAACCAACAAGAAGGGCGCCTGGGTGGCTCAGTCGGTTAAGCGTCTGACTCTTGGTTTCAGCTCAGGTCATGATCCCCACGGTTCATGGGTTCAAGCCCCACATAGGGCTCTGCACTGACAGCACGGAGCCTGCTTGGGATTTTCTCTCTCCTTCTCTCTCACTCTGCCCCTCCCCTGCTCCTTCTCTCTCTCTCTCTCTCTCTCTCTCTCTCTCTCTCTCTGCTCCTCCCCTGCTCGTCCTCTCTCTCTCTCAAAACAAACAAATAAATATTTTTTTAATAAAATAAAAAATAAAAAACCAACAAAACCAAGAACAGAATCATGTGGACTAACGAACACACATTAAATACATCAGGATGCTAGCCCTTGGAAAGGGATGAGGATATAAGGGAACCCAAAGAAACCAAAACAAAAAACCCACAAGAGAAGGGCGGGGGGGGGGCGGTCTTACAGGGACCAGCCAGGACAGGATGCCATGAACTAAGAATATGAATGACTTCACCCTCTGTCATAGAATCTAACTAGAGAAACAATAACTTCATGAAACACACAAGCCAACTGAGCTGAATCCAAGTTAAGAACTCAAGGAATCATGTTATAAAATCAGATGTATGAGCACGACAATCCCAGTGCCAAATTTGTGCCTGTGCTTATTTTTGTATGCAAGCTAAGAATGGTTTTTATGTTTTTTTAAGTGGTTGGGGGAAAAGTCAAAAGAAGAATGATGTTCTGTGACACATGAAATTGCATGAAATTCAAACTTCAGGGTCCATAAAATTTCATTGGCACACAGCCACACCCACTCATTTACATATTGTCTGGGGTTGCTTTCTCTCTACGGTAGATGAGTTGAGGGGTTGCAACGGAGACCCTATGATCTGCAAACCGTAAAATCGTCACTATCTGAGCTTTACAGAAAAAGTTCGCCAACTCCTGTTATAAAAGGTTGGGGAGTGGGGTAGCTGGGTGGCTCAGTCAGTTGAGTGCCCAACTCTTGGTTTCTGCTCAGGTCATGATCCCGTGGCTTTGTGGGCTCCAGACCCACATCGGGCTCTGTGCTAGCGGTGTGGAGCCCGCTTGGGATTCTCTCTCTCCCTCTCCCTCTCCCTCTCTCCCTGCCCCTCCCCCACTGGTGCTGTCTCTGTCTCTCTCAAAACAAATAAATAAACTTTTAAAAAAAGGATCGGTAGTGATGTCTCCCTCACTCAGCTTGATCCACATTCTGGGGGATCTGTTTGTCAGCTGGTTCTTCCTCCAGGAGCAAGTGGCCAACAGGGTGCATCAGGAAGAGAGCTACCTCGGGGCGCCTGGGTGGTTCAGTCGGTTGAGCATCCGACTTCGGTTCAGGTCACGATCTCGCGGTTTTTGAGTTCAAGCCCCGCGTCGGGCTCTGTGCTAACAGCTCGGAGCCTGGAGCCTGCTTCGGATTCTGTGTCTCCCTCTCGCTCTCTGCCCCTCCCCCACTCACGATCTCTCTTTCTTTCTCCCTCTCTCTCTTTCTCTCTCTCAAAAAATAACATTTAAATTTTTTTTTCTTTTGAAAAGCAAGAGAGCTACCTCTCCAGGGCTGGACTCCTGGGATTCCCCAGCACGCACGGTAACCAGGGTTCTACGGCACAACGCAGGCGGAAACAATGGCAAAGCTGAGACTCTGTGCCCATGGGATTTCAGAACAAAAAGTCTTTATCCTTCCCACAAAAACAGAGTTACAAAGAGCTGCATAACAGCCATTTTCCTTAGCAAGCAAACCGAGGAACAATTTCTGGCCTCCGAAATTATCGGAAAAACAACCTACATAATCATCAACAAGAACCAATTAGATAAATTATCCCGCATCCACCTGGCCATGTGCACATACAGTCATTGGAGAAAACGAGGTAGATTTATATGAGCTGACGTGGAACTAGTTGTAAAAGTATGTTGAAGACACGATTATCCCATTTTTTCCCTAAAATACATTTTTGTATATTTATAAGCAAAATGCACTGTATATACTATGCATGATCTGGGAAAAACAGACCAAATTGTTGTGTATTATTTACAGTGGGGGTTGGGCTTCAGAGACTTTCAACATTTTTTAAATGTTCTTTATTTATTTTGAGAGAGATGGGGGGCGGGGAGGGAGAATATGAGTGGGGGAGGGGCAAAGAGAGGGAGAGAGAGAGAATCCCAAGCAGCCTCCATGCCATCAGTGCAGAGCTCGACGCAAGATTCAATCTCACAAACCCGGAGATCATGACCTGAGCTGAAATCGGGAGTCAGATGCTTAACCAACTGAGTCACCCAGGTGCCCCTGAGTTACTTGTATAATAAAAACTTTTTAAGATTTTTAGATGGGGGGAAAAAAAATCCCTCATGTTGATGAGCTTGCAGTTTTTAATTGGAAAAGGTGGCTATTATCTGTCACCAAAATCCCTTGAAATCATCTCCCATCTGGAACCTGTAAATATGACCATGTTAAAGATGTTTAAAAATCAATAATGCAAAAAAAAAAATAAATAAATAAAATAAAAATAAAAATAAAAATCAGTAACGCTTCAATATAAGATATAAAAACATAAATTTTAAACTAATATTGAGGGATATGTATCATCTTAGAATCAAGACCCACTAGGGATAAAAGCCAAAGAAAAAGGCACAAAGGAAAAGATAAAAAGGTTTTTAAACGTTTTAAAAATGTTAAAGGTCTTATTATTAAAAGTTTCTAGGGGCGCCTGGGTGGCTCAGTCGGTTGACCATCCACCTTCAGCTCAGGTCATGATCTCATGGTCTGTGAGTTCAAGCCCCGCGTTGGGCTCTGTGCTGACAGCTCGGAGCCTGGAGCCTGCTTGGGATTCTGTGTCTCCCTCTCTCTCTGCCCCTCCCCCGCTCACACTCTGTGTGTGTGTGTGTGTGTGTGTGTGTGTGTGTGTGTGTGTGTGTGTCTCAAAAATAAATAAACATTAAAAAAAAATGTGTTTAAGTTTCTATCACTGCCTGCTATGTTCAGACTCCCTTTTACGGGAAAATGATTGCCCACAACCCGAGACTGCAGGGACCATGGGCCAAACCAAGGGTGAGAGGAGAGAATGCCAACTCTGGTCAAATAGAAGATGCTTTGACAAATCAAGAATGGCTAGTGAGTCACGTGCATGAGGACGTACTAACTCCAGCAGCCGAGGTGCCTGCAACGACCTTGATCCTGAACTGCCTCCCAGCTCCCTGGGAGACCCAGCCTTATTATAGCTCAAGTTCTTAGATTTTCACGAGAATCCTCCTACCTCTCCACCTGTGTCCTTAAATTAAAAACTTCTTTACCTAAGCTGGCGTGAGGGGGGTGCTTGTTACTTCTAGCCAAAAGAGCAAGACCAGCACATTCTATGCATTGAAACAATACCACAAATGACCATGATCAGCTGGAAGAAAATGACAGAAAAACAGATACATATCTTTAATATATAAAGAGTTTTGGGGCGCCTGGGTGGCTCAGTCGGTTGAGCGGCCGACTTCGGCTCAGGTCACGATCTCGCGGTCCGTGAGTTCGAGCCCCGCGTCGGGCTCTGTGCTGACAGCTCAGAGCCTGGAGCCTGTTTCGGATTCTGTGTCTCCCTCTCTCTGACCCTCCCCCGTTCATGCTCTGTCTCTCTCTGTCTCAAAAATAAATAAACGTTAAAAAAAAAATTAAAAAAAAAAGAGTTTTTACGAACCAATAAAAAAGATTTAAATATCAAACTAGGAAAAAATGGACAAAGAGCATGATAAAGAATTTTAAAAGGAGATATACATATTACCATTAACACAAACACATTCTAGTTAGTCAAATAAATGTAAACTAAAACCTGGCTTTTGGGGGAATTAAAATACTGATATTATGTTTTTATTATTTTTTTAAATATTTATGTATTTTTGAGAGAGACAGAGTGTGAGTGGGGGTGGAACAGAGGGAGACACAGAATCCGAAGCAGGCTCCAGGCTCTGAGCTGTCAGCACAGAGTCCGATGCAGGGCTTAAACTCACAAACCATGATATCATGACCTGAGCCAAAGTCAGATGTTCAACCGACTGACCCACCCAGGTGCCCCTAAAATACTAATATTAAATATAAGAAAAGATACAAGTAAACACATACCCTCATTCGCTGCTGATGGGAATAAAAATTAGTGCACCTTTTCTGAAGGGTAATTTGGCAATTTGTATCACTAACCTTAAAAATATTCATACTCTTTGACCCAGTTTCTATTTAGAGACCAGATCTTAAGCAAATCATCTGAAATATCCACAAAAGATGTCCATTCCAAAGTTACATCTAATGACAAAACATTGGATATGTAAAAATCCTACATAAAGAGATTCTTAATTCTTGCCATATTTATATACGAGGATACTACATGTTATGTTGTAAAGCTTTATTTTAAAAGAATACTTAATGCGCCTGGGTGGCTTAGTCAGTTAAGAATCTGACTTTGGCTCAGGTCATGATCTCACAGTTCGTGAGTTCGAGCCCCACGTCAGGCTCTGTGCTGACAGCTCAGAGCCTGGAGCCTGCTTGGGATTCTGTGTCTCCCTCTCTCTCTGCCCCTTCCCTGCTCATGCTCTGTTTGTCTCTCTCAAAAATAAGTAAACATTAAAAAATTTTTTAAAAAGAATACTTAATGACAAGAAATGCCCTTTCATATTAGTTAATGAAAAGCCTTATACAAAATAGTATATACTTTTAAACTTTGTTTAAAAAAGAAAACAATGAAGAAAATCTGGAAATATGCCAAAATGTGAACAGTGTTTATTACTAGGCAGTGAAATTGGGGGTATTAATTTTCTTTTTAATTCTCTTCTAGTTTTCCAAAATGTTCAAATACACATATATTTATTTTAGGATCAGAAAAAAAAAAAAAAAAAAGTCTTGACAAACATCAGTGTGTTCAACTTTGGGTAATGCATACAATTACTATTATGTAACAAAATAAATACACGTGGAAATAGACAAGAAAGATAAATACCAACATCTCAGAGATTCCCTCTGGGTGCAGGGGCGATGTGTGGTTACTGGGATCATTCTCCTCCTTCTGTTTTTCGGTATTTTCTAGCTTTCCCACAAATCGCATTTTTAAGTTCATAGCATGCTTCCCAACATTTTACGATGCAAAATTTTCAAAGAGACAATCTGAATTTTCAAACATTCAAAATTGACAGAAT
This sequence comes from Panthera leo, assembly GCF_018350215.1. Lineage (NCBI taxonomy): Eukaryota > Metazoa > Chordata > Mammalia > Carnivora > Felidae > Panthera > Panthera leo. The sequence continues at coordinate 106,795,870 of NC_056688.1, forward strand.
TTTTTAGTGAACATCTGTGTACCCACCACCTAGGTTCTATGATTCTGGTAGTGTATTTGCTTTATCATAACTATGTGCACCTACTCATTCCACCTGTAGAGTATCTTTAAACTCTTCCTTTAAACTTAAACGGAGGTCGAAGTGTCTGGGTGGCTCAGTTGGTTGAGCGTCCGACTTCGGTTCAGGTCATGATCTCATGGCTCATGAGTTCGAGCCCCCCATCAGGCTCTGTGCTGTCAGCTCGGAGCCTGGAGCCTGCTTTGGATTCTGTCTCCCTCTCTCTCTGCCCTTCCCTCGCTCAATCTCTCTCTCTCAAAACTAATAAATAAACATTTAAAAAATTTTTTAAAAAACTTAAATGGAGGTGTGTGGGTGGCTCAATTGACTGAGTGTCCGACATCAGCTCAAGCCATGATCTCAACGGTTCGTGAGTTCGAGCCCCGCGTGGGGCCGTCTGCTGTCGGCACCCAGCCTGCCTCGGATCTTCTGTCCTCCCTCGCTCTCTGCCCCCACCTCTCAAAAATAAATAAACATCAAAAAAGTTTTTTTTAACTTAAATGATCAGTGTTCTGAGAGAAGCAGAGGTGAAGCGCCGAGGGAGTCCCGGACGAGGCAAACAGCAACATCGCCGTGTGTGATGTGCTCTAACCGTGCTCTAGAACTCGCTGGGTTCCTGACTCTGAGCCTGCAGCCTTTATCCCCAGCTGTGGTTCTGAGGCTCGAGCGAGCACGCAAATTGCAGGAGAGGGGGCTGCTGGCATGCATGTGGAATCACCTTGCATTTTGAACAGATCCCCTCTCCCACCCTAGGGCAATGGCGTCAGTGGCCAAGGACCTCCCTCGAGAATCCCTTCACCTTGGGGATGCCCGCCTCTGCCTGGGAGGATCAAGGAACTCATTTATTTGCTCCTTTCACTCAACAGATGCTCAGAGTGCTAGGTGCCAGGCGCCAACCTAGGCACCTGGGCTGTGTCTGTGAACAAAGCAAAGATTCCCGGCGTCACGAGCTTTTGTTCGTGGGGGAGAGACAGCATTTTTTTTTAAACCTTAGTAAATAAGTAAATCACCTAGAATATTAGAAGAAATACCAAATACAAACAAAAAGAAAGAAAAGGTAAAGCAGGGTTCAAGGGGCTGGAGGGGGACGGGAAGGGGTCAGGGAAGGCGGACAGCAGGCCCTGCAGATATCTGGGACATCGAGGCAGAGGTCACAGCCTGAGCAAAAGTCCCAAGGAGGAGCGTGTTTGAGGAACAGCCCAGGAGGCCAGTGTGGCTGGAGAGAAGGAGGCGAAGGAGGAGAGGGTTTTGAACGAAGGACGGAGAGAGGTGTAGACGGCTCAGAGAAGACGGGGCGGTGGGGAAAAGAAGCCACAGGTTTCTGAATTTCTCTGACAGTTGAACCAACGGGATTTGCTGATGGAGTGAGGTGGGGTGTGAAGGAAAGTGGAGTCAAAGATAACCGGGGCTTGGGGGCGCCCGGGGGGCTCCGTCGGTTGAGCGTCCGACCCTCGATCTCGGCGCAGGTCACGATCTCACGGTTCACGAGATCAAGCCCCGGGTCGGGCTCTGCGCTGACAGCATGGAGCCTGCTTGGGATTCTCTCTCTCCCTCTCTCTCTCTCTCTCTGCCCCTCCTCCACTTGCACTCTCTTTCTCTCTCTCAAAATAAATAAATAAACATTAAGAAAAAAAAGAAAAAGGTAACCAGGGTTTCTGGCCAGAGCAAGGGGGAGGCAGAATGAATAGGCTTTTGGACGGGCCAGCCGCTCGGGGCAGGGGTGGAACCACTCCCAGGTAGCCACACAGAGAGGCCAGGGAGGCAGCTGAACCCACGGGTCTGGAGGTCAAGGGAGTGCTCTAGGGAGAGGGTCACTGGTGACCTTTATGAGCACAGCTCCTATCAGAGGTGGAGGCGGAAGCCTGGCTGAATGGGTGTCGGCGAGGAGGGGGAGGGGAGCTGCAGAAGAAACTAGAAAAGGCAGCACCTGAGATTTGTGTTGAGGTCCTGAAAGGTGAGAGGGGCAGAATTCAAACCCGAAGCCTACGCTCAACCCTCACACCCTCCTCAAGCCACAGAAGGTGGCGGGGGAGGAAGTCGCCTTCAAGGAGGCAATGGACACAGGTACGCAGGGGTGCGGGGCGGACTGGAGCAGAAGCACAGCTGTGAGGGCATCACAGGGGCATTTTTTTAAAGCTTCCAGGTGGCCCTACTGTGCAGCCCAGAGTGAGAACCAGAGGGGAAAGAGCGGTGACACTGAAGGTCAGGCTGAGATGGGCGCAAACCTCATTTGGCAGGTGGGGGGACCGAGGCGAAGGGAGATGAGGTCATTTACCCAGGGTCGGCCTGAAAGGGGCAAAGGGAGAACTAGGAGCCCCTCCTCTTCCACCACCGCAGGGAGAAAGGAAACGGCCCAGCCCTCCCATAGACAACTCCATCGACGATCGTGGCCCCTGCGTAATAATCCACCTTCACCCCCCAGCTCTGCTCCAGGGTGAGGCCCTCAGCTGAGGGCACCAGACAGGACCAGAGACCACAGTGACCGCCCCTCCAGAAGAATTTTCAACCCAACAGGTGAAACAAAACAAAAAGAATGCTTCTCTTCAATTCAAGGCCGCTACCGAAGGGCTCCGTTCCACACACATCCGGCCCCATGTAGCCCTTTTGCTCTCTTAAGTTTATTCATTTATTTTTGAGTGAGATAGAGACAGTGCAAGCTGGGGAGGGGCAGAGAGAGAGAGGGAGAGAGAGAATCCCAAGCGGGCTCCACACTGTCAGCATGGAGCCCGACGCGGGGCTCGAACTCACGAAACCGTGAGATCACGACCTGAGCCGAAGCCAGGAGTCAGATGCTTTAACCGACGGGGCCACCCAGGTGCCCCTGCCATTTTGGGTTTTTTTAATGAAATATTTCTGGTGTACAAAAACTACGGAAAGTAGGCTCCTGAGCGTCGTGACTCCTGAGCGTGTTTAAATCAAGACGGATTTCACTTTCAGGAAAAGCACACCGACTATACGGCCTCGGGGCTCCAGAGCCAGACAGCCTCGGTTCAGATTTGGGCTCCACTACTTACTAACTGGATAGCCTTGGACAAGTTACCCAACTTCTCCTAGCCTCAGTTTCCCCAGCTGTAAGTCGGGCGTAATTGTAGCCCTTGATTCATGGGGCTGTCCCGAGGATCAAATATGTCAATACCTACAGAACACTCAGCAAATACCGCCTGGCACATAGGAAGGAAGACCTTCTGTAAACAGCAGGGTTTACAGCCACTGTGCCTGGGTGTGTTTTTATTATTTTTTTGACTTGGAAAGTTCCCAGCTCCAGGACCAGCTGGAGAGGCTGTGGAGGTTGTGAAACGCAGCCCGAGAACAGGCTGTCCTTGTTCCCAAAACCACGTGCTGCGTGCAGCGAATGTGGAAATCCCAGCCTCAGCCCCTGCATTTCTGATGCTCTGGGAGAAATGCCTAGAAGTTAGTGATAACAAGAATGACTGAAGTCCAGCATGGGTGCTGGGAAGGGACTTCCCAGCAAGGAGTTGGGAGTTTGGTACCAAGGCTTCAGGAAGAGAAGAAACCTGCGAGGGCCTGGGCGTCAACCCCGTCCGTCCAAGGCTGCGTTTTCAGAAGCAGAAACCACCACCCAAGACTCGGCCCCTCCCTGCTCTGCTGCTCTGTGAGTTTCAGGAATCACTCAACCTCTCTGAGCTTCTCTGGTACAATGGGGCCATACGGGCCCATCCAGCAGAGTTTGTGCGAGGAATACATGAGATCATGGGGCAAAAGCTGTAAAACCACGTGTACCCGTGAGAGGGTTGAGATCCCGCGCCCCCCCAGCCTCAGGCCCAGAGAGAAGGTGGAGGACGGGTTGGGCTGACACATCACCTCCTCCCTTGCCAGTGGCTCCAAGGGACACCAGGTCCCGCCCCCGCAGCCCAAAGGTGTCTGAGAAAAAGGAAGCAAAACTTATCTGCCTTCCCCGGCTCTCGATCTCCTGGCTCGAGGCCCACACTGTGACGGAGCCCAGCCTCCCTCCGTGTGAATCAGGACTGCCTCCTAACTCATCTGGAAACCACCACCACCCCCGCCGGGCACCACTCGGCACACAAGTTACCTGGAATTCTTACCAGCAGCCCGATTTTACAGATCGGGAAATGGCTCAGAGATGGGAAGTAACCTGCCCAGGGTCTCAGAGCTCCCCAAGAAACACTGCCAGGAGTTTCTGAATCCAAGGGCCAAATTCTCCCCAGTATACCAAGTCAGTATACCAAGTAGTTCACACGAAGGTACCGACTTCCGATAACACCCCCCCCCCCCCCTCGGCGAGCTGGGCCTCTACCTCCATGTTCTCTAGGCCTGCAGTACCCTTGGCTATTCACTGACACAGCCCTATTCACCCCTCCAGATGGGCTCAGCACATCCACCTCCGTGCCTGCCCTGCGACCCCACCAAACAGTGTAGCTGCTGCTTCCGCAGGCCGCAGCCCTGTTTATCCGGGGACTAGAATTCCACGAGAAGGAGGGATGGGGTTCCGATGCCCAGCACACCTGCTAGAGCCAACAGCCGGCCTGGTGCCTACGATGGTCTCAGCAGAGGGTCATGACCTCGACGAATGCGCTCCTTAAGCCCCTCCCAGTCGCGGCCCCTCCAGAGTGCGGATGAATCCGTGCAGGGCCTGGCGCAGAGACCTGCCAGAACGTCAGGCAAACTTAGAGGGTCTTAAAAGTTGTCGAGAAGGGAGTCTAGAATGGAGATCAGAGTTAAGCCCATCAATTTCCTCCTACTGAGAGCAGGGACTGGACTCAGGTCCCATCAACCCTGACCTTGAAATCGAATATTCCTGGGCTGCCTCCAATGGGGGGGTGGGCGGGGGGAGCCACAATTCTTGCCTCCTGAATAGTCTACCTTGCAGGAATTGAGAGAGGATGTTCACTTGAACCGAGGATGTTTACTACCAAGACCGGCTTAGACCAGACCAAACCAGTCTGCACCCCAAGAAGGACCCCAGGGCTGAACTTCCCCCGACTTTTCCTCTCATGAGAATACTAAAAATCACGCCCAGGGGGTGGAGATTTAATATGCTAATTAGACCTACTACACACAACAGAAGCATGACCTTTAAGTGCCTAGGTGCTAATAAATCCCTCCCGCACCCCCCCCCCCCCCCCCCCCCCCCCCCCCCCGTCTAAGTTTCTTTTCTTTTAAGTTTATTTCGAGACAGAGCAGGGAAGGGTAGAGAGAGAGAGAGGGAGAAAGAGAGAATCCCAAGCAGGCTTCGCACTGTCAGCGTGGAGCCCGACGTGGGGCTGGAAGTCACGAACTGTGAGATCATGACCTGAGCTGAAGTCAAGAGCCAGACATTCAACTGAATGAGCCAGCCACCCAGGCGCCCCCTCCCCGCCACCTAAGTTTCTTTGAAAAACTCACCCTGACCTCTCCTCGCCCAGCCAGCCTGCAGATTCTCTCCTTCGTGCTGCCTCCCTTGTGTCGGAGCATAAGCCCCAATAAAGCCTTTTCTGGAACTCTCTTTCAGCCTCTTACCAATTTCTATTGTTTCAAGAGTCCAAGGCCCCAGTTTGGTAGCCAGATTATGGAACCCCTGTTTCAAAACTTTGGATTTTCACTTCTCCAGCAGCCAGCCAGAGATTTAAGGGATTTAAGGGCAGCATGGCTGGAGAAAAGCTCCTGGCCCACTCATTCTTCGCAGATTCGGAACACGGACGGGTTAGCGCTGGCACTGACCAGGAGGCATCACGGGCTGGACTAAAGAGACAGAAACATTGGCCCGGACGGCAGACACGCGGCTCTCCGCGCCTCCAGGTCCGGGCACCCGCTTTAACAACAAATGACATTTGTCAAGCCCTGAGAGTCAGAGAGCGGCACACTCAAAGAGCAGGGAGGTAGGGGCTGTATTCCTTGTGGTGAGAGACACAAAGGCAAGAAAAATGTAATTTCAGTTACATTCCCTTACAGCTTGCAGCCCACACTGACAGACCCCCGAAACACGCCGAGTGTGACCTTCCTCAAGGAACTCAACGGCTGCCTTAGTGCCTTAATGTTTACGTTTGATTAAAGACTAAAAGTAGGGGTGCCTGGGTGGCTCAGTCGGTTAAGCGTCTGACTTCGGCTCAGGTCACGGGTTCGAGCCCCGTGTTGGGCTCTGCACCGACAGCCCAGAGCCTGGAGCCTGCTTCTGATTCTGTGTCTCCTTCTCTCTGTCTGCCCCTCCCCTGCTTGCTCTCTGTCTCTCTTTCAAAAATAAATAAACATTAGGGGCGCCTGGGTGGCTCAGTCGGTTCAGCATCCGACTTCGGCTCAGGTCACAGGTTCGAGCCCCGCGTCGGGCTCTGGGCTGACGGCTCGGAGCCTGGAGCCTGCTTCCGATTCTGGGTCTCCCTCTCTCTCTGCCCCTCCCCCGTTCATGCTCTGTCTCTCTCTGTCTCAAAAATAAATAAACGTTAAAAAAAAATTTTTTTTTAAATAAATAAACATTAAACAAAATTTTAATAAAAAATAAAATTAAAAATTTTGCCTTCTACATGGAAATTCAACCAGAAAACACCCAGTTATATAGTCTGCAGACACACAAACTCAACCATTGTTCTAGCAGTAAGTTCCAAATAGCTCAGAGCCGTACTGAGCTCACTTTCGACACAGTTTGTGTGCCAACTGTCCAGGTCCTACATTTTCCTGTGTTTAAACAGAAGACAAAAGAGACGGCTCCCTCAGCGCCAGAAGAAACTAAAAGAGAAATGGATCGTTTTCATCGAGAACTAGACTTATTCTAAAGCAGTGGATTAAATAAATGTCAGCATTCACTACCATTCAACCGTGTTCTCTGATTTTTCCAGAAGGAAAACTTGGGAGAATTTTGCCAAGTAAGATAAAAACGTATGCTGAATTTTCTGGTGACGACGTTGTAGTAAAAATGTTTCACATATGGAGATATTTAAAAGCAAGCAGATTGACTTTTTTTTTAAGAGGCAGTATCGCGATTTCTGAATTTATTCTGAAATGTGCTTTTTATGAATCTCTGACACACTTGTCCTAATGTGTAAGACTTTTCCTATTTGTATATCTGTGGTTTCATGTGAGAGAAGCCTTTGGCATTAAAATTAATAAAAAGTGCTCTTCAGTCAGCTGCGAGCAAAAATAAGACAAATCTAGCTCAACGGACTACTGAACATAAATATGCAGAGAAGATCAATTTTGACAGAGTCATGGACAACTTTCCAGAAGTAAAAGTTCCAAAACAGAAACTGTAATATTGCTATCATCCATGACTGTGACCAACCTACATGTAAGAGTAAGCTTTCTTTCAAAAATACACAAATGCAATTAAAAACCCTTCTTTTTAAAGATTTTATTTTTAAGCAATCTCTACATCCAACATGAGGCTTGAACCCACAACCTCAAGATCAAGAGTCGCACGCTCCACCAACTGAACCAGGCACGTGCCCCGCAGTTAAAAACTCTTAATCCATTACTTTTCCCCCATTTTTCTCCATAACATTTTTCCTTATTTTTCATGCTTTTCCTCTTTCACTGGCATGATTTCATATGCAAAGCTCAATAAAAGAAAATTTTCACCGTTTCTTTTCTGAATATTATTACTAATAGTATTACTAATATTAGTAATATTTCCTGTTATTAGTAATCATTTCCTGATTATTATTGAAAATAGTGTTGTCAGATAAAGGAGAGGGATATCTAAAATGGCCACTCCAAGGGGCACCTGGGTGGCTTAGTTGGTTAAGTGTCTGACTCCTTGGGAATGCAAGCTGGTGCAGCCACTCTGGAAAACAGTATGGCGGTTCCTCAAAAAACAATAAATAGAACTACCCTATGACCCAGCAATTGCATGACTAGGCATTTATCCAAGGGATACAGGTGTGCTGTTTCAAAGGGACACGTGTACCCCCATGTTTATAGCAGCACGATCAACAATAGCCAAAGTATGGAAAGAGCCCAAATGTCCACCGATGGATGAATGGATAAAGAAGATGTGGTATATAGATACAATGGAGTATTACTCGGCAATCAAAAAGAATGAAATCTTGCCATTTACAACCACGTGGATGGAACTGGAGGGTATTATGCTAAGTGAAATTAGTCAGAGAAAGACAAAAATCATATGACTTGACTCCTATGAGGACTTTAAGAGACAAAACAGATGAGCATAAGGAAAGGGACGCAAAAAGAATATAAAAACAGGGAGGGGAACAAAACATAAGAGACTCTTAAATATGGAGAACAAACTGAGGGTCGCTGGAGGGGTCGTGGGAGGGGGGATGGGCTAAATGGGTCAGGGGCATTAAGGAATCTACTCCTGAAATCATTGTTGCACTACATGCTGATTTGGATGTAAATTTAAAAAAATAAAAAAGTGTCTGACTCTTGATCTCAAGCTCAGGACTTGATCTCAGAGTAGTGAGTTCAAGCCCCACGCTGGGTGTGGAGCCTACTTTAAAAAAGAAAATAGTGTTTCTCTGAAAAAATAAATGATTTAATAAAATGATCGCTCCGGGCATCAAATATGCCAGGTACATACTGATGTTGGTCACTGTGGCATCTTTTTGTGGATTGAGATAATAATAATAATAGTGAATTCCAGTTGAGCACTTAATACGTGCGTGAAACACTACTCTGAGCACAGCCTTGTATTAAGTCATATAATCTTCACTTTAGGGGACAGAGTAAATTCGAAACAGGAAGTGCTCAGAACAGCACTTGGCACACATATGTCACAGCCAAGGGCCGGGTGGGAACACAATCCCAGGTGGGTCTACTTCAAAAGCTGGTGAATGGAAGCATTTGGTAAGCCCCTTTATGATTTCTGAACCATATCAGATTAGAAAAAGGAAAAGTGAAAGCCTGGAAATTGGGCAGGGCTGGTCACGGGGTGTGTCAGCTGAGACCAGAGGTCAGACCCAAGGCCAGGTGTTCTGGTCTGACTTGTGGAGCCAGTCGCCCCTCGCTGCCTCCCTCCTCCGTAGGTCCTGCCTTCCCTGGGACTTGCTCCAGACAGGTGCCTGTGCAAGAAAAGCAAGCACGGAGACGACCAGGTGCTGGCTTACATACATCTGACGCTTGATGGCCCGCGGCTCCTAGAGGTGTGGCCCCACGTCCTCCAGGATCCTTCCCATCAGTAATAACTCAGGCTCCAGGACCATGAGTCCCCTCTGAAACACAGCCCCCGCCCCAGCCCACGCCGCCCCACACTTACGATGGACGCTCGCATCTTTTTTCCTGCCGTGGACCCTCAATTTCAGGCTGGAGTTCGGTTTATCTGCTGCGTAAAGGCCTGAGGCTGCGGGGAGCAGGGGTGCGTTATGTCATTAATGGGGAACAGCGCTCCCAGGACCCCAGGGTACGGAGGTGGGCGGGGGGGGGGGGGGGGTGTCTGGCCAGGAGACCGTGCGCGGTTCTGCCCCGACTCTTCCGAGGACCGCCACCTCGCTCCCTTCGAGTTCCTCGCCGGCTCCCTCCCTGCCCCTGCACTTGGCCGCGAACGGACGAACCCCTCGAAGGGTCGGGTCGGGGAAGGCTCACCCCCCCACACCCCCCCGCCACCGGAGAGGCGGCGGCGCGGCCCCGGGGGAGCGCCATCCCTGTCGCCTGCCCAGGGTGGCGCGCCCGGCCCGCAGGTGCCAGGGGGCGCCTCTGCCGACGGGCTGCTCCCTAACTTGCTTCTTCCCGCCTCACCCAACTTCTCCGCCTCGCACGCAGCGGTCCGGGAGCCGGAGGGCCACCCCGAGCATCTCACCCTTCCTTAAGTCGGGGCAGGGCCGCCCCACCCACCTCGAGGACTGGGAGGCAGCGCGGCCACCGAGGGATGAGCTCTAATGGCCGCAGAGGCCGGGCCAGCGTAAGGTCAGCCGGCTCCTCCCCGCGCGGCTGACTAATGAGAGCCGGCAGGGCTCCCGGCCCCTGGGGCAGACAGGCCAGGTTGCCGCCCGCTCCCCGCCGCCGCCGCCGCCGCCTCTCCCCACGCCCTCCTCCACCCAGAGGCGCTCGGGTTCCGGCGCCACCGCCTCCTCACCCCTTCCACCCGCGCGCTTCCGGCCGCCCCGTATTTGGGCCCGTCTTGTACCACACTCCACCTGTATACACAGCCCCCGGGCGTGGAATCCGTTTACTGACCTCCTCCATTCGAGGGGGCTCACGGCTTAAAACGACATTGAATTTGAAAGTCATTCGAAGGCAAAGGTCTAGCAGAATGAGAGCACTTTTGGGGGCGTCTGGGTGGCTCAGTCTGTTAAAGCCTCGGACTTTGGCTCAGGTCATGATCTCGTGGTTAGAGGAGCTTGAGCCCCACATTGGGAGGGGGGGGGGTTCTGTGCTGACAGCTCAGAGCCTGGAGCCTGCTTCAGATTCTGCGTCTCCCTCTCTCCCCCCTCCCCCTCGCATTCTGTCTCTCTCTCAAAAATAAACATTAGAATTTTTTTAAGAAAAAATAAAAAGAAAGCACTTTTAACTATTGGGTCTTAAGCCCTCAGCCCCCAAACACGGCACACAGCAGGCATTCCGTGAGTGAATGAATGAATGAATGAATGGATGGATGGATGACCAGACACTGGCCCTTCCTGGCACTGGGCTCTGACTGGGCTGTGACTCCCTAAGAGTAGAACCATCTCCTGTTCACCTCTCTTCCGGCCAGGGCCGGGCAAGTCCCTGAGCCTTGCAGTCAAGATGCTTGGGCCAATCCTGGCCCTGTCACCTGCTAGCTAGAGGGTCCAGGACACCCTTCCCTCTCTGAACCTCAGTGGATTCATCTCTTAAACGGAGGGATGATGGTATCGGACAACATGGAAGTTAATATATAAAAATGCATTCCCCAGAGGGAGAGCAACAAACGAAATGATGCTTGTAAAGTGCTGAGCCTGTTGTGTGGCACGTGGTAAATCCTCATCAGGACACGCTGGCCGCTAACATGAGGAAAGGCACGTGCTCATCCACATCAGGGGTCACTCACTAGCTTCCCAACAGGTGAGTCAGAGGCGATGCAGATACATACCAGAGCTTTATGGGCATTACAAACTGCAGTGCAGATTAAGCAGGTGACTGTAAAACAGTCCAAACCCAGGGTGGAAAGGTTCAGTTTTGAGCCCACCAGACTGACTTCTGCTTCTCCTTACTCCCTGCTTTCTACCAGAAATGTCACTACCCAGATGTCACTTTCCTTTCTCCTCCCACTGTGCTGTGCCAGGAAGAACAAAACAAAAAGCATATGGGGTGGGGGGGTGGGGGGGACCGAGGAGGTCAGGAAAGCGATTGGTACCTTCCACACGGCTCTCAAAAGAGGAGCTCCAGGGGCACCTGGGGGGCTCAGTGAGTTAAGCCCCCAACTCTTGGTTTTGGCTCAGGTCATGATCTCACAGTTCGTGAGTTCGAGTCACGCATTGGACTCTGTGCTGGCAGTGTGGAGGCTGCTTGGGATTCTTTCTCTCTCTCCCCCCTCTCTCTCAAAATAAATAAACATCTAAAAAAAATTTTTTTTAAGGAGCTCTGTAAGACAGACTGCAGGCTGAGAAGCTACCAAATGATGTCGGTCCATTGCCAGCAAGACTCTCCTTAAGCCCCATCCCAAGTCCATCACCACTGTATGGGTGGGAAGCCATGCCAAGATCAACACCAAAGCTCCTGGTCTTTCCTGCAACCACAGTCATGGAGACCCGTTCTTCTTGTGACAGGGGAGGAGTATTATTAACTAATTAATTATTTGCAACGTCCCCATTCTCCTCCTTCTAAGGAGGGGGTGGGCTACTCCAGGATAATCCACTGTTTTGCTGAGAAAGTAGGAGAAAATGGCTCAGGCTTATGCTGAAGGCATGACACCTTGTGGGGATTCCGAGCAGGTAGGGTAGAAGCAGCAGGAAGATCAGAGCAGGAGAAGGAAAGGAGGAAAGGGGCAGGGGGAGGAGAGAGAGGGCAGGCAAGCCACATCTAAGGAAACAGAATCCATTAGAAGTATTTTGTTGAGAACATGAGGGTTTCCGTTGCTTGACATTAACTCTCAAGACCTGAACACTCTTCAGGGGAAAGCTCTATCAGTCAACTGAGTACAGGTTGTTTTTTGTTTTTTTTTTTTAAGTAGGCTCCGCCCAATGCAGGACTTGAACTCAAAACCCTGAAGTCAAGAATCACGTGCTCTGCCAGGAACCCCTTAGCCAGCCAGACGCCCCTGAAGGACGTTTCTTTTAACATTTATCCATTATACTCTGGTGAGGCTTTGTGAATATGCCAGTTCTGACAATTTGCTCTGACCAGAAAAATCAGGTTTTTATGAAAGAAAAGAAAGGTGACGTATAACTTCCTCCTGAATCTCCATCTCTGAAACCCCTCAAGTCCTACTGAAGAGAACAAATCCTTATTGAGAAGCCCTGAAGAGCTTCCCCTGCATAAATGTGCAGCATAACGACCATACTTCCCCTTGAAAGAACATTCCTGAAATGTTCAGCCTTTCTCATCCCACTGTTTGTTAAATGGCCTCACAGTCCCGGGACCTGGGAACTGTAATGGACATTCATTTTTGTCCAGCGGTCTTTCACTGGGTGACTCTGGGTGGTTCTGCCATATCACAGTACTCTATCACCCTGACTGGGGACATCCGTGACCCAGGTCCAGCTATGAGGCCCCAGCCCCCAGGCTATATCCGCTGACCCTGGAAGGAACATATGACCCAACCCAGACCAATCAGAAGCCTTCTCCAAGATGGAGCTATGTACACACACACACACACACACACACACACACACACACACACACACACACACACATTTTAAAATAGGCAGTGGGTCAAAAAAAAAAGCCTCTTTCCTCTGGAGACATTTAAGTGGTATGATGTAAGCCTGGAACCATCTGTGACTTTCCTCCCCTGCAGCATGGAATAAATCCATCTGCTTTTGAATTTGCCAACACATACCTGAGAGAACAGACCTGTGGACATGAGTTCTTCCAGTACTTGGTATCGATTTTACCCCGAGACATCCAAATACAATTGCTTTTTCTTCGATTAAGCTAGTGAGAGTTGAACTCACCTTTGCAAACCGATACATGGAAATCAAAGGCAAGAATGTCAATGTACCAAAGACAAACCAGTTTGCTGGACACACACACCACATCCCCATCCACACACACCCACTTTCCCCTTTCCTTCTCCCCAGCTTATGCTAATGGGGGTATCTGCACTCTGATAGTAGCACCCAAGTATTCACCATCATCTTCGTAGCGTTATCAGTTCGTGAGTTTGCGCCTTCCCTAACTAAACTGTGCGGAACTCAAACAAGACAGCTAGCCTGGCACCTAACGCATGACCACCACTGGCGGGGGAAGGCAGGTGGATGGACAGATGGAGGCTACTGACCCCACCCAGCCTGTTTCAAACTAGAAACATAGTAGAAATCTTCTTTCTTACTGCAGGGCCAAATGGGCTATGTGTGGCGATTAGTCAGTATTTGAGAAGTTCAATGCAACCTCCCCCCTGGCTTCAAGGTCACCACTGAAAGAGAAAGCTTTCGGTAGAGCTTCACCACACCCCAGTCCCAAAGAGGAACCATCTAACCAGATGGGGCGACCAGGTGAAGTGCTACGAGTTCAAAGGTCCTCACAAGTTCGTGTTGTTGTAAATCAAATTTGTGCTCGATTTTAAGCCCCACCACCAAGTGCACAGCCCTCTCGAGCGCTACGCTAGGAAGATTGTTCAGGACTCCTTGGCAGGACAGAGAAAGGGGACAAGCTCAAATCACATTACTACTGCCCACTTTGACATGGAGGTGTCCATCCCCTTAGATCTCCTATTCGCTTTGCCAAGCCCGAATCTAGCTCACAGATCTTCCCACGTTAAAGAATGGAGAAAGGGGGGGAAAAAAAACCCACAGACATGGTGCTATGATCTTTATTCAATTAAATGACCTTACAACTAAGAAACAGAAAACATGCTTTTAAGAAACTAAGAGCATAATCTCATCCCATTGCACTTTTTAAAAAGTATATTAAACTTTAAAGCCATTCAAAGGCAAGGGTCTAGGAGAAAGTATTTTCAACAAATCATTTTTTAAAGAAAAGAAAAAGAACTCTGAGAAGAAAACCTGTATATGCTCAGGATTAATATTGACCCTTTAAGGCTAAAGTCCATGGCAGCATTTAGCCATCTAGATTAGAAAGCTTTGAGAATCAAATGCAACCTTCCCTTGGTCGTAAGAGCACTACATTTAAATTTTAGTTCTGGCACATGAAATTTCTTCCCAGGGAGGAAAAATTTCTTTTGAAAACTTTCTGCTATTAGACCTAGAACTTTGAGAAGTTCCTGATATGGGGCACTTTTGTCACTAATTTTCAAAGTTGTTTTCTCCTTCTTTTTCATTATTATTATTTATGGCTTAAGGTTTTCTGTACAGGAATGACGAGGGGTTCAAGTCAAAGTGCTGAATTTTGTTTTTTAAAAAAAAAAACAACTTTCAAGATAGTTTTTTCAAAATCCTAATTACACTTGTTAGTAAATAGGATACGTGTACATTCATTTTTCAGAGAAGGCACTATGACATCCTGATTTACAACAGCTTTAAGGAGCCTGGATGATCCTCTAGATGAAAGATATCCCCCTTATTACTCTGAACGTGGGAAACTCTCAGCCAGGGTCTCTGGCGGCAGACCACCTACTGTGAGCCTTCGGTGAAAGCTGTCTGTCCACTCGCCTCCAGACAATAGTGAATTGCACTTCCCCATCACATGGGGCGGTCTCTCTCGCTGGTCTGAGCCACCTGCAATACTGTCTTATCGAAGTGGTGACTCCAGGGCCACAACCCAGACCCCCTGAGGCAATCCCTGACATAGAGCTAGGAATCTGAATGTTTTTAAACAAGCCTCCCAAGTTAAGTCTTATGCACTCCAAGGTAGATGAGAGCCACTACCCAAATCATAACTGTAACAGGACATAAGAACACTGTTCCATTGCAGCAAATGGTCTCATACAATGGACTTCTTAAAGTGATTTTAAAAAAATCACTTACACACATGGTTTGTACTTTCATGACTGAAGCTTGTCTTCATTATGCCCTTATTCCTTGACTAAAATTTTGTCAGATCGAAATGTAAGCCAGAAAGATGTAGCCCATTTCTGGCTACCTTACATGGTAGTCATCCTAAATCACCCTAAATTACATTTCCATAGTTCTATTGGGGGGGGGGGGGGGAGTCCTATGAAGATTTCCATATAAATTATTAAAAAAAAGAAAAACTCTAGGAAAAAAAATAAAATGTTTATGAGCCAGGTAGAACACTGGATATGACCTGCTAAGGAAACACACTGCCAGTAACAAGGCAGTTTATTTGTTTGCCTAACTTCACGTTAAAAGAGAAAGAACAGATAAAGCAAAACAGTATTCGTAGACAATTTTACCCAGTATAAAGCAGGCATTAATACACAAACCTCCACAGAACAGACTTCTTGGCATACTGCTAAAATACGGTAGGACTCCAAAGATGCTTACCATCATACACGATCATTAGATTGCTCGTGAAAGAATTGAAATTCTGATTCTATGATTTTTACCATAAAAAGCTAATTGGAAGTATTAAAAAAAAATGAAGAAACATTTTTCCCTGAAATGAATACTTCTCATCGAAATTCTGAAAACCTCCTTTTACACGTTAACAGGAATAGGCCCCGTGTAACCATCTGAAATGAGCACACAAAGATCGCCTGTGTGGGAAGACTGGCCGGGGATGGCAGAGCAACATGGCCAAGCCAACGCTTTCAGTCTGAACTATCCCTCCTCAACGACGTCTCCGACCCACAAACTAAGGGCTGAGGGAAGTTAAGAAGTAAAAGACGTTCCTTTCAACCTGATTATAAATCTCCCCAGGACTATTTAAAGCCAGCAATGAGAATGCATCTTGTATCGAAAAAGATGATATAAAACCATCAACTTCCTGTAAAAATAGGCCAAAGAAAACTCATTAAGGATCCTCATTGATAAAAACTTTATAAACACGCTCCAGAGGCATAGTAAGTTAATAAAAACAAAAATAATAAGGCTTCCCCAGGGTAATTAAGCCAAATTATTTCTTTAAGGTCAAAACAGAAATGGTGACTTAAACAGTTAACTAATCGTTAAGACTGCACTAATCACACGATATATTTATTTTAAAATTTCTAATACTTTAGGATTAAAATAAGTTTTAGACACATCATCCTTTTCTCATTAAAAGCATCGTTCTAGACAATTATTCTGAAAACTATAAATGTGCTTCTACAATGCATTAAAAGCCAAGTATCTCAACGTGTGTAAGGCCTTTCGCTAGTAAGGACAAACCTTCAGGAAAATGAGGGGCCACCTGATATGCACCAAAATTTCAAAGAGAAGCTTTCGATTTAATAGTCAAAACTAAGCATCACTGATATGCAAGTAGACAGTTTTCAGAACAAGCTGGAACTTTCCTAAAATTTAATGGCAACTGAAAAAAATAGCAAGAAGTTCAGGATAAGATGGTATATAAATATGGAAACATAGAACATGCTTGGAACTAGTTCGGGACTTATAAAAATGCTTCGGTGGTGAGGCATCAAAGAAATAAAAAGAAACTTCCTTGATAAAGAGATTACATGCCACACGAGACTTCTTTGTGCCTTCCGTTCAGACTTCACGTATATAGAACCTACACTTGGATTTGGCCTAAGCCTTCCCTATCTCCCCCCCCCCAAAACAAAAAATATCTTAAGAATTAAGGCTCTCAGACCTGAATGTTTATATAAAAACTTGCAGGCAAGTTTTATGAAGTTTTAAAATGTACAATTCACCATTATAAATCAAAGGAAAAGGCAACTAATAGATAAAGTGTTTTTTACCACACAAGGTAAATAAAGGTTTCGTGGATACTTCTAGATACTGTCCACATTTGGGTAGGACTTTGGTCCTTACTAAGCCAAAGCTACTTTAAAGCTACCAATTAATCAAGTGAAGTTAAATAAAGGATGACTCACTAAACAAAACTGACAATGTTAGTAGCTTCGTTATTAAAAATCTTAGTGCGTAGCAAAAGACAAATGGTTTAGATAAAGACCTGATTTACTGCTAGGCCACAAGAACAGGACATCAGCTAAAGGCAGTAATGTTTGGTAACGTGTTTCCTCTAATCCTTAATAAAGTTCCGTTCTTATGCAGAACTCTTGAAAAAACAAGGCCTCTCAAATGATAACCGTGAGTTATATATAATACATATATGTATACAAACCTACAAACAGTGAATCTGACCAAGGCACAAGTTCAAGTGACTTATCAGAGGTCACATGGTTCACTTAAACTCAAGCTTTTTTCTTAAAATATCAAGCTCACTCCTTTTATGATGAGCCACTCTGGCTTTTCAAGGCATGTCTGCTTCTTTTCTAGAAAGAAGCTATAGGAATGAAGGCAAAAATAAAATAAAAGTATATCCCACCAAAACTGTTAGCCTGTCAGGTAATAAAAGACTGGAAATTCCAGGGTACGGTGGATTTCAACGTGATACAATCTTCCCACACTATATGGCAAACAGGATTCTCTAATATCGTAAGATTTTAAAAGTGTAATGGCATCGTTTTCAGCCTTTTGTTCCGAAACTTTTGCAAGTTTTGTAAACTGTTTAAAAAGAGGAAGGTATAAAAAGAACGGACAGGTTTCACCCCAAAACAGCATCTTCCATGAGGTTATCCTCAATCCCCTCCCTATCATGTCCTCAAAAGCCTGGATTCAATCTTAAAAGGCACGAAGTGGCACATTCAGGATTTAAAACCACATTTGCATTTTCTCCTTTCGCCTTCTCCCCCTTTAAAGTGCACAAAGCAGAGTAACAAGGAAATAGACACAGGCTTGGATCTATATCGGCAAGGAAAAGAAACGCTTCCAACAGAAATGGAAGTATGTGTAAGAATTTGAAGCCACGGGAAAGGTCTGTTCATTTATTACTGCTGAGTCTCAGCTCTTCCCGGATGATTCCCAGATCTGTGTTCCTCTGGACCTGGACCTGTGGCCGTGGCCGAAACCCAGAAATCGGTAGGGGCTGGCTGCGTTCTGGTCGGATCCTCTTGTGAAGATGCTACTGAGCTTTCTTATCCGCGGGTGGCCTCCCAACAACCGCTTCCCTCACAGCGGCCTGAGTGGAATTACCCATATGGGACGTAGCCTGCAAAAGTCCATTTGTTCAAACACGTAAGTTAATAAAATACAACACAGCGCCGAGAGAGTAAGACCGCGGAGACAAACTTTCAGACATCTCGTTCTACAGCACGGGTATGTTACGGAAAACGGGGAAATGAAAACACAGGTGTTGGGGGAGCAAGTGGCGGCAGCAGACCCCCAAGAGAGCCCGCTGAGCCCCTGCTCTGTGACTGTACGTAGCAGGGCGGGCAGCTCTCCTGGCTTCTCACAAGCTTCTGACTTAACCGATCTGTTCATGTTACTCAGAAAAAGAAATCAATCAGGGTCTCAAATATCTGTAAATCTGGAGGTCACGTCAATGTCAAAAGCCACTGGCTTGTTGAAAGATCTGAAGTGAAAGAGATGCCATCCATTAGAACTCAAAACGGAAAATTTTCAAAGCTCTTGATTTTCAGGGAAGCAAATTAACCTCAGATCAGGGAGAATCACACAGGAATGGTCTGAAGAGCATGTGGTTAGAAGTTTCCCATGATAAACACAGTATGTCCAAGTTGAAACTCTGTTTGCATCAGAGGAGAGTTTTTAGGCATGAAAACAAAATACTAGGATTAAATACTAATATCCTCAAGAAGGATGATACAACATCATGTCTATCAAAAAAACCCAAAAGAAAACAAAAAGCCAGGGGAAGTTTCTCACGCCTTCCTTCTTTCACTATGAAACTCTTTCAAATGGAAATACTTTACAATAAAAGCACAAGCATCCGTCCCTTGTCAACCCTCAGCCTTGTCAGCTGGCACCACTTACCTGCTCTAACACGTACGCTGCACCAGAATCAATTGCTCCGCCCAGCTCACGATACTGACCAGAATACCTGATGTATCCCCACGTGAGAAGGGCTATTAACAGCAGTCCAACCATGCAGTTGAACAGCTGGGCCACAACCTCAAGACCAACGAAGCCAGTGAGGCCTGAGGCGATGTACAAAGCCACAATGCCTGTGAAAAGCACCGCGGGGGTTCGGAAGGTGCTGAAGACATTCTTGCTACCATTGTGTTTGCAGAAATTCTCATACAGTTCGTTGATTTCCTCCTCTAGCTCCTGCTGATAGCGGAGACTAAAATCCTTCCCACCCATCTTCTTGGTCTTCTTAAAATGGTCCAGAGCAAGTTGTTTGAATTCACAGTGCTTCTCCTCTAGAATGTCTGGAGACAAATAAGGTTTCTCTCCTCCACAAACCTAAGAAGAATAAAGACACAGGTGTTGAAGATGCCTTCGAAAACAGGTGCCCAACGAAACAAGTGAAAACACTGCAAAAGAATGTTTTCATATATTAGAAATGAACTGTAAAATGGTGACCAAGACCAATAAAGTCTGGTTTCACCTCCTCTGAAAAGTGCACTTACATAACCAGGGTGACACTGATCAGTGACAGCAACGACACTGTAAGAAAGCCTTGGTTAGAAATGGTAATAATTGGAAGACCCCTATTACCCAGGGGACCTGAACACAGCTTTGCTGCCTCATCACGTTAAGATGCGGTAAACAGGGTGAGGTTGGGCCTCCGAAGGCAGCAACGGGCCCAGGTTATATAGATCTCTCAGAAGACGACACATGCCCAACATACCTCCTCCATGTTGTTGTAATAGATGTCTTTGGCAGACGCCGCAGCTGCTAAATTGTTGGCTTCAGCAGTGGCCTTTTAAGAAAGGAAAGCATAAACTATGGATCCTTCCTCTTTTAACATTCTTCCAGAATCTCCTCTCACCCTATCCCCGTTCACTTTTTTATGATCCTTCTGCCATTATTTAGGTTCCCATATAGCCCTATTTATAAAATAAAATATAACTTTTCTTCCAAATTTTCTGCCCCAAAAGTTCTTATATGTAAGAATCTTATCGTAAAGTAAACTTCTAAAAATATCATTCCCTTTGCTTCAATTTTAAATGTTAAGAAACAGATATGAGTCAAAAAAGGGAAAAATTTATCTGTACATGAATCCCAAGCTCTGGCTTCCTTTGTGAAAATGTTTCGCTATTAAAGAAATAAACCTTTCGGGGCGCCTGGGGGGCTCAGTCAACTGAGTGTCCGACTTCGGCTCAGGTGATGATCTCGCAATTTGTGAGTTCGAACCCCACGTCAGACTCTGCTGTCAGCACAGAGCCCTCTTCAGATTCTCTGTCGTTCCCCGCCCCACCCCTCCTTATGCACACATGCTCTCTCTCACTCTCAAAAAGAAACATTAAAAAAAAAAAAAAAGAGGAGGGGGGCCTGGGTGGCTCCGTCGGTTAAGCGTCTGACTTCAGTTCAGGTCATGATCTCGCGATTCGTGGGTTTGAGCCCCACGTGGGGCTCTGTGCTGACAGCCCAGAGCCTGGAGCCCGCTTCGGATTCTGTGTCTCCCTCTCTCTCTCTGCCCCTCCTCTGATCACACTCTGTGTGTCTCTCTCAAAAATAAACAAACATTATAAAAATTTTAAACAACAACAAAAATAGAAGAAACATTTGGCAGTAAATTACCTTACGTTATGCACCTGAAAGTCAGAAATTATATATTTTAGTGAAATTACATCTTGAAAATACCAAAATATTGAAAATAAAAATCTCTGAAAACAAAAAACCTGACTAAAGAAGTATGTCAGGATTTAGTAGACCACAGATAACAGGAAAGTAATTTGTCTAAGATGAGTGGGCCCGGCCTACCAGGCGTAATAAAAAAACCGTGCTCTCCCCGGGATGTCTGGCGGGAAGACTCGGGGAAGATCCGTTCTGCTTTAACTGTA
Source organism: Panthera leo (assembly GCF_018350215.1). Classification (NCBI taxonomy): domain Eukaryota; kingdom Metazoa; phylum Chordata; class Mammalia; order Carnivora; family Felidae; genus Panthera; species Panthera leo. The sequence goes on from NC_056688.1 coordinate 106,816,784, forward strand.
CCACCGGGAATACGCACAAAAAACCCAGAAGGCAGTCACACTCCCATTCTCATATATGGGCCACCAGGAACCAAACAGGATCACTTAAGAGGTCAAAGAAGTGCTCACCTGAAGCATGGACTTGGGATGAGGCAGATCTTCTCCTTGGTAAATTTTAATATATGCCTTAGGATATAAACGTAAAAAGAACTATGAAAAATGTCATTCTGTCACTTTCAGTCACATTTTAACTTTTTAAAAGTGACCGTACAACTGCATTTTCCTAAAGACCTAGATCAACACCCAGGAATTAGCAAAAACACAACACACCTTTGAGTGCATGTTAGCGTATTTTGAGTTAACTGAAAGTAGCTCTCAAGCAGCACGAGCCTACCAAGGCTAGGATTCCCACCAGATTCCCCATGCACACTGGCCTCACCACTGCCTGTGGGCACAGTGACCATCCGCCTTGAGGTAGTCGTGTCACATCTAGGTGCCGTCTCCTCCTACTCACAGCAACTTCCTAACCACCTCCTGTCCACACCATCTTCCTTGAGGAACAATCTTCCTTTAGCCACAGTAATTACTCCTCTAAGAAAGTGCAAAGAACATTCATTTGGTTCCTAGACCGATACTGCCACCCAGTGGCCCGCTCCCGGAAGGAGCCCGAAGGCTCTGAAAATGCCTCTCACCATCTCCCGTGAAACTTGCCCCCTTCAGCTTTAAAATAGTGAAATTCAAAGTTAGTTTACAGCCTAGACCAGTTTCACCAAACATCACATTATTTTGATAATTAAAACCCATATTTACCTTAAAATACTCCAATAGCCCCCGACAGGTGACTTTTGAGCCATTGATCTCCTTTTCCATTAAATTAGCCGGGTTTAACACAAATGGAATCAGGGTCTGCAACTGCTCTTTGAACTCACTGGCAATATCTGTTCACGAGACCACGAAGAAGCAGACAATAAGCGAAGCAGACTTACTCAACCAAGCTGAGCATAAAATGTGATCTTCATAGTCTGTTTTAACATCCGCTAGTTGAAAGTGAAGGGAGGGGGTCCCAACTGTGTCTGACACTCTCTGCCTATGACCAGGCTGCGGTCGGACCTCTGTCTGCATGTACTCTCACTGTCCCCTTCCCTCCCTTCTCAGGATTGTTTGCGGGGTTTTTTTTTTTTAAGTGTATTTGTATTTATTTTGAGAGAGACAGACAGAGGAAGAGGGAGAAGGAATGAGCGGGGAAGGGGCAGAGAGACAGGGAGAGAGAGAATCCCAGGCAGACACCAAACTCCACGCTGAGCCCAAACGGGGGCTCAACCTCATGGGCCTGAGCCAAAATCAGGAGTCGGACACTTAGCTGCCTGAGCCACCCAGGCACCCAGCAAAGGATTTTCTAAAACACGACTTTAAAAGTACTTCACAAGAAGCAAAAACAATATAACAGCAGGGAGGGGGACGAAACATAAGAGACTCAAATACAGAAAACAAACAGAGAATTGCTGGAGGAGTTGTGGGAGAGGAGATGAGCTGAATGGGTCAGGGGTATCTACTCCTGAAATCACTGTTGCACCATGTGCTAACGTGGAGGTAAATTATAAAAAATAAATAAGTTATAGAAAGTAAAGAATGCAAAAAAATACATAATAAACCTTCAAAAATAAAAATAAAAGTACTTCAAAAAATCAAAAGTTAATGAATTCAACCACATTAAAACTAAGGCACCATTAAAAAAAAAAAAAAAAGACAAGACACAGATGGGAGAATATATGTGCAACACATAACCAACCAGCAAAGCTTCATATCTTAAAATACACATATAGGATCTATGCGTTGCATAGAAAGACAAGCCCCGTCTGAAACTGAACAACACGCATAAGTAGGAACTGCAGAGGAAAGGAACCATGAAGGAAACATGAATGTAAATAAATACATGAAAAGATATTCAACCCCATGAACAATCAGAAAAATGCAATTTAAGACCATAACGACATATTATTCTCTATCACTACTTTGGCAAAAACTAGAAGTCTGAAAATACCAAGCACTGCCAAGGATATGCATCAACGGGAACTTCTGTATACACTGATGAAGGGAGCGTAAACTGAACTACACTTGGGGAAACAACTGGCATTATCCAGTTGAGGGGAAAATACACAGATTCCAACATCCAGTAGTCTTGCTTCCAAAGCACGTACCCTCAGGAAACTCTCATTTATCCATATATACCAGATTGTGCATGGCAGCACTGTTCATAATAACAAGTAACTGGAAAAGCTTATATTTCTATTGAGAATAAACTGTGTTATATTCACAGAAGGCACAATTACGCACAAGGAAAGTGAATGAACTACAACGACATGCGATGATACAGATAATCTCAGAAATAAAACACTCAATGAAATGCAACGCATACTGTTTTTAATAAGTCAAAATTAAAGAAACTTGGCAACAGACTGATTCAAACACAAGCAATGGTTGTTGTTTTTTTTTTAATTCAAGGGTAGAATAAGCAAAATTTAGAACAGTGGTTAATTCTGTGGGGAGGCAGGGAGATGGGATAGGGAAGAAGCACACAAATGCAGAAAACAGTACTGGTAATGTTCTAGACAAGAATTGGCAAACTACAGCCCTCGGGGGCAAATACGGCCTGCAAACTGTAATTGTAAATAAAGTTTTATTGCAACACAACCGTGTCTTCACTTATGCATTGTCTATGGCTGCTTTCTTGCTACAACAACAAAGCTGAATAACTGTATGGCCCACAAAACCTACAATATTTACTATCTGGTCCATTACAGAAAAAACTTGTCAATTCTGGTTCTAGATATTAAGTTGGGCAGTAGGTTTGTGATGTTCATTATATGATGTACTAAGCTTTACCTATACAAGTTCCACATATTCTTTTATGTGTGTAATACTGCTACATTCTTTGGTAGTTGGGCCAAGCTTTCTTCTGTACTGATTCATCAGCTGATCTCCTTCTCCCCTACTAGGGGCCTGTTTCTTAGAATACAGTCACTCTTCACAAACTAAATAAATATGCTATCCTTATGTGTACTAAATTCTCCAGTTTGTTTGCCTTTTTTTTTAAGTTTACTTATTTATTTCGAGAGACAGAGAGAGAGAGAGAGAGAGAGAGCAGAGGAGGGGCAGAAAGAGAGCGAGAGAGAGAGAATCCCAAGCAGGCTCTATACCATCAGCACAGAGCCTGACGCGGGGCTCGAACTCACGAACCGTGAGATCACGACCTGAGCCTTACCTGACTGAGCCACCCAGGCATCCCTGTTTGTCTTTTTATAACATGCATAAAACTATTACATACTCAAACCGACACCATTTTTCTTTGGCAATTTCTTTTATTCCTCCTAATTTTAAGGAGTCCTTCCCCAATTCCAGAGGTCTAATAAAATTAAATTTTCCCCCATGCTTTAATTTTTATAATTTAACTTTGTAATCTATCTAGAATTTATTTATGCTTCATAAATTGAAATCTACATGGCATTTCTCTGTAAATAGTAATAGGTACTTCTCATCTCCACCAACTCACATCCCATCTTAAATAACTGACCAATTATAAAACCTCTTGACATCGAAAAATTGTTTAGGTTTATAAATCTGTCCTACCAAAAAGTAAATTGGTACCGATCTCCCACCCAAATACTCTTAATTCTATATTCTCCTCAGGATGGCGCCAAAGTATGGCCTATGCAAACGTTAAAAAGGGATCAATCCCCATATTACATATTGATTTGTGGCTTAATGTATGATAAAGGTGACATTTCAACTGGTGGGGCAAGCTGGACTATTCTATAAATACTTTTGGAACAAATGAGCCGCCATTCAGAAGTAAGATGAATCTAAATTGGATCATAAGTTATAATGTGATAGATGAAACTGCAAAATTTCGAGAAAAAAACGGGACAAATTCTTCATGACTTGAAGCAAAACATGCCTAAAATTGTGCGTATACTATGCTATTCTGTGTATACAGTATTCATATCTGCTGGCACACTCTAAAGAAAACTCTGGAAGCCTATAAAAATGGAAGAGAGACTTTTCACTGAATACTTTTTAATCCTTTTTGAGATTTTAAACATGTGAATGTATCACGTATTCCAAAAAAAACCTTTTTTTTTTTTTTTTGTTTTATGGCTTCAACTTTTATCATATCGGAAGACTAAGGGCTTCAAAAATATTTCACTCAAGGAACTGGCACAATCTAGACACCACAGACTGTTCCTAAACCCAGTTTTACCCAGATTTAAAGACCCTTAAGCATTAATGCTTCTCTGAAGGCTGTACCAAAATACTAGTTTTAGACTCAGAATAGACAAGAATGGTCTCCTGATAATCTCAAAATCCCGTGCTGTCAAAAAAAGACAGTGCCCTACAAACTCTTCAGGTTAATTTCTAGCTAAACAACTCAGTGGTGGGGCACCTTGGTGGCTCAGTCCTCGATTTCGGCTCGGGTCATGATCCCAGAGTCACAGGATCAAGCCCTGAGTTGGGCTCCATGCAGAGCATGGAGCCTGCTTAAGATTCTCTCTCTTTCTCTCTCTCTCTCCCTCTGCCCCTGTAACCTGCTCATGCTCTCTAAAATAAACTTAAAAAACAAAAACAAAACAAAACAAAACAAAACTCAGTGGTTACTGCATTAAGTCTCTCTGCTCTAGAAAATACAAAGATCACAGTTTTCTTTATGGTGATGACACAGTCATCTGTGTCTGATGAAAGGGGTCTTAAAAGTGAGCTAATCTAGCCAACAGGAAGCAGCAGCAGTTAAGCAGTAATTACACCAAAACTAAGATTGTGTTTGGCAAGTGTTCACCTCTGAATAAATGGTCATTCTTTAAAAATAAATAAAACAGGGGCGCCTGAGTGGCTCAGTCGGTTAAGCAGCCGACTTTGGCTCAGGTCATAACGGTCTGTGAGTTCGAGTCTCATGTCAGGCTCTGTGCTGACAGCTCAGAGCCTGGAGCCTGCTTCAGTTTCTGTCTCCCTCTCTCTGCCCCTCCCCTGCTCACACTGTCTCTCTCTCTCTCTCTCTCTCAAATAAAAAATAAACATTAAACAAAAATTAAAAAAAAAAAAAAAGATCCTCCTATGGATTAGGCCTAACTGCTCTCAAGCTAATGTCTTTCTCAGGTTATATGGAATAGGGCAGCAGGATCTCAACCAAGTCACTGTACAAGGATATACTTGAGAAAATACAGCATCTAGGCATTTTCTTTAACTCTGAAAAGTACATCAGCTCTATTTACAGGTCCCCACAATAAAGTGTATGTGGTTCTCAGTCAAGCACCTGCCAAATACTCCAAGTCACCATTTGCAATTTAGCATCCAATTTATGCTTCACTCAAAACCCTTCTTTTAAACACCGTTTAGATTTCCTAAAATTACAAAATATCTGTCTCCAAAGCTACGAAGTACACAGACCTTTGCAGAGCTAATAAGAATTCTTTAGGAACAATCCTAATGACTATAGTTCCTGAAACAGACACACAAGGGTAGATTATAAACATATTGTTGAAGTAAAGCAAAAAAGGAATTTTTTATTTTTCAGATCTTTTCTTAAAAACATAATTATAAATACATATTTTGGAATAAATAGGATCATACAACATATGCTACTGTGCAATCTTTTTACATTTAATAATATGTCACAGACAACTATGTAAATACATACAGATCCATCTATCTACCTTAACCTTTTGGAAGACTTTTAATAGCTTTTTTAAATAAGCTTTTAAAAGTGCAGAGGTACTAGGGCGCCTGGGTGGCTCAGTCAGTTAAGTGTCCATCCAGCGCTCGATCTTGGCTCAGGTCATGATCTCACAGTTCGTGGGATCAAGCCCTGAATCAGGCTCTGTACTGTCAGCCCAGTGTTTGGGATTCTCTCTCTCCCTCTCTCTCTCTCTCTGCCCCTCCCCTACTCGCCCTCTATCTCTCAAAATAAAGAAATTAAAAAAAATAGTTTTAAAAGTGCAGATATACCATAATTTCACTAACTCCTCAAAAACACCCATTTGTTTCCAATTATTCCCTGTTATGCTACAGTAATATATATCCTTGTCCATACATTTTTATCTGCTTGAAATTCTGGATCAAAGAACATAAACATTTAAAATTTTGATACTGACACATAAAGACTGAATCTGTACCAATAAATTTGCACTTTGTTAATTATTTTGCTGCTACACATATTTTTATGAGTATATACTGACCATTTGCATTTCTTCTTTGGGGACTTGCCTTTTCACATAAGAGAGGAAGATTTTAACCTTATAAATGTGTTTTGAACATCAATGGTGGATGAGGGAACCAAATAATAATCATGAGGCTAAAAGTTGCTTATATAGAATTTGTTCCCTATTTTATAGATATATGAAAATTAGCACACTGAATACTCAGTGATAAGCTGTTCATAATTTTTAAATACATACAGGGTTGAACAGTAACCCCCCAAAATGCATATCCTCCTGGAATCTCAGAATGTGACCTTGTTTGTAAATTACATACATAACTAGATGAGATCCTACTGGATTAGGGTGGAACCTAAATCCAAACAGTGGTGTCCTTATCAGAAGAGAGAACACACAGAGATACACAGAAGGCAGCCATGTGATGACAGAGCCCGGAGTGACACAGCCACAAGCCACGGGGTACCCAGGCTTGCCAGCAAACCCCAGAAGCTAGGAGAGAAGCACGGGACAGATTCCCCCTCAGAGCTTCCAGAAGGAATCAATGCTGACACCATGATTTTGGAATTCTGGTCTCCTGAACTGTTAGGGCAGTAAATCTCTGTTGTCCTAAGCCACCAGTTTGTGGTACTTTGTTACAGAAGTCTTAGGAAAGATACAATACACAAACCCAACAGCGATACAAAATTTCAAAGCTCAGGGCTACAAGACAGTTAAAAGAAACTTTTCCTATTTCCTAGAATAACATAACGAAAGTGATGAATTTTAAAACAGAATGTTTTAAAATGTTAAAATACTTGAAAATACCGAGGAATGCCATTCTGTATGTTTATCCCCGAAAACCTGGGACCACCCTGAGGCAAGCCCACTCCCTCCTCAGATTCCTCATTTAGGAATCCCCTGGGCACCTCCTCGCCCAGTGAGGACCAACCAGAGTTTAGGTTTGGTAAAAGTATGTCTAATAATAGAGTATCACCACCCAAAAGGAACACATCACCTACACACCCAACTTTCTCTACACGCTCCACTCAGAAAGTACCTGTTACTGCTTTTCAAGTAAAAGGTTCTAGCTCCAAACTTGGATTTCTGAATTGCCATCTAATAGGCTCGGAAGTCTCCTGCTCAGGAAAGCTGCCAACCACATAAAAATAGCACACAGGGACAAACAGAAGATAAAGCCTCTCAAACTCAGTTCCTTTAGCAGTATTAAGACCAGCTGGAATGTAAATCTTAAGGTGAACAAGTATATTAACATTCTTGGATCAAATAAGTCCAATAAATTGAAAATGATGCATTTTGTGTTTAATATGAGGCCATGAAAAACTTCCACTTCAAAAGTTCTCCTGGTAACTAAACATTATATACCCTCTAAATTATTTCCTCAGGGCGCCTGGGTGGCTCAGCTGATTAAGCATCTGACTCTCTGATCTTGGCTCAGGCCATGATCTCAGGGTTCATGACATGGGAGCCCCGTGTAGGGCTTTACACTGATTCTCTCTCTCCCTCTCTCTCTGCCCCTCCCCGACTTGCGCTCTCTCTCTCTCAAAATACATAAATAAACATTTAAAAATAAAAAATAGGGGCACCTGGGTGGCTCAGTCAGTTAAGCGTCCGACTTCAGCTCAGGCCGTGATCTCACAGTTCATGAGTTTAAGCCCCACATCGGGCTCTGTGCCGACAGCTCAGAGCCTGGAGCCTGCTTTGGCTTCTGTGCCTCCCTCTCTCTCTGCCCCTCCCCGGCTCACACTCTGTGCCTCTTTCAAAAACATATAGAAAAAATTTTTTTAATAAAAATAAATAATTTCCCCCAAAATAACAGAAAAACTTCTATTTTAGCACAATATGACTCTGGGGCAAAAAGATTCTAGATGTGAATCCCTACCCCATCACTTATCAGCTGAGTACTTTGAGCAAGTTACTTAACTTTCCTAAGCCAGTTTCTTCATCTGTGAGACACAGGAGAGAATATCTGCATATGGAACCACCGGGAACAGTAAGCGTGAAAGTGAACTACCACAGCGCTGGTTGTATGGTCTGAACGTCTGTGTCCCTCTCAAATCTGGTATGTTTAAATCCTAACCTCTAAAGACGGTGGTATTAGCGGGTGGGGCCTTTGGGAGGTGGTCAGGTCACCAGGGTGGAGGAGCCCTTGTGAACGGGACTAGTGTGCTTACACAAGAGACCTCGCAGAGCTGGCTAGTCCTCCCACCACATGAGGGAACCAGAGGCCCGAGAGCAGGAAGACAGCCCTCACCCGACTGTGCTGGCACTCTGACCTTGGACTTCCACCCTCCAGAGCTACGAGAAACAAATTTCTGTTGTTTACAGCCGCTCAGTATACGGCATTTTGCGACAGCAGCCCAGACAGACTGATGGCGGGGAACGTGGCTGAGCCTCTAAAAATGGCAGCTATTTCCATTCCAACTTTACCGGGAACCTGAGAAGCTCAGACACGTTTATAAACAAAAGTGCTAGTTTTACACCTGTGTCAACGGAGGGCTAGCCATTAAATGAGTCAACGTCTTAATGAATAAGGAACAAAAATAAGATAATGGAATCCAAGAGTCCCGACTCTGATTTCTCCAAGCTGCCATCTAGGCAACACCTCCTGATAATCGCACGTGACCCGGCGTCAGGTTTTGCCATAATCACAAAGAAGATGAAAACAAACAGCCAAGCCATGCATCATGTTACCATCCTTTGGCAACTTAATTTTACTTGACAAGTATTAGCTAACCAACGTTTAGTCTTTTATTTTAATACTGCTATCTCTTGTAAGCCAGTAATTACAACACATCTCTTAGAAAGACATCAATATTACCACCACCATTTCAGATGGAAAAATTAAGGTAAACTCTGATGGTCACAGTACGGCAGATGTAAAAACTAAAGGAGACTCTAACTACCATTCTTTTTAAGAAAACATACTATTCCTCTTAAGCATTCTCTGGACTCGTAACTGATATTCTCTGGTCACTGGTTCATTCCAAAGCTCAAATCACATGTCTAGAATAACATGACTTGTGACACACCTTTCAATTTCCCATCAAAGTCAGGGCTTGTGGCCACCTGGAGCCCTGGATGCGGCAGGAGAAAGCAAGTGACGTTGGAGAAGCATGAGTGAATGTGATTTCGGACATTCTGAATTTCTTCATGCTGATGTTCTTTTACCTGCCAACGGAGACCAACAATTTACAAAAGACCAGTTGTGTTTCTGCACTGGGAACCAATGGTACAGGACAAAGGGGAGAAGATATCCCAACTCTGATGCATCAGAGCAGCCTATGTTTCGTCCAGTGAGGAAACTCAGGACGCTAGAAGCAATAAATGCATACATTTGATTAACCATGGCCTGGCTCCTTTAGCCACTCAAGAACACGAACTGAAGACTTTCTTTTATAAAAAAGAGGATTGCACAATACTGGAGAAGAACAAGGGAAGGTTTGCTTGTGGGCAGAAGGAGGATGTAACTAGCTAGTAGCGATTGACAGAGGACTCCTGTATTTTAATTTTGGAGAACAGGCTAAGCCGGTTTATATCCACCCCAAAACAAGCAAGAACTGTGAATAAGAACAACAGAACAAAAGTTCTGAATATGACATTCTAAAGGCACATGGAGAACCTGGTGTAAAACATGAAATGGAAATTACAGTCAAAGCTCGGGCCTTTTCCAGAGAGAGTCCTTCTCTGCAGTCTCTATGCATTACATACCCAGGCTCTGTGCTCTTACAGAAGCACTATTAGTGTGCCGATATCTGTATTTAACACTTAAATTTTCTATAATCTGCTTTAAATACAATAGCTAAAGGCAAATGAGAACGTTATCAAGACGTGTAGGTAACTCCTCAGAAGATTGCATTTCTATTTACCTGCAGGCGCTTATCCAAAAAGGACATTCCTCCCTGTAGTCCGTAGCTGTATTCATAGGGGAAACTCCAGTCTCGAACCAAAAACATCAGTGTCTATTCAGGAAAAGAGCAGAGCATGTCACAAGGCTGCATAAATGCATTTTCAAAATAACAACTGAAATACTTCTTTGCATAATGCCAGCTTCTTCCAAGGGAGCAACAAAATGTGAAGGATATATTTCTTCCGTAAAGTCTTTGGAACATTATAAACACTAGAAGGACAAGTATAAGCCAAATGTGAGGTCACTAGGGGCGCCTGGGTGGCTCAGGTGGTTGGGCATCCGACTCTTGACTTCAGCTCAGGTCATGATCTCATGGTTCGTGAAACGGAGCCCCATGTCAGCTCTGTGCTGACAGTGTGAAGCCTGCTTGGGATTCTCTCTCTCTTTCTCAAAATAAATAAACATTTTAAAAAACATATTAAAAAAACAAAACAGGGACTCCTGGGTGGCTCAGTCGGTTGAGTGTCTGACTTCAGCTCAGGTCATGATCTCGCGGTTCGTGGGTTCGAGCCCCATGTCGGGCTCTGTGCTGACAGCTCAGGGCCAGGAGCCTGCTTCGGATTCTGTGTCTCCCTCTCTCTGTTCCTCCCCTGCTCACAGTCTGTCTCTCTCTCAAAAATAAACAAAAATTTAAAAAAAAACTTTTTTAAACAAAACAAAACAAATGTGAGGTCACTATAACCTATCTGCTGTTTTTGTTCCCATGGGTTCATAAGAGCAGAAGGAAGAAATTGACGAGAAGATGTCAAATCTGGGGCTGTGCTATAAAGACAAGTATAAAGAACGGAGTAAAGGACAAGAAAACATGGCAGCAGCTAATCATAAAATCAGATCTACTTTAAATGTTACAAAGGAAAACTAAACATCAAAAAAAATTTTTTTTTTTTTTTTTTTTTTAACACAAAAGGAGCGCCTGGGTGGCTCAATTGGTTAAGCGTCAGACTTCGGTTCAAGTCATGATCTCACGGTTCGTGTGTTCAAGCCCTGCATCGGGCTCTGTGCTGACAGCTCGGAGCCTGGGGCCTGCTTCGGATTCTGTCTCTTCCTCTCTGTCTGTCCCTCCCCCGCTTACAGTCTGCCTCTCTCTCTCTCTCAAAAATAAACAAACACTAAAAAAAAAATTTTTTTAATTAAGTAATACTTAAAGCTCCTCTAATCTCACTGAGGCTACTATGCATTCTCACCCTCATGAAACAATTAACTAAAGCAGGGGCCAGAAAACTTTTGTAAAGGACCTAAGAGTAAGTGTATTTAAGTATTTAAGAAGAAGAGGCTGTGGACAAATAAGCGTAGCTGTGTTCCAATAAAACTTTATGTAAAATTTAAATGCCAGTGTCCACAGCTAATTTACACATGTCATGAAATATTATTCCTCTTTTGACTTCAATCATTGAAGAATATAAAAACCACTCCTAACTCACAGGTCTTACAAAAACAGGCCGCTAGCCTGATCTGGCCTGTGTCCCGCAGCTGGCTGATCTCCGAACTCAAAGACATGAATTACATTATAGTTAACACTCTACCTGGAAGGGTTTTTGGAAAATTTCATCCATTGCCAGACGACCATATTCTGTGAAGAGCTTTGAAAAAGAAAAGTTAATGGCTTGTTAGGCCAAATTATTTCAAGTATTTCTATGGGTATTCTTTAGCAAGGAACTCATTTAACAGACTCGATACTACTCATATGAGACCACAGTTCTACGGCTTCAAAAACTCAGAGAGCCACGAACCTTACAATAACCTGTTATTCCTATCTCACATCCCATATCCCAATTCATTAGCAAACCCAGAAGCCAACCACTCACAGCTTCTATGTGGCTTGGAATATTACACAGCTTCCTAACTGGCCTCCCTGCCTCACCCTTGCTCCGCCCCCCCGACTATTCTCAATACAGCAGCCTGGGTGGCTGCGCTTTGAGAAGTTAGTTAGATCACATGATGCCTCTGCTTAAAACCCTCCAACCTAATCGTATAAAAGGCAGCCCCTTACGGTGAGATCTGGCTACACTGGCCCTCCTTGCTCTTCCTCCAGCACGCTGGGCACAGTGCTTGCCTCAGGGACTTTGTTCTGACTCCTTCTGCCTACAGTGTTCTCCCCCCAAATGACTGCACAATCAGTTCCCTCACTTTTTACAGTCCAAATGGCTCCTTCTCAAAGAGGACTTCCGGACCACCTACCTGAGAGGATTACAAGTCTCCCCACAATTCTTCCTACCCCGTGTCTTTCAAATATTTTTCCTTAACCCATCTCACTAGGCTACACCCCACACCTTTACTTACTTTGATAGTGCCTGCCTTCACTACCAGCAGATACACTCCAGGAGGGCAGGAATGTTTGCCTGTTCTGTGCACTGTCTCTCAGGCAGCGGGAGGAATATGGGGCCAGGAGCATACGTGCCATGCAAATGACCAAATGAACAAATTCTCTACGGTCAGGGTTTACACGTCCGTTTATGCCTATGTCCTTATGAAGCCTCGCACTGAAAGTACAGCAAAATGGGGGCACCTGAGTGGCTCAGTCGGTTAAGCCTCCACCTCTTGACTTCAGCTCTGGTCATGATCTCACGGTTTGTGAGATCAAGCCCCGCGTCAGGCTCTGCGCTAACAGCACGGAGCCTGCTTGGGATTCTCTCTCTCTCTCTCTCTCTCTCTCTCTGCCCCTCCCCTGCTCACATTCTCTCTCTCTCTCAAAATAAATAAATAAACTTGAAAAAAACAGTATAGCAAAATGAAGTTTAGAACTTATAAATTCACAGGACAAAGAAGATGAGAACTGATATGGCAGCAAAGAGTTATCAAAAATACTCTGGAAGGAAAACAGACAAATGAAAACTGTCTCAAGTGTTGGCTTTCTCTGCCTTAAGTTGTCTGTGACAGGCAGGCGCCAACAAGAAGAAAGCAGATTCTCTCAGCAGAATCCCTGAAAGGCTCAGAAATGAGAAGCACCAGTCACCATGTAGGAGGGGGGTGAGGGAACGGGACTAACAACTAAAGAAACAGTTGAAAGTCTTTGGAGAGAGCACCTTTTGGAGCACCTAACCTCGCAGATCCTGCTTCCTCCCCGCGCTCCAAACCCTCTATCTGCCCACAGAAGATGGGAAGTGTACTATCTGGAGGGGATACACTAGAAAGAATTTAGACTTTGATACCGAACTCAGCCAAGAGGAGTAAGTCCCCTACTTTACCGGAAACAGGCACTTCAGTCAAGGTCGACATACTGAACAGTGAAGTCTCCTTAGCCTGTCACCCTGCTGGAGCCACAGTAAGCTTCTACCCACTGGGGCAGGGGTTTAAAGAACTCTTCTCTGGGGAAACTCATAGCCCAAGAACAGTCTGCAAATACAGACATTTCGGGGTTGCAATAAAATATCCAAGTAATCTTGCTCAGTCACCTCACTGTCCAAACCAGTGCACAAGGCTCGCCCTCTCGCCAAAGGTCCCAGTCAGATTTTTAATAACTCATCTTACATACACATGGCTAAGGACACCAGACCTCTGAGACAAGCTTCCAGAAGAAAGACAAAAACTCATGTCCTTCATTCTAGAACATCATCTTACATTATCCCTTTTATAATTTCTTTCCCTCCATTTTCTCTTTTACTAAAACACCTATCATTAATAACAGGTGCGGCCTCTCCTGAACTGATGCTCAACGTTTCCTTTTTTTGCCATGCCCTCCTGTTCTCCTTCTTCTCCGCCTCTCCCTCTCCTCTCTTCTTCCCTCTTTTCCCTCCTCTCTCCTCCCCACCCCCCTGCCCTTCTCTCTCTGCTTCACTCCCTCCCTCTGGTCTAATTTCTACTCTGTTCTTTCATTCAACCTACCAGCAAGAGTTTCTCCAATTTGGCGTCTAACTCCTTCTCTACAAAAGTTTCCGTTTTTGCTGCCACAGCTTTCATTTCCAGGAGCTTTTGTTTTCTGAATGTTGCTTCTTAACAGCATCCAGTTTTTTCTTGGTTGCAAGAGCTGCAACATCTTATCTTTCTGAGGATGCGGGTTTACAAAGAATGAAGAAAAAGCCCACACTAAGGTACATTACCATGAAAATTCATGCCAACAATAAGAAGATCTTAAAAGCTTCAGAGAGAAAAAGGTCACATACAAAGGATCAGGAATCAGATGGTGTGGGACTTCAGCAGCAACACTGGAAGCTGGAAAGCAATGAAGCAATGCCCTCAATTCTAAAAGAAAATTATTTCTGTCCTATCATTAATTCTAGGATAAAATTAAAGTATTTTTGGACTTAAAAGAACTCAAAAAAGTGATCTGCTATACATCCATTCTAACCTTTCTCAGAAAAGCTAGTGGAGAATGTCTAGAATTAAGGAGAGAATAAACAACAACAACAACAAAGGAGAGAATAAACAAATAAAAGGTTAAACAGGATTCAACTGCAAAAGGAATTGAAAAAAAATCCCAGGCCCTGATTTCAAGTTATATTACTGTTTTGTAATCAAAATTGTATGGTATTGGTATAAAACCAGACATGCAGATCAATAGAACAGAACAGCTCTCTGTTCTTCTAGAAATAAAACCACATATAGATGATCAATTAACTTTATGACAAAGCAGCCAAGAATATACAATGAGGAAAAGACAGTCTCTTCAACAAACGGTGGTGGAAAAACCGGACAGCCACGTGCAAAAGAATGACACTGGACCACTATCTAACACCGGACACAAAAATTAACTCCAAATGGATCAAAGACTTAAAACTTGAAACCCTAACACTCTTTGAAGAAAACACAGGTGGTAAGCTCCTTGACATCAGTCTCGACAATTTTTTGGATTTGGCAACAAAAGCAAAGGCAGCAAAAGCCAAAATAAACAAGTGGGACCACACCAAACTAAAAAGCTGCACAGGAATTAGAAAAATACTAACAAAATGAAAAAGCAACCTACCAAGTGAGAGAAAATAATTTAAAATCATATATCAGATGAAGGGTTAATAGCCAAAGTATATAAAGAATTCAGGGCACCCAGGTGGCTTAGTCAGTATCTGACTCTCAATTTAGGCTCAGGTCACGAACTCATGATTCATGGGTTTTTTAACAGCTTGGGACTCTCTCTCCCCTTCCCTCCCCTCCTTCTCTCTCTCTCTCTCTCTCTCTGCCCCTCCCTCCCACACACTCATTCTCTCAAAATACATAAAAATAAATATTTAAGGGGTGCCTGGGTGGCTCAGTCAGTTATGCATCCAACTTTGGCTCAGGTCATGATCTCACGGTTTGGGAGTTCAAGCCCCGCATTGGGCTCTCTGCTGTCAGCACAGAGCCCACCTCAGAGCCTCTGTCTCCCTCTCTCTCTGTCCTTCCCCCACCAGCGTACAGGCATACACTCTCAAAAATAAATAAACATTAAATTTTTCAAAAAAGAAATAAGCATTTCTTAAAAATTAAAAAATTAAATAAATTTTAAAAATTTTAAATAAAAAAGAATTTATATAACTCAACAGCCAAAATAACAAAAAAAGAAAACACAAACAACACATGCCCACAAAAACCATAATCCAATTAGAAAATGGGCAGAGAATCTATACAGACCTTTCCCCAAAGACGATATATTGATAGCCAATGGGTACATGAATTATTCATGTTCACCATCAATAATCACCAGGGAAATGAAAATAAAAACCATGATATATTACCTCATCAGTGTGATGAATGAATGTTTATCAAAAAAGAAAAGAAATAATAAGTGTCGGCAAGAACGTGGCAAAAAGGGCACCCTTGTCCACTGTTGGTAAGAATTTAATTGGTACATCTATTATGAAAAACAGTACGGAGGCTCCTCTAAAAATTAAAAATGAAACTACTATATGATCTAGCAATTCCACTTCTGGGTAATTATCTGAAGAAACGAAAACAGTAATTCAAAAAAAACATATGCACCCCCACGGTCAATGCAGCTTTAGTTACAATAGCCAAGATATGGAAGCAACCTAAGTATCCATCCATGTTTGAATGGATACAAAAAATGTGGTGCAAAATTCAGTGGAATATTATTCGCCATAAAAAAGAAGGCAATCTTGGGGCGCCTGGGTGGCTCAGTCGGTTAAGCGGCCGACTTCAGCTCAGGTCATGATCTCGCGGTCCGTGAGGGCTGTTAGTTCGAGCCCCGCGTCGGGCTCTGTGCTGACAGCTCAGAGCCTGGAGCCTGTTTCAGATTCTGTGTCTCCCTCTCTCTGACCCTCCCCTGTTCATGCTCTCTCTCTGTCTCAAAAATAAATAAATGTTAAAAAAAAAGAAGGCAATCTTGCTGTCTCCAACAATATGGATGGGCCTTGTAGGCACTGTACTGTTTTACTAAGACAAAGACAAACACTATGTGATCTCACTTGTATGCGGAATCTGAACAAATTTAAAAACAAGCGTATGGATACAAAGGTAGAGTGAGGGTAGGGGAAAGAAAGTGAAGGGGGTTAAAAAGTATAAACTTCCAGGGGCACCTGGCTGGTTCAGTTGGTAGAACATGCGACTCTTGATCTCAGGGTTATGAGATTGAGCCCCATGTTGGGAATAGAGATTACTTAAAAATAAAATCTTAAAAAAAAAAGTATGAACTTCCAGCTATAAAATGCATAAGTCATAGGGAAGCAATGTACAACATGGTGGCTATAGTTAATAATATGGCATTGTATATTTCGAAGTTGCAAAGACATATCATAAATGTTTTCATCATGAGGGAAAACATAATAAAATTTAAAATGAATGAATGAAAGAAAGAAAGAAAGAAAGAAAGAAAGAAAGAAAGAAAGAAAGAAATTGACAGTGGGACAGCTGTGCACCAGGCCTAAAGGAGGCAGTCCAGGGGAGAGGAGGAGAACACTGTGACCAGGAATGAGGCCTCCCCAAGGGGAAAAAAGAAAAAAAAAAAAAAAAAAAAACACACAAAACCAGAGCCTAAGTGTGTAGATCATACCGAGAGGTTTTAGGAGTCTATCCCTTGAGATACATTAGTGATAAGCACACAGAACACTAAACTAATGACAACAACAAAAAAAACAACAGGTAATTCATTACAAGAAATGCAAATATAATTCACAAGAAACGTCAGTGATGAAAACATAGAAAAATACCCTTACAATAAGGCAAATACAAGTACCTTTTTAGCTACAACTTGTGACCTACCTATTGGAAGGACGAGGGGAAAGAAGCCAGTGGGTGAGGGTGGGAGAGTGGTAAAGATGCTAAATCCTAATTCTGCACAAGAAGCTATGACTATTTCAACTGTAATAATCCAGAAGGAACAGAATAAGCATGTTCTTTAAACATTCAGAAGCAAAGAGCAGAAGACACAGCCCAAAGCACAAGTGGTTGCCTCTGGAGAACGAACTAGGAGGTCAAAAGAATGTTCTTTTTTATTATGAACATTGCAATTCTACTGACTTTTCCACTATGTGTGTGTGTATAGTATATATACATATGTGTATGCATATACATTATTTTGTGTATATATGTTATACATATATTACTTTGTCAAAACAATAAAATGATACTTAAAAAAAGAAAGCACCTCAAACATATAAAATACTACATATAAACAAGACAAAAACACACATACAAAACTGTACAAAACCCATGATCTCTCCTACCTAATTCTGAAATCCAACAAGTTCTGAAAACCCAAGTTAGGTGGCAAACTCATTTGGAGGAAAACCTGCCTTGAACTGATGTGAGGCTTTTTCTAAGCTTTACTTGTCCCATTTCATCTATCAGACATACCTTTCACTGCAGAAATAGTAAAATGTTTTATTAGGAGGTATTACCTGAATGTATATTACTGTCCTCAACCTCATGTTTATATGCATCATATTTCTCTATCTAAAATCCAAAAAATTTAGGAGTGCCTGGGTGGCTCAGTCGGTTGAGCATCCGACTTTAGCTTGGGTCATGATCTCGCGGTTCATGGGTTCAAGCCCCGTATCGGGCTCTGTGCTGACAGCTCGGAGCCTAGAGCCTGATCCAGATTCTGTGTCTCCCCTGCCCCTCCCCTTCTCCCACTCTGTCTCTCAAAAATGAATAAATGTTAAAAAATATATATATTTAAAGTCCAAAAAATTTCAAATTCCAAAACACACATAGTCTCAAAGAGTTTGCATAAGGCATGTAGTCACGTTACCTATTTTCTATAGGGATATATATGTGCTTACAAAGAAAAAGAACAGAAAGGATACATTCAAACCTGATCTGTGTGGTGAAGGAGGAGTTCAATCTATCCAAGGTGTCCAATTTTTTGCAAGAACATCATCATTTTTTTAGAACATCATTTCTAATCTCATAAGGAATACACTTCACTTTTAAGAATAAAGAAACTACTACAGTGACAGATAATGTATTACTAATTTATAGAGCTAAATTCAGCCTCTATGAAGACGGCATAGAGTAAAGAAAGCATCTCCACCAGGAAACGCTACTGGAAACGGGGTCTTCACAGAGGTGATCACGTTAAGACGAGGTCATTGGCGTGGGCCCTAAGCCAATATGACTGGGGTCCTTATGAGAAAAAGTAATACAGACACGGGGAAGAATGCAAGGTGAAGACAAACAGACACACGGAGGGAAGACAGGGGCAGAGACCGAAAGTCTACAAAGCCAAGGAATGCCGAGGACGGCCAGAAGCGAGGAAGAGGCAGGAACGGACTCTTCCCCACAGGCTCAGAGAGGGCGTGGCCCTGTGGACAGCTGGACTTCTACTTCCAGACTCCAGAACCGTGACCCAATAATTTTGTGTTGTGTGAGCCCCCTCGTTTGCGGTCCTTGGCTACAGCAGCCCTCACCCGTCACCCACGCCTACTCATTTATGACCTCTCGCTGACCGGATGACACAATCCACGCACAATGACGTCTGCCTCAAGCATTACTGTGTCTACAGCACTGGGTGCACCGCCTCACACGAGGTAGACATTCAGAAACGTGTGCGGAAGGCAGGAGTCTAGAGAGGAATCCGTTTCAGGGGAAAAGGTGTCGAACTCGTTTTGACAGACGCGTTTAAGAACAACAGCTCTCAACCACTGAGTCGCGGCCCCGGTGCGGAAACACCGGTCACCAGGTACAGGCCAAGGTTGAGGAAGGATGTTCTTTGCTTTTTACAGGACTATAAATTAGAACTAACTCCAGGTAATCCCCATAGTAAATGACACCCTCATTCCTTTGTATGCTGATGCGTTTTCTTGAATGTCAATGGGACAGGTGGAATCAGAAAGTCATGCTAAGAACTGCATTCCACTCTGGAGTCGCCACGGGATGGTATTTTACAGGACGAACATAGAAGGACCGCTGCGTGGAGAATAGAAGACCGCAACTAATCAACCGCAGGTAGTGACAATAATGATAAATAATGGCTTGCAGTTATTAAGCACATACTCTTTTCCAGGCACACAAAGCTACGCATTTTACAAACACGGACTTATTAACCCTCATCCTGGATTCCTACAACAGCTTCACAACCGGCCTCACTGAATGCACGCCTGTCCCTAAAAATCTATCCCAAATGCAGCAGCCAGAGCGACCCTCTGCTCACATAACATCACTACTCTGCTCAACACACGGCTCCCACCTCCCCCAGAGGAAGAGCCCGAGCCCTTGCACAAGCCGAGCATCAGCAGGACCTAAATGCCTCGCTGACGTCATCGCTAAGCCTCCTCCTGTCACACTTCCCAGTCCCAGCCACTGGCCTCCTTGCTGCTCCTCAGTCCTGCCAAGCACCCTCCACCCCAGGTCGTCTTGCTGCCCCGTCTCCTACACCACTACTCCCCACCCCCCCAGATATAGCTGCAGAACTTACTCGCCCCTTTCTTGGGTTCCGTGCTCAACTCAGTAAGGCCTTGCCTGATCACCCAGCAGTAACAGGACCGGACCGCTGTGAGCCAAAAACTTTCCCCCACCATTCAATCTATTGCTATAACTACTCAGCTGTAAAATTTTTCTTAGTCTCAAAACTTTTAAATGATACATTATGACATTAAGACTTTTATGATGAATATATACCTGTAGCTGCTGAAGATCATCTTCCTGAATGTTCTGGGACAGATTATAAATCTAGAAAACAAAAATCCAGATTGATACCACTCTAGCTTACTTGAAAGGAACCCCAAATAAGCAAAAGCACTGAAGAGAAGCTTTGTACAACTAAAGGTTTGCACAGAAGTACCCAAGGTCTGTCCAAACAGTAATATTATCTCTCTTTTGGGAAACGATGCATATAAGGTTGGAATCACATAATTTTTCCTTTACTGCTTAAAATACAGTTTTCCTAAGTTCTTACCAAATCTCCAGTTCCTGTGTGATGTAATTAATGTGATTTCAATTTCCACTTTCCAGACTTTTTTTGGCGTATTTTATATATACTTACGACCAAAGTGGAAAAACAGTCTAAGCTCCTTTTTGAGCTTCTAAGAGCTTAACGTCTATCTGTAGTCTAAAAAGAACATTTACATGTCACCTAGGGATTCTGATAACAGAACAATAACTGAAAATAGATACACTCCATTTATCTTATTTCCTCTGCAAACTTTTATCTTAAGCAAGTGGTGTTACCTGCACAGAACTGGTCATGGTGCTTAGAGCGAAGATGGTGGCACAGTCTTTCACAGTGGACTGGCTGTCAAATGCCCCCTGGGTATCCATCAGAACAACTGCAACCTAAGAGGAAGGAAAAGACCAGCAAAGTAAGAGTGAGAAAGGGAAAAATGTAAAAAAGAAATTGAAAAGTCAGGTGACACATAAATGAGGCTTTGGCACCTGTTCGTAAATTCCACAGAAAAGTAGTTATTTAGGGGCTTTGTCTTGATCAGAGAATCCTCCTGGAGAAGATTATCTGCTCTGACCTGATGAGATGGTATGAAACAGAGGCCTACAGAGCAATACGTATGGAAGGGGAAAATGCCCACCAATTAAGAGTCAAATGTTGGGGCGCCTGGGTGGCTCAGTCGGTTAAGTATCTGACTTTGGCTCGGGTCACGATCTCCTGGTTCATGAGTTCAAGTCGGGCTCTGTGCTGACAGGCCAGAGCCTGGAGCCTGCTTCAGATTCTGTGTCTCCCTCTCTCTCTGACCCTCCCCAACTCACGCTCTCTATCTCTCAAAAATGAATAAACATTAAAAAAAAAAAGTCCAATGTTGAGACCGATTAGCTCACCTACCTAGTCAATCATTCAGGCATTTTTGTTCACAGAAATGATTATTACTTTATGTAATTCATAGATCAGGTCCTAGTAATCACATATTATGTTTTTGAGTTTATTTTCAGATACCCAATCCACTACTGTGGTAGAAGAGATATGATATAAACCCACGCAAAAGAAAGTATTATGCATCGGGGCACCTGAGTGGCTCAGTCAGTTGAGCATCTGACTTCGGCTCAGGTCATGATCTCACAGCTCGTGAATTCGAGCCCCGCGTTGGGCTCTGTACTGACAGCTCAGAGCCTAGAGTCTGCTTCGGATTCTGTGTCTCCCTCTCTCTCTTCCCCCAACCCACTCGCATTCTGTCTCTGTCTCTCTCAAAAATAAATAAACGTTAAAAAAAAAATTTTTAAAAGGAAGTATTATGCATTAAAATAAATCAAAGCAAATAAAGTTTCTAGCCTCAATACACTGAAACCTAGTGACAGATATGAAAACTTTATCCTTTCCACACATCCATTTTCTGAAGAGCATACTGTCAAACTGAGTAATCAACACCAATTATAGCTGAAAGAAATGAATATCCACACACAAAAGGATCCCTACCTCACATCACCTACAAAAATTAACTCAAAATGGATCAAAAACCTAAATATAGGAACTAAAACCACAAAACCCTCAGGAAACAGAGGTGTTTCCAAGATCTTCATGATCTTGGGTTTAGTAAAGGTTGCTTGAACATAAAGCACAAGCAAACAAAAAAAAGTACACAAATTAGATTTCATTAAAACTAAAACTTTTGCACGTCAAGAGACACTATTAAGAAAATTAAAAGACAACCTATCGAATAAAAGAAAATAACTGCAAATTATCTATGTTGACAAGGGTCTAGTATTCAAAGTATATAAAGAACAATTCAACAATAAAGACAAATGATCCAACTAAAAAATGAATTTGATTTGAATAGTTATTTCTCCCAAGAAAATATGCAAGTGGCTAGTAAGTACATAAAAATATTCTCAACATCATTAGTCATTATGGAAACACAAATGTAAATCAAAGCCACAATGAACCAAAATAAAAAGCTTTTGAACAAATGAAATTTAAAATTTTTAAATTGAAAAAAAAAAAAAAAAAAAAAAAAAAAAAAAAAAAAAAACCTACTGCACAACAAAGGAAACAACCGAAAAAACAAAAAGGCATTACTGAATAGGAGAAAATATCTACAAATGATATATCCAATAAAGGATTAAGATCTAAAATATATATATAGAACTTATATGCCTCAACACTAAAAAGCAAACAATCTGATTAAAAAGTAGGTAGAGGAGGGGCGCCTGGGTGGCTCATCTGACTTCAGCTCAGGTCATGATCTCACGGTTCGTGAGTTCAAGCCCCGCATTGGGATCTGTGCTGACAGCTCGGAGCCTGGAGCCTGGAGCCTGGAGCCTGGAGCCTGGAGCCTGCTTCGGATTGTGTCTCCCGCTCTGCCCCTCCCCCTCTGCTCTGTCTCTCTCTCTCTCTCTCTCAAATAAACATTAAAAAAAAAGTAGGTAGAGGATCTGAATAGACATTTTTCCAAAGAAGACATACAGATGGCCAATAGACACATGAAAAGATTCTCAGTATCATTCACTAATAATCAGGGAAATGAAAATCAAAACCACAATGAAGTATCACCCACACCAGTCAGAGTGGCTCAGTGGGAGGGGGCCTGGGTGGCTCAGTCAGTTAAACATCCGACTCTTGGTTTCAGCTCAGTTCTTAATCTCACGGTTCATGGGTTCGAGCCCCAAGTCAGGCTCCATGCTGTCAAGTGCAGAGCCTGTTTGGGATTCTCTCTCTCTCTGCCCCTTCCCCACTTGCACATGCTATCTCTATCAAAATACATGAAAAACTTTTAAAAAAAATTAAAAATAGAACTACCTTATGATCCAGCAATTCCTCTTCTGGGCATGTACCCAAAAAGAATTCAAAGCAGTATCTCAAGATATCTCGACTCCTATGGTCATTGCTCCCATGGTCATCAACTGATGAAGGAATACAGAAAATGTGGTATCTACCTACAGTGGAATACTACTGAGCCTTAAACAGGAAGGAAATCCTGCCATACATGACAACCTTCGATCTCTCCCAGGTCCAGCAGGAACCAAGCAAGGTCATTGCCGTATTGCCAAAGTACGCTTCCGGGCATCTCTTTCTCCTCAATTAGCGCCCGTGAATTTTTGCTATCTACCAATTTAGTGTAGAGGATACTGAGATAAGCCAGTCACAGAAGGACAAATGCTGCCTGATTCCACTGACATGAGACATCTAAAATAGTCAAACTCAAGGAAACAGAGAAGAGAATGGTGGTTGGCTGAGGAGAAGGCTAAATGGGCGCTGTTTAATGGGTATAAAGTTTTAGTTACACAAGATGGACGAGTTCTCAAAATCTGCTACACAGCCTACTGCCTATAGTTAACAGCATTATATTATGCACTTAAAATTCTAACAAGGTAGATCTCATGTTAAATGCTCTTAACTACAGTAAAAACAAGGAGAAAGAAAACCTATGTTTACATGAAAACTTGTACATGAATGCTCATGGCAGCATTACTCATAATACCCACAAAGTAAAAATAACCCAAATATCCTTCAAATGATGAAAGATAAAGTGTGACACGTCCATACAGCAGAGTATTACTCAGCCACGAAAAGAAATGAAGCATTGATGATGCTACACCACGGATGGGTGTTGAGGGCGCTGGGCTGGGAGTGGGGAGAGGCCAGACATAAGAACCACCTATTGTATGACTCCATTTGTATGAAATAAATGTTCAGAGCAGGCAAACAGATCCATGGAGAGGGAAAGTAGATCAAGAGTGGCCAGGTGCTGTGAAAAGAGGGAAATGGGGGAGTGACTGCTAATGAGTACTGGGTTTCTTTTTGGGGTGATGAAAGTGTTCTGGAATTAGACAATTGTGATCCTTGCACAGCCTCATGAGTAGATAAAAAACCACTGAATTATACACTTTAAAAAAAAATATTTATTTTGAGAGAGAGACAGTGAGCGAGCAGGGGAAGGGCAGAAAGAGAGGGACAGAGAGAATCCCAAGCAGACTCTGTGCTGTCAGTGCAGAGCCTGACGTGGGGCTCGATCCCATGAACCCAGAGATCATGACCTGAGCAGAAATCAAGAGTCAGGTGCTTAACCAACCGAGCCACCCGAGTACCCCTAAATTATATACTTTTAAAAGATGACTTTTATGATGTGTGAATTATATCTCAATAAAAAAGAGCTCATCATGGCATATATTTACAAAAAGAAAAATAAGGCAAATGGGGAAATGAAATGCTAAAGAGAAGCTCTTGCAGAACAGGAGTCACATGTACGCTCAGATAAACTGCTGGATGTCTGGGGAAACGGTATTCTCGTCTCACACAGTGAAATGGTGAACTGTCACAACCACAGTCAAGAACAATTTAGTAGCAGCTAGAAAAGGGGAAATGGGCATTCTCAGACCTAGCAAATGCACTGCCAGGTGGCTCTCTAATGTTCTGGACCAGAACCCAAAGAAAGAAATGTATTTAACATCATGACTGAATACATTACACACATACATAAAGCTGAAACTAAATGTGTATGCACACTGCACTCTGATACTTTCTGCTCTGTTCTAGTTCTTTCTTTTTAAATACTGGTCATGAGCCAATAAATTGATTTCTCTACCCTTCATGGGTCATGGACAGAGTTCAAAAACTATGGCTTGGGGTCATGCTTGCACATTTACTCAAGGAGAGATTTATCAGATTGTTCACTGTAGCAAGGATTATAAAAATTTTTAAAAAAAATTTTTTTTAAAAGGAGACCATCTAAATGGGTTTAATTTAATTTAATGGAGTAGGTAAATGGATAAAATAAGACATTCATATAATTACTACATAACAGTTAAAAAGAATACACGAGTTACATATTTAAAAGATTTTCAACTAAAAAGTATAAATAAATTATCTACATTTTTATCCAGGTAAGTGCTAAGCTAAAATCTCACCAAGTATATTAAAAAGTTAAGACAATCATGGAGTGCCTCATGAATGGCTCAGTCAGTTAAGCATCCGACTTCAGGTCAGGTAATGGTCTTTCGGTTAGTGGGTTCGAACCCCTGCACTGTTAGCACAGCACAGAGCCTGCTTCAGATTCTGTCTCCCTCTCTCTCTGCTCCTCCCTCTCCCTCCCTCTTCCTCTCTCAAAAATAAATAAGTAAACATTTTTTTTTTTTTTTTTTTTTTTTTTTTTAAGTAAGACAATCATGGGATGCCCGGGGGGCTCAGTCAATTAAGCATCCAACTTCGGCTCAGGTCATAATCTCACAGTAGTTGGTTTGAGCCCCATGTCAGGCTCCGTGCTGACAGCTCAGAGCCTGGAGCCTGTTTCGGATTCTACGTCTCCCCGTCTCTCTGACCCTCCCCTGCTCACGCTCTCTTTCTGTCTCTCAAAAATAAATAAAAGTTTAAAAAAAAATTAAAAAAAAAAGACAATCGTGAAACTTTTATTTGGGAAACTTCTAAAAAAACTGTTTATTAGTATGGCATTTCTACAATATTATATTGATTTCTGAAAGCACTCCTGATCCTGTTGAATGTCTGAACATAATGTTTTTTAAAGAGGTAGGAAACACAACACCAAGATATCTCTACACACCTATTAGGATGGCCAAAATCAAGAAGATGGACAACATTACATGCCGACGAGTATGTGGAACAACAGGAACTTGCATCATTGCTCGAAACAGTACAAAATGATACAGCTACTTTGGAAGACAGTTTGGCAGTTTCTTACAAAACTAAACATCGCCTTACATACAATCTAACGATCACACTCCTTGGTATTTACTCAAATGAGTTGAAACTGACATCCACACAAAAACCTGCTCACAGATGCTTCCAGCAGCTTTATTCGTAATTGCCAAAACTTGGGAGTATAGCTCAGGGGTAGGGCATTTGACTGCATAATTGCCAAAACCTGGAAGCAAACAAGATGTCCTTCAGTAGGTGAAGATACACTGTGGAACATCCATATAATGGAATATTATTCAGGAATAAAAAGAAATGAGCTATCAAGTCATTAAAAAAGGTGAGGAACCATAAAAGTACACTGCTAAGGGAAAGAAGCCAATGAGAAAAGGCTACAGACTGTCTGATTCCAACTATATGACTTTCCAGAAAAGGCAGAACTATGGAGACAGAAGATCAGAGGTTGCCAGTTCTGAGAGGAGGAGGGGGGAGGAGGCGGGAACAAACAGGTGGAGCACAGAGGATTTTTAGGGCAGTGTACCTATTCTGTCTGACACAATAATGGTAGCTGCATATCAGTATACATTTACCAAAACCCACAGAATGTAGAGCACAAAGAAGGAATCCTAATGTAAACTGTGGGCTTTGGTTAATAGCAATATATCAATATTGGTTCATTATTGTAAAAAATGCATTACACTAAAACAAGATATAAACAATAGGGGGAAACTGGCAGATGGGAAGGGGAGTATGAGAACTCAGCAGTTTCTGATCAATTTTTCCATAAATCTAAAATTGTCCCAAAAAATAAAGTCTATTAATGCAAACTGGTGCAGCCACTCTGGAAAACAGGATGGAGGTTCCTCAAAAAAATTAAAAATAGAACTACCCTACGACCCAGCAATTGCACTACTAGGTATTCATCCAAGGGATACAGGCGTGCTGTCTCAAAGGGGCACATGCACCCCAATGTTTATAGCAGCACTGCCGACTACAGCCAAAGTATGGAAAGAGCCCAAATGTCCATCGACGGAACAATGGATAAAGAAGATGTGGTAAATATATATATACAATGGGATATTATTCAGCAATCAAAAATGAAATCTTGCCATATACAACTATATGGATGGAACTAGAGAGTATTATGCTAAGTGATATTAGTCAGAGAAAGAAAAATAGCATATGACTTCACTCATATGAGGACTTTAAGAGACAAAACAGATGACCGTAAGGGAAAGGAAGCAAAAATAATATAAAAACAAGGGAAGGGACAAAACATAAATATGTTTTGTTTCTCTTAAATATGGAGAACAAGCAGAGGGTTACTATAGGGTTTGTGGGAGGGGGGATGGGCTAAATGGGTAAAGGGCATTAAGGAATCTACTCCTGAAATCATTGTTGCACTATATGCTAACTAATATATGCTAACTTAAATTTACTTGGTTGTAAATTTTAAATAAACAAATAAAATAATCATCTCAAAAAATAAATAAGTAAAATCCATTAATTTTTTTAAAGGTGAGGAAGCCAAAATGATGTCAAAAAACAATGAGCTTTATGGGAGTCAATTCAACAAGATAAAATGAGGGCACTACAAATGTCAGATAACTAAAAGCAAAGCTTGCTTACTACTAACTTTGTAGAGACTTCCTAAACTATTATGAAAAATTAACACACCAGTTGCCCCCCAAAATAAGAATCAGATCCACCAGTTCTACAAAATCACGAAGTCAAAAATAATTACGTATTCCTAGAAAGAAAATTATGAAAGCATCTACCATACATTATCAGAAATGTAGAAAGAGAGCAATGATACTGAAAAACACAGAAATGAACAGTTGTAGAGCCTTGTTGTAATGCCTGACCGAAGAGCCCCTGTATTACCCACTGCAGGCCTTAACTCCCGGGGTCTCTTTCTGGCATCTCTAAAATGGGAAGACTGGGCTTCCACTTCCCACCAAAATGGAGTAAGAGACTGAAATTACCCTCCTACCTGAAACCAAAAAAGAA
Organism: Panthera leo; assembly: GCF_018350215.1. Taxonomy (NCBI): domain Eukaryota; kingdom Metazoa; phylum Chordata; class Mammalia; order Carnivora; family Felidae; genus Panthera; species Panthera leo. The sequence goes on from NC_056688.1 coordinate 106,844,784, forward strand.
CAAAATACATGAAAAGGCAGTTCAAGACACTGGACATCAGGTAACAAAGGATAATGATCCTCAAGGGAAAGGAAACAGGTAAGGTGAGCCCGTCCGTTGTCCCAGCTTACCGGCCAAGGCTCGGGCAAGGGAAACCCAGGCAGAACCCGACAGATTCCCTGAGTTGAAGAGACACAGCTGAGAGTCAGGGAGACCAAGAAAGCTGGAATTCCCAGGCAGAGAGAGATACAACAAACCCCAGGGATCTGCAGAGGGTCCACGTCAAGAGTTCAGCATGAGGACACTACCTGAGGCTCGAGAAACAACCATCCAAAAGGTTCAGAGGGAACAGTACCCCGTGCTCACAGACAGCCAAGAACAGGCGTGTTCCCTCAGCCAGACATAATTCTAGAGTACTCAGAAGAGTACTGGGTGGTGAGGAGTAAATAGGTCTAGATTAAATACTACTCTGGTACCATTTAACAAACCTTTTTATTCTTTTTTTTTTTTAACGTTTATTTTTGAGAGAATGCACGGGTGGGGTAGGAACAGAGAGAGAGAGAGAGAGAGAGAGAGAGAGAGAGAGAGAGAGAGACAGAGGATCCGAAGCGGGCTCTGTGCCTACAGGCTGACAGCAGCGAGCCCGATGTGGGCTTGAACTCATGAACCATGAGACCATGACCTGAGCTGAAGTCAGACGCTCAACCGACTGAGCCACCCAGATGCCCCTGGATAAATATTATTTTTAACTGAATTATCAGAGTACACACTAAAGTTCCCATTTTGTTGTTTTTGTTCATTTAAAAGTCTGTTCTTCCTTACCTTCTTCCCACCTGGCTTCTCCACGGTGAAAACTTCACTCCAGATCTGAATCCCAGTGGTTTCTGGGTCAGAGCCCCCTCTCCATGAAAATCCTGTTAACGGTTCTTCTGAGTCACCCAACCAATTTGAACGGCCACCTTCCTTCTACAGGAGAAATAAGTAATATCCATTAAATCTTAAATTTTGAGTAATTTTGCACATCAAGGATAATCCATGAGCTTATCTTGCTCTTTTGGACACAAAAGTCTCATTTTCTAACCTGAGAGGAAATAATTCTCACTTACCTGGAAATACAAGTATCGTAGCATAAAGTCCAGAAAGAAGGATTTGCCCTTCCGGAAGGCACCAGCCACGGACACCACCACCACATCAAGGTCTCGGATGTGGTCCTGCAAGAGAATGCTGGCCAAAGCTTTCTCTTCTAGCTCAAAGGAATGCTGGTCTTTCTGAACCAAAACAACCTGCACTGGACCAGGCTTTCCAGTCTCCATGGCATCACCTAGATTGTTGGAGAGAAAAATATTAAGTTTCAAATCTTTTTTTTAAATTTGTATTTTTGAACATGGGAAAAGCAAAACCTTCTTAAACAACACAAAAGCACTAACCATAAAAGAAAAAAAATGACAAATTAGACTCCATGATAAAATTAAGAATTTTTGCTCATTAAAAGACATCATTAAGTAAATATGAAAGCCACAGGCTAGGAGAAAATATTCACAATACCTGTATCCAAAAACTCACATCCAGAATGAATACAGAAATCCATAAGAAAAGGACAAATATTCCAATTTTTAAAATAGTAATAAGCAAAAGGCACTTCACGAAAAAAGGATATCCAAATGGTCAATAATCATATAAAGAGGTGGTTCCATACCATTACTTATCAAAGAAAACATAAATTAAAACCATAATGAGATACCATCACCTGTCCATCTGAAAGGCTAAAATTTAAAAGACGGACAATATCAACTGTGGGAGAGGATATGGTACAACTGGAATATTCACACACATTCTGATGAGAATATAACCACTCTGGAAATCTTCTTGACAATATCTATTAAAACTAGACATAATCTAGCAATTCTACTCCTAGGTATGTAAGAGAAATAAATGCTTATGTCTACCAAAAGACAGAAATACAAGAATGTTCATTCACATCAGCTTTATTCAAAATAGTCCAAAACCAGAAACAATCCAAATGTTCATCAACAGTAGAAAGGATGCCCGCCACTGCTAAGCCTTTTACATACATTTAATTTAATCCTCAGAACAATCCTCTGAGGTAAATAATACCACCCTGTATTTAAAAACAAGGATACTAGGTAGGAATGCAAGCTGGTACAGCCACTCTGGAAAACAGTATGGAGGTTCCTCAAAAAACTAAAAAAAGAACTACCCTTTGACCCAGCAATGGCACTGCTAGGTATTTATTTACCCAAGGGATACGGGTGTGCTGTTTCAAAGGGGCACATGCACCCCAATGTTTATAGCAGCACTATCAACAATAGCCAAGGTATGGAAAGAGCCCAAATGTCCACCGATGGATGAATGGATAAAGAAGATGTGGTATACAGATACAACGGAGTATTACTCGGCAATCAAAAAGAATGAAATCTTGCCATTTGCAACTACGTGGATGGAACTGGAGGGTATTATGCTAAGTGAAATTAGTCAAAGAAAGACAAATATCTTATGACTTCACTCATATGAGGAATTTCAGATACAAAACAGATGAGCATAAGGGAAGGGAAGCAAAAATAATATAAAAACAGGAAGGGGGACAAAGCATAAGAGTCATAAATATGGAGAACAAACAGAGGGTTACTGGAGGGGTTGTGGGAGGGGGGATGGGCTAAATGGGTCAGGGGCATTAAGGAATCTACTCCTGAAATCATTGTTGCACTATATGCTCACTAATTTGGATGTAAATTTAATTAATTAATTAATTAATATAAGGATACTAGAGCTTACAAAAGCTAAACATCTTGCCCAACAAGTTCTGGAGAGAAGCCTGAAAGGATGTTTAGGGGCTAGGACTTGCAGATCACTCTTAATAACCTAGTCAGCATTTTAGGGGCAATTAATTCTTTAGCTCAAAATTAAGCACTAACTAGTAGTTTCCCTGACACAGTTGAATGCACAAAGATATTAATTCTTTGAAATTCAGAGCCGGGGCCCCTGGGTGGCTCAGTTGGTTAAGCGTCTGACTTTGGCTCCAGTCATGGTCTCACGATTCGTGGGTTCAAGCCCCGTGTCAGGCTCTGCGCTGACAGCACAGAGCCTGCGTGGGATTCTCTCTCCCTCTCTCTGCCCCTCCCCTGCTTGCACTTTCTCTCTCAAAAATGAACAAAAAAACTTAATTTTAAAAAAAGAAAGAGGGGCGCCTGGATGGCGCAGTCGGTTAAGCGTCCGACTTCAGCCAGGTCACGATCTCGCGGTCCGTGAGTTCGAGCCCCGCGTCAGGCTCTGGGCTGATGGCTCGGAGCCTGGAGCCTGTTTCCGATTCTGTGTCTCCCTCTCTCTCTGCCCCTCCCCCATTCATGCTCTGTCTCTCTCTGTCCCAAAAATAAAAAAAAATAAAAAACGTTGAAAAAAAAAAAAAAAAAAAAGAAAGAAATTCCGAGCCACTTAGTAGCTATGGATTTATGGAAAGTTTACAAAAAGCTACAAGCGTAGCTTAAGGATGAAGCAAAGTACTATTTCCCTAAATGTGAGTATGTGCCACAGGCATTAAAGGAGATGTTTCCATGTAGTTAAAAGGACAATTTTTATTCTAATAATTATGTATTTTAATGTGTATTAGGAAACAAAACCATGTTTTAACGGACTATTGCTTAGAAGGATGGCAAGTTTAAAAGGGGAATCAACTTAAAGTAAACTGAGAGGCACCTGGGTGGCTCAGTCAGTTGAGCATCTGACTTCCGCTCAGGTCATGATTTCACAGCTTGTGGGTTCGAGCCCCACATGGGGCTCTATGCTGACAGCTCAGACACTGGAGCCTGCTTCAGATTCTGTGTCTCCTTCTCTGCCCCTCCCTTGCTCATGCTCTCTCTCTCTTTCAAAAATAAGTAAACATTAAAAAAATTTAAAAATAATAAAGTAAATTGAAAGATAAATATTAAGTAAAGCATTGTACAGGTAAGCAGATATGGCCAAAATCACAAATATGGTTCCCAAGTTACTTTTGTCTGGGAAGGACTGAAGGTTGCCTGATCACAGCAGGCAAAGTCAACAAACAGCAAGACTGCCATACTGCACCCTTTAAGCTAAAGAAACTGCTGATCACTTTTTATATTTAAAATGTCAGCAACAAAAGGGTCTTGCCACTTATTAATTTCTGGCAGACTACTGGAAAACAAGTTATAAATACACAAGAACTGTCATGGTATCATTGTGATAAATGTATAGGAATATTTTTCTTTCCCTTTACTGCCTGGATAAAAGGAAACATTTCTGTGAATATTCTCTCACAGTTCTTTTTATTGCCACAATAGCAGGTGAATCCAGGAACTAAGGACCTTCAATCTTTCATATAAAAGAACTAACAAGAACAATTTATTCGGACCTTATGGATAAGCCACAGTGTTAAGTACTGTGCAATACTCAGAGCAGTTCCAAACAAGGTCCCTGAGATGGCTGGTCGCTCCCCCAACATTCATTTTCCCCTCCTGCTAAAAAATCCAACAGATTTTTTTGCTGGGCATAACACTGCCGGAAAGAAACACGTTTTCAACCCAATCCCGTAGCAGGGCCATCACCGTGTGCCTAAGTTCTGACTGGAAACGGTATAACAACTTCCCCCTTTCCTGCTAGCTGGATGCATCAGCGGGGGCGGAGTCATCCCGCACCAGGCACAGGAGGGCAACACCCGGGAGCACTGGAGCAACAAGAGAGGTAGGGCCTAGGGCTTCATGCGGCAGAAGCGCCATGCTGGCTTGCTGTTATGTGAATGAATGTGTGAATGAATGAATGAAACTTACTTGAAGGCCTCTCAGATACAGCCAAACCCAGTAACCCGTGCAACAGTCCCGGGGGACTTCACAATTAAGTTCATGATGCTGGCTCTTTCAATTTCATCTATTCCACCATTAAAGTGTGCTGAGCAATGTGGACGTACTGACACACAGCAGGCCCACAATAAACGACTGTAACAACAATGAACCGTATGTTCTGGAATACGGTTGAAAGCTACGACCCCGAGGATGCAGATGGTTTTGTCAGAGCACCAGGCACAGGAGGTAAGGTTCCTGGGGCTACAGACAAGATGGAATAAACCGATGACCAGAACGTATGCAGTTGTGCACAATGAACTGTGCTTCAAGGGAAGATGAAGACTACGGAGAAGGCCAGTTGGGAGAACAAAGGAGATAAGACCGTCATTCATTTCTTCCTCTTTCGCCTACAGCCCAATGAAAAGGAGGAGAACCGGGCTATGTTTAGTTGGAGGACCCGGGGTGAGCTTGCATTTCTCTTCACAACAGTTTACTGGGCACACTGGATTTAAAAAGATCTTGTTGGGGCGCCTGGGTGGCTCAGTCGGTTAAGCGTCCGACTTCAGCTCAGGTCACGATCTCACGGTCCGGGAGTTCGAGCCCCGCGTCGGGCTCTGGGCTGATGGCCCAGAGCCTGCTTCCGATTCTGTGTCTCCCTCTCTCTCTGCTCCTCCCCCGTTCATGCTCTGTCTCTCTCTGTCTCAAAAAAAAAAAAAAAAAAAAAAAAGATCTTGTTCCTTTGGTTTGGTTCCACTTAAGGGAAAAATCATTTTGAACTGTACACACCACCAATAATTCAATTTAAACAAACAGAGTTGCTCTCTTTTCACCACATCATCTTTCTCTCACTTCCTAAGACAAAGAGACAGTATCATTGATCTTCCAAGTAAAAACTTTATTTCTACTCACACTTTTCCAGATGTTATATAAATGTCCTTTTTGTCTTAAAAAAAAAATAAAGATTTTATTTACTTAAGTAATCTCTACACCCCACGTGGGTGTAGAATCACATGTTCCTCTGACTGAATCAGCCAGGTACCCCCCCCCAAAATTTGTTTAAAAAGAGGCACCAGGTTGGTTCAATCAGAGGAGCACGTGACTCATCTCGGAGTCATGAGTTTGAGCCCTACGTGGGGTGTAGAGATTAAATAAAACTACAAAAATAAATTTTTTAAATAAAAAAATAACTGTCCTTTGCTGGTTTATCTGCATATCTCAGGCTCCCTGATCCCTTAAGATCCCTTCATCAAAACCCTAGCTTAGGCCATACCACCTCCAATCTTTCTTGCCAGTTAGGCACCGTCCCCAAGGGTTACTTTAATGATAGGACCTCATCCATTAGGGCTGACCTTCGTTACAGCACAAAAACACATCATGACAGCAACTACACAAGGGGCTATCAAAACACTTTATGGACTGATGGCTCAAAGCTAAATCTCCATCCTCTAAGCCAAAGTTGTTCACGGTTCTCCCCACTGCCTTGGTTCCTCTAATTCCTTACTCCCCTCATCTTCCCAGGCAGATTTACATTCACTGGTCTTTCTACTGGAAGAAACTTAGGATTCAGGTCCTGTCCTGCCTGGATCCCAAAATTTCCAATGTACAACCTATTCAACCATTTGTTCCCACCTCCTGAAATGCAAGCTCCCCCCTGACTCCAGGCAAACGATTATCCTTCGGTGCTCACATTCACCCTCCCTCTGTCCTGATCCCTTCCAGCCCAGACTCTCAGAGCCTATCACTTTACCTGATATACTAAAAAGAAAACAGGCTCTGGAATCCAGAGGGCAGGGCTTGAATCTTTTTTCTCTCCCCTCTAGAATGTAAGCTCCATGAGGGCAGGAATTTTTGTCTCTTTTGTTCAATGTTAGATCCCCCAAGATCCCAGAACAAGGCCCACACCTAGCGGACACCCAATAAATACTTGTGGAATAACTGAATAAACCCCACCACCTAGTCTCAATGTGACTATGGATAAATTTCTTACCACTTGTAGCTCCATTTATTTACAAATTGAATACTCATTTCAAAGCAGAGTCTAACACATATTAGGAACTCAATAAAGTGGTCCCACTTTCCTATTTCCAATAAAACCTCATACCTACTATTATTCCACTCATTATAACACTAGCGTTTGTGATCATGACTTATTACCCAGCTGGGAGCTTCTGGGAAGTAGGGAAACGGTCACATTCAGTCCCAGTATCTAAAAGGAAGAAGTTTCCTAGTATTGTGCACATTAACCCCAATAGTACATGTCAAGTATCTCAATAAAAATCAGTTTCTTCTCTTCCCTCTTGCAGTCTCCTTTCACCGCCAAACTCCTTGAAGGTATGTCTTCATCCATTTACCCATTCCCTTCTCATCACTTTGCAATCTGACTTTCCTCTCAATCTCCCTGTTGAAACTATTCTCAGGTTTATCAATGACCTCTTGCCAAATCCAATGGCCCTTTCTTGATTCTCATTCAACTGTGTGACAGACAACACAACTGCCACTTGGTTCTAGAACTTCTGAAAACCTTTGGACTCAGAGACAGTGCCCATTCCTAGCTCCCACCCAATCTCTTTACCATCTCCTTCAGCTGCTTCTTTTTCTCTTTGGCCTCCTGTGAGTTACACCAGCACTCTGCTTCAGTCTTGTGGTTCTCATGCGCTCCCTCAATGAGCTCTTTATTCTTGTAATTTCGCTATACCCTCTATTTTGGTGATGCAACTTCATTAATTCCTAACCTGCATTCAGGTCCAAATGTGAAACTGCCTAAGGGACAGATTCGCCTGGATATTCCACCATCACCTCACTCTCAGAAGTAATATGTAGAAATATACGGGTGTAGGAGTCAAGAGACGAGTTCCTGTTCCAGTCCTACCACTAACAACCTATGTCATTCTGGGCATGTCTAGTCTTTGGTCTCAACTGTGAAATGAGTCAAGATTCAACCTCTAGAAACCCTTCCAGTACTAACATTTCATAAGTCTACTTGTAGTGTCATCAAAATGAATCCTCTCAATTATTCCACTTCTCTGAAATCTCTACCTCTCAACCTCTACATCTCCCGACTCTGTCTTCCTTTACACTATATCCCCAAATCCTATCATTTCCTCCTATGACTCAAGCTCCTCTTTTGGCAAAGGCAGAATGTACAGGAGAAAGGTCTTCCCCAACAACTGGGGCCCAGTTTTGCAATGACTCTTAACAGCATGAGTAAATCATTTTACTTCTGTGTCTCAGTTTCCTCTACAAAACCAGGCAGTTAGGTGAAGTGATTTTCTAGCTCTAAAATTCAATGACTCTTTAACAACTGAAAATTCCCTGGATATTTAAATTGGCCAAACTTGCTAGGTAACCCATTCATCCCTTGGCGTAATTTAAATTATACAGGAATGGCTAAAGAACAGGTCAAAATTTATAATGATAAAAACATTAAAGCAACTTGCTAAGGATTCACATGAAAGCTTTCGAGGTTTGGGGTTTTGTTTTGAGGGTTTTTTTTTGGGGGGTGGGGATTGGGATTCCCCCTAATTGCAATGAAATTACTCCCACTTCTCAGGAATCTTAAACTCTAAAGATCCAACCTCCAGGAATGGTAGTAGAAAAACTTTTAAGTGGCAACCTTACATGCCTTCTCCCTTTAGTGAAGCAATTCTTCCCCAAGATCTATAAATCTACTCTGACACAACAGTAATGCTCACTTATATGAACAGTTAATGTTCATTTATATGAAGAGCTAAGGCTGTATTGTGTTTATATGAATAACAGAGACATTTTTGTACACATATAGAGATGTGGCCTGACCATAGTCACATCTGTCATCCATATACATATAAATGAACTTAAAACCTATGTTCAAAAAAAAGCGTGTAGGACAAATTCTCTTTCATACTGCCAATTCTGATTATTGCTGTAATAGCTCATAGTAATACTGAAACAGCCATCACTTCAGGTATGTAGGAAATGCTGAAAATATCTGGATAATGAAAGTCTTTTAACAGTTTGTGTGGAAGCTACAATCTTTTTTCTAATTACTTTTAAAGTACTGATTTATCCTTTACTTTTGGCACAACACACCTTAATCCGGACTCACCAACAGGTCTATATACACCTGTTCAAATAATCTCTGTGATAACTGCATTCAATACACTTAGCTCTGCACCAAAATGGCAAAGGCAGACAACCCAAGTAGAAAGTTGAAAGACTTAACAGGTGAAACAAATTATCACAGGGAAGCATTTGTAGAGACCTAGCAAATTACAGCATTAACTCTTCCTAGAACGACCTAACTTTGAATGTTTAAAACACTTTTTAAAACGTAGTTCCACAGGCTAAATTAAAAATAGGTGAGACTACTGAATCATAACTGGGCTTTTCAGGTCTATGGAAAACATAACTTCTAACAAATAAATTCTATCAGAAAAGCATTATCGGGGGGCACCTGGGTGGCCCAGTCAGTCGGTTAAGCATCCGACTTCTGATTTCGGCTCAGGTCATGATCTGGTTGGTGAGATCGAGCCCGTCAGGCTGGTGCATTGACAGTGCAGAGCCTGCTTGGGATTCTCTCTCTCCCTGCCCCTCCCCATTGTGCGCTCGCTTGCTCTCTCAAAATAAACTTAAAAAAGCATCGTAGGAAAAAAGTTTAAATTCCCCTCAAATATTTGAAAACACACCTGAACGGGGATAAATTCAATGAAACTAGTTAACTGGAAGCAGTTGCAACTGCCACTTCAGAAAATTCATACAGAATTTAGTTGATCAGTTCGACAGTGTAGACCAGGGTTATTCAACCTGGGCATTACTGGTATTTGGGGCCAGATAACTCTCTACTGTGGGAAGCTATCCCATTCATTGCAGGATATCTAGCAGCAACTCTGGCCTCTACTCACTAGATACCAGTAATGCTATCCCCTGGTTGTAAGACTCAAAAATGTTTCCAGAAATTGCTAAATGTCCCACCGGGGCATAATCACCCTGGGTTAAGAACCACTAGAGTAGAGCCAGCCTCAGTGCTCATCTTTACTGCTTAGAGAGTTCCAAAAAGCAAATTAACTTCAGTTTCAGAAACATTTCTACTAAGTATAGTGTATGACTCAGGGTAAAGTTATGACCTGAGTTTTCCACTCTCCTTTTGAAACACATTTAATAAAGGGCAAGAGCAACACACCCAAAAACAGAGGCATATCATTTCATGCCTTGTTCTCGCTGGCAGTCTTTAAAGTTCCTAATTCAGACAAGGCCAGAGAAAACACATCATCGTATGTGAGGGTAAGTACGCTAAGACCTCTGCCAACTCCAACTGCTGGGTGTGGTTCCATTTGCTCACGGTTGGGGAGTGCTTTTATATACTGTATTCTATTCTGTCTTAAGGCAGTAAGTAGATACACATATTTTTTTAAGTTGTCTCAGTGAAAATACTACTTATACGAAACAAAAGAGAACACTGGGGGAAATTTACATTGTAATCAATTCAAGGGCTTAAGAGGAATTTTTTCTCAATTCATCTGCCATAAAAAAAAAAACCTGTGTACTTTAGCACAGAATGCTGAACAAAACCGTATTTTCCTGGTCAGTTTTGTAGTGCTTTATGAACTTATAAAGATAACTATGACTAAACAGTACTGAAGATTCAGAAATGCAGAGACCAGGCTGAATCTAAAAATGACGCCAGGCTATATTATAGAAAAAAAAACATTTTTTTAATAGAATGAGTTCAATATTCATCCTATTTGACTCTTCCCTAAAAATAAGAAATCACCAAAATCAATTTGGTTACCTGAAGGTTTTGTCTGTGTTCCAACTGAATAATGCTTTCTTAATTGGCAATATTTGACTTGGATGCCTTATCAAGACATAAAAACAGTTTTTTCACCTACCACACCAGTAAAGTCTATTTCCTAACTTGTAATATACTTTAGCTGTGAAATATATCAAGTTCTATCAAAATACATGCTACTAAAAAGTATGTTTTACAAATTTGCAAAGAGCATCAACTTCTCAACACAAATACTGATATTACGGGGGCACCTGGGTGGCTCAGTCGGTTAAGTGTCTGATTTCGCTTCAGGTCATGACTGCGAGGTTGAGTTCAAGCCCCACATCGGGGTCTGGGCTGACAGCTCAGAGCCTGAGCCTGCTTCAGATTCTGTGTCTCCTTCTGTCTCTGTCCCTCCCCAGCTCTGTCTCTCAAAAATAAACATTAAAAAAAAATTTTTTTAACGCATATTGACATTACAAATTATAGTTCCCATAAAGTAACAAATCAAATGGAAGCAACCACCTACAGGGAAATTTTAGTATATATTAGTACACAAATTAGAATTACTTGGGGTTAACTGTTGGCTGGCCCCTGGATGAAGTAAATCAGAATCAGTGGGTCCCACACATCGTCAGGTTTTAAACACCACAGGTTTTTCTAATGTGCAGCAGAACTGAGATAGTCGGCTCTACAGTGACTAAAGCTTTTTTTTTCTTTTAAACAAAAGCTTTCCCCTCACTTTCCCCTTCCCCTGCCATGATGTTTTTTAGACAATATATTCCTAAAACTTCAGATAACTTGGGGAAATGTTTTCAAATTCAGATTAACTTTAAAATGCATCTGTGTTACGTGAACAATTTCTCAGTTCACAAGGCCAGAGAAACTTAACAGGCATGCCTAGTCATTATAGGCAAATTTTAAACCGGTTCTCAAACAAGTTCACACAACCCAGGTGCTTCATAGGAATCTTAAAAGGATACTAACCAAACTGTTAAATGACCTAGCACTGGGGATTTGGGGAGGTCAGACAACTTTATACTGATCTCTTGCTTCTTACAATTCTCTATTATCTCATTTTAAATAATGAGTGTGCATTTAAACTTTTTTCTAAGATTTAGAAATCAGAAGAATGAAAAACACACGTGCTGCAACGCAGAATCAATTTTAAAAAGCCCATTCGAAACAAGTTCTATTGGGGCGCCTGGGTGGCTCAGTCAGTTGAGCGTCCAACTTCGGCTCAGGTCATGATCTCACAGTTCGTGAGTTCGAGCCCCGCGTCGGGCTCTGTGCTGACAGCTCAGAGCCTGGAGCCTGTTTCGGATTCTGTGTCTCCCTCTCTCTCTCTGACCCTCCCCGGTTCATGCTCTGTCTCTCTCTGTCTCAAAATAAACGTTAAAAAAAAAAAAAAATTAAAAAAAGAAACAAGTCCTATTTAGTGAACGCTAAGAAAATTATGCCAGTACACACATTTATCCCCTATCGTTATTTTCCTTAATTTCACGATTATCCCAATGAGCTAGTAAACGGTAGCTAAAAAAACAACGTGCTGCACTAGTGTTATTTCTTTTATTACAGAGATCCGTTTCATCCAAGCGTTTCCTATACAGGTGGTAAAAGCAGAAATAGGGATTTCTAGCCTACAAGGCTAGTTTGGTACAAAGTCGAAAAAAGCACTAATTTGAACTTCAGTTCACTGCAACACTGAACACCTGACACAGATTAAAACCACGTAGGTTTTGCTTCTCCAAAGGCAAGCCAAAATGTGAAGTGACGTTCTGGGGTCCGTTAGTTCTTTTCTCCCTTTCACAAAACACTGCACCCAACTTCGCACTCAGATTCGAGGGCTCGGATTTAAGATTCTCCAAACAATGTTCTTTTTTTTTTTTTTTTTTTTTTTTTTTTTGCTTCTAGGTTTCTCGAGTAAAACTTCAGGCGATTTCAGTTGACGCACAAGCCAAGACCAAAGCTGGGTAAAATGACTGATGAAGTATCTATCCTTCAACCTATGGTCTCTATTTGATTAATACTTTTGCTCTTTGTTAGGTCTTCGGGAACGCCTCGGCACAACGTACGGTGCCTAACGTCCTAGAAGAACTTCCTAAAGACCAATTCAGGCCACATTCTTTGATCTCGTTCATGGAAAGAAGGGCGATGTTAAAATCCACGCTCCTAATACTTGTCAGCGCCTCGAGGTCGTTAGCACGAAAATAAAGCTTCCAACTCCAAGACACTTCGGAGTCCGCCAGAGCCTTGCCAAAGGCTGACCCTAGACCATCTACCTTCCCGCTCCCTGGGCCCCCGGATCCCGGGCCGCGAGCGAGAAAGCGAGCGAGCGAGCCAAGTGCCGGGCAGGGAGGGGGGGCCGCAGCCCCGGAGCGCGCGCCGCTCGGCCAGGGCGGGGCCGGCGGGGCCGCAGTTGCGGGACTCCGCCCGCCCGCCCGCCCCACCAGCCTTCGCGCACTGCGGGCCTCCCCCGCGCGCAGGGCCCGACCCCCGAAGGCGGCCGCTCCCAGCCGGGAGCCGAGGCGCCGCCCGCGCCCGATCCTCGCGACCAGCCCCCGGCCCCGAAGTCGCGGCCGAGGGTACCCCGGGCAGGGGCGCGCGGCACAAGCCCCGGGACCGAAAGGGCGGCGGCGCGGCCGGGCGGTTTCCTTGGAACTATAATCAGGAGGGCGGCGGGGGCGGGGGAAATTGGGCACCTCACCTGCTCCTCCCGAGGCAGCCGCTACCGCTCGCTGAGGGGACAACATGGAGCCTCCGCCTTCAGCACAAGCAGCAGGGGCGCGGAGAGGGGCGGGCTGAGGCGAGAACGAACCGGGCCCAAGAGGCGGGAAACGGGCGGGGCCTGGGCTCCAGAAGAAACTGGGGAGAAGGAGGGGGACGCAGAGCTTGGAGGGAAAGAACACGGGGCGGGTCTGCGAGGCGCGGCAGGCGCTTGGGCGGGCCGGGGGTGGGGGAGGCGCGAGCGACCGAATCCCGCCCGCCCGACGCGTGTGCTCGTGCGCGCGCGCGCGCGCGCGCCGCTGGCTACCTGGGACTGCGCAACGGGGGCGGCTGTCCGTTGGGAATTGTAGTCCGGCGCTCTGAGTCCCAGCCTGCGGTCCCTCGTCTGCGCACTCATCCGGGGCGGGGAGGAAGCGGAAGAGAAAGGACTGGGCGCGGCCCTTCGACGACTGAACTACAACTCCTAACAGGCCACGCGGGGAGGGGAGGAGCGAGCGCGCTCAAGCCCGGGCCCGCCCGCGAGCCCCGCTGGGATCCTGATCTTGAGACACGGTCCGGGGCGAGGGATTTGGGGTAACCGGCCTTCAGCCCCTACCCGCCGCGTTTGAGACGGTTTCGGTGTCTAAGGACGGAAGGGAGGCCTCAAACCTGGATGACGTGAGCGTCACTGGTTTTTTAACGATTTTGACTTCACAAGGAGAGGAGGCCGTGACTTCATTACCACTATAATCAGCTTCACCCCATAATCCCCTGCCTGGCCAAGGCTGGTAGTGCAGGATCACCACCGCTCTGATAGCTAAGAAATTCCAATGAGTCTCCTTCCACAGGCTTTGTCCAGCCTAAGCTATGGCCATGTCTGGTAAATGTCAGATTTACAGGAGCTTGCTTTGAAACTACTTTTGCAAGCGCAACTTACTGATCAATGCAAAAGCAGGTTCTCCAAAAATGCTTTTATTCACACTTCACCTATGATTGAGAAAATGTCAGTTGCCACAGTGGAAGAATCTTGTTATTTTGGATTTGTTGGGGTAGGGGCAGTTATCGGAGCTAAGTAGCTGGTGGAGCTTATAGGAGGCTAAAGCAGCCATCCCAGCACCACCACCACCTCTTGGTATTACCATTCCCCCCTTCATTAGACAAATTAGTATACTTTCTTCTGCCTCTGCCTTAACTATCATAACCTACCCAGAACCTCCTTCCAGCTACCTGTAGGCCTTGCCAAGCCTTTGAGCTGTTTTTAGTGCCTGAGTGATTAGGACAGAGGTGAAGAGAGAGAGATAATTCTGCCTAATCTTACTAGAGAGACCATGTTTAGATTTCTTTTCCCCTGCCTTCCTGTTCTTCCCGAACACTCAAGATCACTTGAATACTCTCCTTGAGGCTTTAGATTTAAGAGTCTAGATCTAGTCCATTTAGGCCAGCAAAAACCTAGACAGGGACATCAGGGCAAGTGGCTAATGGGGTTTCACACTAGGCGTGCAGGCCCTACAGGATGTGTCACGGCTACAGGGCATTATGTGGCATGCTCAGAAAGAGAGAGGGGCCAAAGGCCAATGACTGGTCACAATTGCAACATACAGTGTAAGAATTTAAAATTGGACATACATCCCAGAATTCTCTAGACCCTTTCCTCATCCATTTTCATTAGACTTCTTGCCATATGACTTATTATGTTTTAAGTAAAACCTAGTCTTTTAAAATTTTTACTTATTTTGAGAGAGTGTGAGAGGGAGAGAGAATCCCAAGCAGGATCCACGCCGTCCACACAAGAGACTGAGGCAGGGTTCAATTCCACAACTATGAGATCATGACCTGAGCCAAAATCAAGAGTCAGATGCTTAACCAACTGAGCCACCCAGTTGCCCCTAAGTAAGACATAGTCTTTTCATTTCTCTTCCCATCAGAATAGGAAGTTTTGTCTGTTTTTGTTCACTGTTGTATCCACAGTGTTTCAAACAATGCCAGGCGGATAGTAGAAACTCTAATATTTATTGAACAGATAAATAAAGAAGGGATATGTGACACCTAACTGCTCACTCACTTTCTTGCTCCCTTCATATTAAGTCCCTAACTTCTGCTTTTGAACAAAATACCCTGTTCTATTTTAAGGGCTCCCAACGGAGATCCGCTGAAGTCCATCCTGTCAGGAAGTGACCAGTAAACGCTGACATTACATCTGTCTCAATATAATATCACCAAAGTCAGTGTTAGTTGCATTTGGAACAGCAGTACAAATTATAGGTAGATTTTAAGGATTAGTCACAGCTCAGAAAACAACTCCTATAAACGAGAAAAAATGTTTTGTTGTTAGTGTCCTTGTTTCTTCGCCAATAACCAGGGTCATCAAAACAGTAGACATTTAAAATGCTCAATATTGGGGTGCCTGGGTGGCTCAGTCGGTTAAGCATCCGACTTCAGCACAGGTCACCATCTCGTGGTCCATGAGTTTGAGCCCCGCGTCGGGCTCTGGGCTGATGGCTCAGAGCCTGGAGCCTGCTTCCGGTTCTGTGTCTCCCTCTCTCTCTGCCCCTCCCCCATTCATGCTGTGTCTCTCTCTGTCTCAAAAATAAATAAACGTTAAAAAAAATAATTAAAATAAATAAAATGCTCAATATTGATAATACTGATTACAGCCTGCCTTTAGCCATCTCACTTTGAATTGAGTCATGTGGTACGACCAGAGTCTGTGCTTTCCTTGTGGTTTTCCAGAAGCAGGTGACATGTAGATATGTTTGAATGGCTGAGGCCACAGTGTTTGGGGTCAGACCAGCCTGTCTTTGAATTCCAGCTCTGATGCTTCCTAGCTGTGCAAACTTGGGGGGAGTTACTAAACCTCTTTGAACTTATTACTGCCAAATGATTCGAGTTGTTGTGGGTTAAATGCGATGTCAGTGTTGGGCAATTATGACTGATGCCTAGTTGGTGCTCAAATATTGGTAACCATAGTCATTTGGGAAAAAGCAAAACAAAGTCAGAAATATTCCAGATAACCAAGTGTTTTACGAAGCACACAAGTAACAAAATTGTTTTCTGCAGTGACATCCACTGTGACTCAGGTCCCAAAGCTTTCCAAAAATAGCTTTCCAGAATTGTTATGTGCCAGACATAGGGCTAGGCCGTATTGCTGATATATGAGTAAGACACATTCCTGTCCTCCAGAGACTCACAGTATTGTGGGGTAAATAGCCAAGTAAATAATTATCACTCACTGTGACTGTGCTGGGACCCAATTCAGCCTTTTCTCCTACCGCCTACTCCTAAGATCCACAACAGACTGTTAAGCAACAGTCTGGGGCCTTAGAAGGGACAGACTGGACTTCTGGCATCTCTGGGTGTCATTTAAATATCTACCTTACTTTGCTCTGTGTATAAAATGAGCTATTGACTTGGTGGCATAGTTTATGAAAAGAAAATAGTCAACCCCAACTGACAGGGTGTCAGAAAGTTGGAGGGGCGCCTGGGTGGCTCAGTCGGTTAAGCGTCCTACTTCAGCTCAGGTCACGATCTCATGGTTCGTGGGTTGGAGCCCCACATCGGGCTCTGTGCCGACAGCTCAGAGCCTGGAGCCTGCTTCGGATTCTGTGTCTCCCTCTCTCTCTCTCTCTCTGCCCCTCCCCTGCTCATGCTCTGTCTCTCTGTCTCTCTCTTTCAAAAATAAATACCATCAAAAAAATTAAAAAGAAAAAGTCAGATATCAGGCCCTCAACGTGGTGGTAACACAGTAAAATCTCAAAACGTATCAGCTGCTTCATCATTGTTATTTCAGCCAACAGCACAGCTATCCGTTTCCTCAAAAAGATACCAGAGGGGTGCCTGGCTGGCTCAGTCAGTTCAAGCCTCACATTGGGCATGGAGCCTACTTAAAAAAAAAAAAAAAAAAAAAAAAGATACTAGGAAAGACCCTTAGAATTTACTATTAAGGAAAGGAAGCAACAACCTGTGTATAGCATGCTATCATTTATGTTAAAAAGAGTGAATGAGGATGAAGATTTGCTCTCTTCACCTTTGCATTTGCCACAAAAAGCTCCTAACAGTATTTACCTATGTGTGTGTAGAGGAGACTAGTAGCTGGAGAGGGGTTAAGAATAGAAGAAAACTTTATAGTGGGCCTGTTCTTGAATATATATACTCCTATATACATGACATATGAATATATTCAAAGAGGTTTCTTAATTAAAATATATCCTTTTTTTTCCCCCTAAGTCAGGGGGAAAAAAATGGGATAATGAGATGGCCTAGAAGCCGAGGTGGGAAACTAGCTGTGTAAACACCAGTCCTCTAAGGACAGGGCCAAGAAGAAGAGGCCCAGCTCAGTGCCTCAGCAGGAAAAAATTACTCCAGAAAAAAAAAAAAATTGCTACACAGAACTGAGAAGTGGCTATGCTCCAGTGAACACTTCAAAAATCCCAACTGAGGGGCGCCTGAGTGGCTCAGTCGGTTAAGCGTCCAACTTCGGCTCAAGTCACCATCTCACGGTTCGCGGGTTCAAGCCCCACGTCGGGCTCTGTGCCGAGAGCCTGGAGCCTGCTTCGGATTGTGTGTCTCCCTCGCTCTCTGCCCCTCCCCTGCTCGCGCTCTGTCTCTCAAAACTAAATAGGCATTGAAAAAACATTTTTTTAATAATCCCATCTGAGCCCATCTCTGTCGGAAAACCTCACTGAATTCACTGGGTCCCCCATATTCCCATTGGCCTTAAGAGGAACCCTCAGTTCCTCAGTGCTGTACTCCTGCCTTTCCACACTCTGGCCCCGACACATCTTTCCCATTTTACCTCCCTCTTGTTTCAATTCAAGCCCTTGGCTCTAGCCAACTGGGCTAACCACACCCTAAAAACCTTTCTAGAGTCACACTTCTGACCCTCTAGCCACCACAGATGGCCGTGTAGTCTATGTGTAGCCCTAAGGCAGCCTGTGGAGGGGAGGGGCAAGAGGGGATCAAATCTAGGCCAAGTTCTGCTAAACAAGCCAGCATTGAAGTGCATCATGGGTTGGGCAGGGAGGAAGGAGTGCTTTCCAGTGATTGGTCTGCCCAGAAGGAGGTCTTACTGTATACTTGCACAAAAGCAGCCGCTTCATTTGCTTCACACCATTCTCTGCTTTTAATGACCTCCTTACCATTCCAAACTCTGACTTTGTTCTTCATAAAACCTCCCAAGCCACTACCAGCTCCATAATGATTCCCTCTCCCTTTAAAAAAAATTTTTTTTAACGTTTATTTATTTTTGAGACAGAGAGAGACAGAGCATGAACGGGGGAGGGTCAGAGAGAGGGAGACACAGAATCCGAAACAGGCTCCAGGCTCCAAGCTGTCAGCACAGAGCCTGACGCGGGGCTCGAACTCACGGACCACGAGATCATGACCTGAGCCGAAGTTGGCCGCTTAACCGACTGAGCCACCCGGGCGCCCCTATTCCCTCTCCCTTTAAATTCATACGACTGAGTTGCCATCTCATCAGAACACTACAGTTCTGTGTTGTTTAGGGTTGTTTTGGTTGCCATTTAATTTTTATTTTTATGCGAGTATTTTCGAGCCCCAACTAGCTTGTAAGCTCACTGAAGACGGGACAAACATATTTTTTTGATTCCTCCACATTCCCCAGGATGGTGTCATTCTCTCAGCAGGTGATCAGTAAACATTTGTGGAACAAATCATAGATACAAATAACATCTCACGCAAGAGTCAGTCTCAGGGAAGTTTACTGGTACAGCAAGAGGGAGCAGGAAAGAAAAACAGTTTCAGGAATTGGACCTAGCACAAAGGTCTCTTACGGAAGAAATCTTAAGAGTATGAAAGGACCACCAAGACATCCGTACCTTTATTTTTAGCTTCTTTTCTCTACTTCTAGTTACCATGAAAACAGGTTTCCTTTCCTTTCCTTAAGAGCCTAGCAATGGCTGTCAGGGCTAAGGACCAGCCTCATTCATTTTCTTATCCAGCATCTAATAGCATACATTTTTAAAGTATATGCATTTATCAGAATGGGTAGATAACTGGCTTGGTTATCAGATTGGTTTCCATTTCCCTTTGTCATCTAAAGGACAGATTGCTGCATTATCAACTGATGCTGTAAGTGTCAGAGGAAGATATTTGCCACGTATTATTTTGGGAAATAATCTTCTGTGCCTTTTTTTCCAGAGCATTGCAATGGCCAGTTTTTTTCCTATCTGGGCTTTACCTGACCTTAAAAAGTGCCAAGGGCAGATGTAGTCTACTTCCTGTTCTAGAAGATTTCCAATGGTCAGATCACTCGTCCTTTCTGTTGCTGCCTGGCAAACCACCTCCCCCTTCATGAGGCTGCTGATCTTGCAATTGCCCTTCGGGTCATCGATTGCTGCTTTAGCAATCACAAGGCCTACAGTTTTGATTTTTGCCATTTCCAGTTTACATTCCCCTTTTTAAAAGAATCATGCACATTTCAAGTATTTTGATCTCGTGTATGGAGAAGGCTTTGATTTTCACAATCCAACCAAAGAGGAGACCAGAACAAAACAAAACAAACAAAAACGAACAAAATCCAGTATAAGCTAGATATCTGGTTTCAAATAAATTTTCTACTAAGGACTCCATTTAGGCTATGGATAAAATTCAATTGTATGTATTTTGTGGCATATTCTCAATACCTCATTTTACCATCCCCCCATAGCCGCAGCCAGGATGTTATCTCCGGGCTCTTCTTCTCATTAGCTCAGCTATTTTTTCTTCAAAATATGTCTTCTTTACTTGATAGCCTATTTGGAGGAAAGGACAACCTTAAGACCCAAGGTGGACCCCTCTTTGGGAACAGAAACAAGGTAAGAATATGAAGCAGGTTCTGTTGGCTGCATTGGAATGTGACTAGAATGAGTAATAGTTTTTCATTCTGTATAGCATCTTGCTCCACCTACCAAATGGGAGACCGTGCCATCTCTGCCTCAGAGATTACGACACATCCAGAAAAATGAATAAAGCACCTTGCACAGTGGGCCTATATCCACATTCCGGTTTTCACTTTTCATTGGCGTCACAGGCAGGAACGCATCAGACAAAAGACATCCGCTCTGGAATTTATGGGAAAGACATTCTCCAGCTAATGGAAGCAAAAGAAACTTCTATTGTTAAAACACACAATCCGGCGACACATTCATATAACCCTGACACATTCACATAAGGAGTTATGAAGAAATACTAACCTGCGGGGGCCCCCTCCCACTTCGGCCGCAGTGGTGGGCGGGGCTTGGCCTTTGGCCACGCCCCTTGCGTCTCGTCCCCGGAGGGGCGCACCCGCGCTGGGTGAAGCCAGTTTTGCCCCTCCTTCCCCGCAGGAGCGCGGAGGGACAGTTCTTGCGCTTGCGCCCTGCGTCGCTGGGCGCCTAGACCCGACCGCCGCCCGCCCGGGGGCCTTTTGTGCGCCTGCGCGCTCGCGCTCGCCCTCCCGCCCTCTCGCTGCGCTCGGCTGAGTCAGTCAGTCTGTCGGAGTCTGTCCTCGGAGCAGGAGGAGCGAAGGGACTTCCGAGAGCCAGCTGCCCGATTATTTTCTTTCCCCTCCCTCTCTCCCGCCCCACATCTCTCTTCACCCCTCTCCTGCCCTTGCTCGCGCGGCCATGGCGGAGCCGTCGCCGGCCACTCAGTCTCCGTCCATCTCGTCGTCGTCCTCCGGGGCCGAGCCTTCGGCGCCCGGCGGCGGGAGCCCTGGAGCCTGCCCCGCCCTGGGGGCGAAGAGCTGCGGCTCCTCCTGTGCGGGTGAGGCGCCCCGGGGAACCCCGCCCTTGGGGGGGGGGGACATTGGAGTGTCAGGGAAGGCAAAGGACCCTCGCCTACCGGAGACTTCAGCCCCCGGTTACGAGCGGGTGGAAAATGGGCTAAGGGGGAGGGGAGAGTAAGGTGGTGCAGGCGGTGAGGAAATAACGGGGTGTGAGGCAAACAGGTTGGGGGCGGGGAGATATTCTGGGGAGTGGGCGTTAACGCCGAGGCACAGCAGGTGGGGGAGAAACACCATTTCGGGGGAGCCGTCGGCTGAACCGGGGTGATTTAGTGGAGGATTAGAGAGATTGAGAGGATCGGGGCAGGTTGGTTGCAGGAGAGAGAGCTGGCTAGGGTTTTGAAGAGATGATGGTGCAAAGGTTGCACTGCGGGTTTACCGACAGGTGTTGACATAGTCGGAAATTCGTGGTAGTCTTCCAGAAATATAGAAATATTTTTTGGTTTCCCGTGGGGGAGGATCAGGACGTTTGATGGAAACATGGTAGCCGTTTTCTATGCTCTTTTCCTGCGCCTGTAATTTTTGTTGTGGTTAGACTCCCTAAATGCTCGCTTTTCTGAGGCTCCGAGGTGAGAGGAGGCGTGATGAGAATAGCTCCGGGAAGATTTGGGAGGGAGCCGCTGATGGTCCAAGATGGATCCGGGGCTGCATCTGCAACACAGCCCGCTCTTCACTGGCGCGGCGTGGGGGTGGGGACAAGCAATCAATTGCTTATATTCTAGAAGATAATAGAGTCATGCCAAGCCATCAACACATTTTGATTTCATGCTCTCTCTGGGCCATTATTGATCGCAGTGTAACAAAGGGGAGTGTTTAGCGCAGAAAGGGGGGAGGGGGAGAGAAATTAGACAAAGCAGGAGCTGGTTGAACCCCCTTCTTCTGTCTCTCTGTGAAAGACTAGGAGGCAAGCTGCAGGCCGCTTTTAGTTTCCATTGTATACGCGTTTGCCTGCTGGTGGGAGCTGGCTGGCAAGCTCCCCTCGTGCAGAGATCTGCAGTGCAGATGCCTTCTTGAGGGCAAAAAAAAAAATGCACCATGAGCAGGTGGTGGTTCTTTGAGGAACTCAGTCTTTGGAAAAAAGAGAAAAAAGAAAAACCTTTTCGTCAAAGGAAGGGGGCCATAACCCGGGGAAAGTACAGACAATTTTGCTCTGCATTTAGTTACCTTAAAGGATTTTGAGCGGGTTTAAAATACTCCGTTGTCTCCATTGCCAGAATCTCGGGTTGATTGTTCTAAAGAACGTGGGATTTCTGATCTTGGCTTTAAATATTCTCTAGATGTTCTGTTTTGTTTAATCTCTACACCCAAAGTGGGGCTCGAACTCACGACCCCAAGATCAAGAGTTGGATGCTCCACCAACTGAGCCAGGCAGGTGCCCCTTTTCTCTAGTTTTTTGAACACTGGATTTCCACATAAGAGCTTTGGACCCTGTTGGATTTTCCAGTGCGGTTATGGCCATTTTGATAGAAACAATATCAGAGGAAGCTTCTGCAAGGTCAAGATTAGCTGTCCAGATAAAGGAATGAGGCAGCAAATTTAGAACCCTTGTTCCCTTTAAACGGCCAGCGTTTCTCCTCCAAATTTTTGTGTTCTGGGCAAAGGTCCAGATGAACAACAGCTTCCCTATAACTTAGCAACTTGGTGTTTTGGATTTAATCGCTTGTCATTGCTTACTGTTTGGTTGTTGGCCCTTTTGTATAGACCTTTTGATTCTTCGTGATTTTGAATTCTTGATTCACCTGCAAAATAGATAGATACTGTCTTACTTAAGTTCTCATTTGTTGTAGATGGGTATTAATATTATCTAAAAAGCATTAATACAGTTTTGGTGGGCCTCATTGGTCAGGTCACTACTTGAAAAGTTGAGCTTAAGATACTGTAATGTGTGCTTTAAATTCCATTGGAGAAGCTCTTCCCCCTTGTAGAATGTTTTCTCCATATCTCAAAGGAAATGTCCTAGGCTTCTGCACTACGAAAATAAGGTGAAGTTTGTTATTCCACAATTTAACCTATTTAAAATGGACATTTAAAAATCTACCTCGATTGTTTAAAAAGTCTACAAGTGTTGATTGATGTCAGCCTTCAGCTTTCACATTCTTTCACCAAGCTCCTCTTGGTTTAAGAGACTTTCAAAATGTGGAAAGGGTGGTCGCTTGGTGTCCTGCAGGAAAAAGTTTTGTCTCAACTGACCTGTCTAGTAACAGCTTTTAGAAATATTAGTTACTACCTAAAGGTAGAGAATGAGTGATGACACTCTCTGATCTAGTGCCCAGGTGCTAGTGCAGCCAGCAGAGTATGCTGGGAGAAGGTGGTCAAGGGCCAGAATTGGCATCCCGATTTTCTGCCTTTGAAGAAAATCAAAGACCTCAAAGGCAGAAGTTTGAGGTCAAGGTAAAAGAGACTTAAATATTTAGTGTTTTTTCAGAAGGGTGATTGCCTTTATTAGACACCAAGTATAGATACTGTGTCTGAACTTTGAAGGTTTACTGTCTTTTTAAAGCGTTTAATAGTGTTTAAAATCCTACAACTTGACAGAGACTGCCCTTTACTATTGCTCTGAATATCATGATGCCAGAATAAAGCTACATTTCTTGTATCTGTTCATGGAAATTACCTCAAAGCAAAAACAGCTTGGACAGTTAAAAAAAAAGTTTTTGCTTTAAATCCTTCTTTTCTCACTCGTGAAGCTTAGTTGTCCTGTGTACTTTTTATGGCATCACTTTCACAGTTTATTCTATTATGTCAATCAAATATAAGTATGTAATTTGTATTTTCCATCTTAACCCTTAGGAAGGAATCTACCTGTTTAACACTGACATTAACTGTATTATATTCATGTCACATTATCAGTGGTAGTATGACGTGGTGATAAACATACAGATTTGAGCTCCAAAGGCATATAGATTTCAAGCCTGATTCTGTCTTTTAATGGTTGTAATGACCTTGTGCATATCCTGAGCCTCAGCAATATGACCTAGGCAAATTTGCTTTGTGCCCTTAAATCCTCACTTTCACTGAATAAGAGTACCTAATATTTGATACATTTATTTGCAGGTTACAAACTGCGCATAGATAAAAAATATCAGTTGAATTTCAAGTGAGAAATCATAATCTTCCTCACAATGAAGGAAGATCTTATACCCCTTTCCTCTTTATAAAAGTGGGTGTTGCAGCTTTTGACCCTTCACATTAATGTCTTCTAAGCTACCAGCCCTTTCACTCAGCCAGTCTGTTAAAAGGAAGGTGAGGGGCAGCCAAGGTGTTTTGTAGATAGCTTGGCATGATGACATCAGTATGCTTAAGTATTGGGGCGCCTGGCTGGCTCATTCAGAAGAGCATGCGACTCTTGAGCCCTACGTGAAGTGTAGAGATTACTTAAATAAAGCTTGAAAATATATGCTTTAAGTATTTTCTGCAGCATTCTGACCGTAAGTGTGTTACAATACACTGTCTGTGAAAGCAAGAAAGAGTACAGGAGACAGCAAGAATGGTCATGTCAGTATGGTTTACATTTGCCTATTGACTTGGATGGTTTTTATTCCCCAGAAATAAAATGTTTCTTTTAATACTGTTTTCTTTTAGAGTCACATTCACAAATAATTTAACCACTCTAATCTAGTCTCTCATGTGTGACAAGCATACCTTAACCCTAAATTGAAATTTCTAGATGATTGTTTATGAAATTGCTGGTAAGTACATCAGTGTTTTTAAATTTTTATAATTTGAGATGGCCTAAAAACAAAATAAGATGAATACTATTGCTTTTATTGTATTTTGTGGTAAGGAAATTATATACTCATCCTGATCTAGGACTCACTGGTTTATTTTATTTTATTTGGGGGGAGGGGCTCACTTACCTCTTTAATCCTGTGTGTGTTTCAAGCACTTGTAAATGAAGTTTAGTAGTGAGGGAGTTGGTGACATGTCATTGAAGTTTAGGGAGAGTTAAGGTTTCCAGTTTTTTTGAGGCTGTTTGTTCTATAGAAAAGCACTTCCCTTTAGCAGTAATCCTAGAACTTAACCGTTTTTGTAATTCCAAGTGGAATTATAAAAGGCTCCAAATAAATGAATGATTACACATATTTGTTGTATGTACTTAATAGTTTATGTTCAGCTTTACTGTTAATGATGAATTTTATAACTGCCTCCAAAACTTTATAGGCTTGTGAAAAATATATTAATTTAATAGTAAAGCTTTTTAGATAAAAATTATCAAGTTGATATTATGTTTATATAATTATCTTATTCAGAAGCTGCCCAGGAAACTGACTTGACTTTTTTACTCAGTTCCTTTATTACAGCTGTTAATTCTAGAATTATTTTTGGTCATTGAGTATGCTACAGATGTTTTGAAAAATTGTATATGCCACGTAAGTTTAGCTATAATCAGTATTGCTTGTGATTGCGTCATTGAAGTCTTTTACTGCATTCTTGTGACTTATGTAAGACATTTTTACTCTGTGGTAGTGCAGTTTCAGAGAGAATCCCTTTAAATACTGTATCTGATTGGTGCTTGTTTTATTAGGAAAGGGTGTGTCAGAAGGTAGCCTTCTCTTAGGATTTTCTTTTTTAATTTCGAAGAAACATACCTATTTTCTCCAATCAGCTGTTTTATTTCTCCCTGTAAGCATATCATCATAACCTAACCAGGAGAGGCGGTTGGAGCTTTCTGACATGTTCCTCATTGGCACCTTGCCCTTAAGGATATTGAAGGGTATCCTGGAAAACTTTTTTAGCAAAACTGATACAGATGCCCTTTTGTCCTTTTATCTGAAAGCATTTCAGCAACGCAGTGTCTTTTACATAGGAGATAGAAATATTTGATTTTTATATCTTATCTTTGTGTATTGCTTTGTAGTGTAAGTTGTGCCCGTACATTAACAAATGTTTGAGCATATAGTAAAGCTCTTTGGCAGATAGGCAGGTAAAACAGATATCTACATCTCTGGAAGCTATATTCAATAAGAGAAAGACTTGTGTTATGTCTATCTATGACATAGATAGTGATATAAGCGTCATTTTACAGATGAGGAATCAGGCTTAGGGAGATTAAGTGACATGCCTAAACGTTTGTTGCTGTAAAGTTGAGGGTAGAATAAACTAAGGGATTGAGGGTCCAATTCAGTTCTCTTTTGAATACACATACTGCCTCTCTTTAAAATTTGAAACAACCTGTGATAAAAATCTTTTCAGTCACCCTCTTCACTTCAGTTATTGGTTGAACTTAAAAAGTTTAATTTCTGACTGTATGTTAAACTAACAAATTTAAATAAATAAATTTTTAAGAAATTTAATTTTTGATCCCATGCTTCCTAAGCCATGTGCCGTATTGCTCTGCTTTTCTATAGAAACTAATGTTGGGCTCACTAGTTGTTTTCCACATTTTAAATCCAATAGCCACTTCTTAGTCCTCATCTTAAATGCCCTATCAGCAGCTTCTGGTAAAATCGATCACTTGCTTCCTCTTTGAAATAATACTTTTCCTTTTGTCTTCCACGACACCACATGCTCTATCACTGGCTGCTCCTCCTTTGTGTCTTTTGCTAGTTCTTCTCCTCCTTCACCTCTCCTTTTTTTTTTTTTTTTTTTTGAGATACAATTCACATAACATAAAAAGCACCATATTAAAATGTGTATATATATATATATATGTATGTATATATACATATATATATATATACACCCAAGATTATGCAACTATCACCACTGTCTAGTTCCAGAACATTTTCATCACCCCCAAAAGAAACCCTGTACCTGTAGCAGTCACTCTCCATTCCTCCCTTCATTCCTTGGCAACCACTAATCTTTCCGACTCTGTGGATTTCCTTATTATTGGGATTTCATATTGCTAATTCTTTTTTTGTCTCCCCAACGTCTAAAATTTAGAGTGTTCCAGGACTTTCTTCTCAGAACTTTTCTCTGTGCTCTGGTCTCATTTATGAGAGCCATCTTGTGGTTTGAAATACCATCTATAAATTGGTGACTTCCAAATCTTTATCTTCAGTCTTCATGTCTATGGGCGTCTCATACTTACTGTGTCTAAACTTGAACTCCTGATCTTTTATAAGTCTGTTCTTCTCACAGTCTTGTGCATCTCAGTAAACAGTCATTCTGTCCATATTTTGCCCAAATCAAGAAGCTTGAAGTCATCCTTGACTCCTTCCTTCATATGACATCAGCAAATCCTATTGATTCTATGCTCAGAACACATCCAGCGTCTAACCATTTTTCTCGACCTCCGTTGTTACCCTGGCCCAGGCTGCTATCATAGCTCCGCTGGATTATTGCCTTTGCCTCCTAACTGGTCTTTATACTTTATCCCTTGCCTCTTTTCAGTCTGTATTCCATACAACAGATGGTGTGAGCCTGTGAAAAACGTAAGTCGGATCATGTCACTCATGGGCAAATGCTCCAGTAGCTTCTGATCACACTCAAGAGTCAATGCCGGTCTCACCCTCCCCCTTGCCCACCCAGCTTCAGCCACAGTGGCTTCCTTACTGTTCACACCAGGAACACTCCTCTACCTCAGAGTGTTATTCGCTGTTCACTCTGCCTAGGATGCTCTGCCCCCATATATCTTCACAGCTTTTCACTCCCTCACTTTCTTTAGGTCTTTGACCACCTTATCTAAATCGAACAAGAAAAAACACCTTATAGGGCTCCACTGCTTTATATTTCTTACCATCTGTCATATCTGTCGCAATCTTACTATATTTATATAGTATATGATCTGACTTACTTTGTTTATTGTCTGTCTTCCACACTAGATGCGAGTTCCATCAGAGTAGAGATTTTTGCTGTTTTATTCACTGCTTTTTTTTTTTTTTAATATTTATTTATTTATTTAATTTTTTGAGAGAAAGAGAGGAGGGAGGGGCAGAGGGAGAGAGAGAATCCCAAGCAGGCTCTGCGCTGTCAGCACAGTGCCTGATTCGGGGCTCAATCTCACGAACCATGAGATCATGACCTGAGCCAGAATCAAGAGTCAGATGCTTAACCGACTGAGCCACCCAGGCGCCTCTTCACTGCTCTATTTCTTTTTTTTTAAACGTTTATTTATTTTTGAGACAGAGAGCATGAATGGGGGGAGGGTCAGAGAGAGAGGGAGACGCAGAATCCGAAGCGGGCTCCAGGCTCCAAGCTGTTAGCCCAGAGCCTGACACGGGGCTCGAACTCACGGACCATGAGATCATGACCTGAGCTGAAGTCGGACGCTTAACTGACTGAGCCACCCAGGTGCCCCATTCACTGCTCTATTTCTAATATCTGAGCAGGACCTGTTGCAGAGCAGGCCCTCAGATATTTTTGGATGAGCAACTAATCATTTTTGTTAAGCAACTAAAACTAGTCCTTGGTTTATAATAGGTGTTTAATAAATATTTATGAAATGAATGGTTGGAGACATTTTATTCCCAGAAAAACAGGCATATAAACAAAGTAGTGCATAAGCTTTCGCAGAGTTCATGAACTGCTATGAAATTGTTCATAAACCACAGATGAAGAATGTTTGGTTTTTGAAAATCAAATTAGGAGTTTTGCAAAAAACTTATTCCTGTGGAAATTGATACATTGACATAGGTGCTAAGAAGAGGGTTTTTATGTAAGCCCATAAAACTGTATCTGTAATAAATACATCTTGTGTTTAAGATTGGCTTCTTTACGTCTGGACTTGAGGTATTTTTCACTAATGGTTTTAATCCAGAAAAGTCTCTGTTTTGTAACCATCTGAATGCCACATTTTGGTGTGTTAGACTCCATTTCGAATAAGGACTCAGTGGTAGGCTAGTCTGATGTGCCAAGATTTTTAAATATGTTAAAATAAGTCTAATTTCCATCTCATTCCTAAAAAAAAATATGAGATTTTGATTCACTACATTGATCTTGAATACTATTTGGAGAAGGGTAAGACATTTCTAAAAG
This sequence comes from Panthera leo, assembly GCF_018350215.1. Taxonomy (NCBI): domain Eukaryota; kingdom Metazoa; phylum Chordata; class Mammalia; order Carnivora; family Felidae; genus Panthera; species Panthera leo. The sequence continues at coordinate 106,873,708 of NC_056688.1, forward strand.
TAAATGTAGTGCTGTTTTAGAAATTGGGTCATTAAAATATTTGTAGCCAATTTCCTATTAACACAGTCCATTTAGTTTCTGTTAGACTTTCTAATTATGTTTCTTTTGCGACAAGAGTTCTGATTGTTCTTCTCTTGGATTATATATACATTTCTTCCATAAATGTACAAAGGAACCCAACTCTTTCAGTGTTCTAATAAAAGACTTAAAGTAGGAAGTGCGTAGTGACTTGGCTTCCAGAGAGTAGAGTATGGAAGGATGGGGGAGAAGTACTACCTGGAGAAACCTGGCAAACTCCCTCAGCCAAGGGATCAAGGTTAACATCTTCAGTGATAAGTCATATTGAGATAGTATATACCCTTGATATGTTAGAAGGAGGGCCCTTCACCTAAGCTGTAGTCTTCCCCAAAACTCCAGTCTAACCATGAGAAGAACATCTAAACATGAGACAAACCCAAATTGAGGGACATTCTGTAAAGTATCTGACAAATGCTCCCTCAAAACTGTCAAGACCATCAAAAGCAAGGAAAGTCTTAGAAATTGTCATAGTCTGAAAGAGACTAAGGAGACTTGATGACAAAATGTGATATGGTATCCTGGATGGGATTTTGGAACAGAAAAAGGGCTTTAGGGAAAAATTAATGAAATGTATCCGTGTTCATTAATTGTAACAAATGTACCACCATATTAACATAACTTGTTAACAATGGGAGAAAGTGAGCGCTGGATATAAAGCAATACTCTACTACCTTTGGGCCTTTTCTGTAAATCTAAAATTATTCTAAAATTCAAAGTTTGTTTTAAAGAAACCCTTAATCATGAAATCAGAATTGCTTTGGGGAGGCAAGGAGGCCCACTTTCACTACTTCTCTTCAGTGATACAGTAATAGAAAAAATATAAGGGAAAAATGGAATAAATTTTGGGGGAAAAATTGGTCTGCTTATCCCTGGAATTCTGATAGGAGAGGGCATTAGTTGGCTTAGTTTAGCATTTCTACTGAAATGATATGAGTTATCATCAGGAATTGTGGTCACGAGAAAGAATAGAAACCCTTTTCGAGGAGCCTACCTTTATAGGCAAACAGGAAAACTAAGTAATGGAAAGAATATTTAAATTTAACATTAGAGAGAAAGATGTTTGAAAGAGCTGATGGATTTCTAATTTTCATTATATGAGTTTTAGATAAAGTTTCAAATACTACTTTTCCTTATGTATTGAAAGATGCCTTAATAACCGAACCTTGTTTCTCTGTGTAAAAATATAGTTTGTATTCTGCTGGTGTTGAAGGACAGCTGTCACTAAAATAATTTGTTGGAATAATATTTTAATGGGGGTTAGAAAATTCAAACAGTGAGATTTATTTGGTTTATTTTCCCTCAATAATAAATCAAAACTGAAGTCTCATGTACAGTCCAAAGCACCTCTCTTCCTATTCCCTCTGCCCCCAACAGTATCTGGCACAGGCTTGACGCAAATTTGAAAACCTACTCTAGTGTGCCCTTTTGCTCTCTTTGCACCTGTTTTTCCACTTCTCACCCACTCAGTATGCTGCTAGGGAGAGAAGGGTTAAAAGGTAGGGGACAAGATCTTATTTTACTGGTCTGATGAAGTTTTAAAACATAAACTTGACTAGTAAATTTTTAGGTAACTAGCATATAAGATAGGTAATCTGACTGGTGGATAGAATTATATAAAAAAAAAGGCACAGACTTCCAGGAAAAGTGTGGATTTGAATACTGATTCTTGACACAAGCTTCAGGTTTTCTTTTTTTTTTTTTTTTTTTTTTAAATCATAAGTGAGGTTTGTAACAATTGCATTTAATATGTATAGAAGTATTTAGTTCAGTGTCTATCAGCATTCAGGACTCAGTAAATGGAACAACCTGTTTTCAAAGTGGCATGATTTGTGTGTGTGTGTGTGTGTGTGTGTGTGTGGTAGTTTTGACAGTTGCAGATTAAAGTCTTACGAGGATTAAAAATCTAGTGGTGTGAAGACTAAAAAGATTATTCACTAAAATTTTATTGGAAGACCTGTTAGAGATCCCATTTGAGGTGTCCTTTTTCTCCTCTAAGGTTGCTTACCTGTTCCTTGTAAGGAGAGGGCAATTAGAAATTAGAAATTTAGAATTCTTGAAAAATGTATGTCTATAACAAAATTCAAGAAAAAATACAAAGAAAATTAAAAACCAGTGAGTAGTACCATCCAGTTAACATTTTCATGTATATCTTTTCGTATATGTATGAATATATGTATATATATGAATAGAATTTCATATATATAAGAATTTGTATGTTAAAATTTTCCATTAGGAGGGGATGTTAGGTAGAGGTAGATAGGCAAGTTCACAGGATCTTTTTTGGCAAATTGTTACTGGTTATCTGTGTTTTGTATCAGAGTAGATGTTATGCATAAGAATTTGTGTGTTAAAATTTTCCATAGGAGGGGGTGTTAGGTGGAGGTGGATGGGCAAATTCATAGGATCATTTTTGGCATTGGGCTTTTTCAGCATTTGGTTTTTGCTTATTCAAATTTAAACTCATCATCTGGTGGAGATTTAATGTTGAAGGTAAATGCATATAGGGATGAACCCATCTGGAAACATTAAAGGAACCTATAGAAATGCTTGCTTTAAAAAGAAGAGAGATGGGGTTCCTGGCTGGCTCAGTCGGAGGAGTGTACAACTCTTGATCTCAGGGTTGTGAGTTTGAGCCCCGCGTTGGGACTAGAGATTACTAAAAAAAATAAATAACGGAAAACAGTTTTTCATTTGTAGTGGTAAATGTGGTGCTTTATCTTAAGATGATTAAAAAGCAATGAATTTTAAAAGTCTGGTCTTGAGTTACTGAATTACTGCTACTTGTCCACTAAACTGTCTTGGTGTTATGTTCTCCATATTTGTTGACTAAGTACTTACAATATAGCTATAGCCCAGTCCTTTAAAGCAATCTCCCCCATTTTAAGTATATTTCTAATGTTTGTAAAAACATGTTTATAATTGCAAGGAAAAAAGGAGATAACAAGTAAAGGCCAGTATATTTAGGGGCATTTGGGGGGAGGTTGCTTTTCCCATGCTATTTTTATTAATTTTTTTTCTATATTTACTGAAAAGATAATTTATATGCTTTGGTTTGTTTGTTTGTTTGTTTTTTAAAGGGCCAAGGGTTGTAGTTAGAAGCAAATCTCCCCCACCTCAAACCTTAAAGTCCCTTTTGCTAGTCCCCTTTATTGCCAGTTAACAAACGGGGGCATATGTATATACCTCTGCCCTTTGCTTTTTCATCAACTATATCAACATACATAGCTGTGCCTTTATTCTTTTTCATAGCAGCAAGTATTCCATTGTTTGGATGTAACTAGTTTCCTGTTGGTGGTCATTTTGATTATTCCTAATATTTATGACCACTGCTTTTATAAGTATTCTTATAAACATGTTTTTATACTCTGTGACAATATTTTATGTTACATTCCTAGAAGTATAACTGGCCAAATTCAAAAGAATATTGATGGTTGGTGGGGATAGTACATGCATTTAAAATTCTGATAAATGTTGCCAAATTTAGAGGAGTATAATTTTAGAAGGTGGAAGGTTTCTCATGTAGTCCTATTTGCCTAGTGGATTATTTGTGATTTTTTTAACATAATCAGGGTCCATTTTGCATATTTGCCAAGTATATAACTTTAAATGCTCATGTTAGTGACTAACTCTTCAAATGCAGTTGAAAATAGTTAAAAGGAAATATCAATTAGTACTAAGATTCTTATTTTTTTCTTTCCCAAAAAGACTTGCAGGAGAGTATCATCTTTCTTGAGGTTATATTTGTTTTAAAATGCTAGGGGTTCCTCTTTTCATTCTCTGAGGGTGAGAATATTTGATCCAAAAAATTAAATTAACTTTTAGAAATGCATCTTGAAAATGAAATAAGGTTTTGCTGCCAGGTGAGTGAAAACAGTAAATAGAAGTAAAGATTTGAGTTTTCCCATCTTGCTCAAACCCAATGAAATTATGATGCTTGGCCAAAAAAAAAAAAAAAAAAAGAGTTGAAGTTAAAATTCCTGTGTGAGGTTGTCAAATTCTCACGCTGTATATTTTCTTTCAGATTCCTTTGTTTCTTCCTCTTCCTCTCAGCCTGTATCTCTATTTTCGACCTCACAAGGCAAGTCTGTCATTTTTTTGTGTGCATTTATAAAAGAAAAATGTTGAGAAAGAGGCTGTAACTGGGGATATGAGGCACAAGTTTTCTATTGCTCCCAAATCCCTTGAAATAAAATCTGTAAACCAATTCTTCATATTTAGCAGTTTGCATTGGATTTCCTATAAAGGTTAATAGAATAAGGCTAGGTAGGTGGACTCTTTTAACAGAGCAAAAGCTTTAGGTATAGTTTTGAGCATTTCTTAAAGGTTATAAACTCAGCCACAGAATTTAGAGCAGACAGAATTGTGGCTCAGAAAACAACTCACTCAGGATGCATTTAACTTACCGATTTGCAGTTATGTAACTGGTTTAGAGAGGTAGTAGATTTGGAAAGAGTATAAAAGTGTGCTTCCGCTGAACTGCTAATCCATCAACCTAGCTAGAGTACTTTAGTGTGAATTTATCTGAGATTTGTCCCAAGAGCTAGGCTCCTACCAAATTGCCTAGGGACATTGAACAAGTCAGTTGACTTTTTGAAAAGCAAGGCTTGTTTTCCTAGGGATTGTGGGGTTGCTTGTTTGTTTAATTTCCCAGCCAGTGAAGAAGGGGATTGGAGTGTGATAGCTGTATGTGGGGGTAGCACTACCAAGAATCTGCAAGGGAGAGCACATTTGCACTGATAATAAAGTACAGTTTCATTTCTGTGGTTGTACTTGACCTAAAATATAGGTCAATGGAAAACCCTTATTTTAAAAAAAGGTAATTAAACTCACTAGATAGGTCTGAGAAGCCCTGTGCAAACAGATTATTGTCCCCGCTGGAATTGTCCCATCTGTAGATGCAAAGTGTGAATGCTGGTTTGGTAGGAAGACTTTGACCTTATAAGAATAAAAATATAATGGGTTAAAGTGAACAAGTATATTTTTTCAGGGGTTTAATCTGCTTCTTAGAAAGCATGGTAGATAATTTATTGCTTTTAATTCAGACTGATAATATTAGATCTCCCCAGCCCCTTTGTAATGTGTCTCATTGTGTGAATTTGGGTATCTTGGGGTCAAATCATGACCTCTAAAATTAAGCATTTATATGGGCCGCCTGGGTGGCTCAGTCGGTTGAGCGTCCGACTTTAGCTCAGGTCATGATCTCACAGCTTGTGAGTTCGAGCCCCGCATCAGGTTCTGTGCTGACAGCTCAGAGCCTGGAGCCTGCTTCAGATTCTGTGCCTCCCTCTCTCTCTGCCCCAACCCACTCACATTATGTCTCTGTTTCTTTCAAAAATAAATAAACATTAAACAAAATTTTTTTAATTAAGCATTTATATTAAAAGATAGATATTTTGTGAATACTAGAAAATAACTGAAATCTACAAAGAGACTCAACATCTGGAGCCCAACCAAATGATATTTTTAATTTTTTTTCTTTATGAGAAATTTAATAATTTAGGCAAGTAGGTGTTACATGTATTCTACTCTGGAAGATAAACTGGTAAAAATATCATAGTGTAAATGGAACAAATCATTACATTCTCTCTGTTGTAACTATTTGAGATCTTTTAAAATAAATTCTTCATGCTTATAACTTTTAGTCACTTTTTTCAAAAAGGGGATAATTGATATCCTGATATCGTAAATAGTGTAACAGTGTAAGCCAAGCACAACATCCCTAACATATGGAATGTTGACAAGATAAGTGTCATAGCTTCAAAAATTATTTTAGGTCCTGTTAGGAAAAATACACATACATTCAAGTAGAATGGAGGTAAATAAAGGATTTTGTTAATTAAAAACTAAGGTTTAAGTAGACTTCAGTGGCATAGTGAGTTTGTAAAAGAAAATAGATTTGCCATTTTTCCTTCTTGCTTATAGCTATTTTGACCAGTGCAGACTTAGGATAATGTTATTGTTAAAAAGGGTATCATAAAGTGGCAGTTTTGGGGTTTTTTTTAAGCTTATTTACTTATTTTGAAGGGGGTGGGGAGTAGCAGAGAGAGAATCCCAAGCAGACTTGTGCTGTCAGCACAGAGCCCAACACAGAGCTTGATCCCACAAAATCAAGAGTCGGACACTTAACCAACTGAGCCTCCCAGGTGCCCAGTAGAGTAACAGTTTAAAAAGCTGTACCCCTGATGTTCCCAGGAATGGAGGCTCAGCAGACTGAGCCACCCAGGCGCCCCTCCATTTCTTTTTAAATAAACTGTACTCCTGAGTTGGTCCTTTGTAGTCTTCTTCTTTTTGATTCCCTTTTTCTCATCAGTACAGTCTAGCCTGTATTAGTACTAACATTTTTCTCTTGCAAAAACAAACAAAAAAAAAACACGTAATGGAAAAGTAACCCAATCGGTACTCTACTTCATTGTCAAGTCTAGAGATCAGCCTGTTGTTTGAGGAAACACCTTGGCAAGTAATTAGGTATGTTCTAGAATAGCCAAGAACGGTAGCTTCTAGAATGCCTTAATAAAAATGAGGAAAGAGGATGTTGATGTCCTTGATTAACTAGCTTAAAAACCCTGGGGAGAATAGCTGAGACCAGTCTGGCCCAACGCAGGGCTTTCGGAGTGACTGCTGCTACCACCAGGAACCTTGAGGGGCACCTGGGTGGCTCAGCCAGTTAAGCGTCCAACTTCAGCTCAGGTCATGATCTCATGGTTTTGTGAGTTTGAGCCCCACAATGGGCTCTGTGCTGACAGCTCAGAGCCTGGAGCCTGCTTTGGATTCTCTGTCTCTCTGTCTGTCTCTGTCTCTCTCTGTCTCTCTCTGTCTCTCTCTGTCCCTCCTCTGCTCATGGCTCTCTATCTCTCTCTCAAAAGAAATAAATCATTTAAAAAAAAAAAAAAAAAAGAGGAACCTTGAGTCCATCACTGGCATCAACCCAACTAACTAATCTGTCTCTGGCTTCCATAGCCCTTGACCATTTAGTCTTGGAGAATTGTGTCTCACTTTTATGTATCTAAACCATATTAAGCAATATGTACCAGTTATTGAGTAGGATGTTTTCATATTTAAGAATGACATCTTCAGTCCTAAAATAGTTATCATTATTGGCCTTCAGGGCTATCCCATTTACAAAAAACTGCCATTAATTTGGACTGAATAAAGGAAGGACAGAAAATAAAATTATATAATATTTATAAAATTATATAATATTTATAAAATTGTACTACTTTGAAGTATACAGCTATTTAAATTAGCAAAGTAAAGTTTTTGACAGCTATTAAATACATTTGTAATGACAATAGAATACTCCATTTCTTTTTATTTATTTATTTTTTTAAGTTTATTTACTTGGGGGGGAGGGGCAGAGAGAGAGGGAGAGATAGAATCTGAAGCAGCCTCTGCACTGTCAGCACAAAGCCTGATGTGGGGCTCGAGCTCACAAACCAGCGAGATCATGACCTGAGCCGAAACCGAGTCAGATGCTCAGCTGACTGAGCCACCTAGGCGTCCCTCCGTTTCTTTTTAAATAAACCGTACTCCTGAGTTCATCCTTTGTAGTCTTTTTCTTATTGATTCCTTTTTTCTTATCAAGCAGAATTTAATTTCAGCCTAATCCCTGAGTATTTCAAAATAGGGGAATACATTTTCACGGTGTTTTCCTGACTGTAAAATAAGGATACCAACAGAGGTATAGACGTAGGATGTGGCTCATTTTTTTTTTTTTTTATAAATTTTTTTATTTATTTTTGGGACAGAGAGAGACAGAGCATGAACGGGGGAGGGACAGAGAAAGAGGGAGACACAGAATCGGAAACAGGCTCCAGGCTCTGAGCCATCAGCCCAGAGCCCGACGCGGGGCTCGAACTCACGGACCGCGAGATTGTGACCTGAGCTGAAGTCGGACGCTTAACCGACTGCGCCACCCAGCCGTACCCCCCCCCCTTTTTTGAGAGTATAATTTACATGGAGTAATTTGTACAGAATTTAGACATCCAGCTTGAGAGATTTCACAGCCTTCCTTCCCAGGTAACCACCCTTGGATATAGAATTTTGTTTTTTAATTAAAACAAATTGTTTTAAACGTTCATTTATTTTGGAGAAAGAAAGAGAGAAAGAGAGAGCGTGAGCGAGCAGGGGAGGGGCCGAGAGAGAAGGAGACACAGAATCTGAAACAGGCTCCAGGCTCTGAGCCATCAGCCCAGAGCCCGACGCGGGGCTCGAACTCACGGACCGTGAGATCGTGACCTGGCTGAAGTCGGACGCTCGACCGACTGCGCCACCCAGGCGCCCCTGATGTGGCTCATTTTTATTGAGCTTTTACCTTGTTCAATACTTGATGAGAACCATCTCATTTACTCCTCACAGCCAGTTTTATGGAGGAAAAGGCACTCCTAGCTCTTTTACCAGATGAGAACACTGGGTTTAAAATGGTGCGATAACTTGCTCAAGATCACAGAGTGACAGATGGAGAACTCCAAAGTCCATGCCCATAAACACTGCCTATGGTAAAGTATATTAGTCGTAGTTTAGGGTTTGCGGATATTTTTTAGAGATGTCATTTTCAGGTTGATGTTACAGTCATGAGAGCAGGGGAAGGGGCAGAAATTACTATTTGAACCATATTACCGCTGTTAGTGATATAATTTAGTATCATTGGGGATATGTGCTCCCTCCGTCAGCACAAAATCAAACTGAAATTTGGTTTCTACTTTTGAAACCTTTGATAAGAGTGGAGGCTGGAAAATACTCTGGTTTTCTTTAGAAAACATGGAAGAAAAGTAGGTGAAAATAAGATGGGAAAGAGAGGAACCACCTACCCTGGAGAGCTGGGAGCACATTTGCAGTAATGAACATTTGCATTCAATCTGAGTAATGCAGTAGGCATCTGGAATAGGAAGTTAAACACTGAACTTTGGGGCAAGTGTTGAGGGAAGAAATTTGCCAGTTACAGCCTTTTTTTTAACAAAACCAAAACATTTTTCTTTGTACAAAAGAGACTTTTTGTTTAGGATCTAGCTTGGCTGCAAAGTGTCTGCTGGCTAACTTCCTATTTTGATGCTGTGGCTGAAAGTTGCTGATACTGTTTTGCACGAGAATTTGTCTTTTCCTGTTTTGTGAACATGAGAAAATTCAAGTGTAGGAAAACCTATACCTGAATATTTCAAGCCTCCTTTGTATGAATATGCATAGTATTTCTTCACTGATGTGTATGGTTTTCCATGTTCCAGCTATCCTTTTAATTAAAAGTAATAAATTTCCTTAGTGAGGGCGAGGGGGTGGGGGGAGTAACCAGACAGTAACTATAATGATTCTAAGCTATTCGCTCTTTTTAGGAAGAACTCTGATGACATTATTGTTTACTTGTTTCCTAGATCACAGTGTTTTCAGTAGTTAAGTTACCAACACCTAAATACAGATACTAAATCTTTTTTGAAAAGGCAGTTTGGGGAATAAAAGAGGAGCTGTTTTGAAGGATAAACAACACATGAAGGGACTTTTTCAATTCCAGTGCATTTACTTGGTGTGAACACAGTGCTTACCTGGAAGTTGATTTTTCATTCTGCCATTTTTAACCCCTCCTTGTTCTGTGAGGTAAAATACTGTAGGCATAGGAGAGAGGAACTTCTTCCAGAACTCCCACACCAAAGTCTCTAGTCAAATGGAGCTTTTGCCTTATTCAGCCAAAATTTCGAGTTCCTATACTTTGAAATTAGTAGGTAGAAGCATTTAAAGCAGGCACAAAGGACCACCCTCGCCCCACTGACCTATAAGCTGTGCTTCTGGACAAGGACCATCCAGGGGCAAGAGTGAGAGAGAAGTGTCAGGCTCATCTCCTGTGGGATTTTTACAGGATGGGAGTTGTCAAGTGCAGGCAGGCTGTGGGTTTCAAACCAGGTTCATTACCTAGGACACTTGTAATGCAGATTGTATCCATCTCAGGAAATGCTGAGTCAGTAAGTCAGAGATCACACATGAAGTACTAGCAGTTCTAAAATTTGAAAGGGATTGTCAAAGATGGTGTCAGACCGTGTTTTTGTGCCAGCTTGTTGTACTGTTCAGCTAGTTGCACACTGAACTAAAATATACTTTGACCTTGTTGGTGGTAAAATGGGAAAAGTTCTGTTTTCTTTCAACATTGGCTTCAAATCTTTTCTGTATTGGGCTGTCTTAAATGTCTTTACCTACACAGAACCTAGCATGATTCTTGGAATGCCGCAGGCATTTGTTGAGTAATAACTGATTGAGAAGTTGCCTCACTCAGATTTTTGAAATAGATCAAAGCTCCTTAGTAATTACTTCCTTTTATTTGAGAATGGTAGGAGGGAAAGTGTCTAAAACTCTGAGTTTGCTCTGTGTTACATACTCTCCCCTATCAAAAAGGCATATGATGTGGAGTCTCTATGTCAGGAGAATTTTTTTTGAGAATGTGGAGGTGTTAGGGGATGTTTACCGAGGGTTTATTAAGTGCCGGATGTGTTCTAAGCTCTTCTCACATATTAACTCATTGAACCTTCACAGCAGTTCTCAAGTTAGGTGCTTTAGTATCCCCGTTTTTTTAGATGAGAGTAAGCAACTTGCCAAGACCATGCGATTAGTAAATGTGATAAAATTATTTTGCATCTTTTAATAGGAATTTGTGGTCTGGGAGAGGTCTAGAAATTTAGACTATGACTGCCAACTTAATTTCCTAGTCTTTTTCAGGTAATACACTTAAATGGAGACCTCTAAATATTTAGAGCTTAAGAAGATATAGGTAAGCAAAGAACTCAGTACTGGATAAATTTGGGAACATTCTCATGATCATCATGGGCTTATGATATTTTTCACTTAACATACATAATTCCCTTTTTAACAAAGCTGTTAAGTGTATAACCCCTTTGTTAATAACCCCTTATTTTTAACTAATTAGAACTCTTGAAAATGAATATGCACGTTAAATCCTATAATAGAAAATAAATGAGCAAATATTCACAATGAGGAAATTTTTTTTGACAGACAGTGGTTTTGAGTAATGTTGTAAGTCTTGTAATACACGTGAAGGGTTGGATCTTCTGAAAAAGGAAAGGGAGTGGACATTTCCTGAAATGTAAGAGGATCCCAAGTTATTCTATCAGGCAGTTTTATAGTATATAGTATTTTAAAAACTAACAAACTTCAAACTCCCTGGCGTTTCCTGCTGTTTTGCAGGCTTGGACAACACCAGTGACTATTAAGTGCCCTACTCACTAATTGGAAGAGTCCTTGCTTACGGGAGCTGTTCTAAAAAAAGGCTTAGTAGATGCTGGTCTTCATTCTGTTTAATTTTTTCATGCCTTTATAAACTCTTTTACTTCCAGCCCAGTTTTTTCCATTGTCTTGGTACAAGTCAGCTGTGTCCAAGTTTGTTAGGGTTTCAACTAGCCAAAGAACTTCTTTTCATTTGCTGAAATTCTAAACATGATAATTAAAGCACAGGTGAGGGTCTACCTTACTTTGCTACGTGTGGGAAAGCCTGATTGCTGATATCGAGAGCTAGCGCCTGTGTCACGGTCTCTGCGCGATTACTGCAGCATTGAGCTCTTTCTCTTTGCCCCCCCAAGGCTAACCTCCCAGAAAGCACTCTCTACCCCATATATTAAGTCACAGAATTACTAGGAACACAAATAAGTTATTTTTCTGTGCATAAGAGTGACGTCATATGAGTCTTAATTAAAGAATATTGGAAGTTATTTATTGCAGGACTTGCTGGTATTCTGAGAACGATTTCTAACGTAATCTTCTAGCTTTACCTCAGATTATCGTATATTTAACTTGAAACTTTTACAATATTAAGAGTTCAAAGAAGATAAACAAGGCTTGGAAAACTGACAAGTGTGTGTCCTGACAAAGCATGTTAGAACAGTTCCAACATGCTTTTTCCCACTAATGTGCACATTCTCTGATGACCAATCAGTGCAGGTTGCTTTCTTTTTCATTTCTTCAAGCCCACTACCACCACATCATCATTTTACTTGTTGATTTTGCTTACTGTCTATCTCCCACTCTGTGCTGTGAGCACCACAAAGGCAAGGATTTTTTTGTTTTGTTCACTGCTTTTAATCTAGTTTCTTTCTTTTCTTTTTTTTTTTTTTTTTTTGCTTTAATGTTTGTTTCTTTTGAGAGAGAGCACGTCATGAGCAGGGGAGAGGGAGAGAGAATCCCAAGCAGACTCCAAGCTATCGGAGCCACTATATACGACACAGGGCTCAATCCCAGGAACTGTGAGATCATGACCTGAGCTGACATCAAGAGCCAGACACTTAACTGACAGAGCCACCCAGGAGCCTCTTAGTCTAGTTAAAGCAGTGTCTGGCACATGATAGGTACTTAGTAAATATTTGTGGAATTATTACTAATTCTTTTTGTCCATTTTTGTCTATAAGATGGTTGGTCTGAGTAATCTGATAGTGCAGTCTCTATAAATCATGTAAGCTGAGCATTCCCTGTAAGGTGGATTCAGTTTTGATCATGTCAGAGTTCCACTCATGTTTGAAGGGAGGGGTTCCCAAACAGTTTCACCCAATCCAGATTTAATCCATTGAGCATTGAACTGGTAGAAACAATAACCAGTAAGTTCAATAACAATACATAGCTCAGATCATGGAATGTTTCTGATTTAAGTGTAGCCTATAAATGAACTACTAAAAACGTAGTTCTTTAAATTACAGGGTTTTGAACCTTTTTTTTTTAATGTTAATTTTTTGAGAGAGAGTGATCAGGGAGGGGCGGGGGGCAGGGGGAAGAGGATCCAAAGCAGGCTCTGTGCTGACAGCAGCGAGCCCAACACGGGGCTTGAACTCAACCAACTGTGAGATCATGACCTGAGCCAAAGTCAGATGCTCAACTGAGTCACCCAGAGGTCCCAGGTTTTGAACCTTTTAACCTATAATGCTGAGCTTCATTTATATTGTTCCCTTAATTTGGTCTTGTTGAGTACTATATAATATTATATCATAGTATATAATGATAGATGCAAACCATATCTGTCTACTACATTAGAAGTAAATGTGCATTCACCTTGCTTCAAATATTTTCTCTCTCACTAGTACAGTTTGTACCACCAAACTTTATTATTCCTCAGTTTACAAAGACTTTTTCCTCAATACCCAGATTCCAATTAAACTATTTTAAAAGGTCAGATCCTATTACATGAAATTTCAGTGATGCATTGATGTGGAGGAACTTTATCATCTGGCATTTGGAAACATTTTTATAATAGTGGAATTTTATTTATTGCAGTAAGATATTTAATTTTCTTTTCAATCTTATATTTTGAATAAAGTTACAATTTTGCTTTCGTCAAGTATTCAGCTCCTCACATGAAAAAAAAAAAAAAATACAAGCTGAATAAAAGTAATCCCAAAGGTTTTTCTTTTTCACATCTTCACAATTACTCATTCACACTCAAGGTGTTGCTGTCCTGGACCTGCTTAGCTCTCATCTGACCAAACTGAATCTTTGATTCACTCAGTTGGAACTATTTATTTAAGACCTACTTTTGTTCCAGCTGCAGAGGTAACAACATGCACGAAAGACAGCACCTGCCCTTGGGATGGTTGTTTTGATCTTTTCTCAAGTAAAAACTTGCTAGATTGGAAAGTTGGAAAACAATGTGATAAATCACTGGCTACTGTGGTATTAAGAACTGATAAGACTTAATGTATTACTTTCAGAAGGATATTTTCTGTTTTAAAAGGATTTCTGGAGTTAATTCTTCCTAACCAAAAGACAAACCCCACTGATTCACACAGTTCAGTGTTGGTTAAATTGGCAAGTTGATGCAAGAGATTTGAAGTCAGCCATCCTTTTCATACTCTTTAGTTTAAAACGAATGAGGCCACCTGGGGCTCTTGGGTGCTCAGTCAGTTAATTGTCCAACTCAGGCTCAGGTCACGATCACAGTTTGTGAGTTTGAGTCCCGCATAGGGCTGTGTGCTGATAGCTCAGAACCTAGAGCCTGCTTCAGATTCTGTAGTCTCCCTCTCTCTGTCCCTCCCCTGCTCACGTTCTCCCTCTCTCTCTCTGTCTCTCTGTCTCTCTGTCTCTCTTGGTCTCTCTCTCAACAGTAAATAAACATTAAAACAAATTTTTTTTTTAAAGGAGGCCGTCTGTACCTGAGACCAATCTTCCCTAGGATAGAATACAATAATTCTAGTCTGATTCTTAGACCTGGGAGGAATCTGCTATGTCTCCTGAGAATCAAAAGAACTGGGAGTCGCTTTTTTTTTTCCATCTCAAATTGTTGGACTGTAACAGTGGATTTGTAGAAGCTGTGTGTACTGAAATATGCAGCTTACAGATGAGAGCATATCAGTGCTTCATAATAGTGAGTTGTTTTATATGGATTACATTGAATAGCTCTACCAAAAAAAACAAATTAAGGAACCTTCCCAGACTTTCCAATCTTTTTATACTTCTTTATGCTTTACGTTTACAATGGAAAAAGTAGACTGAAAAATATGTCATGAAATTTTGTCATTTGCAATTTGTAGCATGATACAGCTTTTTCTGTTTGACTGTTGGCAATTTTATGCATGTTTTATAGGATTACTGTTGGTCCTTGTTTTGTTACATATTTACGTGTGTTGTGTGCGTGTATGTGTTTATGTGTATATATACATCCTGTGTGTATATATATGTAACTTGAAAAATGAAAAGCATGCTGCTTGGCCTGAGTAGTTAATGTGTAATTGTGCCTGGTAAACAAACTTTTTTCTTTCAAATTCTGACCATAGAGGGATTGAGCTCTCTTTGCTCTGGTGAGCCACCTTCAGAAATTATGACTTCCTCTTTTTCATCTTCTGAAATGCATAACAATGACCTTACAATACTACACGGAGAAAAAAGCAAAGTGTCAGGCAGCCAGCCTATTTTAGCCAAAGAAGGAAAAGACTCCTTGGCTCTCCTAGATGTGAAAAAGATGGAAAAGCCTCAAGAGACCAGTAAAGACCTAGCATACTCCCCAGATTCTGTGGCAGAAGGAGTTCAGTGTAACCGTCCTTTCATTCCGGCCAATTTCCCAGATCGTCCTGCTTTTCTCTCAAAGGAAATGAGTCTACTGGAACAGCAAATAAATAAAGATCAAGAGTCCAAGAACCCAAATGAGGTACCAAGTACAGACGGTAAAACTGAATTGGATGCTGATGACAAGTTCACTTTGCTGACAGCTCAGAAACCACTGACCCAGCAGTCTAAGGCAGAAGGCATTTGTAAATATTCCTTGTCCCCATCTGAAGTTTCAGGAGGTGGTATTATTGAAAAGGATTCCCCTGAGTCACCATTTGAAGTAATTATTGACAAAGAAGCATTTGACAAAGAATTTAAAGATGTATATAAGGAGAGCACAAATGATTTTGGTAGCTGGGCAATGAACACTGATAAAGAAACATCTGCAGACATTTTAGAGTCTAATGACAAAGTATTTCCACTGAGAAGTAAAGAGGCAGGGCGTTACCCAACCTCTGCATTGCTCACTAGACAGTTTTCACACACAACTGCAGCACTGGAAGAAGTGTCTAGATGTGTGAATGATATGCATAACTTTACTAATGAAATACTTACTTGGGATTTGGTTCCCCAAGCAAAAGAAGAGAGCTGTAAGTCTGACTACATCACAAAAACCACAGGACTTGACATGAGTGAATATAAATCAGAAATCCCGGTTGTAAATCTTAAAACTAACACTCACCAGAAAATTCCTATACGTTCTATTAATGGGAACACTCCCATCACTAAATCAGCAGGTGATTGGGCACAGGAATCCCTCCCACAAGAAAATGCTAACATTGACAAACCTGTACCAGATTGTCTCAATTCCACAAAGGAAGTCAATATCAAAGGTGTGGGAGGCCATGCGCAGAAACAAGATAACACAGTCGCAGAGTTCCCTGGATCTCCATTTGACAAAGGTGTCTCTCGGGGTTCTGGAGCGGCCACCGTGAAAGTGGTTTTACCTGATGGCCACCTGAAAGATGAAATGAACTGGCAGAGCTCTGTGTTAGGAGAAGTGACAGAAGCTGATAGTTCTGGTGAGTCTGATGACACAGTAATAGAGGACATCACAACCAGTGTTTCATTTGAAGGTAAAAAAATTCAGGCTGAAAAACCTGTTTCCATTCCAAGTGCTATTGTAAAAAGAGATGAAAGAGAAATCGAAGAGGCTTTCAATTGCAATAGGGAAAACAAAACATGTGAAACCTTTGAAGGGCCAGTCAGTGACCCTGAGGCAGCACACGTTCAGCCTGATATTCCCGAAAGGAGTCCAGCGGGTGAGGCAGCATGTTCACAAGTACGTGATCTGAAGATCACATCAGAAGATGTGCAGCAGTCAGGTAGTATGAGTGAAGCTGCTGCTGAAAAACATGTTGCAACTGAGAACCCACAGCATCCTTCAGCTGTATCTCCAGGTGTTCTTCATGAGACAGAATTCTCACTAAATGTGACAACCTCTGCCTATTTGGAGTCATCACATGAAAAAAATGTTGAAGATGTAGATGATTCTTCCCCAGAGGACCTGATAGCAGCCTTTACAGAAACCAGAGAGAAAGGAATCATAGGTAAAGGTGAAGGGAATGCCTTTGACGCAACATCAGAGAAGACTAGGGACTT
This sequence comes from Panthera leo, assembly GCF_018350215.1. Taxonomy (NCBI): domain Eukaryota; kingdom Metazoa; phylum Chordata; class Mammalia; order Carnivora; family Felidae; genus Panthera; species Panthera leo. The sequence goes on from NC_056688.1 coordinate 106,890,403, forward strand.
TAAAACAAGTCTTGCTGTGGAAGTCTTGCATGAAAGTGAGTCAGGTGGTTCTGAAATTAAAGACCGAAGAAGCGAACACATGGAACAAAGCAAAAAGACCAATGGAAGTGAGGTTCTGGGTGTTTTCCCTGCCCGAGGTACTCCAGCGGCATCTCTTGACTTAGAACAGGAAGAGCTCACAATCAAAGCCCTTAAAGAATTGAGTGAAAGGAGGACTGAGAAGTCAGCTTCTGTGCAGGGTGATGTAGAATCTCCTCCTGAAGAAACACTCGAGCACACTTTCACATGTGCTCCAGAATCCTCTTGGCTTCAGAGAGCGTATGATGTCCTAGAACACACAGAAGTTAACACTGGATCTGATCTTGGGATTTCCAAGAAGCCCACAATTGTCACAGAAACTACTAGGGTAGATATTATATCGAGCCTTAGTAAGACTGAAGTGGTAAACAAGCAAGTCCTAGCAAGACTTCTGACGGACTTCTCAGGTAATCATTTACATTAGAAATACTGCATGTGATTACTTCTGCTGTGATTGATTATTTAATAGAATGCCATTTTTCTAAGTCTCTGATTTTATATCACCAAAATTATGGCAAGAATAAAAACACATTGTATAGTGGAGAAAGGTAAATTTTTTTCATGGTTGCTTGATTTGGTTTTCTTCTACAAATATTTCCCAAATCAGAACACTTGTTAAAATTAATATTCTCCTTAAAACATTTTTTTATGCTCCAATTGTTTCAAGGTTCTCCTTTCCCTATAGGTTGGCCCTAGGGCAGTTGCTGCATTTAAGGATGTCATTAGGCATATATTTATTTACAAAGCTTATTTTTTTTTTTAGTAATTTTTAAAACTTTTTTATTTTAGAGAGAGAACTAGCACAAGCAGGGGAGAGGGGCAGAGGGAGAGAGAGAGAGAGAGAGAGAGAGAGAGAGAGAGAGAGAGAATCCCAAGGAGGCCCCACACTCAGCACAGAGCCTGATGCAGGGCTTGATCCCATACTCTGTGATCATGACCTGAACTGAAATCAAGAGCCAGTTACTCAACCAACTGAGCCACTCAGGCACCCCCAAAGCTTATTTTTAAATCTCCATAACAGTTGCACTGCTTAGCACTTGGGTTTTTTGCTGTGGGCCTTGTGAAACCTATTTAGCAATCAAAGATAAAGGAATTCCTGCTGGGAATGACAGCAAATGAAACTTTTAATTAATTTGATCTTATACTACAGAGATTTTATGTTCTGAAAGTAGGTAACCAGTATTATATTGTAGTACTGTTTTGTGAGTATTGCTCAAGAGAAGTCATGCATTCTTCTACTTTGGACCTTATTTAATATTGTTCAGGCCAACATTTATTAAGTGGTACTAGAAGCCCTTCCCATTGTCTCTGTTTCTTTGATGACTTTTCTCACACTCAGCCTTCAGTTAAGTTACTTCAAATGCTATCTGTTCCGGGGTCTTAGAAGATGTAAGAAAAAAAGGATATTCCAAGCCTTCCAAAAGGTACCCCCAACTTCTGATCTAAGATCTATACTTACTATATGGTCACTCATAGGTGCTATATAGGGATCTGTGGTTGTCCGAACTTCTTTGACAATAGATCCCTTTTTTCAAATGAAATCATACATGGAGTTACAATATTTAAAATAAAAAGATTTTTTTGTTAGGATAAACTTATAAATGTGATTATACTATTTTCTTTTATCCTCTTCTTCTTCTGTAAAGGTTTTGTTATGCACAGAATGGACAGGAAGCCCAGCCCTTAGCAGCCACTTTCCTATCCTGGTGGCAGCCAGAACCTGCTCAGCTCCTCTTGCTGGGGTGCCTCTCGTGAGGAGTGAAACACACCTCTCAGATCTTGTCTTGCACTGATTTGATGTGCTTGGTGGGGTGCTCATGCCGGCAGTGCTTTGGCTTGCTCAAGTTCTTGGTCACCTTGGGGCCCTTGTTGAGACCCAGGACCATGGGGTCTGCAGAGACGTGGTTGCTGCTCTTCAGTGGCTGCTGAAGTGGAAGGGCACCATTTCCTTTATATTTCCTTTCTGAAGACTACAGGTGGTTTACTTAGTCTTTCTAAATTTTAATCTTTAATATAGAGACAATTGTGCTTACCTTATATTAATATTGTAGGGATTAATTGTGGAAATGCAGGTAATGCAGTGCCTAGCATATAATAAATACCGCATAGTACAGGACCTAGCATGTGGTAGGTACCGGGTAATTAATTGTTAGTGAATGAATTGATCAGTATCAGTGAAAACATTGAGACTGTTTCACAAACTAAAAAATTTGAAGTGACTGCTAAGGAGAGCTGTTATCCTCTAGTGATTGACGATTGCTGAGCTTGGATTAAGGAGTGAATTCTCATTGTTGCTTTACAACATCTAGAAGTGTGGCTTTGAACAGTGAAGTTATATCACCTTTTGGGGCCTTAGTTTCCTTATCTATAATGCGAGAATGTTGAAGATTATCTTCAGTATCACTTTAATAATACTCTCTGACTGTAGGGGCTCCTGGGTGTCTCCCATCAGTTGAGCATCTGACTCTTCATTTCAGCTGGGGTCGTGCAGGGTCGTGGGATTGAGCCCTGCACTCAGTGCAGAGCCTGCTTAAGATTCTGTTTCTCTAAAATATAAAAATAATATTCTCTGACTCTAGATTTCCTCATGAGTTGTTGTTGTAATTCTTATAGATTCTTTTGTGTGATGAGGCATATGGGAATTAGGCTACAAGAATTTTGGTGTCTAATTTTGGCACATTCCTGCTTTAGCGTGACCTTAGCTCATCTAACTGGTTCAACATCTTCCTTTGTTAATATGGCTATAATTATTTTGCCATCCTTTATAGTGTTGTAGTAAATAACAAACTGTGTAAATACTAATTATTACTAATTCTTAACTGAGTTATTTAATCTATTGTGAGAGGTGAAAAGGGCTGTGGAAGTTTAGGATATTTGTCAGTGGCTAAATTCTGTGATTAGTAGATATATTTAGATGCTGATTAAAAACCAATATAATTAGATCAAGACGCTAAAAAGTCTTCCTTTGCAGGCTTCAAAACAGAAAACCTTTTTATTTTTTTTTCTTTTATTTTTTTTTTTAAGTTAATTTATTTTGAGAAAGAGAGAGCAGGGGAGGGGAGAGAGGGAGAGAGGGAGAAAGAGACTTCTGAAGCAGGTTCTGTGGTGCAGAGCAGTGGGGCTCAATCCCATGACCCTGGGATCATAACCTGAGCTGAAATGAAGAGTCAGATGCTCAACCAACTGAGCCACTCAGACGCTCCCAGAAAATCTTTTTAAATTGTCTTACTTTATGAATAAATCTTTAAAATGTAACTACTTCAGCAAAATACATCAGTCTCTAGTTCTAAGTAGTACATGTGAATAGCCTTCCTTTTAAAGTTAAACCAGTTCGGGACACCTGGGTGGCTCAGTCACTTGAATGTCCAACTCTTGATTGCAGCTCCAGTCATGATCCCAGGGTCATGGGATCAAGCCCCACGTTGGTCTCATTGTGGAGCCTGCTTATGATTCTCTCTCTCTCTCTCTCTCTCTCTCTCTCTCTCTCTCTCTTCCCCTTCTCATGCTCTCTCTCTCTCTCTCTCTCTCTAAAATAAAAAAATTTAAAAAGATAAACCAATTCCGTAATTATGTTCTGCCTGAAACTGTGGGGAGAAATAGGCAAAAGAAAAGTATTAACGGTATTTTATTTTTCTTTTGCTGTTTTATGATACATTGTGTATAAACTCCTAATGAAGCCTAATTTCATTCCCTTTATGATAACATTATAGTTTAATAACTGTGATATGAGCTATGATATAACTAATTGGGGAAAATTTAAATCCCTGCTCATACACCTAATTGAGTGAAGACCATTTTTTGGATTTTAGTATCCAGATTGGCAAGAATGCAAGGAAATAGGCAGGTATATATTTTGGTGATAGGTGTGTGTAAGTTGTTACAACTTTTTTGGAAGACATTTTGGCAATATGTAACAAAGACCTAGAATTGAGCTAGCAATTATGTTTCTAGGAACTTATTCTAAGGGGAAGAAATTGTATGTGCAAAAACAATTACAGGGGCGCCTGGGTGGCTCAGTCGGTTAAGCGGCCGACTTCGGCTCAGGTCATGATCTCGCAGTCCGTGAGTTCGAGCCCCGCGTCGGGCTCTGTGCTGACAGCTCAGAGCCTGGAGCCTGTTTCGGATTCTGTGTCTCCCTCTCTCTGACCCTCCCCCGTTCATGCTCTGTCTCTCTCTGTCTCAAAAATAAATAAACGTTAAGAAAAATTTAAAAAAAAAAAAAAACAACAATTACAAAGATGTTTTTTGTAGTGCTGTTCAGAATATTGGCAGGTATCTCAGTGTCTTAACAATTAGAGATTGGTAGACTATGTTATGACCTATCTGTGCAGTCAAGTATGCAGCCACTGAAGTTGTTGCAGGTTTTTTTTTAAGAAATGGAAAAATATAGGAAAGTACAAAAAGACATACACTCACATTTCTGTATGTAGAATTAACTTCTGTTAATTAACATTACTGTTAATGGTCCTGATTGCCTCCAAACTAAGGAACCCTTTGATTACCACCTGTCCCACTTACTCCCTTCTTCCCTTCTCTGGAGGCAACCACCATCATGGACCTGATAAATGCTTTCAGTTTACTTTAAATGTATGTGTATGTAGTATTGGTTTGTGTTTTTAAACTTTTATTAATATTACCATCTTTGATATCCAACTTGTTTCATTCGACATTAGGGTTTTTTAACTCCTTCCATACTGAAATATATATAATTTCAAAGAAATGAATAATTTATTCATTTTGACAGCTGTGTAGTAATCCTTTTTATCTATGTTATTTCCCTTTTGATTAGTATTTGGGCTGTTTTCCATTTTTTACTCTTAAAGACAGTGCTGAAGTTAACATCTTTGTACTTGTCTGGTTTTACACATATACAAGTATTTCTCTAGGGTCAGAGTGCCGCTGCTCATCAATTTAACTTCTAGGTATGTGCATTATTTTTCTAGTTCTTGTCAGTTTGCCATCAGAGCTGGAGTTTCTGCTGGTATGTGAAAATGTTCATAATTTACTTTTTTAAAGATTTTATTTATTTTTTTACATGATCTCTACACCCAATGTGGGGCTTGAACTTAACCCTGAGACCAAGAGTTGTGTGCTCTACTGACTGAGCCAGCCAGGTGCCTCAAATGTTCATAATTTATTAATAAAAATTGTATTATTGAATACCTCTGTAGAGTTTTTGTTATATGATGGAATGATTACAGTAGAAAAGCACAAGTTAGAAAACAAGATATTCAGAATAATGATTAAAAGTGAATCTATATTGGGTGCCTGGCTGGCTCAGAAGAAGATGCAACTCTTGATCTCAGGAGGATAATGAGTTCAAGCCCCATGTTGGGTGTAGAAATTACTTAAATAAACAAAACTTTAAAAAGATTTTTAAAAATCTGTATGCCCACACACGTGAAACGGAAGTAAATTTTTAAAAAATAACATCACACTGGTTTTTCTTGCAGTATGGCCAAGTAGGCTTTTACTGGAACTGATCTTTCTGCATATAACTATATATTCTGGACAAAATTGGAAGGAAAAAAAAGATCGGAAGGCCCTGGAAAATGAACAGAAGCAGGCAGATTCTGAAAAGGGACTGACACTTCCAAGAAGAGAAAACATGGAATCTGTTCTCCATGTTTACTGCTGTTAGCCAGATGACAGCTGAAGTTGACACCCAGCAGATTGGCTAATAAAGCTTTCATAGAAAACTTACGAGAGGACAGAATTTGGGTCAGCCACAGTCATTCAACCACTGAAAAGTGAAAGAAGGAAGAATCCTGCAGAGGAAAGATCCAGAGAGTGAGAGCCTAAAATTCTGTGTACATACTGTCTGTATACACCTCCATTTAATCCTTGAACTACACACATGCTTGGAAGACTACAGGCAGCTCAGCTCTAGAAAAAAGAAGTGAACTAAGATTGGAGATGGTGCCCAAGAGGCAAGAGTTTGCAGTTTGATGCACCAAATTAGGTGCATACTGAAACAAGTATCAGCACTCTCCAGAGGAATATAACGGAGTCCAGAGGCTGTACAACGTAATATTCACAGTGTCCAAGATATAATGCAAAACTGCACATTTTAAAAGCTGAGAATATATGACCCGGTCTGAAGAAAAAGACAGTGAACAACAACTAACTTGATTTGTTGGAATTTGGAAACCGGGGTTTTAAGGCAGCTATTATTATGAAATAGAGAAAAATACAAGAGCCAAGTGGAGGTTTTAGAACTGTAAAATACAGCTGCTGAAATCAAAATTCACTGAGTAGCCTTAACAGCAAAATGGAGATCACAAAGGGAAAGAGTCAGTGAAGTTGGTAACAGATGAACAGAAAGTTATTCAACCTGAAGAACAGAAAGAAAAATATATTACTGAGCTTCGGATACCTTTGGGAAATTATTATAAGATCCAACTCATATAATTGGAAGTTTCAGAAGGAAAGGACAATGAGAGACAGAAGTGAGAATATATATGAAGACAAAATAGCAAAAGAATGCCTCATTACACACACACACACACACACACACACACACACACACACACACACATTTACTGATTAAAGAAGCTTTAGCGGAAACATTAAGATAAGAAAAGAACCATACCTTTGTACATGTGTCAGGGGTTCCCATGACCACCTTCGGGCTCAATGATTTGCTCGAAGGATTCAGGATTGAGAAGCTGTTATACTTACAGTTAAGAGTTCATTGCAGCAAAAGGACATAGATTAGAATTGGCAAAGGAGAAAGGCACATGGGATGAAGTCCAGGAGAAACCAGGTGCAAGCTTCCTGGTGGCCAGAGGAGTCACACAGGGATGCCCTTAATTTTCCCATCAGTGATATGACAGCATGTGCAGTGTTGCCAATAAGGGAAGCTATACTCAGTGCTTGGTGTCCAGAATGCCGTGCAGTGCCCACATGGCTGACCCTAGCTACTCAGACCCCCAGAGTAAAACCAGATGTTTGCCATACATCATATTGTTAGAATAAACTCACCTGGTCACACTAGTACAGCATGGCTCAAGTGCTCAGGCATGCAAAAAAACACCAGCCAGGATAGTCCAAGGGCTCAGAGTTCATCTCCTAGGAGCCAGCCAAGGACCAGTCCTGAAGACTGACCTTTCTTTGGCATGTACAGGGTTTGAGCATTTGAGGCCTACTTAGTTAACCCTTTCTTTTACAGTATTATAGTCAAATTACTAAAGCCAAAGATGAGAATATCTTAAAAGTAACTATAGAGCAATGAATGACATATAAAAGGGAATGGCAATTATAATTAGAGCTAGCTTCTTACCAGAAACCACAAATGCTAGAAGACTGAAATAACATCTTCCAAAGTGTCAAACAGGGGAAAAAACGTCGACCCAGATTTCTCTATTCAGCAAAAATACTCTGCAAGAATGAAGGCAAAATAAAGACTAAATTATTAGATAAAAGAAAACTAAGAATTTGTCACTAGAAGATCTGCACTATAAGAAACACTAAAGGAAATCCTTCAGATTAGAGTTGATACCAGATAGAAACTCAGACCTCCAGGAAGGAATAAAGAGCATTAGAAATGCTAAATACCTGAAAAAATACTAAAGGCTTAATTTTTCGGGGTGCCTGGCTGGCTCAGTCAATAGAGCATGCATGCAACTCTTGATCTTAGGATCGTGAGTTCAAGCCCCACATTGGGCGTAGAGCTTACTTAAAAAAAAAAGTTTTTCCTCTAATTTAAAATATATAGGACTTGGGGTGCCTGGGTGGCTCAGTCAGGCGTCCGACTTCAGCTCAGGTCATGATCTCACAGTTTGTGAGTTCGAGCCCCGTGTCGGGCTCTGTGCTGACAGCTTAGAGCCTTGAGCCTGCTTCGAATTCTGTGTCTCCCTCCCTCTCTGCTCCTCTCCCCCTCTCATGCTCTGTCTCTCTCCTTCAAAAATAAATAACATTTAAAAAAAATTTTAAGTATATAGGACTCTTCAAAGCAGAAATTATAATGTGTGTGGAGATTGTAATGTTATTCATATAACAATTTATAACAAAAGAATATATGAACTTCTATAGCAAGAATTTCTACATCTTTTTGAAGTGTAAATGTTAATTTTAAGTAGACTGAAAATTCAAAGTTGTGTATTATATACTCGGAAACAACCACTAAGATGATAATACAAAGACGTAGCTGAAAAGCCAATAGATGACATCTTCAAATAATCAAAGAGAAGGCAAAAAAAGAAAGAAGACAGAGGACATGGTGATAAAATGGGAGACTTAATGCAACCATATCAATGTTTAGTGGACTACACACTACGATCAGTAGAATGGCAGACTACATAAAACTGCTAGACCCATCTATGTGCTGACTATAAAAGCTGCACATTAAAGACACAGATAGGTAAAAAGGAAGCAGATGGAAACGTATATACCAAAAAATATATAAATGAATACCATGCAAAATTGAAGCGTAAGACAACAAAGGGTATTACCAGAAATGAAAAGTGACCTGTTGTCATGATAAAAGGTATCAAGAAATCTTCAGTCATAAATGTGTATGTACCTAATAACAGCTTCAAAATACTTAAAGCAAAAATTTCAGACTTAAGAGAAATAGGCAATTCTATAATCATAATTGGAGTTTTTTTGTGGTTTTTTTTTTTAAGTTTATTTTGAGAGCTCACACGTGTGAGCAGTGGAGGGGCAGAGAGAGAGGGAGAGAGAATCTCAAGCAGGCACTGCTGTCATCACGGAGCCTAGTGTGAGACTTAGTCTCATGAACCGTGAGATCATGGCCTGAGCCAAAATCAAGAGTCAGATGCTTACCTGACTGAGCCACCCAGGCACCCCTGGAAGATTTAATGCCTCTTTCTCAGCAATTGATAGACCAACCTGCACACACCTATGCGCACACACGCAGACCTGAGTGCTGCAGTCAACCACTTTGACCTAGATGATATTTATAGAACGCTGTACCCTGCAATGGCAGGATACACAGTCTTTTGCAAGTGGACAAGAAATAAATTGGCCAATGTAGACAATATGCTAGGCCATAAAAAAACCCAGTGAACTTAAAAGATGAAAGTCATACAAAATATATTCTAAGACCATAATGAAATTAAATCTTAAATGAAAATAAGATACCTAAGAAAATTCCTAAGCATTGAGAAATTAAGCAAGACACATTTACGTAATCCATAGCTCAACGAAGAAATCACAAGAAAAAATTTTAAGTGCTTTAAACTGAAGTACAGTGAAAATACAGTATATCAAACTTCTGGAGTGCAGTGCAGAAAGAAATTTATAGCTCTCAATTTTGATATTAGAAAAATATCTATATTCAGTGATTTAAGCTTTCAATTCAAAAAGCTAGAAAAGGGGGCACCTGGCTGGCTGGCTCAGAGCACGCAGCTCTTGATCTCGGGGTTGTGAGTTCAAGCCCCGTGTTGGGTATAGAGATTACTTAAAAATCTTTAAAAAAAAATTTTTTTTAAGCTAGAAAAAAGAGCAAAGTAGGGGCGCCTAGGTGTCTCAGTTAAGCATCTAACATCGGCTCAGGTCATGATCTCATGGTTTATGAGTTTGAGCACTGTGTTGGGCCCTGTGCTGAGGAGCCTGGAGCCTCCTTCAGATTCTGTGTCTCCCTCTCTGTCTCTGCCCCTCCCCAGCTTGTGCGCCGTCTCTCTCTCTCTCTCTCTCTTTCTCTCAAAAATAAACATTAAAAAATATTTTTTAAGTGAAAAGAAAGAAAATATTAAAAATAAGAGCGGAAATCAGTGGAATAAAAAACAAAATTAACAAAGCCAAAATTTAGTTCCTGGAAAAGATCAACAAAATCGATTTCTTGACTGATCAAGAAAAGAACAGAACCAGATTACCAATATCAAGCATGAAAAAGGGATCGCCACTTCAGATCCTACAGATATTAAAAGGATAATAGAATATTATGAATAGCTTTAGGCCAAGAAATTTATCAACTTAGATGAAATGGACAAACTCTTGGAAAAATACAACTTACTGAAACTAACACAGTTTCTATTAAATTCATTATCAAAAATCTGTCATGCAAAAAAAGTTCAGGGCCAGAGGTTTTACTGGGACTTTTTCAAGCTTTTAAGGAAAAAGGAGAGAACACTTTCCAACTCTTAGACAAGTATATAGTAATATCAAAACTGGACAGAGACATTGCAAAGAAAATTATAGACTAATATCCCTCATGAACATAGTAAGATGAGAAATCCTTTAGAAAATGAGAATTCCTTAAAATATTAGCAAATCAAATCTAGCCGTGTATCAAAAGGTTAATACACCATGACTAAGTACAGTTTGTTGCAGGAATACAAGCCTGTATTAAGATTGGAGAATCAATCAGTGTAACTCAGAACATTAACATAATAGAAAAACTGTGATTATTTCAGTCAGTACAGAAAAGACATTTGAAAAACCTCAACATCCTTTTCCTGATCAAAATTTTCAGCAAACAAGGACTAGAAGGTAATCTCCTTAGTCTAATAAATGACATCTGTTGAAAACGACAGCAGACATCATCCTTAATGCCAAAATAGCGAATGCTTTCCCCTTGAGATTGGGTATAAGGCAGGAGTGCTCACTCTCTTTGTATTCAGCATCACACTGGAGGTCCATCCTACCCATTGAATTATGACAAGAAATAGAAATAAAATGAATGAAGACTGGAAAAGAAGTTGTCAAACTGTCTTCGTTTACAGTTGACATGATTGTTTACATAGAAAATCCTAAGGAATTTGCAAAACAACTACTAGGGCTAATAAGTGGATTTAGCAAGGTTACAGGTTAATGCACAAAACTCAGTTTGATTTGTTATGTGCTGGCAGCAAATAATCAGGAAATGAAATTTTATTTTTTAAATTTCTTTCCCTCAGTTGAGACAGTATATGTGTGTTACATTCAGCCACAAATGAAGACAGAATTAGTCCTGAGATATTTTGGCATTAAGTATATCAGTCCAGGGCAAAGGACCAAAAGGGGCTGTTTTTATATGAGCAAGGTAGGCCTCTCAAAGGTGGTCGATATGATCAGATGACGATGGGTGTTCTAGATCCATTGAATCAAGCTCTAGAACGTAGGCATGCAGTCCAAAAAATTGTACCAGTGTCCCTGGCCTCTGACTTTCTTCTCCTGTAGCTTCTGTGGGTGCACAAGCTAGTGGTTTACTTGGACCTCAGCCTCATCTTTCTTTTACACTTTAGTCTACAGCCTGTGCATTTGCTTCTTCCTAACTTGGCTTTCATGGCACAGAGGTAGATTCTAAGAAGATGGTGCTAGGGCCGAGAAAGACTAGAAAATGACATATGTTTTAAAATCTTTTTAAAGTTTATTTACCTTGAGAGAGAGCGCGCGCACAAGTGGGGGAGGCACAGAGAGAGGAAGAGAGAAACTCCCAAGCAGGCTCCAGCTGTCAGTGCAGTGCCCGACGCAGGGCTTGAACTCGTGAAACCATGAGATCGTGACCTGAGCCAAAATCAAGAATCAGATGCTTAACCAACTGAGCCACCCAAGCATCTCCAGAAAATGAAATTTTAAAACGATAGCATCAAAAGCATAAGATAGAAATAAATTTAACAAAAAAATTTGCAAGTCCTCTATATTCAAAACTGCAAAACTGCAAAGAAAAGCTTAAGAGCTGTCTAACAGGAAGGCCATGCTATGTTCATGGAAGCCTCAGTATTGTTAGATATCAGTCCTACCCAGATTCATCAATGGATTCAATACAATTCAAAATCCCAGGAGAATTTTTTCTATAGAAATTAATAGACTCGTTCCAAAATGTCTATGGAAATACACAGAACCTAGAAAACCCAAAGCAATTTTGAAAAAGAACAAAGTTGGAAGACTTGGAATACTCACTTTAAGACATTATAAAACTCCAGTAATAAAGACAATGTAGTACTTGCAAAAGAGGCAAAAAATAGATCTAAGAAACAAAATTCAGAAATAACAATTCGCTGCAAATGTAGGAACTTAAATCAACAATTTATTATCTCACAGTTTTCATGGATCACAAGTGTGGCACAGGTTAGCTGAAATAAAGTGTGCTCTGAAGACACCAGGTGTGAACAGGGTTGTGATCTTATGTGAGACTTGGGAGTTCTCTTCACAGGTTGTTGGCAGAGTTCAGGAGGTCGTAGGGCCGGATCCCCATTTTCTTGCTTGCTGACGGGGGGCTGGGAGCCATACTCAGTTCCTGGTCTCATGGCCCTCTCATCACATGGTAGCTTACTTCTTCAAAGTTTTCAGGAGAATTTCTCTCCAGTCTACTACCAGGTCTTATGTAACTGAAAGATAAACACAAGAGTGACTACTATGCCATCATATTTACAGGTTATGCTCACACTGGGACACATGCGGGACATATATACAGGACGTATACACCAATGGGCAAGAGTCTCGGGAGCCATCTTAGCATTCTGTCTACCACAATCCCTACTTCACATGACATGAAAAATTAAAATGGATCAGAGACTTGAACATAGAAACTAAACCAGTAAAACTTTTTTTTTTTAAACAATAAAACTTTTCAAAGAAAGCGTAAAATATCTTCATGACTTGGGGGTTTAGGCATAAGTTTATTGCACCATACAATGCACTAGCCGTAAAATAAAAACTCGATAAATTAAACTTCAAAATTAAAACCTGCACATTAAAAGATGCCACTAATAGGCAAACCATTGACTGGGAGAAAGTATTAAAAAACATGTGTCTCATAAAGGGTTAGTATCTAGAAAATACTACTATATTTTAACAATGAAAGGACAAACATTATAAAAAAAAAACTGATTAGAAAAGATTCTGGCATTTCACAAAAGAAGATGTACAAATGACCAATAATCCAATAAAAATGTGTTCAACGTGGGAGTCTTCACATAATTAAAATAAGATATCATTGCACATTCACCTGAGTGGCTGAAACTAAAGACTGACAACACCTAATGTTGGCAAGGATGTGGAACAACTGAGACGCTCATAAATTATTGGTAAGAATGTACAAATACTTTGGAGGAAGTTGGTCAGTTTCTTAGCGACCCTAAACGTGCAGCTACCCTATGAGCTTGTAACTCCCCTGTAGAGAAATACAAATATATTCATACAAAAACTTGTTATGTTCATAGCAATTTTATTCATCATAGCTCAAAACTGGAAATAGCTAGTGGTCCATCAACAAGGGAGTAGATAACCTGTGATATAGCTAGTTATCTTTTGATACTTGTGGCAATATGGATGAATCTCCGAAATTATGCCAAGTGAAAGAAACAGTGCAAAAAAAGTCATACTGCATGATTCCATTTAGGTGTAATTATAGAACAAGCAAACTGGTCTATGTAGGAAAAAGAATCAGAGCACTTGTTGTATCTTGGGATGTTGGCTGCAAAGAAACATGAGGGAACTTTCTGGGGTGATGATAATGTTCTGTAGCTTGATGGAGTTAATTAGGTGTATGCGTGTCTCCAAAATCAGTGAATGTGTTATGTATTTCGGCATAAATGTTATATCAAAAGAAAAATAATAAACATTGAACTTCAGTTCAAGCTAAATAGATTCGTGGACAAAAGCATTTGGGTCTGTCTTTGACAAATAGTTTTGTTACTCGGTGGTCCTTCTGTGCCATTTTGAAGGGAAGGGAATGTCTTTGGTTAAGGGTAAATCTGTAGCAGGGCAGACTATTAACCCATTTTAGCAGTCACAAAATTTGAATCTGTCTTTTGCAACTCGAAAAGTGGCTTCATTTATTATTGTGAGCTATTAATGTAAGATAAAATAATCAGTGTGAACATATCTTTGCATTTTTCTTTACATCAATAATTGTTCATACCAAAAACTTAATTACCTGTTTCCCTTTTATTAATGTACAGTTTCCCACTTGTGGTCATAAAGCCTCGTTTATTTTTTTTTTTAATTCAGCCACATTTCAGTTTGCTTAGAGATACATACTTACAAATTTCGAAAAACTAATGCATGGAACATAGGAAGAGTTGTACAGATTCTTGAGTTGGAGGTTTATTTATTTTTTTAAATATTTATTTATTTTTGAGAGAGAGAATGTGAGCAGGGTAGGGGCAGAGAGAGAGGGAGACACAGAATCCAAAGCAGGCTCCAGGCTCTAAGCCATCAGGACAGAGCCCAACACGGGGATTCAAACTCATGAACCATGAGGTCATGACCTGAGCCAAAGCCAGATGCTTAACCATTGAGCCACCCAGGCACCCCAAGGAGGTTTATTCTTCAAAATGAAGTTAAAGCTGATTAACTGCTAAAACTTAAAATTTCTTAACCATTTACTCCTTTTCAGAATAAGCATTTCAACAGCCTTTCTTCTAAGGTGTATACTTTGGAGAGTAGATTGAAGTCAGTTGACCTTTGGGAATGGCTGAAGTTAATCAAACCAAGAGCTTTTCCCAAATTGAGTAATAAAAATCAATAGGTAGGGACTCAACAAGGTTTGCTGTTCTCACTTGGATGGACAGGTACGGGTTTCTTTTTCCTTAGCCTTGAGCTAACCGTTGGGTGTGTTAGTGCCCTCTTTTGGTGTAAGGAGGGTACTGCAGCTGGCATCCTTAAATAATATGTGCGAGCAATAGACATCCTTTTGTGTTTTATTTTTTTTAATTTTTCAAAAAATTTTTAAATTTATTTTTGAGAGAGAGCACAAGCGGGAGGGGGAAGAGAGAGAGGGAGACACAGAATCCAGAGCAAGCTCCAGGCTGAGTTCTCAGCACAGAGCCCGATGCAGGGCCTGACTCATGAACTGTGAGATCGTGACCTGAACCGATTTGGACGCTCAACTAATTGAGTCACCCAGGAGCCCCCATTCTTTTAGGTTTTTAAAGTAAAATAATATGGTCACATTACAGAATATTTGGAAAGTTAAAGGAAGGATTCACTCATAATTCTACCCAAATATAAACATCCTTGATGAATTCACGCATTCTTTGTCAAATGCTTCAACTGCCGTTAGTAAAATAATTAAGATAACTGAGCAGTGAAGTTAATATATTTACAGGTATAAAAAGAGGTTGTATTGAGGCACCTGTGTGTCTCAGTTGGTTAAGTGTCTGACTCTTGATTTTGGCTCAGGTCATGATCTCACGGTTCGTGAGTTCGAGCCCTGTGTCAGGTTCTGTGTTGACAATGTGAGCCTACTTGGGGTTCTCTTTCTCTCTGCCCCTGCCCTGTTCATGTGTGTGCATGCATGCACACTCTCATAGAGAAGAATAAATTACTTTTAAAAAACTTTAGATCAGGGGTGCCTGGGTGGCTCAGTCAGTTGAGTGTCTGACTTCAGCTCAGGTCAGGATCTCGCAGTTCGTGAGTTCGAGCCCCGCGTCGGGCTCTGTGCTGACAGCTCAGAGCCTGGAGCCTGTTTCACATTCTGTGTCTCCCTCTCTCTGCCCCTTCCCCGCTCATGTCCTGTCTCTCTCTGTCTCTCAAAAATGAATAAACGTTAAAAATAAAAAACCTTTAGATCAAAAATAGAAATTTTTAAAGAGGTTGTATTCTGTATTGAAATATTATGTATTGAAATAAAAAGGATAATTCATACAGCACAAGACTTTCAAGTACAGACAACTAGAAAAAAATTAAGAATTTTTCAAATGAAAATAAATGTTAGGTAATGTTATATTAAAGTTGTAACCTGAAAAGTAAGGAAACAGTGACTTTGCACTTTTGAGAACTTTTGGCTTTCATTTTTCCAGTAGGTACTGGAAAATGGCTTAAACTGGCTTAGGTCACTACTCTTTAGGACTTTCGGAATAGGCCAGCCAGAGCTTCATTCTGTCTCTGTAAGATAGAGGACTAAAGTAGCACTTTGTTAGTCCATTGGCTCTCAATTAAGATCTTACTCCACTGTGGATACATTCAAGAAGGTAGACCTTGTCAGGCATTGGATGTAGGGAATGAGGGAGAAGGAAGAGTGAGTCCTATTTCTCAATCTCTGTCCTGGGTAGACATTCCACTAGGTGCTTAGTGGGATCTCATTGTAGTTTTAATTTGCATTTCTCTAATGACTAATGGTGTTGGGCATTGTTTCATGTGTTTACTTGCCATCCATGTATCTTCTTTGATGAAAGATCTGCCCACATTTTTGACTAGTTTATATTGTTTTGTTTGCTTTTGAGAAAATTTATATATACATATTCTGGATGCAAGTTGTTTAGATAGAAGTCAAATGTATACTTTGCAAATACTTTCTAGTGTGTGGCTTTTATTCTTTTAACGTCTTTCAAAAATAGCAGAATAAGCTTTTAAAAAAAGGGTGCCTGGGTGGCTCAGTTAAGTGTCCAACTCTTGATTTCGGCTCAGGTCATGATCTCCCAGTTGGTGAAATTTTCCCACGTTGGGCTTTGTGCTAACAGCACGGAGCCTACTTGAGATTCTCTTTCCCTTTCTTTCTGCCCTCCCCTGCTTGCTTGCTCGCTCGCTCGCTCTCAAACTTTAAAAGAAAAAGCAGAAATTTTTAATTTTGGTGAAGTACTATTTATCATTTTTTCTATTATATGTCATATGTTTATTGTTATATATAAGAAGTCTTTCCTAAACCAAAGTTTTCTTCTAGTAGTTATATGGACTAGATTTTACATTTAAGTCTGATCTTTTTCTATTAATTTTTGCATATCTTGAGATACTGATCAAAGTTTGGAGTTTTTTGCATATGGGCATCTATGTGCAACACTATTTGTTGAAAATTCTCCACTGATTGATTTTGCAACTTTGTCAAAAAATAATTTGTTCATATACGCCTCGGTCTATTTCTGGACTTTGTATACCATTCCATTGCTCTTGTCTCAAAGTCATTGCTACACCATCTTGATAATGATAGTTTTATAGAGTCTTGAAATCAGATAGTGTTAATCTTCCAACTTTGTTCTTTTTCATAGTCAGTTTGGCCTTTCTAGGTCCTTTGACTTTCCATAGGAATTTTAGTATCACTTTGTCCATATCTACAAAAATACCTTCTAGAATTTTGATTGCAATTCTATCGAGTTATAGATAAACTTGGGGACAATGAAGAGTTTAGCAATTTTGAGTTTTTTAACCCATGAAAACAGGATCATTTTCCATTAATTTAGGTCTTCATTAGTTCCTCTCAACAATGTTAAATATTTCAGTGTATGGATCTTAATACATCTTTTGTCAGATTTGTCAGGGGGTATATAGCTCAGTGGTAGAGCATTTTGACTACCTCTTTTGTCAGATTTCTATTTTTAAGTATTTTATGTTTTCATGCTATTTAAAGTAGAATTTTTAGCTCAATTTCTGGTTAATACATGGAAATACATGTATTTACATGGAAATATACATGGAAATATAGTTGATTTTGTATATTGACTCTATATTTTGCAGATTTGCTAAACTCACTTATTCTAGCAGCTTTTTGTAAATCGCATCAAATTTTCTAAATAGGCTATATGCCATCTGTGAATGGTAGTTTTAATTCTTTTCTGAGTTGAATGCCTTTTACTTCTTTTTTTTTGACTTACTATACTGGCTAGAACCTCTAATACAGTGTTCCATAGAAGAAGTGAGAAAGAACATTCTTGCCTCTTTTTATGAAATATGTTAGCTCTAGGTTTCTTATAGATTCCCTTTATCAAGTTGAGGAAATTCCCTTCTATGACAGTAGTTTGCAGCTACTTGAAAGGTTGTTGAAACCTTGTAGAAAGGTTTTATCAGAGAGGATATTGGATTTCCTTAATTGCCTTTTCTGTATCTTTTGAGATGGTCATATGGTATTCTTACTTAGTTTTAGTTTATCAATATGGTGAATTATATTGAATGACTATGAATGTTAAACCAATCTTGCATGTTCCTGATAAATCCCACTTGGTCTTAGTGTA
The DNA here is from genome assembly GCF_018350215.1 of Panthera leo. Classification (NCBI taxonomy): domain Eukaryota; kingdom Metazoa; phylum Chordata; class Mammalia; order Carnivora; family Felidae; genus Panthera; species Panthera leo. The sequence goes on from NC_056688.1 coordinate 106,908,315, forward strand.
TTCTTTTTATATATTGTTGGGTTTGATTTGCTAAAACTGTGTTAAGAAATTTTTGCATCTATGCTCATGAGCAATATTATTGCTCTGTAGTTTTCTTGTAATGTCTCTGTATAGTTTTGGAGTCTAGGCAGTGCTGGCCTTATAAAATGTGTTGGAAAACATTACCTTCTCCTCATTTCTCTGGAAAATTCTGTGTGGAATTGGTATTATTTCTTGATAATGTTTGGCAGAATTCCCTACTGATGCATCTGGACCTAGAATTTTCTGTGTGGGAAGCATTTTATTTATTTGTGTTTTATTTCTTTAATAGGTATAGAACTAGTCATTTTATTTTCTGAGTGAACTTTGGTAGTTTGTGTCTGTGGAAGAATTTGTCCACTTTAAGTTATCTAATTTATTGGCATACTGTTCATAATATTCCTTTATTATCCTTTTAATGTCTGTAGAATCTGTAATGATGTCACCTCTTATTCTTGGTATTGGCACTTTTTGTACATTTTTACCTTTTCTATTCCTTTCCTTTCCTTTCCTTTCCGTTCCGTTCCGTTCCGTTCCGTTCCTTTTCTTTCCTTAAGTGTATTTATTTTGAGAGAAACAGAACATATGCATGGGACAGAAAAAATCCTCAGCAGGCTCTGTGCTGTCATGACAGTGTAGGGCCTGATCCCTTGAACCCTGAGATCATGACTTGACCCGAAATCAAGAATCAGACACTGAACTGACTGAGCCACCCAGGCGCCCCCTTTCACCTTTTCTTGATCAATCTAGATAAAGTTTTATCTGTTTTATTGATAGTCTCAAAGTCTTTGCTTTCATTAATTTTCTCTGTTGTTTTTCTGTTACCTGTTTAATTGATGTCTGTTCTGGTTTTTATTATTTCCTTTCTTCTGTTTACTTGGTTCAGGTTGTCCTTTTTCTAGTTTTTTGAGACTGCAGCTGAGATCACTGATTTGTCATCTTTCTTCTTTTCTAACATAGGCACTTTTATACTATGTATTACTTTAGTTGGATCCCACAAGTTCTGATTTTCATTCAGTTCAGAATACTTCTAATTTCCCCGTTGATTTCTTTGATTCATGGGTTGTTTAGAAGTGTGTTGTTTACAAATATTGGAGATTCCTCCAATATCTTTCTTTACCAATATCTTTTGTTATCATTTCTAATATAATTACCTTGTAGTCAGAAAACATAAAAGTGACTTGAACCCTTTGAAATGTATTGGGACTGTTTCATGATCCAGGGTTTGGTTTATCTTGGTGAATGTTCCACATGTACTTGAAAAGAATATATATTCTGCTGTTGTGTGGAGTGTTCTATAAATGGCCAGAAGATCAAATTGGTTAATAGTGTTTAAGTCTTCTGTGTTTTTATTGATTTTCTGTCTACTTGTTCTACCAATTATTGAGAGGGGCGTTGAAATCCTAAACTGTAATTGTGGATTTGTCTTGTGTTTTGTTTTTTTTTAACACCCTTAATGAGGTATAATTCCAATACTATACAATCCATCCATTTAAAGAGGATAACTAGGGTCACCTGGCTGGTTCAGTTGGTTAAGCATCTGACTTCAGCTCAGGTCATGATCTCACGGTTCGTAGGTTCGAGCCCTGCATCAGGCTCTGTGTTAACAGCTCCAAGCCTGGAGCCTGCTTCGCATCCTGTCTTAGTCTCTTTCTGCTACTCCCCCACTCGCACACAGTCTCTCTCACTCTCAAATATAAATAAACATTAATTTTTTTAATTTAATTTTAAAAAGTGGACTATATGTTTATCATTATCCAATTTTAGAACATTTTAGTCCCCCCCCCCCCCCCCGCTACTACAAGAAAGAAACCCCATACTCATTAGCATTCGTTTCCCGTCTCCCACCACTACAGCCCTAAACAACTAATCTACTGTCTGTCTCTCTAGATTTGCTTATACTGGATGTGTTACATAAGTGGAATCATGCAATATGTGCTCTCTTGTAATTGGCGTCTTTCACTTAGCCTAATGTTTTCAAGTTTGAGCCAGTTCGTAGCAGGTAGCATTAAGAACTTCACTTCTTTTTATTGCCAAGTAATAATTACGTTGTGTGGGTATACACTGCATTTTATTCATCTGCTCATCAGTTGATGGACATTTGGATTGTTTCCACTGTTTGGCTATTATGAATTATGCTTCTGTAAATATTGGTGTACTCAAATTTTTGTGTTGTCATATGTTTTTATTTCTCTTGAGCGGAATTGTCGGGTCATATAATAACTCTATGTTTAACTTTTTGAGGAACCGCCAAACTGTTTTCCATAGTGGCTGTGCCATTCTTCCTTCCCACCAGGAATGTTTGAGGCTTCCAATTTCTCCACATCCTTGCCAGTATTTGTTACTGTATTCTTTATTAGAGCTGTCCTAGTGGGTTCATTGTGGTTTTGGTTTGTATTTCCCTAATGACTACTGATGTGTGTACCATCTTTTTATGTGATTATTGGCCATTTGTATATCTTTGGAGTAATGTCTATTCAGATCCTTTATTTTTTGGTTGGGCTATTTTTTAATTATTGAGTTATAATTCTTTATTCCTACCATATTCTGGACACAAATACCTTATCAGGTACATAATTTGCAAATGTATTCTTTCATTTTGTGAGTTCTCTTGCCACTTTCTTGGTACTGTTTATAGAACAAGGTTTTTAATTTTGATATAGTCCCAGCTTATCTGTTTTTTTCTTTTGTCACTTGTGCTTTTGGTTGGGAAATCATTGCCTAACCCAAGATCACAAAGATTTACTCCTGTTTTGTTTATCTTTTGATTTATCTTGGTGAATGTTCCACATGTACTTGAAAAGAATGTGTATTCTGCTGTTGCTGTGTGGAGTATTCTATAAATGTCGGTGTAAATAGTCTATAAATATTAAAAAAATAAGCTTTTATCTTAATTCTAGTTAATTAACATAACAGTGTTATATTAGTTTCCGGTGTACAATACGGTGACTCAACAGTTTATACAACACCCTGTGCCCATCACAGGTGCACTCCTTCCTTAATTTCCATCACCTATTTAACTCCTGTTTTCTTCTAAGAGTTTTAAGACAGTTTCTCACTTTTCTAAAACAACCATTTATCTTTTTCTCTTGTCCCCACCTCAGCTGAAGTCCTCAGCACCTTTTTTGTTGAGAAACTGGAAGCATTCAGAAAGAAATCCCTCTTCTTGCGATCTTCATGTCTATGGATGAGCCTGTGTCTCTCCTCATCTTCTTCACTGTGTGGTTCTGACAAGGGTCCGTCCCTTCACCTGGGCTCTGGATCGCTATCCCTCCCTTCTGAACTTCGCTTCTTCTGCCCCCCATCTTCAACCTCTTCCTGCTTGTGTCTGCGTATAAACATGCTTGAGTGCTTCCCGTCTTTAAAGAGCTGCCCCTTGGTTCCAAATGCCCCACTCCCCTTTGCAGCCAAACTTCTCAGACACTTCCTCTCACGCTGCCTCCACGCCTCACCACTGCTTCCTCTGCTCTTCCCTCCAATTGCTCCTTCCCGTCACTCCGCTACACAGCTTTCGTCAGATCACCAGCTGTCTCCGTGTTGCCAAATCCAGGGTTACTTTTCTCCTTATTCGAGCTTGGCAGAATTAGCCAGTTTCCACACCTCCTCCTCAGAGTACTCCTCTCTCCACTTCTGTAATCCCATACTCTTCCTAATCCTCCCCTACCTCCCTGGGTATTGCCTCTGTTCCCATTCCCTAGCTCCTCTAGTTTTATCAATTATGAAATACTGGAGTACCATAGAATTCAGACCTGGGCCTTCTTGCCTATCCATATGAGGTAACCTCATCCATTTTCATGACTTTTAAATCTCATTTGTGTGCTAGTGACTTCCAAATGTGTCTCTAGCTCAGACCTACTTTGTCTGTTGCACACTGGTAGATCTGACTGCTTTCTTTAATAATGGTATCTCTAAACATGGATCCCAAATTAACATGCTCTGTACTCTGCTCTTCCTCACCTCAGTGAATAACATCGTAGCCATCCATTTGTTCAGACCCCAAACCTATGTGTCACCCATATTTCTTCCCGGCGTCGTCTCCCACATCCTGTCTGTCACCAGGTTTTCCCTGTTCTACCTCCAAACTATAGCTCATGTCTGTCCACTCCTCCATCCTGACTGCCCCCATCCTAATCTAAATGACAACCATCTTGCATTTGAACGTCCATGTTAACCTTCTAGGGAGTCTCTCTGCCTGCACTTTTGCCCCACCCTTTTTCTATATGGTAAAAGCGTTCCTCTTCTTAAAATACAATATATCATGTTATACCCCTGCTTGACCTTTAGTGGCTCCCGTTTCCCTTGAAGTTAAAATCCATGCTGCTTACCTTGCTCTGTGAAAGTACTCCGTGATCTAGCCCCTGCCAGTCTCTCTAGCCTTGTCACACCATTCCCCTGGCTTTTTGCATGGCCAGCTCCTTCTCATTTTTCATATCTCACCTTTCATGGCAGTCCTCAGAGAGGCTTCTCCTGACCAGTAGCTTCAGTCATGCCTGCGTGCACACCATTATTCTCATCATGGCACGATGGATTCATATCCTTATGGGTCTCTGGTACAAATGACACTTACCTTGTTTGTTATTCATACCTCTCTTCCCCTGCTGGAAACTAAGTAAGGTTCTTGTTTGCTTTGTTCACTGCTGCATTATATTCCCAGTTCTTAGTGCTTGCCTGGCACATGGTGGGCACTCAATTAAAGCTTGCTGAAAGAAGAGAGGAATGGGAAAGGAAGGAAAAGAACACATTAAAAATAAAGAATTCCCAGGACGCCTGGGTGGCTCAGTCAGTTAAGTGTCCGACTTCAGCTCAGGTCATGATCTCATGGTTCGTGAGTTCAAGCCCCACGTCGGGCTGTGTGCTGACAGCTCAGAGCCTGGAGCCTGCTTCGGATTCTGTGTCTCCCTCTCTCTGTGCCCCTCCCCCGCTCACGGTCTGTCTCTGTCTCTCAATAATAAATAAATGTTAAAAAAAAATTTTTTTAAATAAGGAATTCCCTGCTTTACTTTTTTTAAGTCTATTTATTTGAGAAAGCATAAGTGGGGGAGGGGCAGAGAACAAGAGAGAGAGAGGGAATCCCAAGCAGGCTCTGCTCTGTCAGCACAGAGCCTGACGAGGGGCTCAAACTCATGAAACCATGAGATCATGACCTGGGCCGAAACCAAGAGTCAGATGCTTAACCAACTGAGCCACCCAGGCGCTCCAGGAATTTCCTGCTTGAAAAAGTTCTATACTGAAGTATTAAGAGCAGATGCATGAAAGTAGGAGGAAGAAAGAACATTTTGTGGAACTAGACCATTGCAGCTTCTTGGTGCCTTCGTGATTGCGCAGCAAACACTGAAACCCAGTATGAGGGCTTCACCATTTTAAACTTTTGGCAGCTGCCTCATTTCTTCCCTTTGTCCTCATGTGTTTCATCCTCCTAACTCTTCCTCGAGGATCAGAGGGCAGCATTTTCAGATGTACCACGTTCCTTTTGTTAGTATTGTATCCTCAGAATCCAAGTCCACGGTACTTGATAGGATCTAGGTGCAGGAACTGGGCCTCTCATAGGTTGAGAGAGATTATCAGGACACAAATGCAAACTGGTTATTAGTTTAGCCCATGTTTTAAGCATTCAATAACAGATCTGAAGAGCTGCTGTAAATAAAGTGATCTGTGCTCTGAAGAAAAATTAAGCAGAATAAGGAGATGGAGCGTGATCAAAGGAAGGGGAGGTTAGGTAGGGTGTGCATTCTGGGGGAAGTAGCCCATGAACCAGGACCCAAAAGGGAAGGAGCAAGTCACGTGAAGTTGTGGAGGAAGAGCATCCCAGACAGGTTTGAGGTATTAACCAGCTTATGCTAACTTCCCCTCTGTTATCCCCTGCCGTTAATCAGTGTGTCCCTTTTCCAGACCAGACCGTAATTCTACCATTGATTATAAGGCCCAGCCCAGGGCCTTCTATACTATTGTGCAGATTATATACTGCACACCTCTAGGGGGCACCACTCACATGTGTTGTTGCAGGTTTGAATGTTTCTTATGCCAGTTTTCCAGCAGATGGCAGTAAGGTTCATGAGGACAGGGTGGCTTTTGTTCATCTAGGTTTGCATATACGCTAGTGTCATTACCCCTCTTTCCTTCTGTGATGCATCCAGGTCTTTTTCTCTCTGGGCTCCAGTCTTCTCCTGTAAGCTTTTCTTTCTCTTTTCTCTTTCTTTCTTTCAAACATTTGAAACTTAAAAAAAAATATTTTTTAACGTTTATTTATTTTTGAGACAGAGAGAGACAGACCATGAACAGGGGAGGGTCAGAGAGAGAGGGAGACACAGAATCCGAAGCAGGCTCCAGGCTCTGAGCTGTCAGCACAGAGCCCGATGCGGGGCTCGAACTCATGGACCACGAGATCATGACCTGAGCCGAAGTTGGACCCTTAACCGTCTGAGCCACCCAAGCACCCCTCAAACATTTGAAACTTAAAGAAATGCACGTATAGTACAAAAAACTCCCATATAACCTGCGCTCTAGTTTACCAGTTGTTAACATTTGCCTACTTTTGCTTTATCCCTGCGTCCCTCTCTCCATAGGAGAGCTGGTTGCAAACATCCTGCCCCTTTACACCCTGACTTTGGAATGTGTGTGGGGGGGTTTTGGTTGTTTTTATTTTTGTTTTTTTGAGCAAGAATTTTGTTTTACATAGCCGCAGTACACTTACCAAATTTAGGAAATTTAACACTGATACAATACAGTTAACCCTTGAACCTCACAGTTAACGGGCTCTGACCTCCATGTAGTTAAAAATTCACATATAACTTTTGACTCTCCAAAAACTTAACTACTAATAGCATACTATTGACTGGAAGCCTTACCAATAACATAAATAGTTAACACATATTTTGTATGTTATGTGTATTATATATTGTATTCTCACAATAAAGTGAGCCAGAGAAAAGAAAATGTTATTAAAGTCAAAAGGAAGAAAAATACATTTACAAGTACTATACTGTATTGGGAAAAAAATCCACATGTAAGTGACCCATGCAGCTAAAACATGTGTTGTTCAAGGGTCCTCTGTACTTTTATCAGTTACGTAATCCGCAGTCAAATTTTGTGTGTTGTCCCAGAGGTGTCCTTTATAGCTGTTTTCACCCCTTTATCCAGCATTCAGTCTTTGATCACATTTGGATTTATGCTTTGAAACCGCCTCACTCTATTTTAATTTTTGTTATTTTTTATTGAAGTACAATTAGCATACAATGTTACGTTAATTTCAGGTGTACAATATGATCCAGCAATTCTGTACATTACTCAGTACTCATCACAATAAGTGTACTCTTAATCCCCTTCACCTGTTTCACCCATCCGCCTCACCCCCCCTCTGACAACCACCAGTTTGTTTTCTGTATTTAAGAGTCTGCTTTTTGTCTCTTTTTTCTGTGTTCATTTCTTTTGTTTATTAAATTCCACATAGGAGCGAAATCATATGGAATTTTCCCTTTTATGTCTGACTTACTTCACTTAGTGTACCCTGTAAATCCATCCATGTTGTTGTAAAATTCTCAGTCTTAGTTTGCTGTTTTCTTACTAGATTGAGGTTCTGTGTTTTTGGCAAGAGTATCATAGAAGTGATGTTGTGTCCTCCGTGCATTACACCACGAGCCACATGGCCTGTTTGTTCCCTTCCTAAGCATTCTATGTTGAAACTGTACTTGTGGTCTTAGGAACTGTGACATGTATGTACTTGGATGCTGACTGTAGGAATCCAGCTTAGTATTTGCTCTCATAAGAAGGCAGCACTCTGTTCAGCTTTCCTGTCCAGTCAACTGAGCCTGACTTGCCTCCCAACTCTTCCTTTGCAATGTCATTACCTGGGACTCTCCGCTTCCCATCAGGAGTCACAATACCTCTTATTTCTCCTGGTGTCACATCCCTCGGCTGGAATCTCTGAACCAGTGATTACTTCTTCTGTACAATCAGCATATCTTTAGTGTGAACGTTACAAGTTAGGTTCCTTTGGCTCTGGCAAGGTTAGGCTTCAGAGGAGAGTATTGTGTTTGAAGATGGGGAAGAACTAGGTACCAGGGGGCCCACTTGAACAGATTCAAGTTCATTTTACCCTCAATCACAGTCTTCCAGGCCTACCGTATTTTGATTGTAGTTAAAATTTGAGTGTTTATTGTATGTCATTTACAGTGCTAAGCATTCTACTGCATTAGCCTTATATAGTCCTTAAAACAACTCTAAAAACTAGATACTACTTTCTTTATTTTACCAAAGGAAAAATAAAGGTTTAGAAAGGTCAGTTAAGACAATACAACTAAAAATTACCAGGACTCTAAACTCCTGTCTCCAATTCCAAAGCCCTTACTGGTTTTTTTATAAACAGAAGAATCCTACAGTAGGGCCATTAGTGTTGAAATTAACCTTCACAGATTGAAATTCAAATGTAGTGTCATTGCTAGATAGGAGATAATTGCTAGCAACTTTTACACACATATTTTGAGGTGTCTGTAAATAGAAGAACTTAGATTTTTCCAATTTGGATGTCCCCTGCCATAAGAGCCACTTGCCTAAGACAGCCTTGGTTTATACCTATTTCATAACAGTTATTAATAGTGGCCCCATTCATTTGCAGAGGCATTGGGGTTTTTTTCCAATTTTTTTAATGTTTACTTATTTTTGAGAGAGAGACAGAGCCTGAGTTGGGGGAGGGGCAGAAAGAGAGGGAGACACAGAATCAAGAGCAGGCACCAGGCTCTGGGCTCGAACCCACAAACCATGAGATCATGACCTAAGCAGAAGTCGGACACTTAACTGACTGAGCCCCGCAGGCGCCCTCAGAACTATTATGGTTTAGATAATGATACGGTCCCCTGCCCATAATCCTTCCTGAGTTCTCTTCAGATTAACAGAGAGACTGGTATAATTCGTTGTAACTAATGCTAATAGTTTGGTTTGTTTTTTATCCATCACTCTCTCTGGCCCGGCCCAATTTACACATTAGCTTTGGTTTTACAGTGACCAAACGATAATTTATTGGCATGGTTTGCTTAATTTATTCAACAGTTATCAACACTTTATCACACTTGCTGTACATCCTTTCTGCTGAAACATTTAAAGAAAATGACACTTTACCCCATTGTACTTCAGTAGCCATCTCTAAAGAAATAAGTTTCTAGTTTTTATGAACCTGTCCAGAAACCACAGGAACCTTTTGCAGTGTGAATCATCACTTCTGATATAATTTGGTTTTCATGTATCAGGTTCTCTTAAAGAGGGGTGTGCCCGCAATTGCATGCTAGTGTGATGCTTCTCAGGTACGCAGGACACAGCCAAAGAGCGGTGCTGGCCACGTGGCCGCGTGTAACCTGTGTTTCCTTTTCTTTCGGCAGTGCACGATCTGATTTTCTGGCGAGATGTGAAGAAGACTGGGTTTGTCTTTGGCACCACACTGATCATGCTGCTCTCCCTGGCAGCTTTCAGTGTCATCAGTGTGGTTTCTTACCTCATCCTGGCTCTTCTCTCTGTCACCATCAGCTTCAGGGTCTACAAGTCTGTCATCCAAGCTGTACAGAAATCAGAAGAGGGCCATCCATTCAAGTGAGTTGAAGTATCACAAGTAACACTGTAATCTTTAGGGAGGGGGTTTGCTGAGGCCGGTCAGGTCTGTAATTCAAACCTGACAGAGTCAAGAATTATAGGGCCTAAAGCAGCTGATCACTTGCATGAACCATCACCTAAAAACCTGTCACTTAAAAAGTGGCCAAGAACTTTTTGACAAACTTACACTTTAAGGACAAAGAAGACAGTCTAAATTCCTGAGCAGGGTAGAGAGAGCAGGGCCTCCAGGACAGCACTCAGTTACATGGAGTCCCAAGGACATATTTAAGCTTCCACGCAGCTAAATCTTAAAGCACCTTTGAAGTCTAGATACTGAGCCTGCACTCTAGGCGATACCAGAATTTGATGTGTTTGCTCTTAGTTTTGTTACTGATTTCCTTTTTAATTTTCCTTTAGTTTTCTTAATACCAGGAGCAGGTCTTGATGAGATCAGTAGGTCATGCATTTTTAGAATCCGCTTGCTAGCTTTCCTCATTGTGCTGTGATTTTAACAAATGTTTTCCTCACACTTTTCCTTTTGAAAATCTTAGTCTGTAAACATTTTTAACATTTGCAAATAATGGTTTTTTTCAAAACGCCTCTCTTATAAGGAAAGAAACTCTTCTGTGACCTCTCAGGACTGTGACAGAATAGGTGTCTGGCTGCAGCTCTGGTCCTTTTATTTTCTCTTAGTGAAAATAGAACAGATAATTTAAACTGTATGTGGCATTAAAAAAGTTATTGCAAGTTAGTTTTAATCAGTAGGTGTTCAGTGAGTGAATAAATTTTACTGTTTTGCCACAAGCTCAGCTGTCTTAGCAGGGTTTTCCTCTTTTGCATGACAGTGTCGTGGATTTTAAATGTGTATTGCTAAGTCGTATGAATTACAACATCCAGTTTTTGTTATTTTTGTATTTGGTTGTACATATTTTCCTGAATACAAAAAGTAAGCATGCCTGTTCCTTTTCTATGTTTCGAAGACTGTAGGCTCTTTAAGGCAAAAGCAGCCTTCTCCTTCCTGATGTGCCCAGCACATAGCAGAGGGTCTGATACTCAGTAGGCACTCAGTAAGTACTGAGTGAATGAACAAGTTAGGAGCACATGGTTACGTGTCAGTTCTGTAGTGCATCTGGAAACAGATGGAAACAAACCCAGGTCTTTCTGCCTTTTTCTATAGTCGTTTACCCTAGTAAACTCAGTATCTGCACCTTCCTTTTTGTTAACAAATACTTTACAATGCCTCCTTTATCATTTTCAAGTGAGATTCATAGGTATCTACAAACAAAATTTCAAAAATAGACTATAACTATAATATAAAGGAATAAGATAAGCTATTCATAATAAAATAATATGTATCTAGTCAATATTAAACTGCTTGGACATGACTACACGCACAAAATAAATACAGACATCAGGAACTTGCAGTTAGATGTATAATCTCCAGTACAGAGGTAATTTTTCAAAATAGTAAAGCATCTCAGTAAAGTTTAGCATGAACAAAATTCAGTATTAAAAAATTCAGGATGTGTTAAAACTATGGGGAAAATACCTTGTTTTTATATGCTCTGGGCTTTTGATAATTATAAATGGGTTCATGCCTTCATGAATATCCTGTGAGGCAGTGAAAGTCATGCAGGATGTAGGACAACTCTTTATTGTGTAAGAACATCCCACACTTTGTAGACATCTGGCATCTCTGCCTCTGCCCACTGAAGGACAAAGGTGTCCTCTCCTCACCCCGTGACAGCAAAAAATGCCCCTACAGATTTCCAGAATGCGCCCTTGGGGGGGTATCGCGCTCTAAAGAACTGCTCTCCTAACAGAAAGAGATCTTCTTTTTCTTGTCAAATGTATGACTGTTGTTTCTTCTTCTGGAAGAGCCTACCTGGATGTAGACATTACCCTGTCCTCAGAAGCTTTCCATAATTACGTGAACGCTGCCATGGTGCACATCAACAGGGCCCTGAAACTCATTATTCGTCTCTTTCTGGTGGAAGATTTGGTTGACTCCTTGAAGGTTAGTTGTTTCTACAGCTTTTGGTGGTGAGACTGAGGAGAACCAGGGACTAAATTATAATTCAGAAGAAAAACAGTAAACAGGGTTTCCTCACACACAAAAATAAATGTATGCTTCTTGTCTCCTGTATTTGGGACAGAAGTGAAATGGGGATAGGAGTCAATAGGAAGGGTCTCCTGCACCTGAAGAACTTCAGAACAAGGAGAATGTAATTGGCAGAAATACAGTTACAGTCTGAGCTTAAGAGAACTACAGAATTGTCTGCTGCATCCTTCAAATGTATGGTGCAAATGAAGTAACCCTCATTTTGAAATGATTGATGGTATACATCACTGAATTTATGCAGACTCAATTGGCAAGACAAGAATGGCATCAGTTAACCTAAATTTTACATTATGATTATTCCTGCTTAACCCTCTGATGTTGGCTTTCCCAGCTGGCTGTCTTCATGTGGCTGATGACCTATGTTGGTGCCGTTTTCAATGGAATCACCCTTCTGATTCTTGGTAAGGTGACAAGGAAAATGTCTCCATGCTCTTGGAAGTACAGTTAGCCCTTGAACAACACAGGTTTGAACTGCATGGATCATAACACTTATACGTAGAATTTTTGCAGTGCAGTATTATTTATAAATGTATTTTCTCTTAGGATTTTCTAACATGCAGTCTTGTCGTAAGAATACAGTATAGAATACATACAGCATACAAAATATGTGTTAATTGACTGTGTTCTCAGTAATGCTTCTGGCCAACAGTAGGCTGTTAGTAAAGTTGGGGGTGAGGGATCAGCGGTTGTATGCAGATTTTCGACTGCACGGGGTATCAGTGCCCCTAATATCCACAGTGTCAAGGGTCATCCGTGATTGGTAAAAGTAGGAGCAAAGAGAATGCCCAGCGTGTCTCTACTCTTTGCACACGGCCCAGCCTTTAACATCCATAAACCTTGAACTGGATGTTGAAAGAACCTATGTTTGTGGCCACAGGTTTATTGAAAGATCCCCAACTATAAAGAAGTATCAAAACAGAAGTAAAGGAGAGTTGTCTACATTTGGTTTAAATATGGGGATCTTATAAAAATCATTTTCGGGCACCTGGCTGGTTCAGTTGGTTAAATGTCTGATTCTTGATTTCGGCTCAAGTCACGATCTCATGGTTCATGAGATCAAGCCCCGTGTCAGCACAAAGCCTACTTGGGATTCTTTCTCTCCCTCTCTTTCTCTGCCCCTCCCCCCTCTCAAAAATAAATATTTTTAAAGAAGAAATCATTTTCATAATTTGGAAATTGTTTGTAATACAAAGAAGGCAGGCAGCCTGTGTACCTATAGCTAACTGTCCTTCTTTTTTTTTTTTTAATGTTTTATTTATTTTTGAGACGGAGAGACAGAGCATGAACAGGGGAGGGTCAGAGAGAGGGAGACACAGAATCTGAAACAGGCTCCAGGCTCTGAGCTGTCAGCACAGAGCCCAACGCGGGGCTCGAACTCACAGACCGCGAGATCATGACCTGAGCCGAAGTCAGCCGCTTAACCGACTGAGCCACCCAGGCGCCCCTATAGCTAACTGTCCTTAATTAAGGGCTCTAGGTAGGATTTCTCATATTGAAGATTCAGGTTTCCCTGTATTTGCTGAGGAAAAATGGTGTGTATTACTTGAGTCTTGGGTCTTTTTGACTGCCTCACATTTATACCTGCCGTGTCCTGTGATTCTCTTACAGCTGAACTGCTCATTTTCAGTGTTCCAATTGTCTATGAGAAGTACAAGGTAAGCACGTATCTGTTTTGAATCGGATAAGCCTGTTGATTATGACTAGTTTCAGTTCACGATTTAGGCATCGAAAGTTTGGAGCAACCATTTTCTAACCCATTTCTGCAGTCTGATTTTATAAGTCAGGAGCCTATATGAAATTGGTAATAGTGGTTTCCTATACCAAGAAAAACTGAATGTTGAGGAGAGAAAAGGGTAGGAAGGAGACTTATTTTTGTGCCTCGCTGCGTCTTTCAAGTTTTAATCAGGTGGATGCATTATCTGTGCAAAAAACTAAGTTGGAAGAAATGCTTAAGTAAATAAAAGCTGGTATCTGAAAAGAAATTTAAACCGTCAAGGCTATTATGGGAATCCCCTCGGTGTGGAAAGATGTTTGCATTGTGGAATGCCGTGTGCAGAGCCTTGGTGGATGTGAGAAGGTTATTCTTTGTAGGTTGTCATCCATCAACAGACTTTATTTATGCCTTTTGGTATTAAATGAATTAGTCTTACGTGGGAGCCAAAACACGTTTGTGATTACAGAGTATAGATTAGACTGTTTCTAGTATTCAGAAAATGCTTTACTCCAGTGTCTCTAAAGGAAACACCTAGCAAGTAAGACCTTAGCAAAAGAAATGAGTGATTTTTACTCCCAACAGAGTATGAGGTGTTTGTGGCATAATTTAAATTCTGAAACCTTACGTTTTTAAAATATATTTTTTTAAACGGGACATTTTCATTTCGCAGAGTATTCATTACTATTTTTTTAAAAAATTATTAAACTGGACAACAGAACGTTACCTTCAGGGAAATTGTTAATCTGTGTGTTGCCGTAACTGAGTCTCTTTCCTTCCTTAAAGACCCAGATTGATCACTATGTTGGCATCGCCCGCGATCAGACCAAGTCAATTGTTGAAAAGTAAGTATGCTTAAGTTCCACATTTTATTATGACATGTGTGTTTTTCCCCAATTAATTTTAGCCTCCTCTGTAAAATACTGACTCAGAGAAAGTAATTTTCACCCTGAAGAAAAAATGTTGGTTAATAGTTTGATTTTATTAGAAATTATTTCATCTGCTTCCTTAAAAAAATATCCTTTGTGTCTTAGACTAAAAAGAATCAATGGAATTAGAACCTTTGCCTTTTTGAATTGGCCTTTCAATGTTCGTGGTTGCCAGCTCACATGCATCTATTTTCACGTGTATCAATTTTAAGCCAAACTCTTCCCTCTCTTTTCAGAAATAAGAGATTTACTAAAGAAATGACTCAAGGTGCAAAGCTACCTCTTTTCTAAAATTACCAAATCCCCGTTTTCTGTTTTCTTAAACCAATTTAATATTAAAATCAAGTAGTAATAAAATACTGGTAGACATTTTTATGACTCCCTCTATCAAGGAACCATTTGGGGTTTTTTGGAGTTTTTTAAATTACTTAACAGTAAACACTAAGGAACCCATACTTTTAATTAAAATATTAACATTTTTCCATATTCAGACATTTAAGAAACAAAACCTCAAAAGCAGTTATATCTCTTTCGTGCTCTCCCCACCCCCAGTTCCAGTCCCTTTCATATCCCAGATTTTAGTGCTTTTTCTAAAACCGACTCTATGCACACAACTTGGGCTTGATGCCAGGGTCTTTACTTGCTCTTCCGCTTTTTTAGGTATACGTTGGAGCTAAAACCAGGCAAGGACAGTTAGCACAAATATGTATCTGGTTGCTGTTCGCTCCTCATTGGGAAAGATGGTCATAGCTTAGCTTTTAAACCTTGGTTAAAAAGGTCTTGGTTAGTCCCTGCTGGAGTGGCTTCGACACTGGTGTGTGAATGACCTCAGTGATGGGTAACCTTGATGCACAAAATAAAGGGTAGCTTTGGTGTCTGGTGAGGGGCTGGGAACTGTCGCCTGCTCCTGTCGTCTTTTTATATGTCACCTCGACCCTTGACTCTCGGTTCCTTTGGGGCACTAGTGGCTAACCTCGCATTCCCAGAGAAATGGGCTCTTGCACTGCCGGGGTGGAGAACATAGGAGGCATTATGCCCAGATACCCCTTATTCTCCTCTGGAACCCCCCGTGAAGGGGCCAGGAGGTGCAAGCAGTGAAACAGGACAGGGAGCTGGCATGGTGGCAGGGAGAGGGGATGGATCTTGGTGGACCCCTCAGCTCGTCCCAGACCGGCCTCGGCCCCTGCCTCTTTTCATCCAGAGTAAGCCTGTTGGGAATGGGAGGGTAAGTTTCCACAGTGCTCCAGCAAGTTCAGGACTGTCTTCCAGTGTCACTGTTAAAGTAAAAACCTAGAACCAATGTCTGTCTTTTCACCTTCTCTTTTTTCTTTCTTCGATAGGATACAAGCAAAACTCCCAGGAATCGCAAAAAAAAAGGCAGAATAAGTACATGGAAACCAGAAATGCAACAGTTACTAAAACACCACTTAATAGTTATAACGTTATTACTTGTACTATGAAGGAACGTGCTCCGTGTCAGCTCGAGCCTGCATTCCAAGCTTCTTTTTCTTAATTTGGTGTTTTCTCCCCTCCTTTCCCTTTACCCTCAGTATCAAGCACAAGAATTGTTGGACTTCAAAAAGAACTGATATCTTAGGACCCAAAAGAATAAAGAAAGAATCTAATAGGGTAAATCAGTACCTTAATGGTGGTGGGGCTTTTACTTGGAGCTTGAAAGGGGAGAGGTTGGAGGTCAAGGAGAAAATGAAAGGTAAAGCACTGCTCTTGGATCCTGCTATCCAGTTTTCAAGGACTAGTCTTACGCAGCTTCCCGTCAGTCTTACCCTTATTTTTAAGTTAAGAAATGATGATTAACTTATGAGGAAATTATCCGGGGACAAGAGTGGGATTCCTTCCCACGGGTCTTTGGCAGCTGTCTGACCCCATCTTCCTGCCCCACAGTGTGAGCGGCTGCTCCTGACATTCCTCTTCTTCACGTAATGATAGAACTTCCAAGTCTATGAATAACTTGTAGGTGATAGTGTGCATTCCTGATTCCCAGAATGCCATCTGGTAACCAAGGTTGGAACCGGAAAGTGGGACTGTGAAGGCCCTCCCTCTCCCGCTCATCCCTAGAAAGGAAAGTTCCCGCCATTTGGGAGGGTGGTGTCTGTGTCGTTTCTTGTGGGCACCAGTTCTGAGCTTTAGTTTGAGAACTCATTCCTGAATGTGCTTTCCTCCTCCTTCCCTGCCCACCTCACCTCGAGTTTAATAAATATGGTTGTACTTTTCTTATTATGAAATAAATGTCTGTAACTGCTGTAAACTTGTTAGAGAAAAAAAATAATCTGCATGTGGGCTCCTCAGGTGTTGAGTTATTGTAATCCTGTCTCAGTCCGTGGGGGGGAAACATTCTCAAGAGGTGAATACAGAAACAAAAGGCCTTTTTTGCTGTTGTCTTTTCTCTGCAGCTTCCTCCTTCCCATGCCACATCCTTACCCCGTGCTCGTCATCTTACCCTAAGCACCAAAGCCAAGCTGGCTTGAGAGGAGATTGTGTGTGTCTGTGGTGGAGAAGCCAGAGGTTAGTGTGAGGAAGTGCATTCTGTGGTTCACAGGGAGCTTTGACTTTGAGGCTAGCTTACGGGTGTGTGTTACGGTTCGCGGCTCCTTCGGCTTCAGGCGCGTGAAATGTCTTAGCGCCTCTGCCATGGCCCAGGGTGCTCCTTCTGAGAGTGCTTTCCCCGAAGCGTTAGGTAAAGGCGACCAGGCAGGGCCAGCTTGTGTTGATGGACTCCGTGCACAATTGAAAGCTAACAGAACAACCCAGACCGACATCAGACGGAGGGCGATCGGGAATCTGATTCCTGTTGAGACCGATCAGCGTCTTTGTCCCCTTCCAACATGAAAATTCAGTCAACTTGAAAGAAAAGTCGTCTGAGCTCCTTCAGGTTGTAAACTCCTAGTCATGAGGGAATGTGCGCTGGTGACTTTAAAGTAAGGGCTATAGTGTTTGACGGTCCCAAAGCAGTGCAACTCTGTAGAAGGTAGTGGAAATTTTCTTTCTACTGTTTTGGAGAAGTTACTTCAGCATTTAGATGGGTAAAAGGTACCCTTGCCTTACTCCATTTTCCTATTTTCTTAGCCCTCTTTCCTTTTGAATTTTTAAGCTGATTTCATGTCAGAGTCAGAAACATACTCTCCATCCTATCTTACGCCCTCCCAGGAAGTCAGTGCACTGATCAACTTTTTGGGCTTCCCCTCCAAAGGACCCTTTTCTGCACTGGAAGCCTCCACACCTAGCTGTTTTGTTTTGTTACTGCTGTATTTAGGTAATTGGACAGATCTTTGTGCCACACAGGAGTTGTTTTTTTTTTTTCTTAAGAAAAACCCATAGGTGAAATATTACTAATGAAACTGTGTGTGCGTGTATGTGCGTGCAACATAAAAATACAGTAGCACCTAAGGAACTTGAATCTTGGTTCCTGTAAAACTGCAAATTGATGTGTTATTAATAAAAAAAAATTGAAAGAAAAAAAAACCACAGTGACTGCGGTGTCGTTCTGCTAACTTTATTCTTTATACACAGTTTGGGTAAAGTAAGAACCAGGCTTCCACCGGCCCCCATCCCCACTCCACCTTTGAGGCTTTAAAAAGCACCTACTAGTTGATACTGGTCATAGTTCCCAAGGTTGCAGAATTTCCATCGTAGAGCAAAGCTGTGCATTTGGTTTCTGAAAGATCACGGAGACCCTCTGAGAGGTGACCTTAGGAAGATGAGGAGTGGGAGGGGCCAGAGGGTCTGTTGTCCCGGTTCAGCCTCACACCAACCTAGGAGGGTTTCCCGTCTGCAACATGAAGCAGCCTATAAATCAGAGCCACCGTGTGCTTGAGTCACCATGGAAAGCAGACACTACATACATCAGGTCTTTGCTCAAAGAACTGTCATCACTTCAGGTTTTTTCTTCCCCCAAAACTAAGGCTGCCATGACCCTTAAGCTGGATTTTAAAAATTTATTCAACATACCTCTTAGAAAACTTAGGCTGAAATTTTTAAAAAATAACTGATGCAAACAACTTCACAAATACACATACAAATGTTCGAGTAATGTCACTAACATGGTATATAAATATGGATTCAGAGTAACATTTACATATTGGCCATAATAGCAAGCATACCATTAACAAAAACTTCATGAAGAAACTTCACCTGTTCATGTCAGACTTCCCAAGGCAAGGAGGAGGCACCTAGAGAGGAGGACCACCTAACCCCCCTGACCCCTAACCCAAGAGGCCATGGCCGCCGTCAAAGCAGGAATCACTACGGTGGCACTCGGGTCACTGGGGCTTAGATCTTCAGCTCCATGATCACTGGAGGGCTTATCAGAAAGGACTGCTGGGTGCCGCCCATTTCTGATTCATCAGGGTGGGGCCCAAGGATTTGCATCTCTAGTAGGTTCCTAAAGTGATGCTGAAGCTACCGGTCCCCGTGGCCACACTTTGCGAACCCGTGGAGTGCTTGGGGCTGCCTCTCCATGAAGACTTTGACTCCTGTCTTCCTAAGGCCTCTCTCCCTGCCTATCAAGGGGAAAAGCCATTCCTAACCAGCTCTCTGTCCTGGCTGACCTGAACTTGGGCAGCGGGCTTGGGTGACCAGAATAGGTCACCTCACTTTGCCTACTGTTTCTGAACAGGCAGGGTAGTAAAAGTGGTAAAATATTCGTTCTGGATCTGAAAACAACATGCACGAAGGAAAATAAAAGAATGGCAGTGCCCAGCCTGGTGCCATCTGCAATCCCTGTTCTCAAGCTTTTAATACTGTCTCAAAAACCCTGGGAGTTTCAAACACACTGGGAATTCACTTTTCAGTCAACCGACAGCTCATGCAGGATTTCCTGAATCGCTGGTGGCATTTGCAACAAAACCCAGAGAATACCAGAGCCCTTGCCCTACCGGAGAGGCCGTGGGACAGGTGTCAGCCCCACTTGTGGGGTTCTGATGAAGACTGCCGCCCCAACCCGGGAGCTGAGGCCTGTGGTGGCCTGGAGACTGCTCGTTCCCAGGAGGCGTGCAGTTCTTTGCCATCCCCAGGTCACGACTGCACTGAAACGGCCTGCAGCACCCAGCATGTGCCATCCTTTGGCAGGCCTAGTGGGAAAAGAAATTGTACGAATTTACAGAGACTGGGAGGCAGTGTGGTGTAGTGCAAACAACACTGAATTGGGAGTCGGGATTTCCATTCTAGTTCTATACTGTTCCTACCTGGCTGTGTGATCATTTCAGTTTCCGTCCTTCACTACCTTATCTGGGAAAGGGGTTAAGGGGGCAGGTACTGGTTGATCTCCAAGGTCTTTCCAGCTTTGACAATCTTGAATTATATAAAAATGCTATAAAATCCGTGGTATAAAATCCAATTCCCAATCAGGAAGAGTCCAGGGGACTGGGCCTGAGGCACTTGAACCTTGGGCTCTGGCCTGGGGGTGCTGGGATGAGGAAGGGCTTCCTCTTTGCACTGGGCTTTCCCACCCACCCACAGAGGCCGGCCCTGGCCCCAAGTGCCAGGGCCCCTCCACCTCCAGACCCAACCCTCAAGTCCGCCCACTCACCTCCCCACTCTCAGGCTTTAAGACCAAAGGAACCGGCCTGGCTATGTGAAGAGCAGACACTGGGGCCCGGAGACTTGAGGACAGGCCCCGGAAGAGGGTCACACATTAGTGTGGGATGTTTGGGGTCCCCCAGCCCCACCTCTGTCCTCACTCCTTCCTGTAGGTCCTTCCTCCACCACCTCACAGCTTATCTCTGATACACGTATAATAAATAAGACATTTGCACGTAAGGGTGAATGGGACAGCTCGCTCCCCGCCCCTCCCCCTTTCATATAAAAGCATTAAATACAGTTTCAAAATAAAATACAAAGAGCAAAAAGGGCCTGATCTCGGGGCCACCTGTTCTCCACAGGAGAATGAATCTACACATCCCACTCGGACCTGCCTGGGAGATCGCGGGGCCCCTTCCCGGCCCCACTGGGCCTGGCGCTGCCGCGGGTTAGAGAAAGGAAGGCCGAGGCCCGGCCCCAGGCCCTTGGGTGCTGAGAATGGGTGGCACGTCCACCGTGTACAAAGGGGGACAGGAAGGGACGGGAATAGAACGCCAACTGCCGGGACCTCCAGTGCCCCGGGCTCGGACTGTCGGGGAACGATAGAGCAGGAGTGCCTGACTGAGTTTAGGGGGGAAACGGAGGCCTTCAGAGCAGGAGAGGAGCAAAGAAGAAAAGTGCTAATCCCTTTACAAGATCGGGGCCCGGGAGGGCGTGGCAGGAGCGGAGGAGGCGGGAGGGGCCGCGGGGCGCACCGTCCCCAGAGCCCGCCTGGGAAGGCTGGCGCAGCTGCCGGAGCCCCAGCCCAGCTCCGCCCCCGCCTCCGGGACGCCCGCCCGCGGTCCCTGGTGTCCTCGCCGCCCGGGGGTGGGGCTCCCGAGCCCCGCCGCCCCGCCCCCCACTGGAAGCCCTCGTCCGCAGTCCTGGCCTCCGAGCGGCCGCGAATACCAATGAGGTCCCGGCGGCAGCCGCCCGCGACCCCGGGGACCGTGCCTGCCCGCGTGCAACGCCGCGGGGAACTGGGCCCCCGCCCAGGGACGGCGCCGGCGCGGCCTTCCTGCCCTCCCCCCAACCCTTGGGGCCCTAATACTGACTGTCGGCACCCCCACCCCGGCCCGGCGCGGGGCCGGGGTTGGAAACCCAACGTGCACACGCTCGGAGGCCAAGGTGGCCTTTCGGGAAACGTGGGGCCCAGCGCGGGGGAGGGCCAGGGCTCCGGATCCGAAGCGAGCGCGCGCTTCCCGCAGCGCACCGACCGGCCCCGGGGAGGGGGGGGGGGTGCTCCTGGGCACCGAGCGGAAGCCGGCGACCCCACCCAATTCCTATCTCCGCCCGGCCCGGCCAGCGGGGGGGCAGCTGCGGCGGTCAGTGCCGCGGGAAGCTGGGCGTCCCGGCCCGAGGGCCGGCCGAGCACAGGGCCGAGCCGCCCCGCGAGCCCGCTACGCGCGACAAATGGCGCCCGCTTTGAGGTCCGCGCCGCCGTCGCGCGGCGCCGGAGCCGGCGGCCCGAAGCCCTCGTGGCCGTAGCAGCGCAGCGCCGCCTCCTCGTAAGCCTCCAGGATGGTCTGGCGCTCCTCGGGCGTGAAGTCCATGGAGAAGGGGTGCACCTGCAGGATGTGCCGCTTGATGGTGCTGACCTTGAGAGTGGCCAGCGCGCCCCCGCACACCATGCACACCAGGCCGCGCCGGCTGCCGTCGTAGTCCATCAGGTACTCGCCCCGCCAGCGCGGCTGGTAGTTCCGCCGCTGCTCTCGGCTGCGGGGCGGGGGCGGAGGCGGCGGCGGCGGCGGCGGCGGAGGGGGCAGCGGCGGGAAGGCGAGTCCCCCGGGCTCCTGGCCGTCCTCGTCGTCGTCCTCTTCCTCCGCGGGCCGTTCCGACGGCTCCCCTGGGGAGAGCGGGACGTCGCCTAGGAAGGGACAAAGGACCGCACTGGAGCCGGCGGAGGGCGAGCCGACCGCGTCCAGGGTCTCGGCTCCACGACCGCCCGCCTCGGCCCTCCGGGCCCATCCTCCCCGGCCTCCCCTTCAGCCTTCCACTCTCCCCACCCCCTCCCACCCCGGCACTCCCAGCCTTCGCTCCCAGCCTGGCCCGGGTCCCTGCCCCCACTCTCCCGCGCCACCTGCTCTGGCCCTGCGCCAGCTCACCCCACCACTCCTCCTCCGGCTCCTCCTCCTCTTCCCCTCCCCCCTCCTCGGAGGCTGCGGCTGTGCCGGGGGCGGCAGGGTCCCTGGGGGACTCGGGGCGGGGCAGCCCCAGGGCCAGCAGGTGAGCGGCCTGCTCGCTCCACTCCTGGGCGATAAGGGCCTTAACAGGCCCGCTGAGGCGCGTGGAGCCCGGGTGGCGCTGGCGGATGTGCCGCTGGATGGTGCTCATCTTGAGCGAGGCCAGCGCGCCCCCGCACACCATGCACACCAGGCCGCGCCGGCCGCCGTCCAACTCCATGAGGTACTCCAGCCGCCAGCGCTCCTGGTGGCGGCGGCGGTGGTCACGGCCCCGCGGCGACCGGCCCGGGACCCCCACCCTCTCGCCCTCCTCCTCCTTCTCCTCCTCCTCCTCCTCCTCTGCCGGCCCGGGCCTCTCAGGGACCCCGCCAGCCTCTTCCTTTTTTACGTCTGGGGGACTGAGATCCCGAGAGGATAGGGCTCCGGCAGTGGGGGCGGGGTCCCGGCTCTTTCTGGTCAGGTCCTGGGGGACGAGGTCGTCGTCTGTTGGGGAAGGGGTGAGGGAGAGGGGCTCAGCCTGGTGGCAGGGTTGCCCTTACCCACGCAGAGGGGTCCTCACCCCAGCCCCTGTCTAGAAGCCCCAGCCGGTGTGGGTGTGGGTGTGTGTGTGCCTGTCTGCGGGTGGGTGAGTGTGGGTGTGGGTGTGGAGAGGAGTCCCTCCCGGTTTTGGCCACAGGCCCCACTTTGCAGCCCTAATATGGGGGAGGGGGGTCTCGGCCCAGGGATGGGCCTCGCACCTGGTGGGGACCGAGTGAGCTCAGACAGTGTCTCGGGCTGGCCTCCCCAGGCTTGCAGCAGGGCGCTGCGCTGGGGGCCGCTGAGCCCCAGGGAGCTGGGGTGCACCTCCAGCACGTGGGCGCGGATGTCGTCCAGGTGCAGGCTGGGCAGTGCCCGGCCACAGGCCATGCACACCAGCCGGTTCCCCCGAGGGTCATAGTCCATGAGACACTCTGCCCGGAACCAGTTCTGCAGGGACTCCTTCAGCCTCCGCTCCAGCCGCCGGGCCCCCAGCCCCCTGCTGCCCCCGGCCCTCCGGGAGGCCGACAGGCGCCGACGCCGAGCCCGGGGTGCCACTGGGCCCCCTCGCCGCTGGCATCGGCCGCCCTCACCAGCTGGGGCTTTGCCTGAAAGGGTCGGAGCGAGGTTAGGAACCGAGATGCTGGCGATCCAGGGAGCTCCCCGCGGCAGCCAGGTCCTCCACAAGCCTCTCCCTCGCTCGGGCTCTGCCTAACCTTCGGCCTTCTGGCCCTCTCCCCCCACGCCTTGACTCCTTCACCTCCGAACCTGCCTGCACACAAACCCGAAGCCCCACCCGCTCCTCAGGGAGACCCAGATTCTGGCCCCTTCCCCGGACTTCACTGTCAGGCCGGACCTTTCCAGCACCCTCTCCTCCCAGCCTTCCCCCCCCCCCCGCCCATCCCCCCACCTCCAGTCTCCTTGAACCTTCTACATCCGCAGAACGCCGAATCTCTCTCGGGGGGGATGCGGGAGACCCCCTCACCTCACTGTCCCTCCCCCAGTATTGTACGGTAAGGGCAGTAAGCAGACCCCACCCAAAAAAGAGCAGTGACTGGCTCAGGAAAATCCGTTCGTTGGCTGGGAAGGCGGCCCCACCCGGGCCCCGGGCCCCGGCCCCACCTGCCACCCCGGCCCCTGCCTCTCCAAGTCCTGCGTTACCTGGGCCCTTGGGCGGGAAAGCTTGCAGGCTGGCCCCCTCCTCCTCCTCTTCCTCTTCCTCTTCCTCCTCCTCCTCAGCCCCCTGGGCCCCCAGGCCCTCAGACTCTCCACAGGCCCCCAGCCCCAGGTGGGCATCCCAGCTGTTGCTGATGACTTCCTTCTCCCGGGGGCTCCAATGCAGGGAGTAGGGGTGCTTTTGGCGGATGTGCCGCTTGATGGTGCTGAGCTTGAGGGTGGCCAGGGAGCTGCCGCACACCATGCACACCATGCCGTGCCGGGCGGGGTTGAAGTCCATCAGGTACTCCAGCCGCCAGTGGTCGTGGTAGTAGCGCCGGTGGTCGCGGCCGGGGATGCGGCTCTTTCCGGGCCTCGAGGCCCGGGCCTCACAGTGGTCTGAGTATTTCCTGCCTGAAGATGCCGGTCCCCTGGCCCTGGAGGAGGGCAGGGGGGCACTCCCCCAGGACCCCAAGGCACCCCCTTCCAGCTGAAGATCTTGCCCTGAAGGGGGGGGGGGGGGGAAAGGGAGACAGTTTTTCAATGTCCGATTTCCAGGGAAAGAACCCAGGCTGGGATTTTGCAGAGAAAGGGAGGCGGGGGAAGGGTCGTTCAGGGGCAGGAAAAGGATGGCAACAGCAACTAGAGGGATGTGGGAGAGGCGGGAGTCAAAGCATTGGCCCCTTTATGAAGAGTGAGGACCCTTTAAGAGAGGGCCAAGAACGAAGGGATGCGAGGGGCGAGCTCTGACTTTTTTTTTTAAAAATGAGGTGAAGGCCAAGCAGGCAGCTGGCTCTCTGTGGCACCCTGTTTGGAGGAGGGCTGTAAGAGCGAAGCCAGGAGAGCAGCACGCCGGGGCGGTTCCGGCCAGAGCAGAGCGGGCAGTGGGGCGAGAAGAACAAAGGGGGCATCTGTCTGCATCCAGGGCTGCACACAGGACCCACCCGTCTGAGGCCCCAGCCAGGAGGGCCCCACCCAAAGATCTTCCCCCTTTTTCCAATGATGCCTCCAATGCAGCCTTCTGAGAGTCCCATTTTGGGGGGTGCTAAGCATCGTCGGCTCCCCAAATACAGGCACCCACGGGAGGGATCCCCAAGACAAAGCTGTCAACACCTCCAGGGAAAGGAGTTTCTAGGACCCTGACTTCCCTAGAGTCTGGGAGAGCCGACCACCCTGCAAGGGGACCGGCAGGAGGGCCACCAAAGTGGCTACTGAAGATTCTGCGGAAGGGAGTGGCCACCACCCACTGGAGCCCATTAAGTCTTTCTGGGGATTTATTTTTTGCTCTGGCAGAGAGCCGGCCACTGCCCAGCAATCAAGGGGCAGGCACTGGAGAGGCCCAAGCACAGCACACTACCCCGGTGGTGTTGCCTTTGGCCAAACAGGCAGACACCCGAAGCGGTCACCCACCTTCCTTGCAGTTTGGACCCTATTTTATTTAGAAAAGGGTTTCCTGGCCACATAAGCTGAATGGACAAGTGTGGTCATGCTCCCTCTGGAGAATCTCAGGGTCAGAGAAACAAAAGGACCAGAGAGGACTCCTGTCACCATTGTGGTGTTTGCTTGTTTTGATTTCGGTAGATCCAGAGGAAAAAAAGCAGTGGCTTCAAAGTCAGAGACCTCGGTTCCAGTATGGTTTCACCGGTAACTTGCTCTGTGATCTTTGATAGGTCGTGTGGCTCTCTGGGCCTAAGCCTCTTTGTCTGAAAAGGCACTGGATGGCTAGCTGGTCTCTAAGCATCCTTCCAGCGCTGGATCTATGCTAGTCTAAGGTGGATTGGCCCTTTAAGAGCCCAAAAAAGGGGAGGAGCTGAGATTCTTTAAAAACAAAAGGGGATGGGGAGTTTCTGGGAGGGGAGCTCGAAGATTAGGGCAGAGTCTCCCTAGCCTGGACAGAACCGTCACGGGTCTTAAGGCGCTGACCCTTCAGCAGGGGAATGAAGAAACAGTGTCCTCTGGGAGAGAACGGGGAGGACGGGCTGGTCCTACTATAGCTGACAAATTGTGGCAAAATTTTCCGAAAAGAAGGGAGGCGATAACGCGCGGACGGGAGGGGTATCTGCCTTTGTGAGCGAGCCCATCCCTTTAGAAACTGCCCGCGGTGGGTTAGGTAGTGGTGGGTCCCCCCACCCCCCACCCCGAGGCGCAAGCCAAGCTCTTTCCTAGAAAGAACATGGGGAAAAAGAAAAAGGATTCCTGTCTGCAAGCAAGGCCACAGGAGGGGAGGAGCAGCGCGACTTAAAGCAGCGGAGTTCCCAGCTCAGCTCCTCTAGGGGAAAGCCCCCCGAAAGCGACCCATAGTCTGGGCAGACTTTTAAGAGACAGCCGGATAAGGGAGACCACCTGGGAGTCTGAAAGAGAAAGGGGCGGGGGCGCAAGTCCAAGAGCCTACAGCGCGCGCCCCACGGCGCCTGGCCAGGCCCTTTGGGGACCCTTCGGCCTGGTCTCTGAGGCGGGGGCCGCGGGGCCCTTTAAGGGGGAGGGAATCCGCCCGAGCCCCGCGGGCGGACCCCGGGAGCTGGGCGGGGGGCTCCCCCGCTGGCCCTGCAGCCGCGATCCGCGCCCGCCAGGTGGCGCCCCCGGCCGCCCTGCCCGCGTCCCCCCCTTTGTTCGGCGGCGGAGAGGGGCCCGGAGCCCGGAGCCGCAGCCCTCCCCTCCCCCATGCCGGGGCCCCCGCCCGAGCCGCCGGCCCCAGCTCTTACCGCCGTCGTCCTCCTCGGGTTCCGCGCCGCCGCTCGATCCGGCGGGCGGCAGCCGTCGGCCCCGTGCCGAGGCCGCTGCTGGCCCGGGGCCGCCCCTGCCGCCGCCGCTCCGGCTCCGGTGGTCCCCGCCGGGCTCCATGCGCTGCGCTGCGGAGCGGGGCCCCGGGGCGGCGGGGCGCGGGGCCGCGGGGCCGGCGGCGGCCCGCGCGGGGCGCTCGGTGCTCGGGGCCCCGGGGCGCGGGGCGCATGCACGGGGCGGCTGGCCGCACGGACGGCTGGCTGCTCGCTCGGCGGCGCGGGCTGGACCGGGGTGGGGACTCCTGTCTGGGGCCCCTGGGGCTCCTTTAAGGGCTCCTGGGTAAATTTAAAGGGGCCGCGCGCTATTTCCTCCTGCCAGCTCGCGGGGGGCTGGGGGGGAGAGGCGGGAGGCGACGAGCTGGCCCGAGGCTCCGCAGCCGGCGCCCGCCCCGGACGTTGGGAGCACAGACCTCGCCGCCCTCGCGGGCCCGCACCGCCGCCTCCGAGGCTCCGGTCCCGGCTCCTGAAGGGTCACCGAAGTGGCGAGGGGAGCCCGCGTCCGCTGCGACGCGCTTCCACCCGGGCTCTGCTCGCAGCCGCTGCCCCCTCGGGGCATCTCAGCGCCCGGCTCCCTGCACCCGCGCCGGCCGGGGATCGCCCGGTGGGAGGCCCGGGTCCCCGCCGGGGCCGCCTCCGCCCGCGCGAGCTGGGCGCGGGCCCCAGAGCGGACGCGACTGGCAGGGGCCCCAGATGGCCGCGGCCCCGCCGAGAGGGTGGAGCCGCGGGGGCGGCCGCGCCCCCTCCCGCGGGAGCCGCCCCGGAGCGCCGGGAGTTCGGGCTCCTCCATTGGAGGCGCCGACCGGGCGAAGCTGCCCCGGAGCCGGCCGGGGGCGGGGGCCGCAGAGACCCAGGCCGGGAAGAGGGGGCGCGCGGTAGACACGGGGGGAGCCAGCTGTGCCGGGGCCCGACGCTGCGGGACGGAGGGGGCCCCAGACTGCAAGCCGGGAGGAGAAGGCGTGTGCCGCCGTGACTCAGGCTCCGGCCCCCGGAGGCCTGGGGGTGCCCTTGACGCAGCCCCAGGACCCCCGCCGGCCCGAGGAGGCGAAGAACGCTGACCCCGGGCGGGGGGTCGGGCACCTGGGGACGGGCGCCACCACGGCTGGGAAGCGCTGGGGCGGACCCTGGCTGCGAGCCCCCGGACGCCTCGGGGGCCCCAGCTCCCCAGGATGCGGAGAGAAGGGACCCCCGAGAAGCGGTCAGGGGCGCGGCAGCCTGGGGTCCTTCCGCGAGGACCGGCTGGAGGAGCAGGTGCTTGCTTCGCGTGTGGTTGGTCGCCCACAACAAAGGCGATTCCTAGAGATCCAAATTACAGGGTGCGGAGGCCATGCAGGGTCTTATTATCTAGAGGTGGGTTGTATGCTTTTCCCTGGGGATCCAGCGATCCGCTGAAGAAGTCACCCTCGACAGACTCATTCGCCCACCCAATACCTACTGTGTGCCAACACGCTTTTAGGCGCGGGGCAGTGAACAAGACAGGCAAGACTGATGACTGTTTACGACTTAACGGGCACCAACAGCTTAAAACAAGGAAACCATTCCAGCCCTTCGGGAGCCATGGGAAATATTAAGCGATCTGGAGCACAGGAGGCCTATCCCCTAAGCGTTTGTGAAGAGGGGCCCAGAACTAAAATTTCTCAAGTGCCTAAAGGGGTCTGTCACCGCTGGAGATGTCAGCCCCATGACGACCTGCCGGAGACGTCACTTTGGGTAAACTGAGTCTCGGCCCTACGGCTCTGTTCGCTCCACTGCTGGCCCTGCTTTCCGGGTTGGAGCCGCACGACTTTTAGCCTCTGGGGGCCGGGGGGCCCTGGTGCTGATGGAGTGCCAGGCGGTGCCAGGAGATGGGAGAATTCCCTCATTCATTATGTGCTACACTTGTGCCAAGCCCAGGGCCACAAAGGGAAAATGAGATACAGACCTGACCTTCACATGCGCCTAAGTATGGGTTAAAAAAGTACGAGGGTAAGCCACCATCCGGGCTGGCCTCCCTGCAACACTTTGGTATATGTCCTTTCCAGCTCTCTCCCTAAGGATAATTTCTGTTTTAAGATTTTATTTTTAAGTAATCTCTCTGCCCATCGTGGGGCTCCAACTCACAAACCTCAGATCAGCAGGCGCCCCTAAGTAAGAGCATTTTGTTACCAAAAGAAAGACATCAAGGCCCCGGTGGAGCTTTTTTTTTTTTTTTTTTACTGAGCCATGCTTCTCTCCTTGCCCACATCCTGCACAGCTCCAGAAACAGCTCCAGGCTCTGTAGTCCTGCAGGATTTTCACCAACTGATCCTCACAGCCACCCTCCGGAGATAAAGCTTCGCATTCGTCACCGAAAAAATTACCTAACACAGCCGGGTTGGGGGTGGGAAAGGGGGGGGGGGTCATTTCCACCGCCTCCCCCCCACCCCCACCCCAGCAGATCTTCATCTACTGGGTCCGCTAAGGTGATGGGAAGCAATGGCAGTCAGGACCCCATTGTGGCTTTTCACGGGCCCTACCTACTTTAGCCTCCGTGAGTGTCTTCCTCTATTTAAAAAAAGAGAGAGAGAGAGAGAGAGATTTAATGGATTTTTATGGGCCCTGCAAATGCCTTTATTTTCTCCCATGTGAGAAAAAACTAACGCCTCTTCTTGACCCTCGAAGGTCATTTTTCTCTTCTGATTTTAAAGTGAATTAAAATGTTTCCATGAGCCCCTATAGATATCGTGGGCTCCAGGCACTATGTCCTTGGTGCCCAATGGTTGGCCAGGCTTGACTGCAATTGGCGGGGGCGGGGGGGGGGGGGATAAGAGCCAAGAGAGAGGCCATCCATAGGGCGCATGGGTGACTCTGGCTCTTGACTTCGGTGCAGGTCATGAGCCCCTCGTCAGGCTCTGTGCTGATAGCAAGGAGCCTGCTTGGGATCTCTCTGTCCTTCTGTCTCTGCCCCTCTCCCGCTTGCACGCGCTCTCTCTCTCTCTCTCTCTCTGTCAAAATAAATAAACTTTTTTTAAAAATTAAAAAAAGAGAGAGAGGCCACCCAAACTGAGAAGACTTCTAGGGAAGATATTGCTAGAGGCAAGTCTTGAAAGACCAGGAGAAACCGAGGCCCGGGAAGTGCTGAGTGAAGGAGGGGTGAGGGTGGGAGAGGCAGAAGAGGAACCAGGAGTGAGCTGGGCGCCATGCTGGGTTCCATGCTGAGAAGCTGCCTTTGTCCCCAAGGCAGGAGGCCAGCCTGGAGCCTGTGTGCAAGGCTTTCTGGAAGCAGCCCTGAGAACAGGAGGGAGGGAGAGAAGAGAGAAAGATTGTGGACACTGTCCAGCAGTCCACACCTGCAATAGAAATGACATCAAGGGGCGCCTGGGTGGCTCAGTCGGTTGGGCGTCCGACTTCGGCTCAGGTCATGATCTCGTGGTTCGTGAGTTCGAGCCCCGCGTCTGGCTCTGGGCTGACAGCTCCAAGCCTGGAGCCTGCTTCGGATTCTGTGTCTCCCTCTCTCTCTGCCCCTCCCCCACTCATGCTCTGTCTCTCTCTCTCTCTGTGTCAAAAATAAATAAACATTAAAAAATTTTTTTGAAATGACATCAAGACAGCGGGGCTAATGGAGAGAAAGCAGATGGTGTAAGCAGGGCCACACAGCCCAGTGTGTGCAATCTTCTCTGCACACAAGGGGACAGTTTTGGGGTGAAATGCCACCTGTGCCCCAGCTGAGTCATGCACCCTGGTGTCTGCCAGGAGGAAAGGATTCCTCTTCTCACCAAGGAGCGATTTGTTAGTCCAGCATGTTCCTGAAACCTGCTTCTGCTCGGAGGGGTCGTCTTTCCCTAATTCACTAGCCCAAAGGGGGCCCTTTTAACTAATTTTTAACAAAGGCCCCTTAGAGGCTAGCCACTGTCCTAGATTGAGCCATATCAAGAGGGTAGAAACCACAGGACATGGGGCGGGATTAAATGCCTGATCAGAGAAAGGACAGGCTAACGCCCAAGTATGTGGAGCAGGGGGACAGGGATATAAAAAGACACACAGATCTGGAGGGCGGAGACAGAATGAGGTCTGGTAAAAGATAAACTGAGGCATATTAAAATTTTAGGAATTTATTTGAGCAAAATCGATTCAAATGGGGCAGGGCCAAACCGGAAGTGGTTAGAAGCACTCCGTCGACGGGAGCTGGGGACAAAACTTTCATAGAGAAGAGGCGGAAGCAAAGCAAGGAAGTTATTGATTGGCTATAGCTTGAACCCTTGTTGGCTGTTTGCGATTGCTTCTCCCTAGGCCTCACTTTAGTGACCTTGAGGTATTTACAGGTTTAAATTTTGGTTCGCTCACACAGGTGCAAGGGCGTTAGAGCCATCTCAGTCTAATGGCCTCCTTGTGTAACTAACTTAACAATTTCTCCCATTTGGTCACCCTTTCACACGTGAGAGATTGACCACAAATTTGGAACGGGTACCACTCCCCCGTGGTGTCCATCAGAGTTGAATTGTTCTTAACCTTAACCATGAAACTCCCCGTCATGACGAGGTCACATCCATTGGAGAATTGCTTTTTGCTGTTTGTCAAACATCCTGTTTCTGGTTTCTCCCCGCTGATGGCTGCAAATATCTATGCAAGATCCTCAGAGCACGGGAGGGGTTACAATGCTGACACGAGTAGGATAATCGTACCAAGGGGCTGAAGCGTACCCTTCGCCAGGTTCCCCGGGAACCAAAAGAATCAGTGCCACGTAAGTCAAAGAATGTACCCGATGAGGTATCAGCCTGTGCTACCAGGAAGCTTGTGGGTTCATCGCTGGTATTTGAGTTTTTACAAAACCAGAGGCGTTGGTTCAGGTGCAGCAGACGGCTTTTGCTATGGCACAAGCGCCTCCTTTCTCAGCCGGCAAGTAATCTAAAGCAATCCTATTATCCATAACCGCCTTAGCAAGAGAGTTTAGGGAACTTTGTCGTCCTACCATGGCCTTAGCAGTAGACTCAGCAATGGTCGCTAATCATGTTTGTTTGTATAATTCCAGGTGAAGGAAGAAGGGACTATATACATATATATATATATATATATATATATATATGGTGCATATATATATATATACTATATACTATATACTATATATATGTATATAGTCCCTTCTTCCTTCACCTATATATACTATATATATATATAGTATATATATGTATATATGTGTATATATATATGTATATATATGTATACTATATACTATATATGTATATATATATATATATATATATATGGTAGTATTTGCGAAATCCTAATTATAGTGGTGTCTCCCCAGGCATTAATAGAGAGGAAAGCAAATAGCAAATAGACAGAAGGAATAACGATTTCATATTGGAGATGGAGATCTTGACCCATGATCTTGGGAAAGTTGTCCAACTCAAGATGTTGACGGCTTCGGGGGAGGAAGCTCCCCGGTCTATGTTAACTTTACGTCTCTGGCTCGCATGCGGTTCTGAGTCCGGAGGAGCCCTTTTCAATTGGGACACGTGGACCCCAAGGTGCAAGCCCCTGAAATTTGGCTGCCACCTGAGTAGTAAGGAGAACCTGGTATGATCCCTTCCAACGAGGTTCAAGGGCAATCTTCCGTAGGGGTTGTTTCCAGAAGACCCACCCTCCAGTTTCTAAGTTGTGGAAAGTTTGGCCACCTGTAGGAGGATTACAGAAAGCATCTTTTACCTGCTGGAAATACACGCGGGCATAATCCATTAAAGTTTTACAGTACTGAGGCATATCAGAATTTATGAGTATGGGAGATACATGGGGTTCTATCATCAAAGTCATGGGTCTACTTGTTACTGTTCCCTTTCTAGGGCATTAATTTATGCTTTCCCATAGGTGTTGATCTACTCGCCATCCAAGCCAATGGTAGAACCTTTAGCCATGGCAATCCAGTTGATTTTGTTAATTTAGGTAGCTTTAGTTTTAAGCTGCCACCTGTCCATTCAACTTTACCAGATGACTGAGGATGGTAAGGGCGCCGGTAATGCCATTGTGTCCGCAGAACCTTATTTCATTGTTTACCTACCCAGGGAAGTGGGTTCCCCTATCCCTGGAGATCACTCTTTGGACACCCCATCAGGAAATATATTTTCTAAAAGTTCCTTAGTCACCGTTGTGGCATCAGCTGTTCTGCATGGGAAGGTTTCAATCCATCTAAAGAACATACAATACAAACAATTACAAGAACGTATTGATAAACCCATTGCAGGGAGCCATTGAATGAAATCCATTTGTAAGTCTTCAAATGGCCCAGCAGGTGGTGGGAATGCTCCATTTATTACCTTAATAGTCTTTCCAGGGTTATGGGTGTGAGAAATCAGCCAACTGGCTAACCAATTTGTTAACCAAAATTGGTAAACCAATTAGGCAACATTGGAACAGTTATCTTTCGTAATTTGGGTCATTTTCTCTGTGCCGCAAGGAGTCGCAGAACGTAGGGCTTTTAGTGATGGCATTCTTAAGGACTGAAAAAGAACCGAGCACCCACCTGGGCCCTCAGGGAGTCCTCATTTAATATTAAACTTGCCTCCTCGGTCATTCAAGTTACATACTGGAACAATTTCAGTGCTGGCTGATTCAGCATAGAAGCCTGCTAGGGTATTTCCCTGACACTCAGGTTCTGTTTTCCTGGTATGAACTTCAATTTTAATCGTTGCAATTTGGTTAGGCAATAGAGTAGCAGGGAGCAGTTCGTTTACTACTTGGGACCCATTTTTAATTGGGGTTCCCTTAGAAGTGAGGAACTCTCTCTGTTTCCATAACATGCCCAAGTCATAGACCATCCCACAGGCATATCTGCTATGGTGTAAATGTTTACTGATTTTCCTTTGGAGAGCTGACAAGCCCAAGGGAGGGCATGGAGTTCCGCTCCGTGGTTCGGACTTCAGTTGGGGAACATATCCCTTTCCAGTAGTTTATACTGAGTTGTTACAGCATATCCTGCTTGATATTTCCCTTTTGAATTCTTAGCGCGGGGACCCATCCACGAAGAATATCGCATCTGGGTTTTCCACTGTGTCCCATGAGTCAATGGGAGCCAAGCCCTCCCGCCCATGCAGGTATGCTGCTCTGTACCCTTGTCAGGCAGGGGGAGCAGAGTAGCAGGGCTGAGCACGTGGCAACGCTCACGATGGAGGTTAGAAGGTGAAAATAGGGGTGCCTGGACGGCTCAGTCGGTTCAGCGTCTGCCTCTTGGGTTCAGCTCAGGTCATGATCTCACAGTGCGTGGGATCAAGCCCCACGTCAGGCTCTGCGCTGACAGCACAGAACCTGCTTGGGAGTCTCTCTCTTCTTCTCTCTCTCTCTGCCCCTCCCCCCCCCCAATAAACAAACATTAAAAAAAAAAGAAGAAGGTGAAAGGAGAAGGTTCTCATGTGAGCCGGCCTGCTGAGAAACGTTGAGTCTGATCGGAGCGTAATAGACTCCCGATGGCATGGGGTACTTTTAAGTGTAAGTCATGTCCTACCTAATACCAGTTGAGCTGAGGCTCCCACCGATCGCACTGCCGTGGCTACAGCTTTCCAGAAGTTTGGATACGGTTCGGCTACTGGCTATAACTATGAACAGCTGGTCTACGTTTTCCTCCATGCGGTCGTGTTAGAATTCTTAGATTCCTGCTTATCGTGTTTTGCACAAATAAGGTGGAAGATTTAGTATCATTTAGGAGGCTTAGGGCTGGACTTTGTTGCAGGACTAATTTCGGTTGGCTAAAACCTTGCTCACACTTATCTCCCCAGGGGGCAGGCTCTGGCTTTGCCACCCTTGTAACCTCCTCCAGGGGCATTGCAATCAGAGAAGCATTGGGAACCCAAGATCCACAATGTCCTGAAGGAGACTCCTTAATGGTCTCTTAGTTGTGGGTCTGGGGAAACGTGGGAGAGTCTTTGTTCTTTCAGGTGAGACAGAGACTGCCTTTTGCAATCGCACCATGCCCAACGTCGTGGGCCTTGTCTTTCGAGAACTGGACTTTTTCCTTGGAGATCTTATGGCCTTTGCAAGCTAATTGCTATAAAAGAGAAACCAAATCTAACTTCTTGGGCCTCCCTCCTAGGGGGACATACCAATGGGTCATCTACATATTGAGTGACTGCAGCGTTCTTAGGGAACTGTAAGTTTGCTTATTTTGTGTGAAAAATAAGGATGATGTCTCAGCAGTCCAGGTGTATTGTTGGTCGTTCCAAGTGAAGGTGGGCAAATATTGATTCTTCCTGTCAACTGGGCTACTAACGACAGAGGAGCAGAGATCCATCACCACCGTGAACCGTTCTGAGTCAGCAGGGACGTTAAACAACAAGGTGTTGGAGATTTGGAACCACGGGGAACCTCGGTATCGCGATTTTGCTGACGGCACAGAGATCCTGGACAAAACACCAACCTCGTCCATTTGATTTTTTTTTAATGTTTATTTATTTTTGAGAGAGCGTGAGAGAGAGCCGGGGTGGGGGGGGGGGCAGGGGCAGGAAGAGAGAGAGAGCCAGAGGATCCAAAGCAGACTCTATGCTGTCAGCACAGAGCCCGGCGGGAGGCCCGAACCCACCATCGGTAAGATCACGACCTGAGCCGAAGTTGGACGCTCAACCGACTGAGCCACCCAGGCACCCTCTCTATTTGATTTTTTTTTAACTTTTATTTATTTTTGAGACAGAGAGAAACAGAGCATGAGCAGGGGAGAGGCAGAGAGAGAGGGAGACACAGAATCCGATGCAGGCTCCGGGCTGAGTTATCAGCACAGAGCCCGACGCGGAGGCTCGAACCCACAGACGGTGAGATCATGACCTGAGCCGAAGTCAGACCCTCAACTGACTGAGCCACCCAGGCGCCCCCCCCCCCATCTATTTGATTTTTTAATGGATTAGATAGAAGAGTTGCAGAAAGCAGTCCTCGCTTCATTTGGCCTTCCCCAATTGGTGAGAGCCCCTTTGCTTTTAGTGGAAATTCAGCCAATTTAGGCAGGGGTTAGGAATGATCTATTTGGATTTTTATGGGTTCGGTTCCATTAATTTTGCCTCTGTCAGTTGAAGAAGCAGCCCGTAGGCATTCAGGCACTTCTGAGAGATTGGGACTCTTTTCATACCTTTGAGTCTTAATTTCATCAATTTCTATTGGCAGAGAACAGAGCAGTTCCGGTTCAGGAGGGTTCAGGAAATTCTAAGGTCATTTCTCCTTCTGAGTTAAATTTTACACGACTCCTGAATTTAGAAAGCACATCTCGTCCTACCAGGTCGGCTGGGCCAGTGGCACACAGGAGGAAAGCGTGGGTCCCCGAAAAGGACCCTCATGTCATTGGGACTGATTTCGATACAGGTACCCTTGGAATTTGGTTAGAAACCCCCACTCCAGAAATATTCTCTTTCCTCCAAAGGGGTTTCTGTTTTAGGAAAGCAGGGTTTCAGGTAGATAAAAGTGGCTCTCGGATCCACCAGTGTTGAACGGGACTCTCCATTAATGTTCCCCTTGCTCGTTGAGAGGTAGCACTGGGAACGATTTATATGAGGATCCCTCAGAGCCCCATCAATGCTTATTATTATTATTTTGGTAACAGGGGAACATCTTCCCAGACCAGCTTGGGTCTCTTCAAAAGATTGTTTTTAATCTTTATTTATTTTGAGGGAGAGACAGAGCGTGAGCAGGGGAGGAGCACACAGAATCCGAAGCAGGCTCCAGGCCCTGAGCTGTCAGCACAGAGGCCGACGCGGGGCTCGAGCTCACGAACTGCGAGATCATGACCTGAGCTGAAATCAGACACTTAACGGACTGAGCCACCCAGGGGCCCCAGCTTGGGCCTCTTCAATAGGCAACTTAGTTTGGGCCCAAGCCTGCTAATGAATAAGGAAGTCAGGGCGTCTTTCTGTGCCTGCGTGTAGTAAAGAAAGCTTCGAGTGTGTCACAAAAAGTGTTTCCAGTCTTGTGGTCTGAGACTGGTTCATCCTTCTTTTGTTTGCAGGATTGAATGATAGTCTCTCGAGGAAATAGTTCATCAATCCTCTCAAACGGGTCTTGGGCGTTTGTTTCTAGTGCATTTTGGCCCATCTCTGGTGGAGTGAGTAGTATGTGAGTCTTTTTTTTTTTTTAATTTTTTTTTTTTAACGTTTATTTATTTTTGAGACAGAGAGAGACAGAGCATGAACGGGGGAGGGGCAAAGAGAGAGGAGACACAGAATCGGAAGCAGGCTCCAGGCTCTGAGCCGTCAGCCCAGAGCCCGACGCGGGGCTCGAACTCACGGACCATGAGATCGTGACCTGAGCTGAAGTCAGACGCTTAACCGACTGAGCCACCCAGGCACCCCAGTATGTGAGTCTTTAATATCTCTCTCAGTCTCTTCCCATTTGACCTTGGCTGTCCATTTTCAGGTGACACGAGGACCTAATGTCATGTGAATAAATCGGTAGAAATCTGAGCCCCGGATGGTAAGCTCTATTAGAATTCTAAATTTCAGGGATCGCCTGGGTGGCTCAGTTAGTGAAGCCTCTGACTCTTGGTTTTGGCTCAGGTTATGGTCCCAGGTCATGAGATCAAGCCCCGTGTCAGGCTCCGAGATGAGCAGGGAGCCTGCTTAAGATTCTCTCTCCCCCTCTGCCCCTCCCCCGCTTGTGCTCTCTTGTGCAATCTCACTCTCTCTCTCTAAAATTAAAAAAAGAAGAAGAATTCTAGATTCCTGGGGCACCTGGCTGGCTCGGTCGGTAGAGCGTGCGACACTTGACCTTGGAGCTGCGCGTTGGAGCCCCACGTTGGGGATCGAATTGACATCCAAAATAAGTTAAATAAAATTCTGGCTCATCTTCTGAGTGTCAAGGGATTAGTAGATTCAGAATATTTAAGGAGAGGAGGTAAAGGGAAGGAGCACTCAGACAAGTTAGTCAGTGTGCATTTCTTTATAGATTCAGCATCGGCTTGTTGTATATGCTTTTCATTTGCCTTTTGTAAAGAATCTTTAAAAAAATTTTTTAATGTTTATTCTTGAGAGAGAGAGAGCATGAGTGGGGGAGGACAGAAGAGAGGAGGAGACACAGAATCCAAAGCAGGCTCCAGGCTCCGAGCTGTCAGCACAGAGCTGGATGCAGGGCCTGAACTCACTGACTGTGAGTGAGATCATGACCTGAGCCGAAGTCACATGCTTAACGGACTGAGCCACCCAGGCGCCCCAGTGAACTGGTTTGGGGAAATTCGGGATCCTTTTTCTCTAGAGCATCTCCTAAATGGATAAGATTAGGTGAGATTCCCTATCGTGGCCACTGGAATTTTCAAGATTACCTTTAGTAAGGTTAGCCCACTGGTTCAAAAAACAGAGGTTCCGGGCCCCCCTTTTTTTTTTTTTTTTAAGTTTGTTTGTTTATATTGAGAGACAGAGGGAGGGAGAGTACACGCACACATGTGAGTGAGAAAAGGGGAGAGAGAGAGGGAGACAGAGAATCCCAAGCAGGCTGTGCCTCGTCAGCACAGAGCCGGATGCAGGGCTCAAACGCATGAATCGCGAGATCATGACCTGAGCCAAAACCAAGAGTTGGACACTTAACTGGCTGAGCCCCCCCAGGCGCCCCCTGGGCCTCTAATTTCTATTCCTAGAGTTAGTTGGGGTTCCAGATGGAGGAAGCCCCGGTTGTTTAGACTCAGAAAAACCCATTTCTCTCTCTCTCTCTCTTGTTTTCTTTTTCTCTTATTACACGAGGCCTCACACCGGACCCAGCCCAGCTGAAGTCAGATTCAGTCCGACCTTGGACCCAGTCCAGTTTCTAAGTTGGACCTAGTCTGATCCTGGAGTCAGTCCAGTTTCTTTTACGTTGGCTGACCCCAGCCCCGAACTGGAGAAAGAAAATGCTGGAAGAAATTCAGAGAGCTCTTTTCAGGGCAAACCCTCCACCCCACCCCACCCCCCACCCCAGGAGGTCAAATCCCAGGGGATTTACTCGCCCAGAGTCAGTGAGAAAGCAGCGAGCTCGGTTCTCCAGCAAGTGCCGGCTGCTGGTCGCTCGCTGCTCCCGGGGCCTTTGGGGGTCTTCTTCGGATCCCACTGCTGGCCGGAACCCTTCAAAGACGAACTGAGGCATATTCAAATTTTAGGTATTTATGTGAGCAAAAATCCATTCGAATTGGGCAGCGCTCAGCTAAAAATGGTCAGAAGCGCTCCCTCGGGGGAGCTGGGAAAAACTTTATTTACGGGGCGACGGAGGAAGCAAAGTGGGGAGATTATGGATTAGCTATAGCTTGAATCCTAGTCGGCTAATGTGACTGGGCATCCTTCAGTTTTGCTTTTTGAGGGACTTACGGGCTTGGGTTTGGGTTTGCTGAGGCAGGCCCTGCGCCGTTAAAGCCACCTCAGCTTAGTGGCCTCCTTGCTTAAGTAACAGGTGACAAGCTGGAAACTTTGGGGCCGGTATCAAACCCAGAACACCTCGTGTTTGCTCCTCGCCCCTCCCCTGCAGTTCTCTGACTCAGATCCTTGGTCCACCGTGTTGTGTGTCCATAGGGTGGCTGGTCCTAGCCTACAAGGGCCAGGGCCACCCGGGGCACGTGGGAGCCCTCCATCCCCAGTGCCTCAGTGGTTCCTTGGGCAGTCCCGTGGAAGGAAGGGCCCGGCTGCTGACCAGAACAGAGGGACTGGACTTGCCAGGTTCTCCGAAAGGTAGAGCTGAACTCTTCCAAGGAACAAGAAGCCTGTGGGTGTCAAAGGGGTGTAAATGCAGTTTGTGAATTGAATCACTCCGGGTGCCTTGGCTGTAGGGCAAATGGTACTTGCTGGGGGCTGGAGGGTGTTTCCTGAGTTCAAGCCCCACGTGGAGCGTTGCGATTACTTTAAAAAATGAATAAACATATAAGGAGCGCCTGGGTGGCTCAGCACGTTAAGCATCTGACTCTTGATTTAGGCTCAGGTCATGATCCCTTGGTTCCTGAGATCGGCCTCCTCACGGGGCTCCGTGCTGGTCCTGGGCATGGAGCCTGCTGGGGGTTCTCTCTCTCCTTCTCTCTCCCTGCCCCTCCCCTGCTCGTGCTCTCTCTCTCATAAATAAATAACTAAATACATCAACTTTAAAAAGAAAGAAGATAAAAAAAAATAGGGGTGCCTGGGTGGCTCAGGCGGTTGAGCGTCCCGCTTCAGCTCAGGCCATGATCTCAAGGGTTCGAGTGAGTTTGAATCCTGCATTGGGCTCTCTGCTGTCAGCGCAGAGCCCGCTTCAGTTCCTGTCTCCCTCTCTCTCTCTCTCTCAAAAATAAACAACAAAAAGATCAAAAATGAATCATCCCTTGTAAAATCCCGAAGGAATTGCAAACATAAAGATTATCTCCCGGTAAAAACTAAAACTTCCGACTTCGTAGGTATGTGTTGGGGGCGGGGGGGGGGGGGGGAAGGAGGAGAAGAAGTTCAACCCCAGCACTTCAACTTGAAAATGAAGCCGCCAACATTTGTGGGTTTTTTCCCGTTTGTTTTTCGAGAAGAGAAAACCGGCAAGCTGTTCCTCAGTGTTAACTTAATCGAGTGTGCAGGTGAGTAGGATGTGACATCCCAAGAGGGACAGTCACAGATGGGAAAGAAATAATTCATCCAGAAACACAGCTGGTATTGGTGGAAGGAAGTCTTAACCCCCGACCTGCCAGTCCCTAAATCCCTGACACTTAAAACCCCTTTTTTTAGTGGGACCCCTGGGTGGCTCAGCCGGTTAGGCGTCCAACTTCCGCTCAGGTCATGATCTCACGGTTTGTGGGTTCAAGTCCGGCATCAGGCTCTGTGCCGACCGCTCAGAGCCTGGAGCCTGTTTCGGATTCTGTGTCTCCCTGTCTCTGCTCCTCCCTTACTCATGCTCTGACTCCTCTCTCTCTCTCTCTCTCTCTCTCTCTCTCTCTCTCTCAAAACTAAACTAAAAAAATTTTTTTTTCAAAATTTAAAATAAAAATTAAAACGCTTTTTTTCATTATAAAATATTTCAGACATATGGGGGGAAGCTATTATATTCATCCATGTATATACCCGTACCTCTCAGCTTTTACAAATCTAAACATTTTGACATGTTTGCTCAGAAATAAAATATCAGAGACGGTTGATCTCCTCCACAAGCCTTCCTCCTCCCTTCCCCTCACACCCTCCCCAAGCTAACGCTTCCTGTGGCCTGATTATTCCCAAACTGCATTTGATACTTTTACTGCTTATGTCCATAAACACCATAAATCAATGACTTTCCTGGGCGTAAGGTTTCAATAAATGGTATCGCTCTATGGTGCTAATTCTGGAACTTTCCAAATTTCTTGCACTCTCCCCACGCCACACAGTCTCTTCTCACACACATGCATTTTTTTTTCCTTTTTTTCTTTCATTCGCTCTTATTTCTTGACTCTCTGTTCCAAATATTGCCACCAAGGTTGACTCCCTGATAAAAACCCAGGCCAAGACCCTGGGATTTCTGGTTCGGCTTCTGGAGGACCTGGTCCAATGAAGCACTCTTAATGCCCAGGCTGTACGATTCATTAGGGTGATGTGATCAATGAGAAAATACAGGACAACATACCTGCCCCTATGCAAAGGAAGGATAATTCTAAGAGCCACGGCACAAGTGACCTGAGTCCCTGCCACCCCAGCACTGCCGAGATAGAAGCATAGAAGGTTCTCAGAACCAGCCTCAGATGCTGGCCTGCAGCCGGGCCTCCAGCTTCTGGTTGTAGGGATGTCTCCAAGATGGTCCCAATGTCCTACTCTTCCTGATCTGGAACATGAACATGTAAGGATGTGAGGCTTCCCCCTACTTCTCCACCCTACTAAGGTCAAGTCCCACAATGGCCCAACTCCTTGATTTGGCCACAGGCAGAAAGGGGGAACAGAGAGTAATTGACTACCAAGGCCTGCATTCCTGTCCTTCTTTCAGGGTGTCAGACGAGATGGGGCGCGTTCAGGGTGTATGGCCATAGACTCTTCCAGTGTGTCAAAGCTGGACATTTGGGATTCCTCTGTCCCTTTTCTATAACCTGTCATCCAACACGGAGCATTCCAGTGGTTGCTTAATGTTTCATTAATCCTGTCTCTTTGTGTGAGTTGGAAAACTTTTGGTGGTAAATGACAGAAAACCCAACTCAAACTGGTTTTTCAAACATTTTTTCAGGGGGAGAGGGTGTACGTTTGTTTTGTTTGTTTGTTTTTCCTCACTGCTGTGGGAGAATCAGCAGGCCACTGAGTTTGGAAGCCTGGGTTAACAGAAGCAGAGTAGCGGGATTGTTCCAGAAGGGAAGGA
Organism: Panthera leo; assembly: GCF_018350215.1. Taxonomy (NCBI): domain Eukaryota; kingdom Metazoa; phylum Chordata; class Mammalia; order Carnivora; family Felidae; genus Panthera; species Panthera leo. Next base: position 106,950,077 of record NC_056688.1, read on the forward strand.
TCTCAGGAGTTGAAGGCAGTTCTGGCAGGATTCCAAGGGAGGCAGGGAAGGGCTGCCTGTGGACACCTCCAAGGTCTTGAGAGCAATGGGAAGATCTCTGGACTGAACTCAAGGAGGAGTTGGTCAAGCTCTGAAAAAGTGAGTCTAGCAGTGGGTCTAGGTGGTCAGAAAAAAGCTCACCTGCGAAAGCCAGCGCACTGGAGGGATCTGAAGGCAGGGCAGGCGTGGATCAGGTGAGTGCGGTTGGGGAAGACCGCTCCTGGCATTCTAGCATGTGCAAAGGGAACAGACTCAAGAAGGAAGTAGTTGGGGCGGGGAGGGGGCATCTGGGTGGCTCAGTTGGTTAAGCATCTGACTTCAGCTCAGGTCATGATCTCATGCTTGGTGGGTTCGAGCCCTGCATAGAGCCTTGCACTAACAGTGTGGAGCCTGCCTGGGATTCTCTCATTCTTCCTCTCTTTCTGCCCCTCCCCCCTCCCCCAAGTGTGCATGCAAGCACTCTCTAAATAAATAAACAAACAAACAAACAAAAAGAACAAAGGAGTGGTGGGGCACCCGGTTGGTTCAGTTGGTAAAAAGCGTGTGACTCTTGATCTCAGGCTTGTGAGTTCGAGCACCACGCTGGGTGTAGAGATTACTTAAAACCAAAATCTTTAAAACAAGAAGAAAGAAAGAAAGAAGAAAGAAAGAAAGAAAGAAAGAAAGAAAGAAAGAAGAAAGAAGCACAGATGAGGTATGGTGTGAGGTAGGCCCAAGTATGCAGGGTTTTAAAGACTTATACCACTTGCCTCCAAGAGAATCCTGATTAGGGGAAGACCCCTGGTTGAATTTTGTACATGTTGAACTTGAGATGCCTCTGATGTTAAGTAGGCTGCTGCCCGCATGGGTCTGAGCTGGAGGTTTAAAATCACAATTCCCCTTTTATAGATGGTGATTAAATTCCTCAGGCCTAGAGCCCAACGTGACACAATGTAGGGATTTGATGAACATACGAGTGAGTGAATGAACGAACGAATGAACGAATGAACAAATGTAAGAGTCGGATTATTCGTCAGGAGCCCTTTAAAACCAGAAATTCTGACCAGTCCAGGTAGATGGGATAAATGGAATGAATACAGCTAAAGAAAACATTAGTGAACTGGGTGATCAAATTGAGTAACTTTCCAGAAGGAAGAAGCAAAAAACAAAAATAATAGAAAACATAAAAGAAAAACATAAGATACATGGGGCGCCTGGCTGGCTTGGTCCAAAGAGCGTGTGACTCTTGATCACGGGGTCATGAGTCCGAGCTCCACTGGGCATAGAGATTACTTAAATAAATAAAACTTAAAAAAAGAAAAAGAAAAACATAAGATACAGAGCATAGAAGTAGAAGTAAAAATATCCAGACACAAACATTTCAAAAAGGGAAACATAAAAATGGATTGGAGAAAATGTTTGATGACATTTTTTTTTTAATTTAAAATTTTTATTTATTTATTTATTTATTTACATCCAAGTTAGTTAGCATATAGTGTAATAATGATTTCAGCAGATTCCAGTGACTCATTCCCTATGTATAACACCCAGTGCTCATCCCAGTAAGTGTCTTCCTTAATGCCCCTCACCCATTTAGCCCATCCCCTCCACCCATAACCCCTCCAGGAACCTTCAGTTCGCTCTCTGTATTTAAGAGTCTCTTATGTTTTGCTCCTTGTTTTTATATTACTTTTGCTGCCCTTCCCTTATGTTCGTCTGTTTTGTATCTTAAATTCCACATATGAATGAAGTCATCTCATATTTGTCTTTCTTTGTCTAATTTTGCTCAGCATAATACCCTCTAGTTCCATGCACGTAGTTGCAAATGGCAAGATTTCATTTTTTTTATTGCCAAGTAATACTCCATACTATATATATATATATATATATATATATATATATATATATACACACCACATCTTCTTTATCCATTCGTCCGTCAATGGACATCTGGGCTCTTTCCATACTTTGGCTATTGTCGATAGTGCTGCTATGAACATTGGGGTGCATGTGCCCCTTCTTTTTTTTAATGTTTTCATTTATTTTTAGTATACGTGCTGCCAAAGTGAGCATGATGTTTTTATTTATTTTTGAGAGAGAGACAGACACAGAGACAGAGACAGAGCACAAGCAGAGGAGGGGCAGAGAGAGAGGGAGACACAGAATCTGAAGCAGGCTCCAGGCTCTGAGTTAGCAGCACAGAGCCCGACACGGGACTCGAACCCCCAAACCGTGAGATCATGACCTGAGCTGAAGTCAGACGCTTAACCTACTGAACCACCCTGGCACCCCCACATGTGCCCCTTCAAAACGACACACCTATATCCCTTGGATAAATACCTAGTAGTGCAATTTCTGGGTCGTAGAGTGATGACATTTTTTTAAAAAGATGAACTTACTAGAATTTTTAAAAAGATCAAAAGGCTCCACTCCCAACCAAGATACAGAGTTTTCAGCAGGTCACTGCTCCCACTGAAAGAATTAGAAGGGGGGAAAAAGAAACCCAGAAAAGTTGCAAGAACCATCTTTTTCAAGAGAGCAGAGGGCTATAAATGCAATGCTATGAATGAATGAAATGAACAAAAATTTCAAAGACAGAAAAGACTCTCCTTCCTGAATGAGCTGAGGATCACTGCTCACATAGTCTTCCCTGGGGCCATTGCCAATTCTGGCCACAAAAGCTTAGCTCAGGCAAAGGGACCCAACTGGGAGAATGAGAAACCGGTGGAGTTGCTGGTGGCCATGAGGAGCTGCGGGCTCCTGGAAGCTCCTAAGTAAAAGACAGAGAGTGAAATCTTCTGCAGCCTCATCATGTTTAGAAAACCAAGTCCAATTCGAGAAAGAGGGCCTGCGTGGAACAAAGGATATTTGCCAGATTTTGAAGGTATGTGGGGTAGGAGGCAGGAGAGTTAAGCTCAAAACCTCCAAAATTCAGAAAATCTCCCACTACTCACAGGCTGAGACAGAGGGCTTCCAGAACTGAGGAAGGAACATGTCCGGGAAATGAAGACGAAACAAAGTTAGGTAGAGTTTTGGTAAAACTGGGTCTCATCTCCAGTCTGGCTCCATCCCTACTAGATAGATGTGAGCAGTTTCTTAGTGCACGAGCCTAAAAGAGCACAGATAGAACATTCTCTGGTGGGAGATAAAAATCATCTGCATAAAAGTCAGATGGGCCCAACTTTGGGCCCAGTACGTAAGAAGTTTGGAAGTTACCTATCATAACCAGTAAGCAGGTGAACTACCTGAAAAATGAACAATTCTTCTTAGGTCTGTAAGAGAAGGGAGGTCACAGGGTGCCTGGGTGGCTCAGGTGATCAAGCGTCCGACTTCGGCTCAGGTCATGATCTCGCAGTTTGTGGGTTTGATCCCCACCTTGGGCTCTGTGCTCACAGTTCAGAGCCTGGAGCCTGCTTCAGATTCTGTGTCTCTCTCCCTCTCTCTCTTCTCCCCTCCCTTGCTCACGCTCTGTCTCGATCTCCCTCTCTCAAAAAATTAACATTAAAAATTTTTTTAATTAAAAAAAAAAGAGAAGGGTGGTCACAGCAAGTGATAGAAGGTCTCAGAGTGACAGGGACATGTGCAGTGAGTCCCCAGAAGTGACCTCGCAAATTGGAGAAACAGACACGTGAATACAGAGAATCCAAACCTACCAGAGCAGAAACCCACAACCCGAAACTTCCATGGGAAGCAGCGCTGGGGTAGGGAAACCCGAACTGTAGGTGACAGTTGCTGGACGCTCAGTGTGGACAGCTCTGAGAGTTAAAATCTCTAGGGAGACTCAGTCATAAGGGGGCCCTGACACTTTTGTCAGTTTTATCTCCAGGAGCTCGACCCGGTTTTCACAGCATCAGAGAAAAACTCCCTTACTCTTCTGGCCAGGGAAGGGGAAGAGTAACCATTTTGAAATATGCAAGTATTCTGTCCTTCTTAACAGGATCTGCCTTCAAGAGAAGCTATTTAACCAGACCCTAACCAGCTGGGGTTTTATCAGAGCCTAACCGGCCTGGGGAAAGGAAAATACCCAACTCCATATAGTTGTAGCCACACTGTCCCACCTAAGGGAGGAGAGAAAACACACACTTGCGCACATGCACGCACAACAACCGAGAAGACACATGTGAAGTTCATAGCCCAGAGGTAAAGACTCACTAAAAGACTGAGATGTAATCATGGGAATATGGCATGCTTCCTCCTCCCCACATTACCACCACATTACTACTGGCTGATCTACAACAATTCTTTATCCCCAGTACATCATGCTTGTTTATCAAGAAAAAATTACAAGGCATACTAAAAGGCAAAACAAAACAAAACACTGTTTGAAAAGACAAAGCAAGCATCAGGGATGTTGGAATTATCAGACCAGGAATTTAAAACAACTGTGATTAATATGCAATAATTATATCCACTACTGGACAGAGCAGACAGCATGAAAGAACAGATGGGCAATCTAAGGATAGATGGAAATCCTACAAAAGAACTGAAAGAAATGCCAGAGCTCAAAAACCCTGTAACAGAAATGAAGAATGCCTTTGGTAGGTTTATCAGTAGACTTGACACACTTGAGGAAAGACTCTCAGGCTTCAGGACACATCAAGAGAAACCTCCAAAACTGAAAAGCAAAGAGAACAAAGATGGAAAATAACAAAATAAAATATCCAAAGACTGTTGGACAGCTATAAAAAGTGTAACATACACATAATGGGAAAACAGAAGGAGAAGAAAGAGAGAAAGGAACATAAGAAATATATAAAACAACAATGACTGAGAATTTCCCCCAAATTAATAACAGATGCCAAGCCACAAATCCATGAAGTTCAGAGAACACTATGCAGGATAAATGCAAAAACAAAAACCTATACCCAGGCATATCACATTCACACTACAGAAAATCAAAAATAAAGAAAAAATTCTGAAATAAGCCAGAGGGGAAAGAGAAACACCTTATTTATAGAGGAACAAAGATAAGAGTTACATCCAACTCTCCTGGGAAACCTTACAAACAAGAGAAGAGAGAAGAGTGAGATATTTAAACCATGGACATATTTCATTCTTTCTCATTGCCAAGTAGTATTCCATTGTGTATATAAACCACAATTTCTTTATCCATTCATCAGTTGACGGACATTTAGGCTCTCTCCATAATTTGGCTATTGTTGAAAGTGCTGCTATAAACATTGGGGTACAAGTGCCCTTATGCATCAGCACTCTTGTATCCCTTGGGTAAATTCCTAGCAGTGCTATTGCTGGGTCATAGGGTAGATCTATTTTTAATTTTTTGAGGATGTAGCCACATGGATGGAACTGGAGAGTGTGATGCTAAGTGAAATAAGTCATACAGAGAAAGACAGATACCATATGTTTTCACTCTTATGTGAATCCTGAGAAACATAACAGAAAACCATGGGGGAGGGGAAGGAAAAAAAAAAGTTAGAGAGGGAGAGAGTCAAACCATAAGAGATTCTTAAAAACTGAGAATAACCTGAGGGTTGATGGGGGGTGGGAGGGAGGGGAGGGGAGGGTGGGTGATGGGTATTGAGGAGGGCACCTGTTGGGATGAGCACTGGGTGTTGTATGGAAACCAATTTGACAATAAATTTCATTTTTAAAAATAAAAATTAAAATTAAAAAAAAATAAAGCATGGACAGAAAAAAAATAACCAACCTAGAATTCTGTACTCGGTGAAATTATCCTTCAAACTTGAAGGAGAAATAAAAACTTCCTCAAACAAAAATTGAGAGAATTTTTTGCCAGCAAACCTACCATTTCTTTTAAGAAATGTTAAAAAACAGTTCTTCAGAAAGAAGGAAAATAATATAGGTCAAACATTTGAATCTACATCAAGGAAGAATATCAAAGAAAGAATAAGTGAAAGTAAAATAAAAAATTTCTTTCTTTCTTTCTTTCTTTCTTTCTTTCTTTCTTTCTTTCTTTCCTTCTTTCTTCTTTCTTTCTTTTCTTCAAAAAGATTTATTGTTTCCATGTAGTCCATGGCTTGGGAGAGGGTTCCAGGGTGGTTAAAAAGCTGCCTAGTGGTTGCAGGGAGAGGCTCAGGTACAAGCTTTGTCACCAGGGGGATGCCAGAGGGGGCCCTCAAAGGATGCTGGGCTTCAGAGGCTCCTAGTCATGTTTTAGGGTGAGCCTTTTGAAGAGATACTGGTCCAATCCAGCCTGGGGACCAGCCAGCCTGCAGATGTGAGTCAGATGGTCACCATCTTGATGAGTTTCACATCCTCATCTAGGAAGTGTTTTTCCAGGAAGTCACAGAGATGGGAGTCTGCACAGGAAGAACCCAGGGCATGTAGATATAAAAGAGCCTGATTCAGGTTCTTCTCAGAACCATGGCAGCTTCCATGGCATCCAGGGTTTATCTTGGGACAGTTTCTTCATGTCTCAAAAGAGGGCATGGCCACCTTGCATCTTCAAGAGAGGCTCAGCACCCTCATGCTTCTCCTCAGCCAACTTGCAGAAGAAGTGACCAACTCCCTGCAGAGCCACACTGTTATGGTCAACATAGAAGCCCAGAGAGAGGTAGGTGCAGGAGGCCTTCAGGTGCATGTTGACCAGGCAGTTGAGGTGGCTTCCACCTCAGGGGAATAATTCTGATGAATCTGGGAGCTCACGGTTGATCGGTAATAAGGAGCTAAGCTCAAAATAGTGTGTTGGCTGGTCCCGGAGGCAGAGGGTGGCCAAGAAGATGGCTCTGAAGGTTGTGACTGGAAAAAAGATTGGAGGGTGGTTGGAGGCTGGTAGAAGGGACATCCCTTGGTCTGTTCCATCAAAACACTGTTAAACCAAGAGACAGATCTGCAGGACTGCCAGGCATGCTGCCTAGTTTTCTTAGTCTTAATAAGTTTGTCCAAAGTGATAATAGTAACAGTCTATTAATACACACACACACACACACACACACACACACACAATGGATTCAAGCCCCTGCTCTATCTCTCTCCCTCTCTGCCCCTCCCTTGCTTGTGCTCACTCTCTCACTCAAAATAAATAAATAAACTTAAAAAAGAAGTGAATGGGTGGGGAAAGGAAAGGTATACCATGGTATATACTGTATATCATCAAAAGAAAGTAGTAGTAGCTATATTAATTTTAGACAGAGCAGACTTCAAAACAAGAAAACTTATCAGAAATAAAGAGGGACATTACATAATGATAAAGGAGTCAGTTCTCCAAGAGGACATAACAGTCCTTAATGTGTATGCACCTAATAACAGAGCTTCGAAATATACGAGGCAAAAACTAATTGAACAGCAAAGAGAAATGGATAAATCCACTGTTTTAGCTGGAGACTTCAACACATTTTTCTCAAAAAATGGACAGATCCAGAAGGCAGAAGATCAGTAAGGACATAGATTAACTAAACAACACCATCAATCAACTGGATATAATTGACATCTATAGACTACTTCATCTAAAAGCAGAATACACATTCTTATCAAGCTCACATGGAATTTTCAGCAGAATAGACCATATTCTGAGCCATCAAATGCACCTAACAAATTTAAAAGAACAGAAATCAGGGGCACCTGGGTGGCTCAGTCAGTTGAGCAACGACTCTTGATTTAGGCTCAGGTCATGACCTCATGGTCATGATTCCAAGCCCCACATAGGGCTATACACTGACAGCATGTACCCTGTTTGGGATTCTCTCTCCCTCTATCTCTGCCCCTCCCCAACTTTCTCTCTCTCTCACTCTCTCTCTCTCAAAATAAATAAATAAACTTAAAAAAAAAAAAGAATTGGGGCACCTGGGTTTTCAGTCTGTTGAGCGTCCAACTTCAGCTCACACCATGATCTCATGGTCTGTGGGTTCAAGCCCAAGTCAGATTCTGTGCTGACAGCTCAGAGCCTGGAGCCTGCTTTGGATTCTGCATCTCCCTCTCTCTCTCTCTCTGCCCCTCCCCTTCTCATGCTCTATCTCTCTCTCTTTCTCGAAAATAAATAAACATTAAAACAATTTTTTAAAGAATAGAAATCATATGTCTACTCTCAGACCACAATTGAATTAAACTAGAAATTAATAACAAAAAATCAATTGCAAAATACATGGAAATTAAACAACACACTCTAAATAACATATTGGTCAAGGAAGATATCTCAGAAATTAAAAAAATATTTTAAACTAACTGAAAGTGAAAACACAACTTATCAAAATTTGTGGAATGCAGCAAAAATAGTACTTAGATGGAAATTTAGAACATTGAATACATATATTAGAAAAGAAGAAAGGTCTAAAATCAGTATTCTAAGTTTCCGTTTTAGGAAATTAGTAAAGAAGGGCAAATTAGGGGCGCCTGGGTGGCGCAGTCGGTTGAGCGGCCGACTTCAGCCAGGTCACGATCTCGCGGTCCGTGAGTTCGAGCCCCGCGTCGGGCTCTGGGCTGATGGCTCAGAGCCTGGAGCCTGTTTCCGATTCTGTGTCTCCCTCTTTCTCTGTCCCTCCCCCGTTCATGCTCTGTCTCTCTCTGTCCCAAAAATAAATAAAAAAAAAATTAAAAAAAAAAAAAAAAAAAAAAAAAAAAAAAAAGAAGGGCAAATTAAATCCAAAGTAAGCAGAACAAAATAAACAATAAGAATTAGAGCAGAAATCAATGAAATTGAAATTAGAAATCAATCAAATTGAAATTAGGAAACAGAAATTAGGAATCAACCAATGAAACCAAAAACTTATTCTTTAAAAAGATCAATGAAATTGATAAGCCTCCAGCCAGATTAAGAAAAAAAAAAAAAAAGAGACGACAGAAATTACTAATATCAGATGTGAAAGAGGAGACATCACTACAGATCTCATGCACATTAAAAGAATGATAAAGGAAAACTATAGTCACCTCTATAGCCACAAATTTGATAACCTATAGGAAATGGACCAATTCCTTGAAAGACACAATGCACTAAAACTCACACAAGAAGAAATACATCATCTGAATAGGACTTATCTACTAAAGATATTGAATCAGTAACTAATAACTTTCCAAAACAGAAAGTAGCAGGCTGAGATGGGTTCACTGGTGACTTCTAACACACTAAAGGAAGAAATGATACCAATTCTCTACAATCTCTTTCAGAGGATAGAAGCAGAGGGAATATTTCCTAACTCATTCTATGAAGTCAGCATTTTTTTAATACCAAAACCAGACAAAGATGTTGCAGGAAAAGAAAACTACAGGCCAATATCTCTTGGGAATATAGATGCAAAAATTCTCAACAAAATATTACCAAATCAAATTGAACAATTTACAAAAAGAATTATAAAGCACCACTGAATAGGATTTATCCCAGATATGCAAGACTGGTTCAATATTCAAAAATCAATGTAATCTATCACATCAAATACCCAAGTGTTGGCATGGATGTGGAGAAATTGGAGCTGTTGGTGGAAATAAAAATGGTGCAGCAGTGGTGGAAAATAGTATGACATTTCCTCAAAAAATTAAATACAGAACTATTATATAATCCAGCAATTCCATTTCTGGGTATAGACCCAAAAGAATCGAAAGCAGGGTCTTGATGAGATATTTGCACACCCATGTTCATAGCCATATCATTTGCAATATCTAAAATGTGGAAGCAATCCAAGTGTCCACTGACAGATGAATGAATAAGCAAAATGTGGTATATGCATACAGTGGGATATATTATTTGGTCTTTTTTAAAAATGTTTTTTTTTTTTGGACACCTGGGTGGCTCAGTCAGTTAAGCATCCGACTTCAGCTCAGGTCATGATCTCACAGTTTGTGGGTTCGAGCCCCGTATTGGGCTCTGTGTTGACAGCTTAGAGCCTGGAGCCTGCTTCAGATTCTGTGTCTCCTTCTCTCTCTCTGTTCCTTCCCTACTCATGCTCTGTCTCTCTCTCTCTCCTTCAAAAATAAATAAAAACATTTTTTAAAAATTAAAAAAAAAAATTGGGGGGGGGGCAGGTCACCTGGGTGGCTCAGTGGGTTAAGTGTCTGACTTCAGCTCAGGTCATGATCTCACATGAGTTCAAGCCCCACACTGAGCTCTCTGCTAACAGCACAAAGCCTGCTTGGGATTCTTTCTCTCTCTTTCTCTCTCTCTCTCTCTCTCTCTCTCTCTCTCTCTCTGCCCCTCCCCAGCTTGTGTTCTCTTGCTCTATCTCAAAAATAAATAAACATTAAAAAAATTTAAAAAAAAATAGGAACTCTATTAAAAATGTTTTTTAAGGGCACCTGGGTGGCTCAGTCAGTTGAGCATCCAACTTTGGCTCAGGTCATGATCTCACAGTTTGTGAGTTCAAGCCCCACATTGGGCTTGTTGCTGTCAGCACAGAGCCCGTTTCAGACCTTCTCTTTCCCTCTCTGTCCCTCCCCACTTGTACTTTCTCTTTCTCTCTCTCTCTCTCTCTGTCAAAAATAAATAAAACATTTAAAAATGTTTTTAATTGAGGTATAATTAACATATAACATATTAGTTTCATATGTACAACATGATTTGATATTTGTATGCATTAGAAATGATCACCACACTAGGTCTAATTAACGTCTACTCAGTGTTTAAAGGGAAGGAAATCCTGATAGATGCTACAAAATAAGCTAATCACAAAAATACAAGTACTGTATGATTCCACTTATATTAGGTACTTAGGGTAGTTAAATTCATAGAGACAGAAAGTAGAATGGTGGTTGACAGGGACTAGGGGGGTGGGAAAATAGGGAGTAATTGTTTAATATGTATGGAGTTTCAGTTTTACGAGGTGAAAGGGTTACAGAGATGAATGGTGTTGATGATTGCACAACATTATGAATTTAATGGATTCAATACCACTGAACTGTATACTTAAAAATAGTTAAGATAATGGGTGCCTGGGTGATTCAGTCAGTTGAGTGTCTAACTTCAGTTCAGCTCATGATCTCACAGTTCCTGAGTTGAGCCCTGCATCAGGCTCTCTGCTGTCAGCGTGGAACCAGCTTTGGATCCTCTGTCCACCTCTCTCTCTACCCCACCCCCATTTGTGTTTTCTCTGTCTCCCTCTCCTCTTTCTCTCTTCCAAAAATAAATAAGCATTTAAAAAATAGTTAAGATGATAAAAATAGTTCAGATGATAAATTTTATGTTATCTGTGTTTTACCACAATAAAATAATTGAAAAAAATCTATAGGAGGAGAACTACAAAGCTGATGAAAGACATCAAAGAACTAAATAAATGGAGAGATAGTCCATGTTCATGGATATGAAGAATCAATATTATCAAGATGTTAAATTTTTCCCAATTTGATCTATAGATTCAACACAATCCCAATCAAAACCCCAGCAAGTTATTTTATGCATAGCAACAAACTGATTCTAAAATTTATATGGGGAAGCAATATACCCATGATAGCCAACACAATATTGAAAGAAAACAAAGTTGGAGGATCGACACTATCCAACTTGAAGACTTACTAGACAGCTACACTAGTCAAGACAGTGTAGTACTGGTGAAAGAGTAGACAACTAGATCAATAGAACAAAATAGAGAGCCCAGAGATAGACCCGCATAAATGTAGTCAATTCATCTTTGACAAAGAGGCAAAGGCAACACAATGGATAGAAGATAGTCTTATCAATAAACGGTGCTGGAACAACTGGAAATTCACATACAAAAAAATAAATCCAGACATAGACTTTACACTCTTCACAAACATTAACTCAAAATTGATCACAGACCTAAATGTAAAATGAAAAACTATAAAACTCTTAAAAGATAACACAGGAGAAAATTTAGATGACCTTCATTTTGGCAATGACTTTTTAGATTTAACACCAACACCAAAGGCACAATCCATGAAAGAAAGAATTAAAAAGCTGGACATCATTAACATTAAATTCTTTCATTGGGTGTAGAGATTACTTAAAAAGAGAAAATAAAAATTTTTTTAATTAAAAATTTCTTCTCTGTGAAAGAACTGTCAAGAGAATGAAAAGACAAGCCACAGACTGAGAAAAAAAGTATTTGCAAAATACATATTTAACAAAGGATTGTTACCTAACATATACAAAGAACTCTTAAAACTCAACAATAAGAAAACAAACAACCTGATTAAAATAAGAGCCTATCTTAGTCCATTTGGGCTGCTATAACAGACTGGGTAACTTATAAACAACAGAAATTTATTTCTTAACTGTTCAGGAGGCTAGAAGGCTAAGATCAGAGTGTAAGCATAGTCAGGCAAGCCCCTCTGGTAAAGGCTTGATTCTTAGTTCATCAATAGCCATCTTCTCAATGTAACCTCATGTGGTGGAAGGGGCGAGGGGAGTATCTGGAGTCCTTGTTATGAAGGCACTAATTCCATTCATGAGGGCTCTGTTCTTATGACTTAATCACATCCCAAAGGTCCCACCTAATGCCATCACATTGGGGATTAGGATTTCAACATACGAATTTTGAAGGGATACAAACATCCAATCTATAGTAGGGTCAAAGACTTTAATAGATACCAAAGAAGATATACAGTTGTCAAATAAACACATGAAAAGATGCTTCACATCATGTGTTATCAGGGCAATGCAAATGAAAACAACAAGACACCACCACACACCTGTTAAAATGGCAAAAATCCAGGAAAATGACAACACCAAATGCTGACAAGGATGTGGAGTAACAGGAACTCTCATTCATTGCTGGTGGGAATGCAAAATGGTACAACTACTTTGGAAGATAGCTTGGCAGTTTCTTGCAAATCTAAACATACTTTTACCATATGATCCAGGAATTATGTGCTTGGTATTTATCCAAAGGAATTGAAAGCATGTTCAAACAAACAAAAAAACCCTTCATAACGATGTTTATAGGACCTTTATTCGTAATTGCCAAAACTTAGAAGCAAGCAAGATATCCTTCAGTCGGTGAACAGATAAATAAACGGTGGTGCATCCAGAAAATGCAATATTATTCATCCCTAAAAAGAAATGAGCCATCAGGCCATGAAAAGACATAGAGGAACCTTAAATGCATATTGCTAAGTGAAAGAAGCCAATCTAAAAAAGTTACATACTGTATGATTCCAACCATATGACATTCTGGAAAAGTCAACACTTTGGAGACCATAAAAATATCAGTGGTTGCCAGGGGTTAAAGGGGAGAGAGGAGTGAATAGATCAAGGACAGAGGATTTTTAGACCAATGTATTTACTAAGTATGATACCTTAATGGTGGATATATGTTATTATACATTTGCCTAAACCCATAACACGTACAACACCGAGAGTGAACTCTAATATAAATTATGGACTTTGGGTGATAATGATGTGTCAATGTAGGTAATCAGTTGTAACAAATGTGCCACGCTGATGGGTGATATTGATGATGGGGAAACGGGGGAATGGGGCAATAATTATGTGGGAAATCACTGTAACTTCCTCTCCGTTTCTCTGTGAACCTAAAATTGCTCCAAAAAGTAAAGCCTATTTTTAAAAAAAAGATAATTGTTCTTTTATATCAAATGTCCAAAACATAGTTAACATTCACTAGACATGCAAGGAGGCAGGAAAATATGACCAATATTCAAAAAGAAATGAGAAGCAGACTCACAGATAATTCAAATATCCCAGTAAACAGACATGGACTTTACCATTAATATGTTTAAGAAAGTACAGGAAAATAAGAGAAAATGGATGAAAAGATGTAATCGAATTTCCAGAGAGTCAGAATCTATTACCAAAAAAAGTCAAATAGACAAATATATAATTTCTGAAATTACGAACTCATTGGATGGGTGTAAGTAACTTCGTGCTGTGTGTTTGGCTAAAAGAGAACTACATGTCCCCAAATCCCCTTTCCTATGTGGTCCTGGTTAGAGTTGGCCTAAAGAGACAATTTCGAGAATCAGGGAAGGCAGAAGTGATAAACCAGGCACTGGGTTTCGGTTAAAGATGCTGGTGGAGATCAGCCTGCCCAGCTCTTCTTTCCAACCCCTGGCCTCTTGACCAACAGGAACACCCAGCCCAGCACCAGATGCAGAGGCAGTAGCCTTCCATAGATATCTGTACTGGCCATGTTTTCTGGTCCAAGTCTGGCAGCTGGATGTGCCTGCCTTCCCAGATTCCCATAGCACCTACTCTCATATATTGGGTCTTCTCTCTCAAATTGTCCCTACAGCCTCATAGGCTATTCCTGTGAGCAGCAAACTGAGAAGGAAAATCTTTGGGCCTGGTTTACAAGTTATTTGGCATAAAATGTTGGCAGGCCACCTGGGTGGCTCAGTTAGTTAAGTGTCTGACTCTATTTTGGCTCGGGTCATGATCTCACAGTTCCCGAGATCAAGCCTCATGTTGGGCTCTGTGCTGACAGTGCAGAGCCTGCTTGGGATTCTCTCTCTCCCTCTCTCTCTGCCCCTCCCCTGCTTGTGTTTGCATTTTCTCTCTCCCCCCCCCCCACCACACACTAGATAGATAGATAGATAGATAGATAAATAAATAAAATTTTTAAGAATAAAATATAATGTTGGCACTGTCTGAATATGCACCCTGCAGCACTACAGCCCCACTCAGGGTTGGCACTGAGAGACAGTGGTGAAGGAAAAACTCCCAGGAGACAGAACCTCGAGAAGTGTGCACTTGGTGGCTCATTTTCTTCCAAAAATGGAGCTCCCCAGAGGTGCAGATCTACACTGATTTGTGCAGATTTAATAATGGATTTCAAGGACTTGAGAGAAACATGAATGGAAAATTGGCAGCACAGAAGTCTAGTGAAGAGATAGGTGGATGGACTCTCCGAAGCGACACTGACCATGAAGATACTTTGCTGCATGTGAATACTCACTGAGAAGACCAACAACCCACTAAAAATGGGCAAAACACTTGAACAAGTTAATTTAAAAAAAAAAAAAAAGATATTCAGGCAGTTCTTTCTGCTCACAGGTCCTGTCCCTGTGCTTTAATAAAAACACCTTTTTGCACCGAAAAAAAAAAAAAAAGATACTCAAGTGGGCTAATAAATATTTTTAAATGGGTTTTGCATCAGAGAAATGAAAAAAAAAAAAGGCACAAGGAGGGGTGCCTGGGTGGCTCAGTCCGTTAAGCAACCAATTCTTGGTTTGGGCTCAGGTCATGATCTCACACTCCGTGAGTTCGAGCCCCGCGTCAGGCTCTGTGTTGATGGCTCAGAGCCTGGAGCCTGCTTCAGATTCTGCGTCTCCTCTCTCTCTGCCCCTCCCCCGCTCATGCTCTGTCTCTCTCTGTCTCAAAAATAAATAAAAACATTAAAAATTTTTTTTAATAAAAATAAATAAGTGCATATGTCCACCAAGAGATGTGCATGTGAGTGCAAATAGCAATTTTATTTGAATAGTTCTAAAATAGAAACCATGCTAATTGCCATCAACAGTGGGATGGATAAATAATTGCTGCTGTACTTCTAAAACTACAAAGCAATGAACAAGAACAAAATACTGCTCTACACAATAACATGGAAGAATTTTACACACATAATGTTGAGTAAAAAAACATTGGATGCAAAAAGTACTGTGTCTCTAATAGGATCAACTGAATTCCACAGCAGCTGGCTAAGCAAGATTTCTCCACACTAAATGTTGCTATCAGGACAATTCCTTGGACCTATTGCTTTTCCTGTTTGCTTCTGACTCTAGATGAGGCCTGCGACAAGCAGACCACTCCTAGAACACCTGCTATTATACCTACTGACCTGCAGAAGAGAAGGGGGGGAGTGGGTCACCCTCAACATCAGGGGTTTAAGCAGAGATACATACACCCATCCTAAAATTCAGGTGGGATCTCAAGGGGCCCCCCAAGAGCCCATACAATATTGAAAAACAAGAACAGAGTTATAGAATTCATACTTTCCAATTTCAAAACTTAACTAAAATGACAGTAATCAAAGCAGTATAGTATTGGCATATGGAAAGACAGACAGAGCAGTGAAATAAAATTGAGAGTCCGGAAAGAAACCTGTATAACTATAGGTCAATGGATTTTTGACAAGGGTGCCAAGGAGAGTCGGTGGGGAGAGAATTGTCTCTTCAACAAATGGTGCTGAGACTACTGGATTTCCACATGCAAAATAATGAATTTGGACCTTTCCTCACATTACATGCAAAAAATTAACTCAAAACGGATCAGTGACCTAAATATGAAAGCTAAAGCTATCAAACTCTTGGAATAAAACATACAGGGTAATCATCATGCCCTTGCACTTGGCAATGGTTTCTTACGTATGATACCAAAGGCACAAGCAACAAAACAAAAGACAAATTAAACTTCATCAAATTTTTTAAAAAATAAAAAAAAATTTCAAGAAGGCGAACAGACAATAGAATAGCAGAAAATATTTACAAATCGTGTATCTGATGAATCTACTATTCATAATGTTTAAAGAATTCTTATAACTCAACTGCAAAAAGAAAATACCCAATTAAAAAATGGGCAAAGGACTCGAATAGACTTTTCTCCAAAGAAGATACACAAATGGCCAAACAACACATGAAATGATGCTCAATGTCCTTAGGTAAATACAAAGCAAAACCATAATGAGATACTTCTTCACACCCACTAAGATGGCTGTAATCATAAAAATAGAAAATAGTCCAGCGTTGGTGCCGATATGGACAACTTGGAACGCTCCTACGGTGCTGGTGGGAATATAAAATGGTGCAGCCACTGTAGAAGCCAGTTTGGCAATTCCTCAATAATTAAATATGGTAGTACCATATCACTGGAAATTCCACTCCTAGGCATATCCTCAGAAGTGAACGCGTTCAAACAAAAGCGTGTATATGAATGGTTCATAGGAGCCCTATTCATGATAGCCAAAAAGGTGGAAACAACCTGAAAGTCCGTCTCTGATGAACGGATAAATAAAATGTGGTATATCCGTACAATGAAAAATTGTTCAGCCTCCAAAAAGAATGAAGAATCGATATGTTACAACATGGATGAATCTTGAAAACGTGATGCTAAATGAAAGAAGCCAGACAGAAAAGGCCACATATTATATGATTCCATTTATATGAAATACTGAGAATAGGCAAACGCAGAGAGACAGAAAATAGAGCAGTGTTTGCCAAAGGCTCGACGGGTACAAGGGTTTCCTTTTGGGGTGATGAAAATATTCTGGAACTAGATTGTAAGGATGGTTTCATACACTGTGAGTGTACCAAATACCACCGAATTATGGGATTTAAAATGGTTTAAATGGTGGGGGGCCTGGGTGGCTCAGTCGGTTGAGCGTCTGGCTTCAGCTCAGGTCATGATCTCACAGTTTGTGGGTTTGAGCCCCACATCGGGCTCTGTGCTGACCGCTTGCTCAGAGCCTGGAGCCTGCTTCAGATTCTGTGTCTCCTTCTCTCTCTGCTCCTCCCCCACTCACGCTTTGTCTCACTCTGTTTCTCAAAAATAAATAAATGTAAAAAAAGTTTTTTAATTAAAATAAATAAATAAATAAATAAATAAATAAATAAATAAATGGTTTAAATGGTGAATTTAATGTTATGTGCATTTTAGTACAATGTGTTTTTTTTTTTTAAGGGAGTCTCAAAAGGGAGCACTAAGGGAGGATAATTCAGCCTCTCAATACAAATTGACAGGTTAGTTTTTCTATGGATCTGCTTCAAGATGGCTGCCATAGCTTTAGAACTTCCCGCCCTCACATGACAATACCATTTTCTTAGGGAGGAAAACCCTCCCAAGAGCCTTCCAGCAGACTGTCCCTTAGAATCTCATTGGCTAGAGCCTCGTCACCTGCAGACCCATAAACCAGAAACTACAAAAGAAATAGAATTCTGGTGTTTGGGTTAGACCAATTACGGTTCATCTGAGGCTGAGCAAAGGGCTGTCCTTCCCTCCACATTGCTGCTGAATAGAATTTGCACTCTGTTAGCAAGGGAAAAAAGGGACATAGTTATTTGACAGACAGGTGGTGGTGTATGCTATATCCTTATTCCATGATAATATCATCCCACAGATACTTTGGAAACTACCATACATAACTCTCAAAAATGTAGTTCACATGGGATTTAAGAGTCACAGTGATGGTTCAAGGATGGGCATATGGCCTAGTCTCACTAGTAAGAGGCATCCTCTTAACTTTTCTGGAATTGACTGGACAAGATGAATTTACTCTCTGTTGAGCTTGCTAAACTACCAGATTATAAACCTGAGGTGGCTATTGATATGAAATGTTGGGGTCTGGCAGCAAACAGTCAAGAAGGAATTCTTGAGACATCTTTAGTGCAAAAAGGGTGGTTTTATTAAAACATGGAGAACAGAAGTTGTGGGCAGAAAGAGTTGCACTGGGATCGTGAGGAGTGACTGGGAGAGGGTTAGGGATAGTATAAGTCTCTAAAGAATTTGGAAGAAAGGTTTCTAAGACCTTGAGGGGTCACTTACTACTGTCTAGTAAACTCTTAGTCATGAGACCCTTCAGGTGTATCAGTGGGCCATATGTTTGGGGGATGATCGATAACGTATATCTTGGGGGAGTGGGGTGGGTAGAGATAAAGGAAGTTTCCAAAGGGATTCTTTACAGGATCCTGGAGGTTGGGCTAATGTCAAGCTAGGGTTGCCTTTTGCCTCTAACAAACGGTGAACATTGAGGCAGCTAAGCTCCCAGAGGAAGATCACTCTGCCTGTCTCAAGTACTTGGCAATGGCTTGTAAGTTGTAAGGAAGTTTAATTTCTTTTTCTTTTTCTTTTGCCTTTGTTCTCCACATCATTCCCCCCTGAACAATTCTGACACTTAAATCTTTAAGTTGCTGAGGGTGGAAGGTCTCATCTTCTGTAACTTCTTCCTGCTGAATAGGGGTGTAGAGACGTTCCTACCTATGGGTCAACATTGGTCAGTTGGCGACTTCTATATATAGGAGTTACAAAAGGCAGGAAATATGGATCTTCCTGAGTGGAAAGGATCATCTGTTGACTTGGAGTTATGGCAGTGAAGGAGTCTTGGCATCAGGTGGATAGACGTGGGGGTAAACAGCAAAACATGATTAGAATAACAAAAAGAAAAAGAAGCCCAAATAAGAGACCTTTGATCGTTAACAAAAATCTTCCTCCGGTCCAGGAATTTAACCAATCATTAAAGGAAAGAGAGGGATCATTTAAAGTGCCAATTGAAGTATTCATGTCATTTAGAAACCCAGAAATATTTTTGTGGTAATCTGGAATGTATACACAGCATTCTGTTTTTATGAGAGCACAAGTTCTGCCTTGCACAGCAGTTAAAACATCTAATGCCGTTCCATTTTGTAAAACTGTTTTCCACGTTTGTGCTACTTCAGCATTTAATAGGTAAATGCTATTTTGAGTGTCATTTAGGACTTTGACCATGTACTTATTAAAAGCTTCCATGTGCTAAATGACACCCTCCAGTTCTCAAAAGGAAATAAAGGTGGAATGTTAGGTGGTCATACAATGAAACACAGAATGTGTCCACCATTATGTTTAAATTTGGAAGGTTGGCTGGGTTGGTAATGGTTTTAATCATGCATCTATGCATCCAGGCAAAACCCAGAGTAGAGAGGCCTATCCAGCCTGGAGGGAGTCATGGCCACAGGTTAGAGTCACACAGCCATTGGGCCCTGTTAGGAGCCAGCCATCTGATTCTGGGCCTCCTTGAGCTGCAGTCAGGATATTAGGGGCCATGTGGTTTTGGAGGGCCACCTTCTGAATTTGTGGGTGACTATGAGTTGGGTCTGGATAAAGATGGTTTCTATATGCTTGGCTAACGCCTCTATTTGCAATTTTACATCAATAGAAATGGCTCCTAGGACAAATATGGCTAAGGGATAAAACCATCAAGAAGCCCTCTCTCTTTGGGGTACATGAGTGGCTCAGTCAGTTGAGCAGCCGATTTCGGCTCAGGTCATGATCTTGTGGTTCGTGAGTTTGAGCCCTGCATCAGGCTTGCTGCTTCAGATCCTCTACCCACCCCCCCCCCAACCCTCCTTCTCTCTCTCTCTCTCTCTCAAAAATAAATAAGCCTTTAAGAAAAAAAAAAGAAGAAGAAGAAGCCCTCTCCCTTTGAGGTTTAGCCTTAACAATATCCTAATTACAACTGGAATCACTGGCAGTTGGGAGACGATCTGTCTCAGGAGATGAGGACATTCCTAAGTGTATCATCTAATCCAATCATAGGGTAAGTGGGGCTGTCCATTATCACCACAAGTCATAGTCAACCCCATGGTGTGGGGTATACTCTGGCTTTTAAGGAGTGATTTTGTCATCCTAGACACATAGAATTGGTCAAGGTGATAGTTGAGTTATACAGTTGTTGGGGAATTCATCCCATTTTCCAGCTGCTCAAATAATCATATGCCCATGGGGTCCTGTTATTCCACAGAATAACAAGCACAAAGGTTATTTATATATGAGCCATTGTGGCCATTTCTCTGAAGTTGACTTCAAGTTGTCTAGTTTAGGCAAACAACAAACATTCAAAGACAATCAGAACTAGAATTTAGCATTTGCAAAGGTGTGTTATTGAAACATAATTTTGTTTCAGCCACCTGTATGGCTCGGTCAGTTAGGCATCCAACCCTTTATTTCAGCTCAGATCTTGATCTCAGGTTCGTGAGTTCAAGCCCCATCTTGGACTCTGCACTGGGCATGAAGCCTCTGAAAGAAAGAAAGAAAGAAAGAAAGAAAGAAAGAAAGAAAGAGAAAGAAAGAAGGAAAGAAAGAAGAAAGAAAGAAAGAAAGAAAGAAAGAAAGAAAGAAAAGAAGGAAAAGAGGAAAGAAAGAAAAGAAAGAAAGAAAGAAAGAAAGAAAGAAAGAAAGAAAAGAGGAAAGAAAGGAAAGAAGAAAGAAAGAAAGAAAGAAAGAAAGAAAGAAAGAAAGAAAGATTTTTCTTTTCATAATCACCCTTATTTCCAGAGATAGCCAAATCAAGACTAATTCGTTTGCAAAACAAGTCCAAATTTAACAAACCTGGCCTAATTATTTACATCAGTTCAACAAGAATAGTAACTGTTCATATAGATGTTGTTAAAATATGCTTTGCTAGAACTTTTCATAAGTAGAACTCTTAGTAGCCCCTCTAGGCCAGAAACTAAGCCAAGTACTTGCCATGAGACATGCCTACAAATATTTGCAGATTTGGGTGAATTCCTCTTCTTGAGGTCCCCAAAATATCCTGAGATTCCTGCACCTGCCAGGAAGTGACAGTCTTTATTCACCCAGTAAGGGTGCCACAAACCCTTGTAAGCAAGGTATCAGGCCAACATTCCAGGGGGCTTTATTGGTTCCATAAGGTCAATCTTAATTCCTTAAAGCTGTTTGGTCCTATCTGGGTCTATGCATGTTTCTCAAATATGACATTCCAGTCAAAGCCTTGGTAAAATAACCAATGTTTCCAATGGTGTCCTTTAACGAGAACAAATTCTTATTGAACTTATGCCAATAACCACGATTGCCATGGAAGTAAGAAAACTCACTGAGACTTTTCTGAATTCTAGAGGGTTCAGGTAGAGAGGAAAGTTAAAAAGCTTCAATTCATTCATAAATGAATATTTTATCATATTTATGTAAGTCATAGATAAGAGAAAATTTCCTTAATCTGCAAGAGCAAACATTAGAGAACCAGCAATGTTTCAAACAAGAGTCACAAAATTATAAGCATCTTCCTCAATTTATTTAGTCCCATGTTACTAATTCTTGTTCAGTTTGAATGCAGCTTTTTAGTTCTGGAAATTCTTACCTATTTTAGTCTTATGATCTTAAAGATATAAAAAACCTGTATTTGTCAAAAGCCCTTCTTATAAATCTCCTTGAAAGTGAAACTTATTTTGCAAGAGCATCAGAACAATAACTATAAATGACAAAAAATAAAAATAAAAAACCTTGGAAATGGACATTGTTAACGATCTGATATGAGAGTTCATTATGATGTAAATGACAAGGAAACTTAGTTATTTCTGTGACACAAACATAGAAACTGGTTTTCCTGGGCAAAGAGAAAATAACTTTATTTACATTTTCTTATCAAGGGCAGAAAAACAATCCAAGAAAACATTGCCTTTTTAATAGACAGAAAGCAGAAATTTAATCTTATACTAGTGCATTTATTTTTATTTTTATCTTGAGAGAGAGAGAGAGAGAGAGAGAGAGAGAGAGAGAGAGAGCACCAGCGGGGGAGAAAGGCAAAGGGAGAGAGAGAGCATCTTAGGCAGCCTCCATGCTCAGTGCAGAGCCCAACACAGGGCTTGATCCCACAACCCTGGGATCATGACCTGAGCCAAAATCAAGAGTCAGATGTTCAACTGACTGAGCTACCCAGGTGCACCTATACCAGTGTATTTTTTAAAACATTTATTTTGAAGGACCTGGATGGCTCAGTTGGTTAAGCGTTCCATTCTTGATTTCAGCTCAGGTCATGATCTCACGGTCATGAGATGGAGTCCCAAGTCGGGCTCCATGATGGGAGTGGAGCTTGCTTAAGATTCTCTCACCCTCTCTCTCTGCTCCTGCCCCACTCATTCTCTCTCCCCCTCTCTCAAGAAAATAAAATAAAATAAATGAAATGAAATCCATTTATTTCAACCTTGGTTCATCCTGACCATACATAAAATTCCTTTCCAATGATTTCCATTCACAAAACTCCTACAATTGTCTTTTGCATTCAGATTTTTCCCCCAAGCCATTTCTCTCCAAACAACCAGTCTCATTTTAGGACAAAATTACTTTCTTTTTCCTTCAACAAAAATGTATTCCCAATAGAAAACCTAGAAGTAGACCCACAACTACATGGTCAACTAATCTTTGACAAAGCAGAAAAGAATATCCAATGGAAAAAAGACAGTCTCTTCAACAAATGGAGTTGGGAAAACTAGACATCAACATGCAGAAGAATGAAAGTGGACCACTTTCTTACACCATACACAAAAATAAATTCAAAATGAATGAAAGACCTAAATGTGAGATAAGAAACCATCAAAATCCTAGAGGAGAACACAGGCAGCAACCTCCTTGACCTCGGCTGGAGCAACTCCTTACTAGACATGTCACTGAATGCAAGGGAAACAAAAGAAAACATGAACTACCGAGACTTCATCAAGACAAAAAGCTTCTGGGAATGCCTGTGTAGCTCAGTCGGTTAAGCATCTGACTCTTCATCTTGGCTCAGGTCATGATCTCACAGTTTGTGGGATAGAGCCCTGCATCGGGCTCTGTGTTGACAGCATAGAATCTGTTTGGGATTCTTTCTCTCCCTTTCTCTCTGCCCCTTCCTGCTGTCTCTCTCTCTCAAAATAAATAAATAAACTTAAAAAAAAAAAAAAAAACTTCTGCACAGAGAAGGAAACAATCAAGTAAACTAAAAGGCAGCCTATGGAATGGGAGAAGATATTTGTAAATGACATATCTGATAAATGGTTAGTATCCAAAATCTATAAGAACTTATCAAACTTAACACCCAAAAAACAAACAAACTATTAAGAAATGGGCAGAAGACATGAATAGACACTTTTCCAAAGAAGACATCCAGATGGCTAACAAACACATGAAAAGATGCTCAACATCACTCATCATCAGGGAACTACAAACCCACAATGAGATACCACCTCACACCTGTTAGAATGGCTAAAATTAACACAAGAAACAACAGGGATTGGTGGGGATGCAGAAAAAGGGGAACCCTCTTGCACTGTTGGTAGTAATGAAAACTGGTGCAGCCACTCTGGAGAACAGTATGGAGTTTCCTCAAAAAAACTAAAAATAGAGCTACCCTATGATCTAGCAATTGCAATGCTAGGTATTTACCCAAAGGATACAAAAATACAGATTTGAAGAGATACATGCACTCCAGTGTTTAGAGCATATTATCAACAATAGTCAAACTATGGAGAGAGCCCAAATGTGTCCATCGGCTGATAAACACATAAAGAAGATGTGGTGTGTGTGTAAGTCAGCCATGAAAAAGAATGAAATCTTGCCATATGCAATGACATGGAGGTAGCTAGAATGTATCATGCTGAATGGAATAAGCCAACCAGAGAAAGATAAATATCATATGATTTTACTCATATGTGGCATTTAAGAAACAAAAGAGATGAACATATGGTGGGGGAAAGAAGGAAGGGAAACAAATTCCAAGAGACTCTTAACAATAGAGAACAAACTGAGGGTTGATGGAGAGGAGGTGGGTGGGAGACGGGCTAGATGGATGATGGGTACTAAGGAGGGCACCTGTTGTGATGAGCACTGGGTGTTGTATGTAAGTAATGAGTCACTGAATTCTACTTCTGAAACCAATATTGCACTGTATGTTAACTAACATTTAAATTTAAAAAATAATCAGATAAAAATGTATTCCCATTCCTTACATCTTTCTTACACATTTTCTACTTTCCTACATACAGAATTGCTTCCCTTGTTTCCATCAGTCTTAATTACATTTAGCAGAATTTTAACTCTTAGAAACCTTAGTCTCAAAAAAAAAAAAAAAAAAAAAAAAAAAAAAAAAAAAAAGAAACCTTAGTCTCTAGTGAAAACTAAGTAGTAACCATTTGTGAACTGTTACACCAGAATTCTTTGGATGGCAAATTTATGAATCAATTAAGCACAAAGCATGTTTTCCAACACTCAGATATTCTTAGTTTCTTTGCAATAAGAAGTCAAAAGCAGAGAAATCTTATGTTCAGTAATCAAGGCTTTAGTATATTATCTCCTTTGGAAAAGACTTAGATGTCCAATGAATTCAACCTGATTTATCATCCAAGCAAAGCTTCAAGCTGTCTTAACAATTACCCAAGAAAACTTTAATACAGACAAAATCAACCATCATCTTGATTGTTGATAAGTCATCGTTTTGCCGACAAACTGCAACAGAGATAACACGGGCTTATTTGACCTTCAGTAAGCCAGGATAGAATAAAAATTTCATATGTAATGCTGATAATTCTAAAAACATGTCTATATTAATTAACCCAACAAACTTAAATTAGTTTAAGTCCTGAATTATGTTCCACCTAGGTCCACTTGAAAGTCAGTCCATTTGTTCCCCATTGTCAGATTTTACCTGGGACACCAGTGGGGAAATCTGAAGTGGGTGGTGAAAGTCCAAGGGTCTTTGCTCCTTGACAGCGAGGGGAGGAGGAGGAGTTGAGAGTGCCAGAGGCACCAAGGCAGTTATGCAGGTATCACCCAAGGGGTGCAGAAACAGGAGGAGGGGGAGGAGGAGGCAGAAGATTCGAGGTGGTGCCAGAGGACAGAGAAAGAGGATTCCTTGTTCTAAAGTTTGTCAGCTCGGACAGATGAGCAGATGCCATATTTGTTTGCTTGCTTTTCCCTCAACAAATGGAATTAGGCAATCCATGTTGGGCCAGAGAACACAGGGAACTTCCCTCAAACAAAAGGAGTTTTAGCAGCTGCTTGGGAATATTCCTTAAAGTCCCTGGCCCGAGGTAGACTAACCACAGTTGGCTCCAATTATCATAAACATTAACCGGGGAAATGAATGAGGAAGAAGCCCCTGCATCTATTAGGAGGAGGAACAGTGAAAGAAGGTCAGCGTCCCCTGCCTTTGGCCCCCAAATGAGAACCTGTGTTTCCTCCAGCAACCTGGATTCTATCAGGAGGAGGCCTATTTAATTATCATCCAGTATGTAAGAAGGGAGTTTATCAGCCGGGTTTGTGGCCAAACACAGTTTGCAAGGGGACCTTAGATTGGGGTCATGATTTAGGGCCATGAAGTCCTGGACATAGAGTATCTCAGTCCATTTGCCCCATTTCCTGCAGAAGAGATCTGACTGATAAATCATACTAAGGTCATGCAGTGTTACAGAAGATCAGACTTTTTAACTTTTACAATATGAATTATTTCCAGTGGGTTAAAAGGCATCCCAAGGGAGAGTCCTTGAGAACCAAAGAAGAAGGCTAGAGAAGGCCCATTACCCAAAAAATGCCCCCTGACTCCAGGGTGGCATCCCACGTGCAGGATATGTCAGAGGTTCCTGGTGTCAAAGTGACCCAAGGCATCCCTCAAACGAAATCACTACTGATCGCCATCCTGCCTGCCATAAAGGCCCAGTAGGAGGGATTGCCAACATCCCTCCGCTTCCCTGTTGCACCCTAGGCTGCAAATGGGTGCCCGTGAATGGACCGACATACTGTGTTGTGCCATGCCATGACGAACCTGCTGTTTTTAACCCATGGAGAACACTAGAAAAGTTTTACAAAGGAAAATTACCGTTTTGTAATTTAAGTAGTTAGTAGGGGACATTGACAGAAATCAGTAAAGATAGAGATGAATCATGGTCTAAACAACGTTCTAACACACGTGGTCTTCACGGCCGATTTCCCTAGGAAATCATCCCCAGTTGGGTTTTAAGGCTCGGAGTCCAGATGAGAAGACTCAGGCTGCACATCGGGCACCGAAATGATGGGAAATGTTGGGGTCCGGGAGTGAACAGTCAAGAGAGAATTCTTGAGATGTCTCTGGTACAAAAAGGATGGTTTTATTAAAGCACGGGGACAGGACCCATGGGCAGAAAGGGTTGCACCCAGATTGTGAGCAGCGACTGATTATATACTTTCAAGTTGGGAGGGGGTAGGGATAGTGTAAACCTCTAAGGAATTTGGAAGCCAGGTTTCCAGGATCTTGAGGGGCTAGCTGTTGTTAGGAACAGGTCGTTTACTACAGCCCAGTAAACTCTTAGTCGTGAGACCCCTCAGATGTATATCAGAGGGCCCTATGTTTACAGGATGATTGTTAACATATATCTTTGTGGGGGAGAGATAAAGGAAGTTTCCAAAGGGAGTTTTTACAAGATCCTGGGAGTCAGGCTAATGTCAAACTAAGGTTGCCTTTTGCCTCTAGCAGTGTATTGACATTGAGGCAGCTGCGTTCCTTGAGGAAGGTCACTCTGCCTGTCTGTAAGTTGTAAGGAAGCTTAATTTCTTTTTCTTTTGCCTTTGTTCTCCACATCAGCTGTGATGTTCATCTTTGCCACCAGATAGTGGATTCTGCCTGAAAACAAACCCAAGGCAGAAGATCGAACCCGGAGATGGAGAGATATGACACTCCTGAAAATATCATGTGTGCTCCTGAATCCAGCGATGCCTGAAGTCAGCTCGGGGTTTTTCTGATACATGGGCCAACGCTTTCTCTTTTTCACTTGACCCAGTTTGCATTTGGTTTCTATCGTCTGCAATGGAAAAGTTCTAAGTGATGCAGGAAACAAGCAGGGGTCAGATCATGAAAGACTTGTATGTCATAAGTTTGGACTTTATCCTGGAGTAACTGGGAGCCAAGCAGGGGAAAAGCATGGTCCCTCTTACAGAAATTGTGGAGCCCATTCTTCTGCCCGAGGCCAAAACCAGATCCACTATGTTATACTGGTCCTCGAATCCCCAAATCCCATCACTGTCAACGTTATCAGAGGTAGACTGTAAATGGAAAGACTTTAATGACTGCTGGTACCACTCCCTGGGCAATTAACCAAGCAGCTAATAAAAGTAGGTATGGGGGCAGGGTGCCTGGGTGTCTCAGATGGTTAAGCAGCAGACTTCGGCCCAGGAGCCTGCTTTGGATTCTGTGTGTCCCTCTCTCTTTGCCTCTCCCCCACTTGTGCTCTCTCTCTCTCAAAAGTAAATAAACATTAAAAAAAAAAGTCTAAAAAAAAAGGTAGGTATGGGGCACCTGAGTGGCTCAGTTGGTTGAGCGTCTGACTTTGGCTCGGGTCATGATCTCGCAGTTAGTGAGTTCAGGCCCCACATCAGGCTTGCTGCTGTCAGCGCAGATCCTGCTTCCGATCCTCTGTCCCTCCCCTGCTTGCACTCTGTCTCTCTCTCAAAAATAAATAAACATTAAAAAAAAAAAAAAGGTAGATATGGCTAGGGGCACCTGGGTGGCTCAGTTGGTTAAGCATCCAACTCTGGATTTGGGCTCAAGTGATGACCTCGGGGTTTGTGAGATTGAGCCCCACATCGGGTTCCACACTGACAGCACAGAGCCCACTCAGGATTCTTCCTCTCCCTCTCTCTCTGCCCTACCCCCACGTGTGCAAACGTGTACTCTCTCTCTCTCTCTCTCTCTCTTACAACAAACAAACTTAAAAAAAAAAAAGTAGGCTTGGATTGATAATGGACCCAGGCGACGCAGGAAGGAACTTCATCTGAAAAGATAAGTTGAGAGCCATGCAAATGGGCAGGGGGATGTCTTTTTTAGATACAGATTTATACTTACTGCCTCCAGAAATTTTGACAGTGGGGGTTGAAAGATGTGCTTACTTAAGAAGAAACCTAACAAGGGAACCAGTGGGCTCTGCGGCTTTTGCTCTTCCAGCCGGGTTAGAATTGGTGGGTTCACCACACTCGTCTCTGCTCTGGGTGCCAGAGGCCATCACTCAGAGCTTGCCCGGCCTGGCAGGAAGTGAACATCAGCGACCTTCCCACTGAAGCCCAGGACCCACTCTAGACAACAGGATGCAGGAAGGAACACAGAAGCAAAATCTCCCCCTGTGGAAAGGGGTGGAGTCTTCCTTAGGAAGAAAGAAGTTGTCTTAGAGACTGAGAAGGAAGTTCATGTGCACACGCAGGGTGAACCTGATCACCGGAAAGCAGTCAGAAGAGAACCATCCATCAAGACAAAGATGGGAAGAAGTCTCGAGTCACATGCTACTTCTCCGTGGGACACAAGGGAAGGTTCACGTGAGCCAGAATCGTAACCTTCGCTCCCTTTAGAATGTAAATTCCTCCTGAAAATGGCCTAATTCGGTGTTTTGCAAACTTTCTGTATGTGTAGGAATCACCCATAGGGCTTGTTACAAGTGTAGCTTCCTGGAATCTTTCTATAGGTTCTGATTTTGTAGAAAAAAGTGAACAGCTGTTGTCTTATACCCTCAGTACCCTTCACCCTGTCTTTGGTACCCTCTGGGGAAACAGAACGAGAGACGTTTGTTCGTTCATCGGCTCCCATCCCTATTGGTCACTGATGGTTCCCTAGGCCACCCCCTTTTAGGATGCACATGTGTTAGCGCTGAGTAAGGTCCCACAATGTCTCCCACTGAGGTGTCAGAGGAACCCCAGAGCAAAAAGCGAAAGGTACAAGGTGCGGGCAAGGGGCAATCAGGTTGTGCCTACATGAAGTTGACAAAGCCTGCCTAGGACGGGCTATAGCTGGGGGCGCCTGGGTGGCTCAGTCGGTTGAGCATTTGACTTCAGCTCAGGCCATGATCTCACAGTTCATGAGTTCGAGCCTTGCGTCGGGCTCTGTGCTGACAGCTCAGAGCCTGGAGCCTGCTTGGGATTCTGTGTCTCCCTCTGCCCCTCCCCTGCTCACACTCTGTCTCTCAAAAATAAATAAACGTTAAAAAAGTTGTTGTTGTTGTTGTTGTTGTTGTTGTTGTTGTTGTTTTAAAGCACTGGTTGTAGCTTGGAAATGAGGTGTGGCTGAGAAGATCTGAAGTTACGCACAAGACCGTTCCTGGAAAGTCTGCTTCCAGAATTCTCGGCCCCACTCCATTCAGTCCAGTCTACTACAAGAGGATTCAGGGAA
Organism: Panthera leo; assembly: GCF_018350215.1. Lineage (NCBI taxonomy): Eukaryota > Metazoa > Chordata > Mammalia > Carnivora > Felidae > Panthera > Panthera leo. The sequence goes on from NC_056688.1 coordinate 106,979,554, forward strand.
TGAGATCCATCCATTACCTTCCTCATCTATCCCCTTCTCGATTTCTCTCACCTACCCCCAGCATTCTGCCCACTCGGTAAGTGACACTGAAGTCACCGAGGGCCACCATCGATAAGTGGTAACACTAGTGGGGATTTGAACCCACACAGATTGTCTCCAGTGCTTGGGATTTTACCACTTAACCTATAAAACAATGTCAAGGGAACAAAGTCCAGGGTAGGTGGCATCCAAGTTCAGTGAGAAAGAAAACCAAAACTGCTTAGAGACGTCTACTGTGATCAAGGAGGTCGGTAGATAGACCACCAAAAGCACAACGGACCAAGGGGAAAAGAGAGAAATTGGCTCACACCGACATTAAAAACATTTGTGCTGCCAACATTACCTCTAAGAGAGTAGACGGAAGGAGCAGCTGGGTGACTCAGTCAGTTGGGCACCTGACTCTTGATCTTGGCTCAGGTCATGATCTCATGGTTTGTAAGCTGGAGCCCCACATCGGGCTCTGTGCTGCCAGAGCAGAGCCTGCTTGGGATTCTCTCTCTCTCTCTCTTTCTCTCTCTGCCCCTCCCCAGCTTCCACGTGTGCACGCGCCCTCTCTCTCTCTCCAGATAAATAAATAAGCACTTTCTAATAAAAGAAATATTAAAGAGAGAGAGAGAGAGAGTAGAAGGAAAAGCCACAGAATAGAAAATATTTACGAATCACATGAGAGATAAGGGTCTAGCATCCAGAATATATAATGAACTCTTACAACTCAACAATACAAAGACGAATAAACCCAACTTAAAAATGAGCCGAGGATTTGAACAGACATTTTCCCAAAGAAGATATACAATCGTGAAAAGATGTTGGGGCGCCTGACCGACTCAGTCAGTAGAACCTGCAATTCTCGATCTTGGAGTCGTGAGTTTGAGTCCTCTGGCGGGGGGGGGGGGGGGGGGGGGGGTAGAATTTACCTTTAAAAAATGTTTACCATCATTAGTCATTAGGACAATGCAAATCAAACCTCTGAGATACACCACACAGCTGGCAGGATGGCTATACTATAACCGATGGACGATAACAAGTGTGGGCAAGGTCGTGGGGAAATCGGATCTCTCCTACGTTGCCGGTGGGAATGCGGGGCGCAGCCGCTGTGGAAGCACATTTTGGCAATTCCTCAAAAAGTTCAACGTAGAACTAGCATATGACCCAGCAATTCCACTCCCAGGTTCGTACCCAAAAGAACTGAAAACAGATGTCCGAATAAAAACTTGTGCACGTATGTTCACAGTAGCACCATAGCCAAAAGGTCGAAACGACTCAAATGTCTATCATCAAACAAAACGTGGTATGTATCTACAACTGAATATGGCCCAGCAAAAAAAAAAAAGAAATGAAGGACTGGGCGCCTGGGTGGCTCAGTGGGTGAAGCGGCCGACTTCGGCTCAGGTCATGATCTCTCCGTTCCCGAGTTCGAGCCCCACAGGGGGCTCTGGGCTGACGGCTCAGAGCCTGGAGCCTGTTTCAGATTCTATGTCGCCCTCTCCCTCTCTGCCCCTCCCCTGCTCACACTCCGTCTCTCTCTCGCTCTCTCTCAAAAATAATAAAATAAACATTAAAAAAAAAGCACTGATACATGTTAGAGGAATGAACTTGGGAAACATTTTGCTAATTAAAAGCCAATCACACACAAAAAAGCCAATCACAAAAGGCCAATACTGTATGATTCCCTTTATACGAAGTGCCCAGAATATGCAAATGTATAGAGACAGTAAGTAGATGGGGGGGGGGGGGGGGCGGCGATGGACAATGGGTAGTGACCGCTAGTGGGTATGGGGTTTCTTTCAAGAGGAACGAAAATGTTCTGAAATCATACTGTAGTGATGTAGATTGCACACGGAATTGTACGCTTTAGATGCGTGAATTTTACGGAATGTAAATTATATCTCCTAAAGCTAGTTTTTTTTAATTTTTTTTTAACGTTTTTATTTTATTTTTGAGACAGAGAGAGACAGCATGAACAGGGGAGGGTCAGCGAGAGGGAGACACAGAATCTGAAACAGGCTCCAGGCTCTGAGCTGTCAGCACAGAGCCCGACGCGGGGCTCGAACTCACAGACTGGGAGATCCTGACCTGAGCCGAAGTCGGCCGCTTAACCGACTGAGCCACCCAGGCGCCCCTCCTAAAGCTATTTTTAATAACCTGAATGCCCCACATGCCAGGAAACCCCTCTGTCACCCGGGCAAACCAAGAAGGCTTGTCCCCCTCATGCCACCCTCAGCCCTGTAACATTTAAAAAATAATAATAACCAGGGCGTTGGGGAGAGGACACAAGGTCTGGAAGCGTTAGCTTGTTGTGGCAACACTGCGTAACAAACCCTGAAACGCAGTGATTTACGAAAGCAAGTGTTTACTTCTCGTTCACGGGTCTGTGGGTCAACGGCGCCTCTCCTAGGCCAGCTGGGCTCGGGCGCACTGGGGTGTCTCCCATTCCAGGACCCAGGCTGGAGGGGCAGCGTGCTCTTGTCATGGTGGACGGCACACGCCAGGAGGGGCCAACCCACAGCACGCCAATACCCACAAAGCCTCGGCTAGGATATCGCTTACTTCACGCTAGCTCACTCTCTCCTGGCCAGGGCAAGTCACGTTGCCAAGCCCAAAGTCAGTGGGATGGGAAGGTATTCCCCGCTGAGTAAGAGGCACTGAAAAGTCTCAAGGTAACGAGGCTGGGCGTGTAATCTTATTACAGGGGGAGCGAAATAGTTGAAAACAAGCCAGTTCACCACAGCTACTGGGCCAAATACTTGTCATTCCTGCCTTATGAGACATCTGTCTAGTGTCTGCTGCATTGGGATCTTTTCTTCCTTTAGTAGGAATTACTATCCTTAAAATCGTGATTCTACAAGTAAAACTACAGACGCGAAAGACTACAGATGGAAAAAAAACTTTAAGATGTGAAAATGAGCCATAATCCCACCATCCAGGGTTAACCAACGTTAATAGCTTCCTGTTCATTCCTGCATATAGGTAACCACTCTGGTGCTTTTTCTGACATAATCAGGATCACGATAAAAAAAAAAAAAAGAAAGAAAAAGAAAGATACCCAGAAATAGAAAAAAAAAAAAAAATCAGGATCACGATATACATAGTTTTGTAATCTCTATTGCCAGTTAAAATCTCACGAATACCTTCCTATATAAAAACATAGATCAGGGGTGCCTGGGGGGGCTCAGCCGGTTGAGCATCTAGCTTCAGCTCAGGTCACGGTGTCACGGTTCGCGAGATCGAGCCCCGAGTCGGGCTCGCTGCTGTTAGCACTCAGACTGCTTAGGATCCTCTGTCTCCCTCTCTCTCTGCCCCTCCCCCACTCACACTCTCTCAAAAATAAATAAAACATTTTTAAAACATAGATCATATTTCTTTTTAGAAAAATATTTTTTAATGTTTATTTTTGAGAGAGAGAGAGACAGAGCGGGAGCAGGGGAGGGGCAGAGAGAAAGGGAGGCACAGAGTCCGAAGCAGGCTCCAGGCTCTGAGCTGTCAGCACAGAGCCCAACGCGGGGCTCGAACTCACGGACCGAGAGATCATGACCTGAGCCAAAGTCGGACATTCAACCGAGTCACCCAGGCGCCCCTAAAAAATAAATTATTCTAATGTTTGTGTGAATCGTAGAGCACTCACAACATTTTGCATGTGTTAATGAACATTTTCATCAATCATTCTGTTATCACAACACATTTATTTCTGTTTCTCATGTTTACTTTTTTTTTTTTTTTTTTTTAGAGTGAGAAAGAGAGAACTCGAGTGGGGAAGAGGGGCAAAGAGAGACAGAGAGAATCTTAAGCAGGCTCCACACTCAGTACAGAGCCTGACACGGGGCTTGATCCCACGACCCTGATCATGACCTGAGCTGAAATCAAGAATCACCCAGGTACCCCCCTTCATGTTTACTTTTGATCTGTATCAATGTTACTCCATTTTTTGCTTCAACATAATCACAGCCTACGTGTTTGTTGGTTTGCACACTTAACATTATTTCATAAATGCTTTTCCAGGTTGTTACAACCTGGATTATGTACTCTTTTTGGTGCTAACACACCATCATTTGTTAGCCGGTTCCTGTTGTTAGACATTGTGGTTATTTCTAGTATTTTACTATTGTATTCATTCATCCCCCAAATTCTTATTGCATTGATTGGCTGAGGGTTTTGCTTGTTTTTTTTTTTTTTTTTTTGCCTTCTTTTCTCCCATTCTTCTCCTCAGATCAAGCAGAGATGGCCCAGTTGTTGGCATTTTCCAACTGCTGAGTTCAGTGATGTTTCAGCAGTTCGGGAGAGGTGGTTTACTGCTATAGATTTACATAGTTCGTAGCCACTGCCCTATATAGTTATTGATAGCTGTCCTCAGTAGGAATGGCTTCCAGAAATTCTCTTGCCCACTAAGCTCATTCAGCTCATTTACTGGCACCAAAGTACAGGGCCAGAAGTCATTTGGTGATATGAGTGTGTCCTACAGAGGCCAGCACAGTAGCACATGTGGCCAGTGGAGGGGAAAGGGGGTTTGAAACACAGAGTTACAAGCTTGTCTATGGAAATAGCAACCATATCACCTGCTATTTGGGAAAACCCTATCTCTAAGGAGAAAATAAAGCTGATATACAGAAAGAGGCAGAGGCCAGAGGTGAAAAGAATGTCCTAGTGGCATTCATTTCCTGGGTCCAGTTATCCCCAGAGCCTGCCCGTGTCCCTGCTCTTCCGATGATTGGGTATTCAGCCCTTCCTTGAAATCCAAGAGTCAACAAACCCATTTTGTTTGAGCTACTTTGAGTTGACATTTTTGCAACAAGAGCCCTGACATACAGGCTCCAAGCTGGGGCTACCACAGCCCCTGGGCCCATGCTGGAACTAGAAAGATGGACAGAAAGATGGACCTGCCCCTCCAGGCGCCCACAGCCCACAAGGGACTGAGACATGAAAACAAACCATCACAGTGTGCTGTGCCCCTTATGCCCATTTCATAGCAGAGCTGTCCCAACTGAGTCCAGAGCCAAGGGAAGGGGACATGTGACTACCTGCAAGAACTAAGTAAAATGTCACCCAGGAGTAAGAGTGTCCTAAGTTTTAAGGATTGAGTAGTGCAAGTGGCAAACGCTGCTGTATCTGCGTTGAGTCATTATCTTTCTTCTTTTGGAGGACTTCAGGGTAACTCTTGGCAATGGGATTACTGAGGCGAAGAGCATGGACGGATATTTATTACGGCTTTTGCTGAAGGCCACTACAAAATGCCAAGTTAGGAGCAAAGCCACACATGCACCCGCTTTCTTAGTCGTCAACGGCCCTCTCCACATTTAGAGCTCCTTTATTTCCTGCAGCACCCCATTCACTGTCCCCACTCAGCACGGAGGCTTAAAATGCCACCGATAGTAAAAGCTGTACCCCAAGGAAATGCTTCATCCCAGCTTGGGCCTCTGGCCCAGGAGACATTATGGAGAGTAGCCTGGAGCAGCGAATTGCTGGAAACAGGCAGTTCGTCCCCAACTCTCCTATCTCCAGGCTGCCCTTCCTGTTTGAGGAATCTCATATTCCGAAGCCAAATTCACAAAGCCCAAAGACAAGTTACAGACGTCCTTATCTAGGAAATGCCTACCCGCTCTCCTCCGCGTGGCACTATCTCCATAATAGAGATTCCGCGAGCTCTCATTTGGCTCTGACTACGCAGCCGGTGGATGAGAATTCCACCTAAGATGGCCCGGAGCTCCCTCTCAAGTGCTCCGTGCAGAGAGGGCTGGCTCAGCAGCAGGTGTGACAGGGGGAAAGAGCCCTGGTTTTGCAGTGGGACGGAATTGCTCTGTGGCTTGCAAGCTGCTTGACCTCAAAGGACGGATTTCTCTCAGATTTGATTTCTTCATGTATATATCGGAGCTAATAGTATCTACCCTTCTGTTCATTTAATAAGTGAGCGCTTGGGTGGCTCAATCAGCGAAGCGTCTGACGTTGGCTCGGGTCATGATCTCACGGTTCATGGGTTCGAGACCCGCATCGGGCTCTGTGCTGACAGCTAGGAGCCTGGAGCCTGCTTCAGATCCTGTGGCTCCCTCTCTCTCTCTGCCCCTCCCCCGCTTTGTCTCTGCTTCTGTCTCTTTCTCAAAAATAAATAAACATTAAAACAAAAGAAAACAAAAACCCACTACTTCAAGTTCACAGAGAAGCAGAACAGAACTGTAATGGAAAGAGCAAGGACAGGACAGGCAGAGCCAGAGCTGAGCCCTGCTTTTGCAACAAACCATGTTTCATTAAATCTAAGATATCGTGCTAGCAGGACAAGACATTATTTTATGTATCCTTACAAAAAAAACTCTGCCAGGGGCGCCTGGGTGACTCACTCGGTTAAGCATCCGACTCTTGATGTCGGGTCAGGCCATGATCTCACGGTTGGGGAGTTCAAGTCCCCCATCAGGCTCTGTGCGGCCGCCGACAGCAAAAAAAGCCTGCTTGGGATTCTCTCTCCTTCCCTCCCTCCCTCTCTCTGCCCCTCCCCTGCTCCATGTCTTTCCCTCAAAATAAATAAGCATTGAAGAGAAAAAAACTCTGCCAAATTCTGACACGATTTCTCATATTGTATTGTATTTTATAGTTCAAGATCTCTTCCAGACTTACTGATACTTTGACAGAGACATTAATCGTATTTGTCTTCATATACATAAAAATGAAAATGTAGGCAAATTAAATTGGCTAAGGTTGTCAAGGCATTCCGACCAAAGACCACCAGGAGCACAGCTGTTATCAAAAAAAAAAAGGTTAGGTTTACTTAACTTGCTGCTGTAAAGGAGAACGTACCCTAGGGGAAGTCTTCATAGGAGTCTCTTTACATTGGGGCTTGTGTTCCATGGTTCTGTGGAGGACTTAGGGAAGTGGGGACCAGTTCTGGATTGAATGCTGTCAAAAAGCAGAGGCATTTTAGAGACTGAGTATCCTCTAGGAAACAGGAGGATGTAAGCAGGATTAGTGTTATCTCCGATCTGATAAAGAAGCAGCAGGGAGCCTCGGTGGCTCAGATTGGTTGGGCGTCCAACTGTAGCTCAGCTCATGATCTCACAGTTCAAGCGGGTTCAAGCCCCTCGTGGGGCTCTGTGGTGACAGCTCGGAGCCTGGAGCCTACTTCAGATTCTATGTCTCCGTCTCTCCGTCCCTCCTCCAGCTTGCGCGCGCACACGCGCGTTCTCTCTCTCTCTCTCAAAAATGAATAAATATTACCAAAAAAAAAAAAAAAGCAGCAGCAATCACTGAGTCATCTTTGTGGTCACAAAGTGGCCTCACCTATGTCTCATTCTAATTTTGCTGGTAACATCACAGTCTGATTATCTATCAGAAGGGCGATCTTAAACTTTCTCCATATTCTGAAAACTTCACAATGATGTCCATGATAGAATGCATTCCCATTCCAAGGATGTTAAAATGTAGGGAAAATGCTCACCTTAGACTTGATGAAATAGGATTCTTGCTATATTACCTTGGGCAAATAATTTAACCCTTTAAGCCTCAACTTCCTGCTCTGTAAAATGGGAACAATACCACTTAAGACTTGTGAAGACAAAGTGCCTGGCATAATATTGGGTGTATCACTAGGGGTCCAACGGGGAAAACAGGAACCACTCTACCTGAAACAAAGAACTTAATGCAGGGTATTGGTGACACCTGTGGGGGAGGGGGGTTGGAAGGACGGGGAAGTCCAACAGGGGACAGGGAGGCATCCCAGAGATTAGCAAACACAACAAGCTCCCCAGCACTCCTTAACTGGAGGGACAAATGGAGGAGTGTCTGGTCTGATACGGTGGCATTTTAAGATGCATTTCCAGGGTCAGACATTTTCCCAGCTGAAATGTCACCAGAGCTCCCACAGCAGAGGGAGATGCCCATAAAAGCTCCCCCAAAGTAGGATTATGATGTCGCAGTGTCATGGCAACCGGACTCTGGTCTTGGGGCTCTCAAAGATTTGTGTGACCTTGGGGAGGCTCCAAATCTCTCGACTCACATTTAAGTCATGGAAATCAACACCATCGGGGTGGTCTGCGTGTGCCCACACTCCACTTGGCTTTTCCTTCTTTGCATCCCCTTGTCCAGAAGGTTCCACAATGTTTTCTGAGAGAAAGGATGAGATAGTCTAAGAAAGCAGATAAGGTGCCCAAGGTCACAAGGCTGGCAAAAATCCGAAGGAATTCAGTCTCCCCACCCCACCCCACCCCCGCCCTCTTTCCTTCCCACGCCGAGGCCCCGCTCACTGCCCCGCCGGTTCTTTTCCCGCCCGGGGCATCTTCTGGCGGAGGCAGGTTTGTGCCAGGAAAGGCAAAAGCGACCCCGAACACAACCCCAGGGCACCCGGTAGCGCTCCGGACGCCCGCGAGCGTGCACGACCGGCAGCTCGAGGGAGGGCGCCCCCCGCCCGCGGGGTCTGGGGGCCTCTCCCGCCGCCGGCAAGCCCCGCCTCCGCGCTGGAGGGCGGCCGGGAGCCCGCGGCCCTCCCCGCAGCCCTGCGGGTCCCCGGGAGGCTAGCGGAGCCGCGTGCCCGGGGCGGGGCCACGCGCGATTGGCCGCGCGGGGTCGGGGGCGGACCCGCGGCGGGCCGGTCGGGCGGGCGCCGACAATGAGCCTCCATAAAAGGGAGCGGCGGGGGCCTGGGGCCCCGGATTGAGCCCTCCCCGCCCGGGGTCCCGACGCGCTCGGTCTCGGGGAGGCCCGGACGCGTCCGTCGCAGGCCGGGCGGTGAGCGGCGGGCGGCGGGGAGGGGGCAGCGCGGAGCGGGAGGCGGCCCCTGGCTGCGCGCCCGGCCTCCGGCGTCCGGTCACCGCGATTCCCACCCCCTCCCGGCCGCACCATGGCCCTGAAGGCCGAGGGCGCCGCGCTCGACTGCTTCGAGGTGACGCTCAAATGCGAGGAAGGGGAGGACGAGGAGGAGGCCATGGTGGTGGCCGTAATTCCGCGGCCCGAGCCGATGCTCAGAGGTGAGGATGGAAGGGGACCCCGCTTCCGCGGCCCGGGCCCGGGCCGGGCGCCCCCTCCCCCTCCTCAGTCAGGGGTTCCGCCGCCCCCTCCCCCTCCGGCCTGGGACCCGGGCGCCCCCTCCCCCTCCGGCCTGGGGCCCGGGCGAGCTCTCGCTCCGCCCCCTCCAGGGGTTGGAATCTGGGGCCTCCCCGAATTCCCTCTCCCCCGCCCCCGTCCAGGGTCTGGAGCCTTCGATCCACACCCGGCGCGCTCCGGATCTTCCGGTGCCCGAGCGCCCCCTCGCCCGGGCCCAGCACCGGCGGCCGCGGTCTCCCGCCCCGCGGGGAGAGAGGCATACGCGGGGGGCCAGGCTGTGTTCTAGGCCGAGGGGCAGCGAGGCCTCCGGGCCGGAGGCTGGGCGCGGCAGCCTGGTGTCCGGAGAGATCCCGAGGATGCCGCTCCCCAAGAGGAGGATTTTCAGGGCCGTCTACGCAGAAAGCTTTCCTGGTCCCCCAACCCCCCTTGCATCCCAGGCCTTCCACTTGCGTAAGCCACAGGTGTCAGATTCTAGCGCTTGAGGGGTGAATGAGATTGCGTACAGCCTACTCCGTTTAGGGAAAGACGTGCTTTCGAGGGGTACCCTCAGCCACGCAGGAAGGAGATGGCCTTGGGAGGGGCTTTGAGGAACAATCTCGGAACACTTGGTTTCCCCTCCCCCTTTCCCAGTTTCTTTAGTCCGCAGAATCTTGCAAACCTTTAGAAAACAAAGGGCCATCTTCCTGGAAAACTTAATATTCGTGAAAATGCAAAAAAAAAAAAAAAATTTTTTTTCCATGAAAATGCAAATATCTCTTCATCCTCAGATACCTGTTCCCAAAGCGGGGACTGTACCCAAAAGAGATTGAATTGAGAGCAAGGCCATTCATTTAACCTCAGCAGAGCGTGCTGTCTCCCTGCACTGTCTCTCCTTTTTGGAATCTGGAGAGTTCTAAAACAAGTCAGGGAAATAAAGATCACTACCCTTCTCAGAGCTTTGCATGGAACAGGTTCTTTCCTTGCTTTTGCTAGTATTTGTTGAATGCTGGATGCCAGGCTGTCTCAGTTGTCCTGACAACCGTGCAAGAAGCACCCTATTCCCCACTGTTAGGGGTGAGGAAGAAGTCCGGAGAAGTTAATTCATTCAACAGGTCTTTGTCAGGCACCTACCGTAAGCCAGGCGATTTTAGACTGGGCGCGCTAAAATGGCCGCAAAGAAAGAGGAAACGTTTTTTCTGGAACGTATATATAAAATGAGTGACCAAGGACAAACAAACAAATGCATCGTGTGTCAGGTGGAGATAAGTGGTTCAGAGAACACTAGAGCAAAGAGGGGAGAAAAGAGAGCGAGCGCGTTTTATTTGGAATATCAAGTGGTCAGGAAAGGCTTCTCTAATAAAGTGAATTTTGAGCACAGGCCCAAAGGAAGAGAGGGAATGAACCTTGCGGATAATTGGAGGGAAAGCATCTTAGGCGGACGGAATCCCAAGTGTAAATATCCGAACGCAGAAGCTTTTTGAAAGAGTTGGGGTAAGAGGGAGAAAGGATGGATTCAAGGTTTTTGGCCAGAGCAGCTGAAAGGACGGGCCTCCCACGCACCGAGACGGGAAGGCTAGGACGCAGGCGCGTGCAGCTAGCGAGTTACGGTTTCTTTTTTTTTTTTTTTTTTTAACGTTTATTTATTTGTGAGACAGAGAGAGACAGAGCATGAACAGGGGAGGAGCAGAGAGAGAGGGAGACACAGAATCTGAAACAGGCTCCAGGCTCTGAGCTGTCAGCACAGAGCCCGACGCGGGGCTCGAACTCACGGACCGTGAGATCGTGACCTGAGCCGAAGTGGGACGCTTAACCGACCGAGCCACCCAGGCGCCCCTAGCGAGTTACGGTTTCAACGAGGTCAGTTAAGAGATGCCACACAAGTGGTGTGGTCAGATAGGCATCAAAAACGTGCGTTTAGATTCCATGGGAGAATCTGGCTGGAGGTACAAATACCAGAGTCGTCAGCAGGCAGACAATGGGAAAGAGGTAGACAGAAGGGGTCCAAGAACTAACCAAATTGGGGAGCTCTCCAGTGGTTCCAGGTTAGAGACTGAGTCAGTCCCTCAGCACACATTTTTTTTTTTTAACATTTATTTATTTTGAGAGAGAGCGGGGGAGGGGCAGAGCGAGAGAGGGAGAGAATCCCAAGCAGGCTCTGCACTGTCAGCACAGAGCCCAACCCAGGGCTCGTTCCTGTGAACCGTGAGACCGTGATCTGAGCCGAAATCAAGAGTCTGCATGCCAAGCACTGTTCTTGATGCTGGAGATACGGGTGTGACCCATCAGAAGTCATGCCGTTCTGGAGCCTACAGTCCAGTGGGCAGACAGTGCACAAGAAAAACACGTGTTAGGCCAGGTGATGGGGGGCTGAGGAGTGAAGGGGAGTGGAGTGCTGGGTGGGGGGGACGGACAGATGGCAGCTTCCTGCAGGGAGCAGAGAAGGCCTCATGAGAAGACGGTTCTTCAGCAGCGCCCTGAAAGAAGCAGGAGCCGAGCAGGCACCTGAGAAGATGAGAAGGAACCAGCACAAGTGACCGGAAGAGAGTCCCAGGGAAGTACGAGATGAACCCACCGGAGGTGATGCCCGGAAGCCGAGTGGCAAAAATCAAGAGGGAAGAAGCGATGAGTCCGAAGGTGAAGCTTAAGGACCAACTGCTGGGTTTAGCATCGATGACCTTGACGAGGGCTGTTTTGGAGGAATGGTGGGAAAGAGCCCGATGGCAACCAAGAAGAGGTCAAGGCTCCCGTTCACAGTCACGTGGGACATAGGACCTGGATCTTCTGAGTCCTGGCCAGTTCTCAGACCCACACCGAATGCCACCGCTCACATGCATCCCTAGGTGTTGGGGCCTCCCGTGTTTGTGTTCCATCCCATCTTACCTGAGAAGGTAAGAGGGAGGTCCGGCCAGGAGAGACCACAAGGATTCCGCAGAAGCACTGAGCTGCCAGGCTAACGTGGGTCGAGGTGCAAACGGTTTCTGCCCTGCCAGAGCTTGTGGTCCATGTGCACGAAGAGTGGATGGGAGGCAGACCAATGAGATCACACCTGCAGGTGCTCTGGAAAGGGATCGTGACGGGATAGGATGGCCTTTTGAAGGTGCCTCACCAGGTAGAGAAACGGGCATGCCTGTCCTTCACCGACTGAAGGCTCACCAAGCATCTCCTTTGTGCCAGGCCCTGTGGGGACAAGAAGATGATGACATTTACCGATCTTGTCCTCCAGAAAGGATGCGCAGTGGCCGGGAAGTCAGGTCGGATACAACCAGCTGCCAGGGGTGGGAGGTCGGGAGACAGTCCCAGGAGTAGCTTTTCGAGCAGGGCCGTGAAGGAAGTAGAAGAATCTGTCAGACTGGTCAGGATGGTCTGGACAGTTGTGCCAAGGCCGAGGACGTGCGGGAACACAGCCTGTTGGAAAAATCTGTGGTCCGAGACCAGATTGAGAGAAGGTCCAGAGTGAGATGGCAGAATGCCAGGGCACACGGGTTGTGTTTAATACGGTCAGTGCCTCGCGGGCTGCAGGGGAAGGGAGAAAGAGAGACTCTGGGGAGGAGTGTTCTTCCCCTCCCCACCCCCCACTGCTCCACCAAGTTTGGGGAGTCAGGTTGTGAGTATTTCAGGCCACGGGCACTTGTACTGATAGCGCTCTCCGGCACCTCTCCCCCTGCAGTGGCCCAGCAGGAAAAGACCCCGCCACCTAGGCCCAACCTGCTGGAGGCGGGCGGCGACAGCTGTGAGGAGCCCAGGCAGCAGGTGTCTTGGGAACAGGAGTTCCTGGTGGGAAACAGCCCAGGCGGCAGCGGGCGGGCGCTGTGCATGGTGTGTGGGGCCGAGATCCGGTCCCCCTCCGCGGACACGGCGCGCATGCACATTCTGGAGCAGCACCCTCACACCCTGGACCTGAGCCCTTCGGAGAAGAGCAACATCCTGGAGGCCTGGAGTGAGGGGGTGGCCCTTTTGCAAGACGTCAGAGCTGAGCAGCCTTCTTCACCCGTCTCAGGTAGTTGGAACTGGGGGACCAGGGGTGGAGGACACAGGGAAAAGTCGGGACTCTGGGAGCCCTCGGAGCTCACTGGGTGTTTGCCACCTGCCACCTGCAGACTCGGGCCAGGATGTCGAAGCTGACCCAGACTCTGACCCGGACCCTGCCAAAATGCCAGCGGAGATTGTCGTCCTCCTGGACTCTGAGGACAACGCATCTCTCCCGAAAAGGAGCCGGCCCAGGGGACTCCGCCCCCTCGAGTTTCCTGGTCAGTCTTTGGAAAGCCCTTATGGCCGAGCTGGGGAGAGGGGAGCACGCGCCCTGTGTTCTGTGTGGAGAGAGGCTCGGGCGCGGCCCGTTCTTTCCTGCTCTGTTCTTTCTTTTCGCAGGGGTGGGGGGAGGAACGGAGGGAGAGGCGCGACCCCTTCTTTTTTCTTTTCTTTTGGTTGGGGGGGGCAAGGGAAGGAACAGAGAGAGAAGTGGAGCCCCTTTAAAAGGTATGGGGTCTTTTCGTTCCACAGCTGCCCCTGCCTCAGAGCCAGGAAACAAGAAGCCCCGTGGTCAGAGATGGAAGGAGCCTCCTGGGGAAGAGCCAGTTAGAAAGAAAAGAGGCAGACCCATGACCAAAAACTTGGACCTGGACCCAGACCCTGACCCAGGTGACAGGGAGGCCCAGTGCGGGTGCGGGCATGGGCTCTGGCCACGGTGCTCCGAGAGGAAAGCCAAGCTGGCGAGGGGGGCGGTGGGGTCCAGGTCTTTGGATTCTGGCTTTAGTAGCGATAGGCCGCTCAGACCCACAGTTCCGTCTTGTGCTTCCTTTCAGACCCCCCATCACCCGACTCCCCCACGGAGACTTTTGCGGCTCCCGCTGAGGTCCGGCACTTCACCGACGGCAGCTTCCCCCCTGGCTTCGTCCTCCAGCTCTTCTCCCACACCCAGCTCAGGGCCTCAGACAGCAAGGACTCACCCAAAGAGGGGAGAGCTGCTGAAGGGGGCCTTCCCCAGCCGGAAAGCCCCTCTCCAGGTGAGCTCCTGAGAGGGGACCACAAGGGAGGGTCAGACGGGCACGTCCCTGGGGTCTGGCCTCGTCAAGGCTGCTCTGCAGCAGAGTCTAGGGAAGAGGTGGTTAGCACTCGGGTCTCCTGAGAGACGGGGCCAAAGGCAGGCAGATTTGAATGACAGAGACTGGCCAGAAAGCTGAGCTGCCCGGCTGGCTCCTGGGGAGTATCCTGGAATTGGTCATGAGGTTGGGCTAGGCCAGTGCTTCCAAACCCATCACCACACTTAAGGCTGATTCCACCCGGAACCTGAGGTGCCCACCTCGCCCTGGTGGAGCAAGGGCCTGAGCGGGACTAGAACAGGAGAAGGGACCCGTGGTGAGCTCAGCAGGCACCTCGGTGGAGACCGCAGGTCAGCGAATTGCCCGATGTTAATGATCAGCGCACGTGTCTGCGTCACGTTCAACCGATTTTTGGAAAGTTTTGCGTGTGGTTCATCTGGCCCTTGGAAAAGTACGTTTCGTGTAGAAAGGCTGAGTCTCAGAGAGACGGTTCCTTCTTCCCTCGGTCCTTGTATTCGTGTCCTGTGGCTGCTGTAACACATTAACCACAGACGTTAGTGGCTTTTACAAGAACACAATTTACTGTTCTTTAGTCCCAGAGGTCAGAAGCCTGGAATGGGTCTCACTGAGCTAAAATCTGGATGTCGGCAGGGTCATGTTCCTTTCTGGAGGCTCCTGGTGGGGAGGGAGGGGGTCCATTTTCTTTTCCTGCCCAGCTTCTTGGAAGCTGTGTGCATTCCTTGGCTTATGCTCTCCTTCCATCTTCAAAGTCAGTGGTGACCAGTAGAGTCCTTCTGAAGATTCCGTCTTTGGTCTGTCTCTTCTGCCTCCCTCTCCCCCATGGGGACCCTTGTGATTACATCAAGCCCACCCAGATCATCCAGGACAATCCCTTTATTTGGAAGTCAGCTGATAGCAACATTTATTCCACTTATAGCCTTAATTCTCCCTCGCCACATAACTTACTGTATTCGCAGGTCCTGGGGATTAGGGCAGCCTCTGCCTGCCGCGGTCACATAGCCGAGCAGTGGCAGAATGCAGGTTAGACTGGAATGCATTCTAGGAGGGCAGAGGCTGAGCCTGCTTCCTCTTCGTCTCTCCAAGCCAGACATCTCAGGCTCAGGAAGTGGTTCTTACAGGAGTGGCTGAGCGGCACACACAGTCCCTCGTCCCAGCCTGTCTGAAGTGTGCATTCGGAGTTAGAGCTCAGGGGACGAGAGCACACGAGGTGCGGGGGGCTCCCCAGAGCAGGGCTCTCAAAAAGGAGGTGTACTTTTTGCATAAAGAAAACAATGCAAATGTGTCCCTTCTGCTCCACCTCGCTCACCCGCGGGGACTGCTATTAATCAGCTTGTATCCTCGAGACCTTTTACAAAAAGTTTAGTGCGTGTGTGCGCGCGTGTGCGTGCACACGTGCACTTGTGCTTAGTGATGTTTTACCAAAGTGGGTTCCGCTTTTTCTCATCTCGAGGCAGGCCTCACCCCTTCACGTAGATCACGGTTTTAACTGTCTCAAGTTTCAGCTTGAGCCACATTCCAGTCCTGCCTCCCCGAGACTGTGTGCTCTGCTTGGACTTGAGCGTTTCCCGAGCTTCCTCGTTCTCTTCGGTGGATCACTGCTCTAAATGGCTGACCGCTTCCACTGTTTAACGGGTCTTCTGGTTTCATTCTCGAAAGGGAGCCTTCATTTTGAGTCCTGGGATACCCTGGGCCCAAATTCCACCCATCTGGAGTGGTGAGTAGCTGAGAAGGGAGTCCCTGAGATCTCAGGTTCATATGGGGTGTGCGGGCAAAGTCTCCGAGGCCTTGGGGCTCAGTAATTTTGTGAGAGGGTTTTTCTGGGCAGTGGTGAGATCTAGGGAGGTTGGAGGGGGCCGGAACCCGCAGCAGACGCTGTGCGGCGCGGCGGCAGGTGTTCCTGCGGCCCGGCCCTGAGGGAAGCACTGTGGAAAAATGACATGAGTGAGGCAGCCTTTGTACCCAAGAAACTTAGCTCTCTGTTTCGGGGGTACAGGTCGGAGGCAGTGACGCTGCAGGTAAAAAATGGTGGGGTGCCCTCCGTAGTTCTGTGCAGAGAGAGCACAGACTCCGGAGTAATGGTGTGACTGTTTCCGGATCCCAAAGCTTGGGCAGATTTCTCAAAAACCTGCAAGGCTTCCGCCAGAATGTCTTCGCTTTGAGTTGCGTTACGTATTGAAGTTCTTGGAAGATTCCGAGGAAAGATGCTACCACTTTTTAAAAGTTTGAAAGTCAGAGATCCGAAATGGGGGAAAGGGTGTTGTAGTGAGGTCAGCTGAGCTCATAGATACAAATCTGAAGCCAGGGAAGACTTTCTAGAACTTTCCAAGGGCCTGGCAGGATGAGGGTGGGGACGTGTGCAAGCCAAGAGAGAAGGTGAGCCTTAAAGACCCCACTCACAAGTTGTGGGAAAAAGAGCGTCTTTGTCTTGTTAGTGTTTGATGGGAGTAAGACCTGGAGACCTGGCTTTTAGGATTCCTTGGCCAGGCCCAGGACGTTTCCAGGCTGGGCCAAGGAGAAAGTGTGTGTGTGAGCTTCGCAAGGGTTAGGGTCCTTGTTCACTGCTGTATCCTCCGCACCCAGTAACGCGCCTGGCGTAAAGAAAGCCCTCAGTAAAGACTTCTCAAAAGAAGAGTGGACAGTGCCTGCCTTTACTGGTCATTTGGCAGTGACCTTTTCAGAGTCGCTGCTCAGAAACAAACCTTGATGAGAAAGGAGAGAAAAGGACTTGGGCCCACCCTCTGGAGAAGGCGTGTGCAGGTATGCACACGTGCACAAATGTGGGGGGAGTGGAGGGGAGAACAAGGCTGGGGAAGCAGAGAGGTTTGGGCTTCCCAGGAGAGAAGGGGACCGGTTCTGGGCTTGGAGTGCAAAAGGGACTCGGCTTGGCCCTGGGGACCAATAAATCAGTCCTCCTGGCCTGCTCTTTCTTGGCCCTGGAGCCCGAATCATGCGTGATTTCTGGCAGGACATCACACCTCTCCTGATGCTCCCCTCCCCATCCACCCTCACCTCTGCCCTCCATGCTGCCAGAAAGAATTGGTACTTAATCCTATTGCTTTAAGAAGTCCGTAAGTTAGTGAGCTCTTACTGTGTGCTAGACTTGTTAACGTCTTAGTGTGTTATCTCTTTAAATTCCCACAATCACCACGTACAGTATTATGATTTCCGTTTTGAAGAGGAAACAGCCAGGGGGGAGGTAAGGCCCCTCTCAGGGCCCCTCACCTAGTAAGTGGCAGCCTGTGTGCGTTTCCACCTGTGCCCATCCCCCTCCAGCATCCCAGCTGCATCCTCTGCCTTTACTCTGCTGCTGGGACTAAACGGCTTCTGGAACAGCCTAGCCCTCTGGACCCACTGCTTGCACCCACCCCACCACCCCGCTGGCTGCTCTCTCCTCCCTGTCCACCGTCAGTTTTTCCCTCTCCTCCAGATCTTACCCAGCAGCCTATACCAAGCTATGATTTTTCCCTTCCTGACCTCTTTTTCCTCCCTAGCGCCTGCACCATGTGTCCCCAAACCATTTCAGCAAAGCTGGGGAGCATTTTCTACACTAACTGGCTCTCGTCTCTCCGGGAGCCATTTCCATTCTCCCATCTCATGCTGAAATTGCTTTCTTGGCAAGGTCACTGTTGACTTGTCTAAGATAAAAATCCAGCGGTCAGTTCTCTGTCCTTACCTTTCCTGATGCGGCAGTAATGGTGACCTTGCCTCATAACTCCTTCCCACCCTTGGGGTCCCGGGCAACTGGCCGGGTCTTCCTCCAGCCTCCCCCGCTGTTCTCTTTCTCCTGCCTGTTCTTCTGCACATGGATCTGACGGTTATCTTTCCTCCCCTTGGTCGAATGTGAGCTGCTTCAGGTCAGGAAGTGTGTCTGTTTCATTTCCCACGATCTCCCCATTTTCCAGCGCGGGATCTAGGTGCTATTTACATGTTTGGCGAGTGAGGGGCTAGATGCCTGAACCACGGGGCAGGGCCTTACTTCCAGAGCAATCCAGGCCTAAGTTCACGTGCTCACAGCTCCCACCCAGCTCTCCCCCTGGGTTCCAGCCTCTCATCCAGGGGCCCGTGTGACATGTCTGTGGTTGTCTGTAAGATCTGTCAAACTGGCGTATCGGAACTGAAGCCCCACCTCTACCCCCACCCCCAGCCTTCTCTCCCCTTTCTCCATTCTGCACTTTACTCAGGCTAAATAAATCCTTAAGAGTCCTCCTTTTCCGTTTCCCAGGCTCCGCGTCAAGCAGTCAGCAAATCCCATTAGCCCCACCTCCAAAACCCGTTCAGAATTCACCTTCCTGTCTCCCCCGCCACTGCAGCTACCCTGGTCCGAGCCATCTCTTGCCTGGCTCCTTGACAGCCACCTCACTGGCCTCCCAGCTTCTGGTCTTTGCCCGCTGTGGTCTGATCTCTTACAAGTAGCCAGGGTCCCTAATGAAAACCACGTTGGATGTTGTCGCTGCTGTTCCTGTCCCACTCCAGATAAAAAGTCAGGGTCCTCATGGTGACCAGCGATGCTCGCCCCAGCGAGCATCTTCCCTCTCCTACCCTCTCCGGCCCACTCTGCACAGGCACCGGCCTGCTGTTGTACGGCAGCAGGCATGTGCCAGCAGGGCACCTGCGTTCGCTTTTCCTTCTGCCTGGAATGCTGTTCCCCAGCTATCCACATAGCTGACTCCTCACTCTTTGTACGTTTCCGCTAACATACCCGCTGTATAAGGCCCTCCACGCTGTCCTGTCCCCTTCTCTGGTATACATATGTATATATATTTTTTCTTTGCTTTGTTTCTTTCCATACATAACACGGTGCATCTTGTATTTGTTTATCTTATTTATTGGCCCCCGCCACTGGAACATCGATTCTAGGAAGGGTACTGGGTCTGCTCCATGCACTGTCAGAGCTCTAGCAGCAGGAACAGTGCTGGGCACAGCGTAGGTGCTCGAGAACCTGCAGTTAAATTCAGGAACAAATGAATGGGATTGAGCCTGCTCTCAAGGAGCTTCTAGTTCGTCAGAGACACGGGGGAGCTCATGCAAATGCAGAGTGGAGTTTGCTCAATTGTGTAACACGCTGGCAGCCGTTAAGCGGTTTTGATCCTCCGCAAACTGTGCAGCAAAACTGTGCCTGTTTTCTCGGCCACGTTTTAAATCCAGTCTCTAAAAACAGCCTAGGAAAAACACCACAAACCGATGCATCTCAAAACAGACGTTGCAACAGTCCGCATGTTCTGTTTTGCTTTTCAGTGTAAAGTAACTTCTGCACGTGCCCGTGTGGCTGCTCGAAAGCTCTGGGGAGCCTGCCCTCCCCTGGGTGAGGGCCCAGTTTTGCTTATTATGAGGTTGCTCCCCAGCGCTAATCCCCCCGATTCCTGATCCCTGTGTGGTAGGTGCTGACTCTCAGGAGGGGATGAGCCTGGTGAACGTTGCAAAGCGGGGCTGGGGTGCTGAGCCAGGCCTGTGCATCCAGGATTCTCCCCTTACCCTGCGTACCCATTCAAGAGCCCCTCGGTGGGCAGAGCTGTGTCTTACTCTGTTTGCGGGTCCCCACTCGCATCCCCTCTGCCCACACGGGGCAGAAGCACTGAGGCTAGGGTGCCCAGTGAAGTTTTAGATGAGAGAGTCGACTGAAGGTAAGAGCTGAGCGAGGCCTACAGCACTGAGCCTCTGGGCACCAGGATACACGAGGGAGGAAGCCTGCGACGGGGCATGACTGGCTTATGCCAAAGGAGCCGTGACCTCATTTTCCGGTCGCTCGTGGTCCCTGGGTGAACCGAGAGTGGAGCTTCTCACTGTCCTCAGGGTCCCCCTCATACCAGGCTCCGGGCTGGGGAAATGAGGGCCCGGAAATGGAGGTGCGGTTTGCAGAGGCCTTCAGGGGACGTCCTTGTGGTGGGGGGTCTGGAGGGCCCTGACTCGTGTGTGCTCTCTGCTCCCATCCCTGCCCAGCTCCCCCTCCGGGGCTTCGCGGGACACTGGATCTCCAGGTTATCCGCGTACGGATGGAGGAGCCCCCGGCAGTCAGCCTCCTGCAAGACTGGTCCAAGCACCCCCAGGGCGCCAAGGGTGTGGGAGCAGGTGACACCCCAAACTGGCCTACGGTTCTGTCGGAATCCAGCACCGCTGTCGGGGGGCAGCCAGAGGCAGGGAGTGGTGTATAGGTTCTTGCTTTCCTGGGGAGGGGGGGAGGGAAGAGGCAGGGTCCCCCTTTGGCTTATCACTCAGAGCTGCCCAGCTCGGCCACCTGATGGAGAGAGTAAAACTGGGTGCCAAGGCAGGCTGGAGGAGAGGAAGGGGGTGGGCAGCATCCACTGTCACTCGGGGGCATTGGCAGACGCTCCCGGCAAGGCATGGGGCTGGGCCCTGAGACGGGCAGGCTGGCCTGAGGGCAGTCGTGCGGTAGGGCATTGGGCCTGTGGAGAACACCTACCCCAATCCTTTTGCTGACCCAGACCTCTCCGTCCCCCCCTCTCAGCCCCCACCATTCTCCCTTGGCACAGTGCCTTACACAAGAGGTGGTCATGATGGGGTTTGAACTGAGTCCCACTACCTCGGGGGACGCCTCTCCTCCCCCACCCGTTCAGGCTCCTAAACCAGGAGGCCTCCATTACCTCTTCCCGTTCCATCCCTGCAGGAGGCCCAAGCAGCCCACCTGGGGGCTTTTGTTCACTCCCTTCTTTCACCTGTTTTCCTGTTGTATATATCTCCTTTGTTGACAATAAATTATTTTTTTTTATTAAGAGAGTTCCGTCTGGGCCGTCATTGCGGGAAGGGGGGTATTCAGCCTCCTGGAGCGACCTTGAGGGACAGGAGGGCTGAAAGAGCGTCCCGGGTGGGAGGGCAGAGCAGGGCCAGGCCAGGGCTTTGGTGGCTGGAGGGCTGACTTGGTGCCAGTCAGAGGGACACCTTGCCCCTCCCCTGCCCTTGAGATGGGGTCAGAAACACCTTTAACATTTTGTACCTTCTGACTCACTCGGTAAGCCTCTAAGAGAGCCTATGGAGGTGCGGGGAGGGGCTCAGTGGCGCTTACACCTTAGGAGCTGAGACATAACCTGACCTTTCTAAAGTGAAATGGTTGTGCCCGCAGGGGAGAGAGATACCTCCCCTCCCCTGCCCCATGATGCTCCAAACTGCCCTCTCGTTGACTTAATTAAACTCCCTCCTCTGCCTGGTTTCCCCATTCCCTGGACCAAGAGGTGGTCCATTTGGGGTTTCTTCACCAGATTCCTTATCCTCCTAAACCAGCATCACAGGCCAAATCCATGTGGGGTGTTTTTCTCCCCTTGGGTGACATCTGAAAAGGAGCTTGGGGAGCTCTGTCTCAGACCCCAAACCCCACTGCCACATTTAGAATCCAGAGGCAAATGGAGGAACGGGACAGTCTATCCTCTGTACAGAGACTACTTTTCTGCTCCTGATAAATACTGTGCATTGGGGGAGAGGTAGGGCACAGATAGGACTCTAGAGGCCTTGTTCCCCTATAACACTGACCCAGCCAGCTTTTGAGACCAGCCAGGAAGGACCTGGGTATATGCTGTGTCCTCCTCCGAGCTGGTGTCACCCCACGCGTGGACCAGGCGTGAGCGATCTCACAGCCTGATCGCTGTGGTTGCTTCCTGGGATGCGGTCCTTTTCTTTGACAGGCTTGGGAGAGGAATGCCCGGTTGGGAGGGATTAGAAGGCACGGGTGTGGCACGGCACGTTGTAGAAAAAAGGCAGCGGGCAGCGGTTCAGAACATCTTGTGTCCCAGGTGGCTTCCCCGACGCGTGAGGTCAGGTGGGCCACAGAATCCCCCGCGGCATCTCCACCACGGTTTCTGCAAATCGGTAAAACTTCTGTCGGACTTCACAGGGGGTAACGGTAGTGTTGAAAATCGGGCTTTGAAACACCAATGTGAATTATTGCAGGTGATTTCCCACCCTTCCGATCTTGTGACTGTGTTTACATTTATGCCAATGTGCTTTTAAATCCACGTGGCTGTGTTGCTGGGTGTTTACAACTGAAAAAAAACGTATAAAAGCTCGCTGTAAACTCCTGAAGTTAAATGCACCTTTGCTGCTGTTGATGTGATTGATGGCCGGCCCAGTAGACTGTGAGCTCCTTCCGGGCAGGGACTAGGTTGCATTGACTTTGTTTTCCCAAGACCCTGCTTAGGGGCCTCGCACATAGTAGGTGCTCAATAAATGTTTGTCAAGTGCCCTCTTGGTGTGTCTTCCTATGTGACATTTTCCCACTGCAAGCTGATCCCTGGCGTATGGCTCCCTGCACAGGGTTGCGGCCATGGTGACTGTGGGTGGCATGGCTGTCTTGTGACTTTACCCCCACATCTTGGTCGGCAGGGGTCTGCCCGGCCTTGGCCGGGACCCTAGGGACTGTATGAGTGTCTGTGGCTGGGAGCTCCCTGTGGGCACCCTGTGGTCTTCCTGGGAGAGGTGGAGGGCAGAGCTGAGGGCATGAAGATGCCCTGGGTCATCGGTGACCCAGTGCTTGGGGTGTGTCCCCCCCACCCCCACCCCACCCCAGACCAGAACTGCCATCCCAGGGCTGCTGCAGATGTTTGCCCAGAACACCAAGGAACCCTCCCACGCTGTCAGCAGCCCGGGGCTGGTGGCGGCAACTTTTTCCAGGCATGATGCCGAGGCCCAATCACGACATCGAGTGAAGGAGTGGGGATATACCTGTGCCTCTAGGCCACCTCCTGCTGCTCCCCCCTGACCTCCGTGGGGTCCAGGTAGGGGAGATCTTTCTGGATACCAGTAATAACCATAGAGTCAAAGCTGGTCCCGGACAAAGGAAGAAGCGGCCCCTTCCCTCCTCGGAGGGACACGGGCGTGTGTAAGGGCGTGTTTGGGAAAAGAAGACACCGGCTGGGCCCCCGTGTGGCTCCCCGGCTGCATCGCTGGTCGCGTCCAGGCTCCGCAGCTCCTGCGGTCCAACCTCCTGTTCCCGTGTAAGATGTGCTCCTCACCCCCCCCCCCAGCCCTCCCCCGCACGCCTGGGTAGCTGTGTGGCTCAAGTGAGACTGTAAAGTCTTTACACCACCCCCGAGGTGTAGAAGGATGGGGAGCTGGAGAGGGAGAGCATCTCCGATGGGACCTCAGTCTCTCTGTGCCGCCCCACCGGGGCTGTTGGGCCGCCAGAGGAAGCAGTGCCGGACTTCTAGTCTCCCCAACAGCACTGTCTGTTGTGCCTCAGGTCTCAGACCCCACATCCGGGTGACCTGAGGGAGCAGGAGCAGCAAGGAGGCAGGAGGTTGAGGGTGACTGTCCTGCCGGCCTCAGATTCCACAAAGGTGAATGAAGGCCCCCACCCCCCCGGGGGCAGGTCCCACGCTAGGAACTGCCGAGTGCACCCAGGACACGCGCCTCATCTCCATCGTGGGTCACCCCACGTTGTGCCCGTTACACAGGTGAGGGACAGGCACGGCGAGATGAACGAGGTGACCAGCCTGCCGTTCCAGAGCTGGTGAAGGAGCAGAGCCGGGCTGAGCCTGGAGCTGTCTGACCCCAGCGCTCTTGTCTCCTGCGCTGTGGCCAGTTTCTGCTTCGGGAGGGACTGATGCATCTTCCCTTGAGGGCCTGGGGACCTGGGGTAGGTTCAGGGTGTGAGGCAGGGGTGTGAGGCAGGGGTGGGTCAGGTGGGAGCGGGGAAGGTCATTCACAACGGAAAGCGCTCAGCGCCTCCTTCGTTCCAGCACTTAGATGGTGGTGCCCAGTGCCCTCTCCATGGCAGTTTCCAGAGTCCCCCCACCGGCCCTGGCACCTGCTGGGATCCTACCCCGTACCTGGCAGTGGCGACTGAAGGGACTCACGGCAGATGCAGGAGGGTGCTATCCCGTCCCAGGTGACAAGGTCTGGGAACCAAGCTGAGCGCTTTGAGGGTGGAGGGAGTCCTGCTTCTCACCTGTTCCTTTTTCAGAAAATGCCTCCTGGCCCCCCGGGTAGGCCCTGCCTGCTGCCCCCCGGCTTCACGGCTTCACTCGGCCACCTCTGATGCTGAATCAGGCCGGGCTTGGTATTTGGTGGCTACAAAAGCAGTGACTGGTACAACAATGTCCACGTGAGCTTGGGCCGCTCTAGGGGGCAGCGCATGGGGGGGGTGGGGAGGGGCGGCGCGCAGAACCTGCCCTTTCCCCTCCCACTCCTCCCTGACCTGGAGCGAGTCCTCCTGGGCCACCATAGCACCCACAGCTTCCTGGGTGAGCAGTTTGCCTCTGAGACACTCACCCACCGCCTTCTGAAGTCACAGCTGGGGACAAGACAGCGGCACGCTCTCCATACGTCTGGCCAGGATGAGTGCCTGGAAGAACAACAGGGCATGATAGAGGAGCGCTATTTTTTCTTGTTTGTCTTATTTCTTTTTCGGTGGTAGATGTTTTCAAACACGCCCAAGAAAAGACGAAATGGAGTAGTGAACCCTGAGGTATCTACGACCCCGCTTCAACATACATATCGCCCAGTTTGGGTTTATCTTTGTCTCCCCACATCTCCCTCCCTTCCGGTTTATTTTCTTTTATTTGAAGGATTTACTTATTTTGGGGAGCGCAAGCAGGAGAGGGGCAGAGAGAGAGAGAGAGAGAGGGACTGAGGATCTGAAGCGGGCTTCGCCCTGACAGCAGAAATCCCAATGCGGGGCTTGAACTCACAAACCTTGAGATCATGACCTGAGCCAAAGTCAGACATTCAATCGACTGAGCCACCCACGGGCCCCTCCTGGTTTATTTTAAAGCAAATCCCAGACATGGTGTCATTTCATCTGTAAATAGGTTTGTTCATATCTCTAAGAGACGGTCTTCAGTGAAATACATCAATATCACACTTCAAAAATTAATAATCCCTTAGGGCACCTGGCTGGCTCAGTCGATAGAACATGCGACTCTTGATCTCAGGGTCATGAGTTTAAGTCCCACCATTGGGCATGGAGCCTACTTAAAAAAAATTTAATAATCCTTTAATGGCATCTAATATCCAGTCAGCGTTCATGTTCCCCAATTGGTCCATGAATGTCTTTTTGTTTTCAATTTTCTAATTGTGGGCAAAATACATATGCCATAAAATTTGCCCTTTTACACAGGTTTAAGTGTGGTAGTTAGTCCATTCACATTGTTGTGCAACCAATCTCTAGAACTCTTCCGTGAGTATCTTTTTCACTTTTTTTTTTTTTTTTTTTTTTTTTTTTTTTTTTTTTTTTTTTTTGAGAGAGAAGAGTCAGGGAGAGGGGCAGAGGGAGAGAGAAAGAGAGAATCCCAAGTAAGGTCCACACTCAGCACAGAGCCAGGGCTCAGTCCCATGACCTTGGGATCAGGACCTAAGCCGAAATCAAGAGTCAGATGCTCAACTGACTGGGCCACTCAGGGGCCCCCCTCCATGAGTCTCTTTTTTATTTATTTTTTTATTTTTTAATGTTTACTTACTTTTGAGAGAGGGAGAGAGAGAGAGCACAAGCAGAGGAGGGGCAGAGAGAGAGGGAGATCAGAATCTGAAGCAGGGTCCAGGCTCTGAGCTGTCAGCACAGAGCCCAATGCGGGGCTTGAACTCACAAACCGCGAGATCATGACCTGAGCCGAAGTCAGACGCTCAACCGACTGGGCCACCCAGGCACCCCTCCAGGAGTCTCTTTTTACAGCTGATGTGTTTGAATCAGGAGCTAAATAAGGTCCACACATTGCATTTCAGCAACCTTTCTCTCCTTTTTTTTTTTTTTTTCTTCTTTTCTCGTTTCTTTTCTCTTTTCTTGTTTAAGAACCTGGTGGCTTGTTCTATAAACGGAATTTCCTCCATTGTGGATTTGGCGGATGGCACCCCTGTGACGCCATTTGGCATGTTCGCCCATGAAGGGATGCAATTTTGAGGTGGGAGGGCGCTGCAGAGGGCTTCCTCGGGAGGAGACATTTAAGTAGAGAGAGTCCTGCAGCTAAATGGGGAAAGGCAATTCCGGGCCGAGGGGACAAGATGAGCCAAAGCTCTGTGGCTCTCATTGCCCAGGGACTCACAGCCAGCCTGCTATAGCCCAGGCACTGCACGAGGCACCAGGGACACTACCAGGAACCACACTGTGTCCCCGCTCTCCCTGGGGTTAGCGCTGATCTTCCCAGGGAGGGAGGAAGGGGAGGAAAGTGGGAATTTCGTCTACAGACACTCTGCCTGCCGGCTCTAGGTGTGGCTGTACAGCTGGGAGGTATGCGGGGACATCCCCTTGGCACACTGGTGACTCCCGGCCCGGCCTGCCCCCTACCTCCTCCAGGAAGCCGGGGAGAGCCCAGGACACCAGCTGGTACCAACCCCCTCTGCCAACTCTAAGTTGGATGTTGGTCCACCCGACATCCTCATGAGATGGGAACTCCTTGGGGACCGGTCTCCTTCATGCCACCACAGGCTTCGCTTCTTTCCGCCAGTCCTTCCTTGTAGCGCTCACTTCTCCTTGGGATCAGACTCAGCACCACCTCCTCTAAGACGCCTTCCTTGCTACTCCGTCCAGTTCCCATGCTCCCACAAGCCCCAGATCATCCACTCAGGGTAACTCCCTCTGAACCCCATGAAAAACTGCCCACTTCTGCTTCCTCCTGGGTTGCTCACAGGGCCTCTGCCAATGCGACCGCCTGGCACCGCATCCAGGATGCCCAGCCTTTTCAGTGTCAGTGGCCACAGAACCCTGCCTGTGGACAGTGACGCAGTTATGGGAGCGTTGGTTGGTCCAAAAGGCGACTCTCCTCCCAGAACAGACTCTAAAGGTGGCTCCTCTGCCTGATGCCCCTTCCCCGCCCATCCCTGCCCCCCCCCCCCAACAGGGTGGTCATCCTGCTGCACCATGAGGACATGTGAGCAAAGCCGGAAGGGACACTGTCCCCTCCATCCCAAGCATGGTGGTACCTGACCATGACTGAAGAAGGGTGGGAGGGATATCGTTGCTGGGTTTGGGTTTGGAGACTGTCTTAGACCTCGAGCTGCTGTAACAGAAACTTGTGGCTTATAAACAGCAAATCTATTACCGTTCTGGAAGCTGTAAATCCAAGATCAAGGTCCTGGCAGATTCAGAGCCTGCTTCCTGGTTCATAGAAGGCAGGCTTGTCCTCACGTGATGGAAGGGACTGGGGAGCTCTGTGGGGTCCCTTTTATGAAGGCGTTAATCCCATTACACATGCAGGGCCCTCCTG
This sequence comes from Panthera leo, assembly GCF_018350215.1. Classification (NCBI taxonomy): domain Eukaryota; kingdom Metazoa; phylum Chordata; class Mammalia; order Carnivora; family Felidae; genus Panthera; species Panthera leo. The sequence goes on from NC_056688.1 coordinate 107,006,789, forward strand.
ACCTAATCACCTCCCAAGGCCATCACCATCACCTTGGGGGTTAGGATTGCAACATAAGAATCCTGGGGGGACACAGACATTCAGACGATACCATTACAGACGACTCCGTAGAGAGCGGCGAATCCGGCTTCCCCTCATTGTACAGACAGGGAGCCTGAGACCAGAGGGTGGGGGGGAGGGAGTTACCTAATGGCTCATGTGATCCATTAGTGACAGAGCTGTTGCCAGAATGGGCTCTCTTACTTCCGGTCCAGTGTTGTTCTCCAGGGAAGCGGAGAGGTTATAGCAGAGAGAATTAAAAGGAGGCTAGCGTATGCCTTCTCGTAAGAGCAGCCTACGCAAAGCGCTGGCCATCCACCAGGCTCTGTCTAAGCATGTTTCGTATATTAACTCATACATCCTCACCAATCAACCTTATGAAGCAGGTGCTTTTATTATCCCCATTTAAAAGATGGGAAAATTAAGGTAGAGGGAGGTTTAAGAGGCTTGCCTGAGACCACACAGCTCCCAAGGAGCTCCCCTGGCAACAAGGCGTGTGTGTTAGCTCACTACCCTATTTGCCTCTCATGGGCTAAGATGACTGAGGTCGACTCCCCTAGCAAGGGACTGAGCCCCTCTACACTTTGATTTCCTTATCAGTAAGCCGGGGAAACAACAGTGCCTTCTGCTCATCGTGACTCTGGCAATGCCTGCACAGTACCCAGCTCTCAGTGCGTGTTAGCAAAACCAAGACAGGGGAACAAGAACGGTGGTTGGGCAGCGACACGGATAACAAACGTTCTAGACCATCAGTGCTAAGGTGCCAATTTTTCACGCTCCAACATCTCGGAGATATCCTAAGTTCAATATGGTGCCTGGCGATGGAGATACAGCGCACGATGGAAATTCAGAGGCATCAAGAAACACAGGACAAAACGCGGCAAGATGGGAGGGTCTGTGGCCAGTCAGGGGGCATACGTGGGGCTTGCTTCGCCCCAGACATCCGACTCTTGATCAGAGAGCAATTCTGGCCCCTGCCTCCCACCCTGGAGAGGGGCCTGCACTGAATGATGAGCATGCTCTCCGGCTTCACGGCTTGGAAGGAGAAAGATGAAGAGTTGCATTGTGTTAGAGGTGAGAGAATAAGGATGTCTTCCATTTGAGCAACTTTACCTCCCCTTGACTTCTTTCCTCTGTGCCCACCCACGGGGGGAGGGCTACCGTAACTCCTTTGTGCCTGCCAGGGCTGGGAATCCCACGATCCTTGCCTTCCCTCATTCTAGGGGGTATCGTGACTGCCCTGGAGTGCTGGTCCATTTGGTTGGTTTCTACCTGCTCTGAGGCCTGTGGTAGATGTCTTTTTTATGTGTGCTTTGTCTTGTTCAGGGTAGAAAGCTTGGAATTACCTATTTTATTTTATTTTATTTTATTTTATTTTATTTTATTTTATTTTAGAGAGAGAGCACGCAAGCAGGGGAGGTGCAGAGAGAGAGGGGGACAAAGGATCCCAAGCGTGCTCTGCACTGACAGCAGAAAGCCCAACGTGGAGCTCGAACTCACAAACCACAAGATCACGACCTGAGCCGACGTCAATGACCGAGTCACCCAGGCGCCCCTGGAATTACCCTTAACTCTTCTCTCACACGCCCCCTAAGCCAATCCACTGAGAAATCCTGTCGGCCCTACCTTCCCAGTATCTCCCAAATCCAGCCACCTGTTGCTACTTCCACTGCTGCTGCCCCGCTCAAAGCCACTGAGCCACTGAGAGGCTCAAGCCTCTCCCTTGAATTCTCCTAAAAAGTCTCCTTCCTGGTCTCCAGGCTTCTGTTCCTGCTCTGCCCCTTTACCCGATTCTCAACTCAGTAGTGGGTCCACTCGTGCCATAGCTCCCCATCCCGTTCCGAGGAAAAGCCAAAGCAGTGGTCCACCCTGCCTGGTTCCCCATCACCTTTCGGCCTTCTCCTACTGCTCACTCTCCCTCTGTTCCGGTCCCATTGGCCTTCTTGTTCTCCTGCCTCAGGGCCTTTGCACTGGCCAGAAAGCTCCACCCCCAGATAGCCACAGAGCTGACTCCCTCACCTCCTTTAAGTCTTTGCTCAACGGTCACCTTCTCAGTGAGGCCTACACTGACCACCTTAGCACTGCAACTCCTATTCCACCCACTCACTCCTGTAATCCGGATCACCCTTAGCTGACGGCTTTTATTTCCACGGCACTTAAGACCTACTGTGATGTTTGGTGTCTGTATTCGCCAACACTTTTCCCACCACCACGACTGGCTGCAGAACTTGTGGGGCCCAATGCAAAATGGCAATGCAAGTCCCCCTTGGCAAACATGTCAAGAGGGTGACAGCAGAGCATTAAATCAAGTTCGAAGCCATTCTAAGAGTAGGGCCTTTTGTGAGTGCCCAGGTCACAGGCCCAGGAAGCCAGCTCTGCCTATCACGCAAGGGAGCTGGCGAGAGCCCTCAACCAGGGCAGAAGTGTATTTGGAGCTGGGCTGTAGGCAGATTATTCTGGCACATCTGGTGGGATAGGTTGGAGGGAGTCTAGGCAGGGAGACCAGTTAGGCAGCCTTGTGAGGAAGAGGAGGGGACAGGTGGGGTGGAGGTAGGGGGCTAAGGGGCGGAAGGCAGGGGGTGAGAGCCAGAGTGAGAAGCAGGGAGGAGGTAGAGTTTGCTTAGACAAGAGCATGACAGGAAAGACCCCCTTCGAGCTCACCTTCCTTTGCTCCTCCAACTCCTTCCTTCCCCCCACCCCCAGCCTCCGAACGCTACGGGGCACAGAAATCAGCCTTGTGTCTCCCTTTGGCCACCAGAGGGCAGACCATTCTCGCGGATTTTCGGGATGAATTTGGGGTGGGGGGAGTGGACTGTCCTCTGTCCTCACCTTTCCCCCTCATCTCCTTCTGTGTTCCTTCATCACCTTCTTCCTCGATGGCTGGGTGCCTGACTGGAGCTGGAGCGGGCCACGGGGAGGTGTCCTGGAGTACCGTAGGTGGCACCTGTTGCCATTTAAGAAGTCCGTCCGTCCCATCCTCCCATTGCGTCTGTCCAGCTGTCTATTTCTCTGGGTGACCTGGCCATGGGCTCCGCTCAAGATGGGGTAGATGGGAAGTGGAAGTCATCAAGTGTCAGAGGTCCGTCCAGCACTTTTTCCCACAATTCCTGGGACCTCTCTGCTCCTGTACCTTTGGGGACTTGCTGCTTGAGCCTGGTCTCTGGCTCCAGAGGAGATTCTGGCTTCTGCCCACCTTAAGGGGCTGTTGAGCCCTGGGAGGGAGGTGGGGCAAGTTCCAACACGTCCAGGGGACAGCTTGGAGCTGCAGGGGACAGCTTGGAGCCAGAAAAATCAAACTAGCCTACAGCCTCTACCTGGTGAGACAATCTAGGAGGAAGTGAAGAGTGGACTCAGTTTGCCAAGCGGGCTTCCTGTTGGAGTTGAAGGCTCTTAAAAGATGAGAGAGACCTCACTTTATTGATGAAACTCAAGTCCAGGAAAGAAGGGACCTTCTCCAGGTGCCCATTCTTTGTGCCATCCTGACGAATCCTCGTTGTCAACCAGTTTCTCTTTTCTGTGAGTTTTATTGTCTTTGAAGGGATAAATGAAAAATGAATTAAGATGAAAATGTCTCTTGGGGCTGCTGGGCGGCTCAGTCAGTTAAGCATCCGACTTCAGCTCAGGTCATCATCTCGCGGTCCGGGAGTTGGAGCCCCGTGCCAGGCTCTGTGCTGACAGCTCAGAGCCTGGAGCCTGCTTCCGATTCTGTGTCTCCCTCTCTCTCTGCCCCTCCGCTGCTCACGCGCTCTCTCTCTCAAAAATAAATAAACATTAAAAAAATTTAAAAAAAAAAGGGGGAGAATGCCTCTCCTGCCTTGCTTTACAGGGGTATTTTAAAAGGTAACTGGCGTGACTCAGTATCACCATAGTGCAATGTCATTTTGTGCTATTTTGAACAATTAAAAAAAAAGGTAAGTGGAATTCAAAGATGTTATTTAGAATGTCATCACTGAAACAGAGGCATAAATTCTCTTAATATAAGGACGTCGAGGAGCCCAAACTCAGAGATGTTATGTAATCTTTCCAAGATCACATAGCATTTTCCTTCCACAGAGCTGCGGCTGGAACACAGGGCTGGAGGGGGAACCCCTGTAGCCTCCCACAGCTGGGAGACAAGGAGGCCGACCGGCTGCCTGCCCCGGACCTTAAGAAACAGTGCGGATTAGATGTGGGGTGTATGGATAAACAGAATCCAAGACAGACGATGGCAGGTGAAGAATGTTAAGTAGACAGGTAAAAGACGCTGCCTTTGACAGGTGACACACATGTTGACAGGTTGGATGATAAAAACGAGATGGATTTTACGAGCGGACTGATGAGCGGACACGCAACCGGGGAAGTTGTTTTAGAACCAAAGGATGCCAATCGTTGGGACGGCTAACAGCCTTATTTTCTATTTGGTCAAACAATAAACATGCACAGGTGATCCACGCTCCCCGTTCAGGTTTGAAAATACCCGGAAACTGACGGAAAGAAACGAACAGTCCGACCGGGTACCACCCCAGGAACGACTCGGGGCTCGCCGGGTCTCGGGTGTTGCCGGAAATGGCCGACGACCGCGGTCGGCTGCGGGGCGGGACGGGGGCGTGGCCGGTTCCCTGCACGCGGAGCGGCTTCGGGTGTTTCCGGAAACCGCGGCGAGCCTGCTTGAAGTGGGCGGGGAAAGGCCTATGGGCGTGGCTGGAGTTCCCCGAGTGGCTTCGTAGATTTCCGTAAACAGAGCCGAAGCTTCGTCTTCGGAATCGAGGCGGCGCGCGCGTCCCCAGGAGTATTCTTCTTCGGGTGTTTCCGGAATTCACCCGTAGTCCGAGGCCAGGAGGAGGAGGCGCGCCCCCCGCCCGTACCTCGCCGCTTCGGATGTTTCCGGCTGCTGCCGGCGGAAAGAGCCGAGGGCCGGCGGTGGTGGCGGCCATGTTGGGAGCAGCAGGTCCGGCGGCGGCTGCCTGTGTGCCGGGCGCGGAGCAGTGCCGCTGAGGGCAGGGGAGGAGCGAGGCAGGCGGCCGGCTGCGGCGGCAGAGAGTAGGCGGAGCGGCGCGGCCCGGCCGAAAGGCGGCACAGCCCAGCCGGGGGTCGGGGGGGTGCGGTCCGGAGCCGCTCGGAGCCGGCGCGGCCTAGCCCGAGCGGCGCATCCCCGGGCTGGCGTGAGCGGCTGCCCGGCCTCCCCGCACCCCCGGCCGGGGCCCATGCGGCGGGTGCCCCTGCTGTGAGAAGCCCCGCCCGGCCGGGCTCCGCGCCTTCCCTTCCCTCCCTTCCTCCAAGCTTCTCGGTTCCCTCCCCTGAGATACCGGCGCCATGTCCAGCGCCCGGACCCCCCTACCCACGCTGAACGAGAGGGACACGGAGCAGGTAAGGAGCCCCGAGGGCTCCCCGAATTCTCTGGCTGGGCCCCTGCACCTTGCAGAGCCTCCTCCCTCCTCTGCTCTCCTCGTGCCCCTGCTGCCACCCTGCAAGCCTCGGCTGCCCTGTCATCTGGCTCTCGGCCTCGCACATCCCCCTCTCAGTCCCGTCCTGGGACCCACCTCGTCCCGACTCCAAGCTGCACACTTGCTGACCCCCGTCTCCCCTCACCGCCCTCCTGCGCTCTTCCGTATTATCTCCCTGGCTTCCCCTTCTCTTCCCTTTTTCTCTCAGGGGCCTTTTCTGGTCTTCCTCCACCCACGCTTAAAGCCGCCACCCTCCTGCTCCTCGAACAGCACCCCGCGATTTGCCCCAGATCGTTGTCCCCCTCTTCCTCCCATCTCTCCGGCCTCGCTTCTGCTCCTCCCGCACCGGTTCTCCCAGTCCCTGGTTATCACCCTCAGGGTCCTTGCCCCGGAGTGTGTTCTCGATCCCTCTCCTCTTCCAGTTCCCCCGCTTCCCCCCCCCCTTGCTTCCCCCCCCCCCCTTCCTTCTCCAAATTGTGCTCTCCCTCATGCTTGCAACCCACCAGCTCCACCCTCATCACCTTTCCAAATGGTTCGCCTACTCTTTGCTCATCACTTTCCCTTCTTTTCTCCAGGAGCTCCCCGGTGCCTCGCGCTGGCATTTGTTGCTTCCGTGTTTCCCAGACTGCTGTCATGCGCATAGTTTTCCCACAGGTTGTCTTTGGGGTTCCAGTCTGAAGGGTTCCCTTCAGAGTCTGGATCCCTCGCGTTCTGCCCCCCACCCCCACCCCCCAGGGGTTTGGCCGAAGTCTCTCCGCCTCCTGTTTCTCCCCGAGCGCTTTACCAGCCTGCTCCCCAGACTTGTCCTTTGGAGGGAGAACATCCCTCCGGCCCCACTTTATGGGGACAACCTGTTGCTGAGTCCTCTCCCCGGCCACGCTGCATTACCCTTCTGTCTTTTCACACCGCAGCGCGAGCCATGATGCCTTCCTGTGTCTTCACTCCTGGCTCTGTCACTTTTCATAGTTTCTTCCTCCTTGTTGGGTACCTTCCGGTTTCTCTGCCCTCACCCGGTCTTCCTCACGCTACCTGCCTCAGTGAGGCTTGCCTTCATCTCCGCGTTAGTCTCTTGCCTCCTTCACCCCGTATCTGTTTGCCCCACCGAGGCCCCTGTCCTTTCCCTCCCGATGGGCTAGTCTTTGTAACTCGCCGTCCGGGGGCATTCAGCGTACTAGTTTCTTGAGCTATACGCCACCTCCTCCCCCCCTCCTCGTCCTGGCAATCACTGCTATCATCTGTCACCCAAGCTTTAGCGTTTTCTGTGTCACCCTACCTGTGAGCTGAGAGGCGTCCGCTTTCCACCCCTCCCCTTTCTGTCACCGTGTCCGGCGTCCCTTGCTGACTGCTGGCTGCTGTGTGGAGAGTCCCCTGCCTGGCACACCCTCGTTGGCGGAGAAGTTTACTAGGCCAGAAAAACTCGAGTTGAGAAAGGAGCTCTTCTCCCCTGGGGCTGCAGCGCTTTTTTTTTTTTTTTTTTTTTTTTGCATCCTTTTCCCTTATTACACCCTTTATGTTTTCCTGTCGCGCCCTTCTTTCTCCGCAGCCCGATAGAACCGTCGTTATGTTCTCTCGCGTGTTCACATCCTTCCCTGAAAAATCTTCCCTCGTTTCATTGTCCTACGTTTTTCTCTTGTGTCACCTCCCCCCCCCCCTTGCTCTCTGTCACCTGGGCAGTCAGGAGCTCCACGAGCAATTGTGGCCCCGAGTTTTTCTCTGTGCTGGTTGACCCTTTCGTTACGGACGGATTGATTGCTTCTGGGGGTGAAATGAGTTGAGGGGGAGGGATGGTGAATTTCTGTTTCCTCGCTGGGTTTTGCAACTGGCTCTGCATGGGACTGAGGTCTTTGGAAACCAGAGCATGGTCTGTATCTCAGGGTCTGGCCCTCACTTGCCGGCTGTTTTCTCTCCTTGCCGGGAACCTCTTTTTCTAGGCTCTCTTGAGGTTCCCCATTCCATTCCTTTTCCTGTCACACCCTCTGTGTTAGCAGGTAAGCCCTGCTCACCAGAGAACTTTCCCAGACTGTTGATTATGAGCTGGTAGGAGGAGGCCAAGTGACTGACTGGCACCCTCAGGCATGTGGGGAGTGGTTGTGGAGTGCCTACTCTCTCCGCGAGGCTGTGGGGGGCATTGTGTTCAGCAAAGTAGAGTAACAGACTGCCTCAATGTGGTTTCTTTGTGCTGTTTACCAAATGTAAATGTATTCCCGCCGTGGTCTTTTTTTTTTTTCTTGTGATGTGTGCATTGATTTCCTCTCTTCCCTACATGCCTCGAATACTGCTGAGCGCATAGTAGGAAGTCGGTGCACACCCGCTGATTCGGTGCGAGCTAATCGGGTGAGCCGGTCGGGAACGGAAGCTGCCCCTTCGCTAACTTCGTCTAGAGCCACGGCTGCATACTTTGTCGTCCTGTTCCAAATTATGAATTACTCATCCTGTTTGCACTCTTTGTGGACTTAGGCTCCCCTGAGCCGCTTCATCGCTTCTGCTGCCCGTCCTCAAGGTAGCCAGGCATACTATTTGCTCGATATTAAGTCTCGTCCCGGTGACAGCGCAGCCTTTGAAAAAGCTTGGATATACCGGCTACCGGCAGATGCCCGTATTTTTCAAACCAAGAGAAAAGACACGTAGCAGCCCCTCGCGTCACGAGGCCAAGGATGCCAGAAGCATTGGCCTCCTTTAGAATAGCTCGTTGCCACCAGGTAAGAGCAAGGACGCTCTCAGTCCTGTCGCTGTTCTAGTTGAAATAGTCACAGAAGTTCAGTCGTTGCGGTAAATCCTAACGTTATGAAATAAAAAGCAAGGGGTTTGGTTGGGCTGATCCCCTCCCTGCAAAGATTCTCTATCACTGTATTTAGGTTTAAATTATTTAAGCTGGTTTCCCCAGGAAATGGGTAAACTCTACTGGTTGTCTTCAAGCTCCAATCTCTTTTTTAGCTCTCCCTCTCCCCCTTTCTTTAAAACATGTGGCTGATGAGAAGCTGTTTCCAGGAGCTCTTTGATCACATCTGAATTAAACACACATAACACGCGCGCGCGCGCACACACACACACACACACACACACAGAAAATGTTGAAGCATAAAAATAAACCTTGTACTGCAGGAAGATTGCCTGTTTGCTGTCGGATTCTGCTCCTAGCACTGGAAGTGGGAGCTAAAAGAAAGTCAAGCCCCCCTCTTTAAGATGATTTTTGTGACACCTGGTTTCGAATGTGCTTTTTTCCCAGCTCTAGACTCTTCTTTCTTTTGCAGGAGGGTTGTGACCTGGGGCTGGTAGTTTTGGGGATTCTCAGTCTGTGAGCTGAGCTTTCTGTCCAGTTCTCCGAATGGCTCTGCTGGCCTGGAGGCTTGGCTGTGGTGACAGCAATCAGCATGTAGGATGCCTGTCCTCCAGCCAGCGGCGGCGGCAACAATAGGCTAGGCAGGTGCGGAGAGGGGTCCGGCTTCCCAGAGTTCACCTGCCGCTACTACGTGGAACACCTGGGAGGGGGGCCGCCCCACCTCTGGGCCTCAGGAACCACGAGCGAGAGGGCTTCCGGGGCTTCCGAGGGAAAAGAGGAGGCTTTCGGAGGCTTTCACTACCGGCCTCGCTTCTGCTGCAGTGCGCAAGGGAGGGGGGTTGCTCTCGTTCTTCTCGGGTGCGAGTAGCATTGTTTATTCTCTTGGGTGGTTCTAGGAAGAGGAGTGTGGAAGTCTGGATGAAGTGAGCAAAGCTGACTTACGGAATCCTGTAAAGAACAACCGAGCCGCTCCAGACACATCTCCCTTGGATGCCAGGGTTGATTCTGGCTGAACGTTGCCAACGCTGAATAATTTGGTTTTAGTGTCTCCTCTGGTAGAGAGCTCGGGTGGCTCTCATTTCAGTCCATGCCTGTGAGCCGGGCGGTGCTGTGCTCTGCGTACGGACTCTGACTTCTGCCCTTTGACTCTGGCCAAGGGCTCCTTAGTGGGGCTGCCTTCTGGTCAGGGATGTGGGTGGACGTCAGAGCATACGTTCTCGCTTCCTGCGTGGCCCTAGAAATTTAGAGTGAGGCCTCGTTAGAGCGAGGGCTCTGGGAGTCTAGAGATCACAGAGTCGCTCGCCGTACCGTGATCTTTGAACCCAGTGAAGGTAACCACTTAGTAAATTGTGATAATTTCTCTCTAATGTGTGGGCTTTGGGAAGTAGCTAAACAGACGGATTCAAGACAGTCGTTGAAACTTGGTCTGCTTTAGATTAAAATCAAGTTCACACAGGGATGACTGCATCTTGCAGATGGTGACCAAAGACTGGGCCTGAGATTTCTTTTCATGGTCAGTGTCTTAACTGATGCCTGTGAGGTAGGAAGAAATTGAGAATTTGTTTGCCTGAGAGGTTTGCATCGTTAGGTCTCATGGGAGTCAAAAACTTCTCAGACCAGACCGTCTCCCCTTTGGACAGAACGGCCCAGCTCTCGGTGGGCATTTGACCAGGACTAACCCGTGCCTTCACGAACTCTTTCCCATTGCACACTCAGCCACCTGGCTGGCACTTCTCTCCTCCCAGGAGCTTCCATGACTTTCCTACATATGTATTATGTCGACGGGAATGAATATTTTATGCCTAGAGTGCAGCCAAGCCTCAGACTCTGTGGCCCATTATCGACGAGTGGGGTGGGGGCTGGGCGCCACCTTTGGCCCCATGATAGCTCTGCTAAATGGGCTCCCCCCGCACCACAGCAGCACTTTGAAGCCCATTAATGGATTGGGATGAAGTAACCTCCGCAGATGGGAAGGGCGAGGAGGGTGGTTGTCCTTCCTTCCCCAACACTGCCTGGTGAGGCTTTCCTGCAGTCACCAGGGCCAGCCCCAGCTCCGTCTGCTTAGTTAAGCTGTGGACTGTGGCTGCTAGGCTTTTGCTATGAGAGGAGGTAGAGAAAGGGCTTGATTCTCTTGTAGCCTCCGGTGCTGCCGGGTTTGCACTTTCCTATCAAAGCAGAAACCGAGAAGGATGTGGAAAGGGTGGGTGGAGTTTAACCTAGGCCTTCCTCCTTCAGCGGAAGTTCAGCGGTGACAAACCACATAGGTGGCTGAGTTTCCTCCTGTTGAGGGGAGACTCCAGCATTCGTACCTTTTTGCACTTACAGCTTGGATTCTCCAGGCTTCCTCGCAGCCTTCATCAAACGAGAGTGAGTCACTGCAGTGTTATCTCTGCCTTTTCCCCTTCTGTCTCAGCAAAGGGAAGAGGGAGCCTTTACAAACTTTGTGGGGGAGGAAAACACCCGTTTCCCACTTCTGGCATGGGAAGAGGCCATGTATCCCGACGTTAACTCTGAAATCTCTCACGCTCGGAGCGGAATGCCACCACCCCGCTACAGCCCTCTTGGTGTAGGCATTGAGTGTCATTGCTGTCTTTCAGGCTGTGATGGCCTGATTCCGAAACACCACGAGAGGATCTGGTCTCTTGGTGTCCAGTCGTCTTTCGGAGAAGGAGGCAATCCAGTTCCTTCTCTTGCCCCCTTGACCTGCTCCTCCTTGAGGGTGTAGAAGTAGATCCCTTCATCTGTATGTCTGCCCTTTGCTGGAGGGTTTGAAGTTTCTCAGTCCCTGTGCCCTCTCCCTACTTGCATTTATCCCTACGTTTTTCATTAGAAAACGGCAAAAAGGGCAAAAACAAATGTGTGTCCTTTTGCTCATCACATAGTGAACCTTCCACTTCTAAAGCCATGTAACCTCAGGTTTGGTAGGCGAGGGCGAGCCGGACACTGATATTGATGGCTAGGTGAATCCTGAGGGACAACAGATAGGAGGGTGGAAGAAGGGGGGCGGGGAGAGAGGAGAAAGGGAGGGGTGTGTTCAGTGACTGGCTCCCAGCCACCTTTTTCTTTTTAACATGAGGAAGGCGGAGCAGACCAGAGGCTTCTCTGTAGAACCAGTCAAGCTGGTTTTGAGCAGCCTCGGCCTATTTTCCCCTGTGTTCTTTGGGAAGTTGGCCATACAAAGGTCTGCCTCCTCTGGGGCTCTGCTCGTTGAGGTGTGAGTCTGGATGAGGTCTGTAAACACCCCCATTCCCCCTCATTACTGAACGGGCCTCTGAGCACGAGTGGGCTTTCTCTACACCCAGTGCTGTTCAAGGCAACTTTGTCCTCCGCACCTGTCACTGGAAACTCTAAGATACAACTCCTTTCCTTGGACCCCCTTTGCAAGTCACAGCTTGGCAAAAGGCCCTCCAGCCTGGCCAGGGAAAAGCGATTGGGTTTGTGGTTTATGGATCGGGAACTGACTCCTGGCTCTTGTGATCTGGCTGCTAAATCCACTGAGGCCCCAGTCCTTTTGGCTTGATGCAGTGGGACTGTCTGTCCAGGCCTGCTGGGGAAGAAAAAAGGAGAGAGAATAGTTTTTGGTCTTTGGCAGCTCAGGAGGTTAACAGTTTAAGTGTGTTCCCGATCAGGTACCCGTAGGAAAGGTGGGAGTCATCAGTCACCACGTGCTGGCACTTCCTGAACAGCAGCAGGAAGCCTTTCTCAGGGGAAAGACATAGGATTCTGAGGCTCCTCTGACCATCAGAGCTACTAATACAGCAGGATTGTTTTCCCAGTCCCCCAGTAAACGGAAAACTCCCATGTCCGAAAGTTTGGTGATTAATGAGTGAAACCACCTGCAAACATAGTTCCAGCCCTCGTCCTTGCCCTTGCCCTTGCCCTTGGGGGCAGGTTGCTTCTGTCACTGCTACAATGATCTACTCATTGCTTCTCTTGAGCACCATTTCACTGAGGGTTTTGGTTACTGATACTCTGTGTAAAGGGCGGCTCCTTTTCCTGCACCTTCTTTAGACCCAAGGATCTGCTGGCCCTCCCTTACCCCTTATCACTCCCCCCCACCCCCCTACCCCCGCCAGATGGCCATCATCTGAGTGTCTTTGCATGTGGTGTTGGATGTGCTTGTGACTTGTTGCTTCGTTTGGGCCCACAAGTGTTTGAATGACTGGTTCTGTAGTCACAGGAAGTGGGGCCCCATAGGCCTGCTTGGTCTAGCAATAGCATTCTAATTGAGTTGAGCTTATGGCGGAGTGGAAAGGAGATCCCAGCACTTGGGGACTTCTAATAAGTGGTATGTTCTGGTTAGAGCGGGCTCTGCAGCTTGATTCCCCTGTGCTGGAATCTTGGTCAGCCCCTACTGTGACCCTGGGCTTACCTAATTGTTCCAGGCCTGTTAGCTCACCTGTAAAAAAAGGAGTAATGATAGTCCCTATCTTGTAGGTATAGTTGTGAGCATCAGAGAAGTTAACGCTTATAAAACACTTTAAAACAACACCTGGCAGGACGTAACAATCCTCATGATCACCGTTCTTAGTTGAGCGACTTGGTGGGTTTTCTCTGAACACCATACAACTCCAGGTCAGTATGCGTTGGAAATTCTCTCTAATTGATTGAAAGAATCTTGGTTTCTTTTAACGTTTATTTATTTTTGAGACAGAGACAGAGCATGACCAGGGGAGGGGCAGAGAGAGAGGGAGACACAGAATCGGAAACAGGCTCCAGGCTCTGAGCTGTCAGCACAGAGCCCGACGCGGGGCTCGAACTCACAGACCGTGAGATCATGACCTGAGCCGAAGTCGGACGCTTAACCGACCGAGCCACCCAGGCACCCCAAGAATCTTGGTTTCTTTTAGTCATTAGGGTCCCTCAGGTGCTTTTTCCAGCATTAAAAAAAAAAATTTGTGGTTGTTTATTTTACTTTATTTGTTGAAGCTAGCCAGCTATCTGAATAGAATGCTTTTGGAAAGGTTTATGTGCTATTGAGATCATTTTAAAAAATGGGGATGCGTTTATTTACAAGATATCAATATCAGGTGATTTTATTGATTAACAAAACGAAACAACCCAAAACACTACCTTCTGCCTGCCCATACTTCTGTGTCGTGAATGGTAAGGGTGGTGGTGGTGTTGTGTGTGCGGCCTCATCAAGGGAGGATCCAGATCCAAAGTCACCAGACCATGGGTTTTTTTCTGAGTGCTGGGATCCAGCCGATTGCATGGGATTTTTTTCCATGTTCCTTTCTTCAGGTGCAGTATTTACCCTTTGGCAACAGGAGAAAGCTCCCTGTTTCTCTTAAATACCACATGGGAACTTAGCAGCTAATGATTTTAGGTTCCTTTTTCACTAGCAAAGAGGCCTTCAGGGGCAAGCCCTTGTTATCTCTGTTGGCTTCTCTGCAGTGAGAAGAAAGCCTCCCCTTTGTGAGGCCTGGAAGGGTCACAGCCATTTCTCGGCTGCCCCTGTGAGTTTGTGGACTTTGAATCTTGGGCTGAGATTTTGGTCTCGGTTGGTTCCTTGTTTATCTTTGTCTCTCTTGCGGCTCCTAGAGCCTGAGCGCCTGGTCAGAACAGCAAGTAACTTGCTTAGTTTTTTCACACTGCAACTGCAGCCCAGGAGAAAGGTAACAGTGTCGCCTCAGCTCATCAGGGAATGTTTCTTTGACTGTGTTTTCCTCTCTCTTTTGACCTCTCTGCTGACTTATCTCACTTCCTTTTTTTTTTTTTTTTTTTTCCCTGTTTGGTTTCTTTGAACTCTGTTCCTTCATTACCGCTGTCCATCTCGGGTTTTCATCTCTGTCCCCCTCTGCCTTACCTGTTTCTATGCCTCTTTTGTGGCATGGCTCGGGAGAGGAATTCTGATAGTCTGAGATCTCCTTCTGTATAGAATCCCAGTACCACCCAGTCCTTTCTCCTGTTCCTCTGATTTCTGTAAAGTTAGGGATTTGCAGCTTTAGCACACATTTTCTTTTTATGTCTCTGGAGCCACCTTCCTCAGTAAAGCCAGGCCTGGCGATCTGACAGCTTATTAGGGTCGGCATCCTAGTTTCCCTGGTGATAGGGTCTAAGCCAGTTCTGGGCCGTTTCCTCTGGCCTATCCGGAATGCTGTAACGCTGGATCCTGTCTTGGGAGGGATCTGAGGTGGCACTTGTGAATTTTGGCAGTGCGATATTGAATGTGGTCCCCAAAGTGTGGTTTGAGGACCCTGGGGCTCCCTAAGGTCCATTCAGTGGTACACGAAATCAAAGTGAGTTTCATCAGAACATGAACGCAGTATCTGCTTTTTACCATTGTGGCTCTGTCCGTATACAGTGGAGTTTTCCAGAGGCTGAATGATGTGTGCTGACATCATCACTCTTGGCTAATGAAATGTGTGCTTTTGTATTCTTGTGTTTTCTAGAATTTTTAAGGTAGTCCTTTAAGGTATAAATAGAGATGTTTTCAGTGATGCGCTCAGTTTGTTTTCAGTACTTCTCCGGGACTCTTACTATCTTTCTTCACTTGTGCCTGCTCTAAGCCCTGTAAACCTCGTTATTGTCCTGGAAATCCTTATTTTGATATCCCACCATTTTCCTGGCATCTTTGAGGAAACACAATAAGAAGTAAGTGCAGCTTGTAAAACGTACTTGTAAAAACTTTTGGGAAAGCTTCTAATTTTAAAAATTTTACTTACAACTTACTTTAGCACTTGATTCTAACATAGAGGAAAATTTATCATATTTCTCTTATATTCAAGGATGGATTGTTGACTTTAAAAAGGGAGATTAGAAGACTTGCAACCTCTGTTTACTGAAATGGACATATCAACAAGTGAATGGGAGGAGTCTGAAGAGTCTAGGCAAAACCGTAAATAAGAAATTAGAAGAGATGACACTGTAACGAGAGCTATCTTCTCCTCAGCTTTATAGATGTTAATAACGTACTTTATTACGTCTTACGCAACTGAACGCGGTTCAGGTAGCGCTGTAGTGCCAGTTCAGGTGCAACATCACGTCAAGACCGATCATTCAAAGTTGAAAGAAAAAGGAATCGAGAACTTCTGGTGTATACACCATGAGCTCTTGAAAAGCCAAACTTTGCTCCAGCTTTTCAACCTAGAAGTGAAAAAAAAGTCACTGAATCTTACGGGACACGTTCGGACGTTCTTTGGCTGGAAAAGCCCACCCAGTAGCCGAGAGACTGAGAAGGTCTCGAACGGCAGACGTTGCCGAACGCCCGCTGGGCGGAGAGTCCGTGAAACGCAGGGCAGTGCCGCTTTGTGTGTACCATGACTCCGTCGAATCAGAGGCTTAGGTACGAATGTGAAGACTGAGTTCACATCTTGTTTACAGAATTGTACTTTTGCCTTACAAACGAGATTTACAGACGTGGCTCAACTTGTGTCAGCACCGACTACGCTTCAGAGAATTTTCCTTTACGTGAACGCTCAGCAGTGAACGCGAGTAGCGATCAATATGCAACGGGTTGAATAACTCTCTTGACTTTCATGGTTCATCCTGGAAGAACTTCGTTTCCGTTTGCACTGTTGCACAGAAGTAATGGCAGAGAAAATCGCTGGCGGCGTCACGTAAATCAAGGCAGTGGCACCGAACTCTGCTGGCGATCGTAGTCGTGAACTTCTCTCCTGCTAGACACTTGTGGTTTAAGGAGGGGAGGGGCATTTTCACTTGAGTGGGTCCTAAAAATTATTAATTTTTATTAAGTCTCAACCCTCTAATAAAAGTCTCTTTAATATTTTGAGTGATGAAATGCCAAGTATCTGTGGGGCACTGGTGCCGTATCCCATCGTGCAGTGACGCTCTCGAGAAAACGTACTAGTGTGTTGGAGCTGAACCAGTTGCATGGATCATCATTTTAACTTGAAAGACCAACTACAGTTGTTCACGCTTGAGTATTTAGTGGACATTTTCTTGCAAGTGAGCGAAGTGAGTCTGTCACCGTTGCCAGTCATAAAAGTCAAGCTTTCAAGCAAAAATGAGAATTTTCAAAAACTTGGATTCGTCAAAGACGTTTTTGATGAGATCAGTGGTAAAATTAGTGGAATGTGATCTTTTGATATTGTATGAAATGTCAATATTTGGAAATTCTGTATAATTCAATGAAGGCATATTTCCCAGATTGCCAGTAGGTAAAAGAGCCATTCAAAGTGCAAGGTGACCAGTGTATTTTAACATAAAAAGTACACAGCAGATTCATTGATAGGAGCGCCTAGGGGGCTCAGTCGGTTGGGTGTCTGACTCTTGATTTCGGCTCAGGTCATGATCTCACGGTTCGTGAGATTGAGCCCCATGTTGGGCTCTGGGCTGAGAGCGTGGAGCCTGCTTGGGATTTTCTCTCTCTCTCTCTCTCTCTCTCTCTCTGCTCCTCCCCCCGGCCCCAGAATAAATAAGTAAACTTAAAAAGAAAAGATTCATTGATAAAATTGCAGATTGCAACTAGCTTTTAAAAACTACTACTTTTGAGTTTGGGTCTGGTGTCAAAGAAGAAAATTCTGAAAAGCTATTAAACTCCCATTTTCCAGCCACAGGTGTATATGAAGTGAGATTTTTCTTCATATCTTACAACTGGAGCAGCATATTGAAACACATCGGATGCAGAAGCAGATATAAGAAGTTGGTGCTCTTTCATTAAGCTAGACATTAAAGAGGTGTACAACAGCGTAAAACAGTGCAGCTTTTGCCGTGAATTTAATTTTGTTTTTGAAAGTACGGGTTGTTTTTTGGTTTTGTTTTTTTTTTGTAAAAAAAATAGGTTGTTTGTATAAACATGTAATGGGTTTATTGTTTTGAATGAATTAATAAAAATATTTTTTAAATCACCATTTTAGTTTCTAATAAGGTAGCTGTCGATAACTATAACCCACGTAAACCAAAGATTTGTGCAGTCCTCAGTAATTTTTTTAAGAGCGTAAAGAGTTCTTGAGACCAAAAAGTGAGAAAATTTTTGTTTGTAGACAAAACTTGAGTTGATTGTCCGTCTTGGGTTGGGTACTTGCAGTGACTTCATAGGGATCCTTGTTTACCATTCAGGCTGCCATACGGTCCCTGTCTGGGCCTCAGAGACTTTGACCCAAGCTACCTTTTTTCCTTCTAATGTGTATAGCATTGGCCCCATGGGGGTTTGTTGTTGTTTTATCAGTGGTTCGTTTTATTCCCTTTCTGCCTTTTTCCTTAATTTTTTTTCTTTCTCTCATTTTTCTTTGTCTTTATTCCTCTCTTTTAAGCCCCCCCCCCCCCTTTTGTCATTTTTTCTTTAGTTTTTTAGCATGGGGGTTTTTGGGGTTTTGTCTGGCATTGTGTTTTGATTGGATTATGAGATCAGTTCATGGGGCGGACTTCCTTTGGTATGTGTGAAATTGTGGTTTGGCAAATACAGTTTTTTCATTAAAAATAAGTAACTCACGTTTACATGTAATGGGTTTATTATGTTCTTTTATTTTTTATTCTTAAATTTTTTTTAATGTTTATTTTCGGGAGACAGAGAAAGACAGAGCATGAGCAGGGGAGGGGCAGAGAGAGAGAGGGAGATACAGATTCTGAAGCAGGCCCCAGGCCCCCAGCTAGCAGCACAGAGCCTAATGTGGGACTCCCAACTCACAAGCAGTGAGTTCTGACCTGAGCCGAAGTCAGACGCTTAAGCCACGGAGCCACACAGGTGCCCCTATTCTGTTCTTTTAAATGAATGGATACATCTTTAAATCTTTGCTCTTATTTTCTTTTCTCTATTATCTTTTCTCGATTTCTCTTATGAATACAGTAAATATTAATAGATATTATCTACATAAACAAATGCTTTTTGGGGACTCAATTATTTTTAATAGTTGCAGGGAGTTTCTGAAACCAAAAAGCAGAAGAATCATAGTCGTAGACAAAACTTGGATGACTTCTCCCTGGCTTTGGTTGGCCAGTTTATTGGTAATTTCATAAAAAAACATTTTGCAGTTCCCAGCCCCTGCCTAGTCCTGGCTGTGCCTCAAAAAGGCACTTGCTGCCTTGGTTTTCTGTTGTTCTAGCTGAGGAAGGGGATTTTCAGCTACCTGAGGAACTGTGACCAAAGTTGGCTCCTTTTCTCTTCAAAAACAGAGCATTGACCTTGTAAGTTTTCTTAAACAGTTATCTTTTTCAAATTTTGAGATAATTTTAAATGAAAAGTTGCACAGCTAACCCAAAGAGTGCTTGGACGTTCTTCACTCAGCTTCCCCTTGCGTTAACATCTTCTATAACCACAGAACACGTATCAGAACTAAGAATTAACCTCAGTATAATACTATCAGCCACAGTACAGAACTTGCTCAGATTTCATCAGTTTTTCCACTGATGTGCTTTTTCTTTTCCAGGACCCAGTACGGGCTTTAATTGTCATATCCCGTAGTCTCCTCAAATCTGTGACCATTTCGGGGCACCTGGGTGGCTCAGTCGGTTAAGCGTCCGACTTTGGCTCAGGTCATGATCTCACGGCTCGTGAGTTCGAGCCCCACGTCAGGCTCTGTGCTAGCAGCCCAGAGCCTGGAGCCTGCTTCCTGTTCTATGTCTCCCTCTCTCTCTCTGCCCCTCCCCCGCTCATGCTCTCTCAAAATAAACATTAAACAAATTTTTTTTTTTTTAAATCTGTGACCATTTCTTTAATCTTCCCAGGTCTTTTATGACGTTGACGGTTTTGAAGAGTACTGGTTAGTTTATAGGATGTTCCCTGATTATGGTAACCTCAAATTTTCTCATGGCCTGGTGCTTTAACTCCCATGTTTTCATTGTGGTAAAATACACGCATCAGATTTAGCGTTTTAATCTTTTCTTTTTTAATTTTTCATTTAAGTTTATTTTTAATTTTTTTTTTCATGTTTATCTCTGAGACAGAGACACAGCATGAGTGGGGGAGGGGCAGAGAGCGAGGGAGACACAGAATCCGAAGCAGGCTCCAGGCTCCGAGCTGTCAGCGCAGAGCCCGACGCGGGGCTCGGACTCACAAACCGTGAGATCGTGACCTGAGCCGAAGTTGGTCGCTCAGCCTCGCTCAACCGACTGAGCCACCCAGGCGCCCCAAGTTTATATTTATTTTTGAGACAGAGAGAGGGGGACAGAGGATCCGAAGCGGGCTTTGCTGACAGCAGATAACCCCATGCGGGGCTCGAACTAAAAAAGATCGCAGGAACGTGACCTGAGCCGAAGTCAGATGCTTAACCGACTGAGCCACCCGGGCGCCCCACCCCCCGTTTTTATCTTGTAAGTCGGGTGGCATTAAGTACATTCACAATGTCATGTAACCATCTACTATTTCTAGACATTGTTCACCGTCCCAAACAAATTTTGTATCAATTAAATAGTAACTCTCCATCTCCCACTCCCCCAGTCTCTTGTAACCTTTATTTTACTTTCTGTCTCTATGGATTTGACTACTCTAGGTACCTCATGTAAGTTGAATCATACAGTGTTCGTTTTTTGTGTGTCTGGCTCATTATACTTAATGTTTTCAAGGCTCATCCGTGTTGTAGCTTTAATTCCATTTTAAAAGTTCACTTGGGTTTTCCTATGATGGTATGTATTGAGTTGATATGTTAGAAAATATAGTTAAGATTATGTTGTAATTGGCTTAGTGATATTATTTTAAATGAATTAATAGACAACGTAGCATTTTCTAAGTTTTAGTTAGAATACAGTGCGTATACTCACATAAAGAAAAGCGATTTGAGGTCCTTAATAGTTCAGAGTATAAAGGGTTTCCAGACAGAAGTGTGAGAATATCTTTTGTAGACCGGCATTGGGCTTGATCATCCCTGTTCTTGATTGGTTGGCTACTTGCTATGACCTCATACTGAGCCTTTGTTTTGCAATTCCCAGGGTCCTGGCTGGGCTGCAGGAAGGTACTTGCTGCCTTGGTTTGCAGTCATTCTAGCTGAGGAAGCTGGTTCTCAGTGACCCGAGGGACTTTGACCAAAGTTGGCTTTTTTCCTCCTTCTAATATAGAACATTGGCCTTTGTTTCCCCATTAAAAAGATCATTTGGCTTACTTGGATTTCATTATGACGGATTTTTTTTTAAGCTTATGCATTGGCTATTGGTCAATTCCAAATTTGAAAACTGCAAAGCTTGCTTAGCCTCTATCCTTGAAGAACCTTGGTGCCTGTAATAGCTGAAGGCTGGGAGGCTCCAGTCACCCACTATGGCCAGAACACCCAACACCCAACAGTCTGCTCCCTGGGTGGCTGCAGAGCCTACACACTCTGTTCCTATTTCTTCTGTGCTTAACTCCTTGTTGGCCCTGTTTCTTAAACATGCCTGCCAAATCTGACACTTAACAGAGATAGCTTTATCCCCCCCCCCCCCCCCCCCAAGAGGTAAGCAGATTTGGTGTGTAACAGTGTGAACTTTGCTTGATGAGTCTTTAAGGGACAGGTCAAATAGCAGTGGATACATAGTTTCTAAGGTATCCTATGGGGTTGCCTGGATGGCTCAGATGCTTAATGGGCTGCCTCTTGATTTCGGCCCAGGGTTTGTGGGATCAAGTCCCATGTCAGGCTCCACACTGTCAGTGCAGAGTCTGGGATTCTCTCTCCCTCCCTCTCTGCCTCCCCCCTCCCACGCCCTTCCCGCCCCCCCCCCCCCCCGACCGGCACATGTGCACACACTATCTCAAAATAAATATTTTTTGCAGGGTGCCTGGGTGGCTCAGTCGGTTAGTGTCAGATGTTGGCTTAGGTCATGATCTTGCAGTTCGTGGGTTCGAGCCCCACCTCGGGCTCTGTGCTGACAGCTCAGCCTGGAGCCTGCTTCGGATTCTGTGTCTCCCTCTCTCTCTCTCTCTCTCTCTCTACCCCTCCCCCACCCCTATCCCCACATTGGGTCTCTCAAAAATAAACGTTAAAAAAAAATTTTTTTTTTTAAATTTTAAAGTATCTTACGATTCTCAGCCTTGTTCTTTTGCTTGCACTCACCCTCCAATGTCCATGGAACCTCTGACTTTGGAAGGCTTCCCTTGGGACCGCTAGTGGTAGACCTTTGGGCCTCCTCTCATAGTTACTTGTACCAGCTTTAAGCAAATCTTTTTAAATTCATCTCATTTGTTCAGAATCACTTCTCATCGGGTCATTAAAAAACACTGTTTAATCAGGTGCTTAACTTATATCAATTTGAGTCTACAGATAGACTTGCGGGATTATAGCTCCGTTCCCCATCACTCAGCAGTCCCATAATCCTCTGCTTTTTACACAAAGCTTATTTCTTTTCAGATTCACATGTGGCTTTCATTCCAATTCCAGAATTGAACTTGATGTGCTTTTCTCTCTCTCTTCGGCCGCTGGTCTGTATAGAAGATAGACTTTTGCTTTCAAAGGAGATTTGTTCACTCTATTAGCTAAGGCAGCGACTCAGTAACGGTGCCTCTTGGACGGCCCTCTAGTACATTAGTCTTCCAAGTGGTTGGGGAACTCTCAAAGGGAATGGACTGAGTACTTGAAGGGTCGACCACCCCTGCCCGTTGTCACTCACGGGGCACGGTCTGCTCTGAGGCTGGCGTCGTTAGCTGTAGACATGATAATAGCCTGTACGTATTGAACACTTACTTTGTCCCAGACGCTCGTTTAGCTGTTTTACATTGATTAACTCATTTAGTCTTTGTGAGATGGTGGGTCTTAGTGAGGAAATAGAGGAAATAGAGGTGAGGAAATAGAGGCCCAGAAATGTTGAATAGCTTGTCTGTTACAAACCCAAGTGGTCCAGAGGGCATCAGTGTCAGAGCAAGACTTTCTTAACTGTGGCAAATCCTTTGGTTCTGTTTTCAGCCGCGTCCAGGCGGTAGGAGATAGATAGATACCTTAGGATTCGCTCCTAGTCAGCATGGGGCCGGCTTAAGAGTTAGTTGTTTCTTCCTGCCCTTCGTGGCCCTAGGGGTACAGACGCAGCTGGCCAGGCTCACCTCCCCTGGCGTACAAGAGCTATGGGAAACTTTTTTTAAAAACTTTATTGTTTAACCCTCGCTTCTGATTGCCCTCTTTATCTCTTCTCATCTTCCGGAATTTCAAGAACCGTTTTTAGAAAAGCCAGAATTCTGAGACCTAAAATGAGTAACTAACAAGTAAGTACTGAGCTCGTAGCATGGGACGGCTTTGATTCCTAGATTTGACTGCCCTACTCTGTAGCACCCATGAAATGCTGGGATCCCAGAATGCTCTTTGTATGCGCTCCCACACCCCTGCTCCCCCCAGAAAGAAAAAAAGCTGTTGTGCATGGATATTAACCGTGTACGTTTTATCGCGAAAATAACGTTCTCCCTTTACAACCGTCTACGTGCCACTTACACAGAGGCCCGGAGCCACTCGCTTTTAGCCTTGACTGCCAAGGGCACCGAGCACCGTAGCTGGTAGTACCAGGCCGCTGTGTGCATTTGGGACGTGCCAGTGCAATCCTGGGAGCTGAGCTCTGGCAGTCCTGCTGTGCCTCTTTATCCCACTGCTTGTTTTATATGCCACTGCTTCCTGTTTGCTTTTGTTCGGTCTTCGTCTGGCTCCCTCCTCTCTCCTGAGGCTAGTGCCCACAGCTCTGCTTCTGGATCTCCGGGACCTGTGCTGGTTCTTAGAGCGACTGCTCTGTGCCCCTCTGTGGAATTTAGTTCGCTTGAGTTTATGCGTTTATGGTTTGATTCACTTGCTTGTCTCCCCCGGACAGCAGTGCCTTTTCTTTTAACAGTAGTGCCTGTCAGACGTTTTGAGGTTTCTTAGCAAAGTGCTGAAATTTTAAGGCTATTTTAAGATGCCAGCGTGGGGTGAGTAAAGTGGCCGCCGCTGTCCTTACCCACTTGTGCCCCTCTTGCCGCCCTAGCAGAGAAAGAGAGGGAGTCCGACCAGGAGTGTATTTGTGTTCAGACCTCATTCGCTTCTCCAAGACCACGGTTGCGTGCCATTTCTAAATTACTTTCTTTTGTTACGGGGTAAAACCAAGGTCCACGTAAATGACTTCAAGAAGCAAAGCCTGTCAGCTTTCTTAGGAGTGGTCTCCCCCTCCCCACATCCCATCTCCAACACATTTTTATCTCTCAGCAGAGGTAGCTGCTGTTCACACACAGGTAGGTATTCTTTAGAGAGTGCATGGCAGTGTTTTCTTGCTAATAGAAAAGCTGTCGTAATGGGTTAGGTCCATAGGGGCTCGGCCTTTCTATACTTGTATTCCCAGGAAGAAAAATCTCTACCTTAATTACCACATCACACTGGCAGAGAGGTGTGGCTGCTAATTGATTAGATGACAGTCCTTTGCATTGATGCGGAACGTTAGGGTGGTTGGGTTTCGTTTTGTTTTTAAATAAACAAATAGATTTGAGCTAGGTAAGTTTATTTTGGAGAGATGAAGTCCTGAGAAGGGATTTCCCTTTATGAATCTCGCGTGTTTAGTGCCATTTCTATGTCCCTATTTTCTAACCTGGTAGTAAGCACTAAGTTGGCTTTTCTTGCCATTTTGGGGCACGTGGGGAATATGTCTTTTCCTCCCCTGTATCTCCGGCATGCTCCCTTTCTGCTGGGTAGAACCAGATTCCTTTATTTGGTTTGCTTTTCCTTCCCTCCTGTCTTGGAATGGTTGAACTCTATTCTGAAATATATTTTTAAGATAGCGTCTAAAAGCAAACACCCTGCCTTCCTTGAAACCACAGAAACTGCTTGTGAAACAGCCGACAGGGCCAACTGCCAAGTCTGCACTGTTAACCCACCCTGATGACAAATGTCAGACACTGATGGCACACCGTAGTCATGACTGGTGTGAGGGTTTGCTCAGTAATAAATGTGTAGGTGCTGAGCTCCCGGTTTCACATCCAGAATGCCCACATAATAATATTCTTCATGGTGAACCATTCCGGGAGAGTCCTGTGTAGCTAATCTGCTGTCTACTATACAGGAAAGGTTTAAAAAAATTTTTGTTTAATGTTTTTTATTTATTTTTGAGACAGAGACAGAGCATGAGCAGGGGAGGGGCAGAGAGAGAGGGAGGCACAGAATCTGAAGCAGGCTCCGGGCTCCAAGCTGTCAGCCCAGAGCCCCACGCGGGTCTCCAACTCATGGACTGAGATCGTGACCTGAGCCGAAGTCGGACGCTTAACCGACTGAGCCACCCAGGTGCCCTTTTTTAAAAAAAAAAATTTTTCTTTTAATTTTCATACAGGAAAGGTTTTAAACAAACCAATTCCCATTCCTCCTCACCTACTTTTTTTTTTTTTTTTTTTTAAATTTCAGGAAGTGATTTTCTTTTGAGGTGATTTGGACCAAGCTTCTTACCAGCTTTTCCCATTTTTAAGTTAGAACTGGCTTTAGAATTGTTTTTCCCCGCAGTGGAGGAGAACTTGGGCCTTAATCTTTATCCCCAGGCCCTGAAATGACTGACTTCTGTTTTTTGTTTATTTGTCGGTTTGTTTGTTTGATGGCATAGAATTTTCTCTGTCTAGGGAATTTTCTTTCTTTTCTTTTTTCCTTTTAATTTTTATTTAAATTTTAATTAGTTGACATACAATGCAGTATTGGCTTCAGGAGTAGAATTCAGTGATTCATCACTTAGGAAATTTTATTTCTTTACAAGTACTTTCAGGAATGAGTATTTGTTCCTCCCTATTATCTTCCTAAAGAGCTCTGAAACCTCTGGGAGCCTGATAGGCGAGAATACAATTTGAAAACTGGCATCCGGACACCTGGGTGGCTCAGTTGGTTAAGTATCTGACTTCTGATTTTGGTTCAGGTCATGATCTCATGGTTTGTGGGATCGAGCCCCATGTCAGGCTCTATGCTGACAGTGCAGAGCCTGCTGGAGATCCTCCCTGTCTCCCTCTCTCCCTCTCTCCCTCTCTCCCTCTCTCCCTTCCCCCCCCTCCTCTGCTCACTTGCTCTCTATCTCTCAAAATCAGTACATAAACATTAAAAAGAAAACAGTATCAGCGTGCATTGAGCTATAGCACTGATTGAGTGGGAGGGGAGATCAGGCTTGACAGCCAACAATTGACAAATAAAAGGAAAAATATTTAAAGTGCTCCCTGTTCACAGCACTGTCACGGGGGTTCTAGATGCAGAGCTCGAGGAATCCTTTCCAGGTCTTCCCCAAGAGCACCCTCTTTTGTCCTTTTGTTAGGGGTTTATTCTGACTTCATTTCCATGACCTGAGTCCTGAGCAGCTTTTTTGACTTTATGTTTAAGCTCTCTTCCCACATCACCTTTGCTTGTCTGTTAGGCCTGCCCCTAGTTTCGAGATGGGGAGGAGACCAGGGAGGCTGAATGGTTTATTCTTCAGTGAGTCTCGCCGGGTTGGCTTCCTCTGAATGCCAGCATCGCATGACTCCCCACAGTTGACTCAATGGGGGTGCATCCCCATTCGCTGAAGCCCCAGGGTTTAGATACATCCTGGCAGAACTCGTGAGCCTCGCTAGAAGTGAGACCTGGGATCTTCAGATCTCTCCACCCGTGGTTCTTCTGAAGGAAAAAAACAAAAACAAAAGTCACAGACTTCTAGTAAATTGGAGGGATTAGGTGGACTGTTAACTTTAGTTCTTGGGTTTGGTCCCACCTTGGACTGTGATTTGTGTTTTTTATCTCTCCTACTAGATAATCAGCTCTTTTGAAGTCTGAGCTGTTTTTATCCTTTTCTGTGTACCCTCTTCCCCCAGAGTCTTGGAGTGCTTCGTGCAAGGTCACCGCTCAATTACTTGTGAAATAAAAAGTCAGAAAAATTATAAAATGGGCATTATTTACTTACAGCTACCCTTGGGAGCGTGTGTCCGTACTGATCTGTAAATCCGACCTCTCTCTGTCTGGTTTTTGGACACGGAAGTCACAAGTCTTCATTTGTGTCTTAGTAGGTGTAATAACGACTACAGAGAACAACTTTTTCGGGACGAGGGGATGAGGAGAAAAGTTAACTCTGTTACTGGGTTGTGTTAAGAACCCAGAGAGGAAAGCGCATGGGGAGAACCTGCTGCCGAGGGAACCCTGTCTGGCTTCCTGAAGCAGGGACCAGAGCCAGGAAGCAGGCCCTCCTGGCTTTGGGGGAGCTCCGTTCTTGCCCCTGACACACAGCATCTCTGGCTACATAGGGGCTTCTGGTTCAGTTGGCCTCATCCTTCCCTCTTTTGGATGGTTGAACAGAGAGAGGTACACTGAGTGTTGGGGATCTTGTCCAGAGTTGGACAGGTCATGCGGTCTGTATCAGAAGGCTGGAGTTATTTATAGTGGGAGAAAAGCGCAGGAGCGTGGCACAGGAAGAACTCATTTCACACCACCTCAGCGCCTGGTGATGATGAGAACCCAGATTTGTCTTTGAGCGTCTCAGGGCAGATCAGTTGCTTTTCT
Source organism: Panthera leo (assembly GCF_018350215.1). Taxonomy (NCBI): domain Eukaryota; kingdom Metazoa; phylum Chordata; class Mammalia; order Carnivora; family Felidae; genus Panthera; species Panthera leo. The sequence continues at coordinate 107,033,332 of NC_056688.1, forward strand.
GAACTGACCAAGAGCTATGCCATCCGGGGCAGTGTTTTCCAGGACCGATGTGGGCAGGGCAAGGATGACATGGTGGAAGGCCGTTTTCTCCTCTCTTCTTGGTTCCCTGGTCTTGGTGACTCAGTGTGGGATCTCCACCTGACTTCTGAATCTTCTGTTTTGGAGCCCCTGCCCAAGGCCCCAGCCGCGCAGGGTGGTGGCATCTGGACCTGCTCGACCGGTCTGCTTGCCCCCCCCCCCTCCCCTTACTCTGGGCTGGGAGGCTGAAACCGCTGCCTGGGGGCTTTGCCAAGCCAGTTTCTCCTCATGGGTCGCCTGCCCTGGCAGTCAGGTGGGGAGCTCCCACCCAGGAGCTCCCAGAGGAATCAGGCTACTGGGGAATCGGGCCGCAGGGTGGGGGAAGGGGGTGCCACACACCTACCAGCATTGTGTCTCCTCGGCACTGCTCACACCCAGTGTGCAGGGCCCCGGGGCCTGCTGGAAATAGACTCTGTGTCATGGTGCCTTTCCCTGTGCCTTGTAGCCACGCTCCTGGTAGGCAAAGAGGCTGGGAGGGTTGAGGAGCTTGTAAATCGTGGGTAAATGAAGTCTAGGGGGAGGGAGAGGGTCCTTCCCTAGGGCACACTGTGTTTCTAAGTCTGGGGGAGTCACCTGGGTTAATTTGAATTTGTTTTCAGCCCTAGGCAGGAGACATTGTCCAGTGCATGAGCCTGGTGTCCAAGGCCTATTAGATGAGGTTGACTTACGGAGCCAGACTGAGGTAGCTTGAGCCGATAGAAGCCAAGGTCAGGATGTGGTCTTCGGGACGTGCGGACCGTGCCCACTTCCTGCTGCAGTCTCAGGGATGGGGCTGGAAGGCACCGAAAGCCCTCAGGCCTCCACAGGGCAGACCCTCCTTTTATAAGTGGGGGGAACACAAATCCCAAGAGGGTGAATGACTCACTCAGGGTGATATCATTTGTTTGCGGGGGGCCGCGTCTAGGGTCACCCTCCCGGGGACCTTGGCAGTATACCCGCGTCGCTTCTGCTTCAGAGGCATTCCTGTGGAAGGCCTGTGTAGGGGCCAACCTGCAGACCTCCTGGCGGAAGGGAGGCCGGGAAAGGACAAGTGGAAGGGCAGCAGGCCCCGGCTCCACACACCGGAGATGAGTTCTGAAATCCTGCCAGAGACTTTGGCCACAGAGGTGCCAGAAGGCCGCAGGGAACGGATTTAAAGCAACGGGCACCAGCATTATAGTCCTGACCCGGGTTGGAGCCCAGGTGTGCTAAGAGCTATCAGGTCAGGAGACTCCGGAAAAAGCGGGAGGACCCTGACCCTGACTTTTCCTCGTGAGTCAGGAAGGCATTTACGGAGAGCCTGTTAGGTGCCGGGTATGCCTAGGCACCGAGGACACAGAAATGACCCCAGTCCTGGAATTTCCCCCTCAGGCCGCTCTCTCAGCTTTGCGAAACCGAACAAGGCAGCCACCAAGAGTTGTGAAGTAGGCCCTTCCCCAAGCAGTGAAGTCCTTGCACCAAGAGGCTTGAAGTTCTGTGACAGGGACCTTGTGAAGTCAGGGGCATGGAGCAGGGAAAGCTCTGGAAGTGATGTCTGAGCCGAGGCTGACCAGGAAGAAGAATGGGAGTGGATGATGGATGGAAAGTGTCCCAGGCGGTGGGAGGCTGTAGCAAAGGCCTGGAGGTCTGAGAGAACATTCTACATTTGAAGACCGTTGGCTGGAGCCCCGAGTGAGACTCTAGGAAGGGACGAGGGCCAGGCTGGAGCTGCAGGTAGGGAAAGGGAGCCAGCCAGCTCATTATGCAGCCGAAGGAAAAATCCAGAAACCGTGTGGGTCTAGTCTGAAAATCGGTTGTATGTATATACATACGTACACATACGTAGGCATTTTACACACATGTATACACACACATACGTGTGCACACAGATATATAATTATTAGTCACGTGTGTATAAGGGGTACTTTGAAAATGAAGCCGTCACTTCCTGTTGCCAGTGCCGGGTGCCCTGCTGAGATTACGGCTGGCTCCCCCCACCCCATGTTGTAGAGGGAGAGACTGGACTGGTGTTTTTATGTGCTGGTGCGGGTGGAGAGGAGGCTGAGGCTGTAGCCCTGGTGGGATGACTCTGGCTTTGACTTCGGAGCAGGCTGGCCAAGGACACTTGGAGCTTCTTCAGGCCCTGGGGTCAGGACCGATTTCCCTTTTCTTTGGGGGGAATGACTCACGGGCCATCGCTGCCACCCGAGGTTCTGCAGGCTTTCCTGAGGCTGCCTACGTCAGCCAGTGGGCCAGTGTTGAGAAAGAGGAAGTACCTGGTGGCTGTCCCTCCTGCCTCCTATTTCTGTCGCTAAACAGCACCTCTCCGTGGCAGCCTTGTGCTCCGCTCCGGCGAAGGAGGAGCTCTTCCCTCCCTGTGGGAGGGGCTGTCATCTGTGGCTTCTGCTCTACCCTTGGTCACAGATCAGCTTGTACTACGCAGCCAGGGACAGTCCACTCCCTTTCTGCCTGTCGTCAAGTGCTCGAGTGGGAGACCTTAACTTACAAAGTTGTAGAAATGGCCGTGCTCCAGACTGCAGGGTTCAAGGCACAGCCGGGGAAGCGTGTGAAAATTGACCTAAGGTTAGAGCTTGGTGGGCTGTCCGCCTCAAAGGTGTCGTGGGGCAGCGTTTTGCTTCTGACCACATATGGACACTGCCCTGCAGACAGCTGGGCTGTCCCCTCTCCTGCCAGGGAGTGAGTTTTGTTCCAGTGCCAACCTGGCTTTTACTGTTTCCCCTCCTGTCTTTCCCCAGGGACCATGAACCTGCCCACCCCCTGTTATGTTCTAGTTCTGATGGGAGTACCATTCAAAGTTCTTGGCAGGAGACCAATTCACTTCTACCCGTGTTGGTTTCCCCTCCTTTTCCCAGTGTGTTTGATGTGCACGTTCCCCAAAGTTCCTTCTGCAGCTGGTTGGCTCTGTAGTACCCAGAGATTGGAGCCTGCCCGCGGGGGCAACTCCGCTGCTTCCCTCCCTGGTTTTAGGGGCGGGGCTTGAAAACAGAGGATCATACTCTCCCTCCTCTCCCTCCTCTCCCTCCTCTCCCTCCTCTTCCCCCTCTTCCCCCTCTTCCCCCTCCTCCCCCTCCCCCGTCCCACCCCCAACACTGCCAAGCAAACTGGAGTGACCGGCTCAGAGGCTCCCAGCAGCCTCCAAGCGGGACTGAGCCCGGCTCATCGCCCCACATGACGGCAGCTATCTGGAGAAAGATTGATGCACGTGTGAGTATGTGAACTCCGGAGCACATTACCATCTCCGGCCGGCTCTCTGTGGCAGGTGTGGACTCACTCTGGGGTGAGGGAGACCAGGACTCCTTAAGAGGAGATGGTGACCCAGCCAGGGGTGTGTCTACCCAAGGCCCACCCCCTTATCTAACACATGGGGAAATGGAAAGCACTTCTGAACACCCCAGCTCTCCAGAAGAGCTTGATGGGTGGTTCGGGGAGGCTATTCTTGGAATCCCTTGCAGCACAATATCCCTCTTTTCCCTGAGCCAGGTTTCTTAGTTCCTAAGCTGGACAACTACCTTCAGTTTTCGTAGGAGGGGTGTATCTTCCCTGACCTCAACACGATTGTGAGCGGAAGGTTAGGAACGGTAGCTGCTCTCCCAAATGGAAACACCTTCTTGCTGCTGAGGCTCAAGTGCCTGAGGCAGAGACCGGACCAGAGTAGCCCAGGCTTGCCGAGAGGGGAGGATTGGTTATTTAGGGGCTGTGACAAATGGCTTTGGAGAGGAGCAAGGGAGAGAGAATCTCCTTTCGCAGAGCTTCTCTGCAGCATTGCTGTCCAGAGTTTAGACTGCCTGGAGCCACAGGCTCAGGTGCTGACGGCTCTCCCCTCCTCCTTTCTGTGTCTTGCGGCTAGTGCTATCATTGTCAAGTTGACCCTCTGATTACGGAGGATGATCCCAATATGGTCCCCCGGCTCCCTGCTGCCTGAGCCCCTCTGCCCTGGAGCTGTACCTAATTTGTCTTCAAATTCTGACTTTGAGTGGGGCCAGAAATGGAAGAAATGGTCATAGGAAGTTGTGTTTGGGTGGTTTGACTTCTGATTGGGCTTTAGGCATCTGAAAACTGAGTGCTTTTTTAATCCAGATTTCCCTTCGAAACCTCTCTCTGTGCACAAACCCTATACCTCAGACAATTCTTGGCGGGCCAGAAAGGCTTTGCTTGGATATGAATTTAGTGTGGGGGTCTTCCCGGGGTCCCGTGTTGTCCATCCCTCTAGTCTCTCCCACTGCCCACCCCCCCAATAACATTAACCTTTCATGTAAAGAACGTTGGAAAAATTGAGTACTGTCTCAAGGTCACTGGATCATAAGTGGCATTTGGCATAGTTAGCTGGTTTGGCGTTTGGTGAGAGATTTCTGCTTTATATTTGAGCAAAAGATTTCTTGGCGGGAGGCCTCTACGCTGTGTTGCCAGTGCTCGCTTGCCCTGTGTACAGGGTTTGCCCCCTTCCCTCCCCTGACGGGTCGTTTTAATCCTCTTGCCTATAAACAAGTGCAGTTTTCAGAACGTGTGTGGGGCCAACTCACATGACCTTGGTTATCTCCTCATGGGGTAACCAGCATCAGCTTTAGATACCATGGTCACTTGACGTGGCAGAGCAGAGCTGTCAGTAAAGAGGTGGAGACGCCAGGAGGACGCCTGGGTTGGCCGGGGAAGGTAGGGTGGTCCCCCCCCCCTCCCCCCCGCCCTTACTCAGTTTTGCTTTCTGCGGTTTCAGTAGCCCCTGGTCACCCTCGGTCCAGAAGCAGATGATCTTCTGACCTATCATCGGAAGGTCAGTAGTAGCCTAACCCTGTGTCACAGTGTCTACATCCTTCACCTCATTTCGTCTCACCACGTAGGCATCGTATCATCTCACATCCTGACAAGAAGGGGGAATACAGCACAGGAAGACATTTGGAGAGAGCACATTCACATGACTTCTATTACAGTATACTGTTTAAATTGTTTCTTTTTATGATTAGTTATTGTTGTCAGCCTCTTACTGTGCTTAGTTTATAAATCAAACTTACCATAGGTGTGCATGTATAGGAAAATTCACAGTATATGGTTGACCCTTCAACAGCATAGGTGTTAAGGGTACTGACCCCCACAGAGTCAAATCTGTATGTAATTTTTTTACTCTCCCAGAACTTAACTACCTGCAGCCTACTGTTGACCTTACTGATCGTATGAACAGTTGATTAACCCATATTTTGTATGTTTTATATGTAATATAGTGTATTCTTTTTTTTTTTTTTTAACGTTTATTTATTTATTTATTTATTTTGAGAAGAGAGAGACAGAGCATGAGCGGGGGAGGAGAGAGAAAGAGGGAGACACAGAATCCGAAATAGGCTCCAGGCTCCGAGCTGTCAGCACAGAGCCCGACGCGGGGCTCAAACTCAGCGACAGCGAGATCGTGACCTGAGCCGAAGTCGGACGCTTAACCAACTGAGCCACCCAGGCGCCCCAAGTGTATTCTTAACAGTAAACTGGAGAAAACAAAATGTCACTAAGAAAGTCATAAGAAAAGGGCACCCGGATGTCTCAGTCGGTGAAGCGTCCAGCTCTTGATTTCGGTTCAGGTCATGATCTTGTGGGTTCGTGAGTTTGGAGTTCCTTGCAGCAAGGAGCCTGCTTGGGATTCTCTCTCTTCCTCTCCCTCTGTCCCTCCCCCTTCCCCAACATGTGCACCTGCGTGCTCTGGTGCGCACCTGCGTGCTTTCACGGGCACACACTGTGTCTCTCTCAAGATAAATAAGTCAAAAGAAGAAAAAATACATAGTAAATACTGTACTGTGTCAGAAAAAAATCCGTGTATAAATGGACCCGCGCAGTTCAAGGCTCAGCTGTATGTAGGGTTTGGTACTGTCTGTAGCTTCAGGCATCTACTGGGGGTCCTGGAGTATATCCCCCATGGATGAGCAGAGACTGCTGTCAGTGGGGGTGGGGGGTGTGATTCCTTAGTGGGGAGCAGTAGGAAGAGTCCAGTCCCGTGGGGCAAGAGTGAGAAGCAGTTTCGTTCCTTCTTGCTTTTACTGTTCCTGAATTCCTACTTCTGGTGTCTCATTTATCTTTCTCCTGTATCTCAAATCCTGGCTGCGGGGGGCCCCCGGACACGCAGCTGTTTCAGGAAGCTGCCCCTGAGACAGATGCATGCTCCTTCATGGATACAGAACCCGGCACCGAAAATCCCATCTTCCCAAACAGTGATTTTGTTGTGTTGTGCGAAGGACAGCTGGTGGTGGGAGCCTGGCCGCCACAGAAGGCCGCCGAGCCTCTGAGCCAGAGGCGCCCAGGAGCCGGGGTGCAGCTGCATTTTCACCGCGGCCGCCCCCCACCCCCCACCCGCCCCGTGCAGGTCTCCCTCGCCTCACTCCTGAAGAGGCAGCACTCCTCAGTGCGTAGCAGGGACTCTGGCCACACTGTGTGTGAGTTGTGTCTGTTTCTTAAATATCTGTCCCCTTTCTCCTTGTGACTCTTGACTTGCAGAGGTTCATGTATCTGGAAAATTTAGGGAACATTGCTGACATCGTATACCTCGGGAATCGTGGGATATACTCTGGATCTTCCTAGGGTGGGATCTGTGTGTTGAATATGCTTCTTACCAGGGGAGAGCAGAGTGGCCTTTTATGGAAGGGATAAAACAGTTAGCTGCTGGAGCCTTCGCTGGCTCTGCCAGAAAAACCCAAGTCCAAGTCCAGGCCGTGCCAACAGATGACCAGAACATGGTCTTCATCTCAAGAGCTCTCCCGGGCCAGTTCGGAAAGATCTATCTCTTTTTGGAGATAGAGAGCATTTTTGATGAACACTGGCTAAAGAAGTTAAAGCCAAAACTCCTATCTTTTTCTGGTAACTGACAGAGTAAGTTGAGAAAGCATGTGGAATTATAGTAATAATAGCGAGCATGTCGTGAGCATGTGTTACATGCCAGGCATTGTTCTAAGTATTTTGGATGGGGTTCGATATTTCGACAATTCTGACCTCATACCTTTTGTTTTCTCTTGGTAGGAACCCCCTTATGCCTTTGGGGTCTTTGTCTGTGGTGGGTGCATGGACTAGATAGAACAACAGAATGAGCAGCGGTGGCCTCTTGCTGCCCGGCTAGCTTCGTCCGATCGGAGGTATCCTGGGTGGCATTTGCCTCCCAATCTTCAGATCTTTGTTTAGGCCACCGTGCCTGTTGGCGATAGAGCCGCCCTTCGGGATTTGTTGGGGAGGGTCTGTTTGCCTTGGTAGGCACCCTTTCTTCCCTGCCCTCGGTAGGTGAATTCGGAGGTGAAGAGCTAAAGACTTGACTGCTTGCCTCCTTCAGAATAACCAGCATTCTCTTGTCTGCAGTCTGTGCCCGGCAGTGGCCCCTTTCTTCCCCAGCACCACCTGTTAATCGGGGGTGGTTCTAGTTCCCGAGGGCTTCCACCGGCACTGAGCTAATCCGTACCAAAGAGCCCTCCTCCCAGGTTCGTGTCAGAGCTCAGAAAGCTCAGACTCTGTCCTCTCCTCGGACTTTGAAAAGATGAATTAAAGTGTAAAAAAGTGCTTTTTAAGAAGGCACTTGTAATGGATAATGGCTGTCATTTCATTTACTATATATACACTCTGCTCCCTAGGTCAACCCCACCAACTAGGATGCCCTGAGTAGAGCTGCCATTGCCGCCAGAGAAGGAGCAGTGTTTGGCTTTAGGGGACACCTGGGCCTAAAGTTACAAGCTGACATATACACAAGCGTCCCTGAGAAACTTTCCAGCCTTCTCCACCTAACTTTATACATATATATATATATATATATATATATATATATATATATATATATATATTTTATTTTGGGGAGAGCACGAGCAGCGGAGGGGCGGAGAGAGGGGGACAGAGGATCCAGAGCGGGCTCTGCGCTGACAGGCTGACAGCAGCGAGCCCGATGTGGGGCTTGAACTCATGCACCTCGAGATCGTGACCTGAGCCCACGTCGGACGCTCAACCGACCGAGCCACCCAGGTGCCCAGTCCACCTAACTCTGACAAATGAGTCCTCTTCCAAACATCTGGCCGGCTAGCCAAGGCACCTGCCCAGGTCATGGCCACTTAGTAATAGGGTCCAGCAGTCCCAGGGTTGAGGCCATAGTGGCAGCAGTGGGCCCAGTGACTTTTACAAGAAGTACGTCCCCAGTTTCAGGTGCCAAACAAAGAGACTGTTCTAAAGAACACTGGCCCCTGATGTGTCAAGGGACGGTCCCAGGTTCCCTTTTCTTCTCTCTCCAACTGGAACTGGAAGTTCTCCTACCTGGTCTTTCGTAGTTATCCCTTCTCTCCTAGAAGGCAGTACCCACTCAAAATTCCTTTTGAAACTCCAGCCTCTTTTCTCACCTCTGCCTGGGTTCATTTCGCATTCCCTCCCTCCTACGCAACCATCCCGGATGCTTTGAAGCCCCCTCCGCCAGCTCAGGTCCTCTTGTTTTAGGCCCTCACCCAGGGTTTGAAGGTTACCGAGCCTTGGTTTCTGCTGCCCGTGCTGCTTCCGGGGAGCAAAGATACGTTCCTGGGTCCCGAGGTAGAACTGAGTTAATTTTCCTGTTCCGGACTATGGTTCGCACCTTACGTACGGATAACACACAGCTTCAGACACAGTGGGGGGCCCTCACAAGCCGGCCTGAGACACAGCCACCATTTGTTCCTTCTCCAAACGAACGGAACTTTTGGTAAGTCGGAGATCCCTTGGCTAACGTGCTGCAGCAGGTTTGTTTGCGTGTGCCTCGTGGAAGCGCTCTCATTCGTTCGTAGTGCTGTCGCACCGTCTATTAGCAAAAGTAAGTTGTCCTTCTGGATATCCAGTGACAAAGACAAAAACACAGACGCCACTTCCCACCCAGAAAGGTGGTCTGAGAGCCACACTCGCTCCCGTGATTGCTCTAAGGGACGAGTGAGCCCAAATTCTTAATTTTAGCTGATTGGACTCCTTGTCAGGAGGCGCCGGAAACAGCTCGGCGGCCCTCACCCGCTTGCGTTCCTGACGGTCTGCTGGAGGAGGAAGATGACGCCTCGGCCTGTGAGCGGGCGCAGCCCGGCGGGGGTTTGGTTTGCTCGTGCAGAGAGCGGCCGGGTGGATTTTTGATGGTCCTGGAAGTGGAACAGCCACACGGCAGCCCGGCCAGGTGGGAACGGTTTTGAGGCGGTGACAGCCTTAGGTGCTTTCTCTTACTTCTTCTCGTGCGTGACCTCTGACCCCTGGCCGTGGTGACTTCTGGGGCAGCAAGCGTCAGCCCGGTGTTTTTTCTGATACTTCCTCCCCCTCCTCCTCCAACACCCTCTTTGAAACCGGAGGAGTAGGAAGGCAGTCTTTTTTCCACTTCCAGGGGAAGCTGCAGTGGAAGGAGGCACATGTCTTATTCAGCACCTTCCAGTGTGGAGCTGGAACTGGACAGGACCCAGAAGGCCTGTTTCCCAGCCTGGGGCTGGATCTGCTCCTCAGCAAAAAAAAAAAAAAAAAAAAAAAAAAAAAGTTATAAGGAAACCATGTTGGAAACGGCAGAGACAAGGGGTTAAATCTGCACCCAGGTAGAAAGGCTGTTGCATAAACGCTGAGAGAGGTTTTTTTCTTGTTGTTGTTTTTTTTGTTTTGTTTTGTTTTTCTTTTTTAAGATCTCGTGCTTCTTTTTTACTTTGTGTTGGCAAAAACCCCAGGAGAAGATGGGAGATTCTGGGAGGAGATGATTATGCCGGGTGAGTCAACTGAGCTCCCCAGCTGCCGTTTTTAGTTCCTTTGCTTTTCTGTAACAGGAGGCAGCTTGGGGAGGGGGGGGGGGCAGGGGGGGATGCCGATTTGTGCAGCAGGACAGGAGGCAGGTGTGTATGGGTGAATCGTTTTGGCATTCTGGGGTTGGCAGGGCCCTACAGTCGTGACGTTGGTCCAAGGAGGAAATATTAAAGCAGAGCTGTCTGAGTGTGGCACACAGTAAGTGTCCCCTACAAGTCACGGTCACCTCCCCAAATCGGTAGCTCTTAGAATGGCTCGAGCTGCATCGCACCGCCCCAGCAAGACAGTGGTTTTGATGGCCAGGCGGTGGTGGGATTGAATGTGAAGAGGCAGAGAGATGGGTCTTAAGCGGGAGGGCCCAGTGGTTGTTGGGCATCGGGAAGTTTGGAGGAGAGGGCTCCCCCTCTGTGGTGAAAGGAAGGCTCGGGCTGGTTTGAGGGGGTCGGGGATGGGAGCGTGTGGGCGTCGGCCGTCCCATCCCTGGCTGTGCCCGTATTCCGAGTCTGCCTCCAGTTCACCTTGGTGACCACCTTTACCTCCAGCTTTGGGTGAGGAAGGAGCACCGAGGGCCTCGTCACCACCTGAGAAAGCCTGTTAATGGAAAGAACACTCCATAGATGTCCTCCATTCTTGAGAGAGGGGGTCTCGTGGCTTCCTGCCCGCTTGGATGTTGTCTGCAGAGGACACAGATGGGAGTTACTGGTGTGGGTCCCAGAGACCGTCATGAAGATGCCCCCACACATCTCCTCCTTTATTCATTCACACGCACGTATTCATTCAGTACCTATCGAATACTCCTGCTCCGTGCTAGAGGCATTGTTGTGGGCCGCGAACACACCAGGGCCCTCCCTTCAGAGCGTTGTCTGGTGGGAAGGCCAGACGGTAGCCAGCGACTTCAAAGGGCAGCAGCTGCCTTGAAAGAGGAGAAAAGGGTCTTTGGCAAGAGGTTCTGATCTTCCTTCTGCCTTTGTCTTGGCTTCCAAGAGGGTGGCTGTAAGGATCAGAAACTGGCACCGTTTTTATTCCTCAACTATTTCAACGTGGGCCAGCCGGGCGCAGGCACCCTTAGGCACCGAGGGCGTACGAAAGCGAGCGAGACGCCGTCTCTGACCTCTCAGAGCTCCGGGAGGTTAAGGCGTGGAGACGCACGGTCACAAGAGATGAATGGGTACCGACAGGGCGCCGTGAGAGCCAGAGAAGGGAGAGATCACTCTCTGCTGAGACGGTGTTTGGCTGATTCTTTGAACAAAAGGATTTGGGCTGACCTAGGGATGAGAGCGTGTACTGCCCCGGATCCCTTCAAAAGAAGACGCTGCGTGACAGCTGGAGCCTTGCCCTTGGTGTGCGTGCGCCTGGGTGGCGCTTACACACCGCGGTTCGAACCGTTCCCAGCCGGCAGCCAGAGTGGTGGGGCTGGGGTCCCACCGCGGACCTGTGGCTCCAGAGTGACTCCCCTTCCCACCGTGCCGCGTCCAGCCGGACAGCGTGCCACACAGAAACAGAAACTACTAGGCAAAGGACAGGAAGGAAGAGGGAGGCCCGGACACCTCAGCCGCACTGGTTGGTCTCCATCAATCCTCTGTAAAGTGAGCCAAACCCTTCTGCTGCAGGCTGTCTCCTGCCTCCCCCAGAGCCCTGGGCTGCTGGCAGGCTGACTCTCCTGTGATATGGAGGAACTTGTTGGTCTCCATGGTTACGGGAACCCACTGGTACGGGCGGCGCCGAGTGGAGTGTGAGGCTGGCAATGAGAGCTTCCCCCAGCCCTTGGCACCATGTGGTACTGGTATGTCGGCTGCTTCTTGGACCTTTTCTGGGAGGAAGGAGTTAAGGAACCCATGAGGAAGGGAAGAGCAGGCACACCTTCCTCCTCTTCTGGGCTCCTTAGAGGCCGGAGGCGTGGCTGCCTTCTCATTCACCCGCTCCCCTTGGCAAGAGTGGTTTTATGTTAGGAAAGAGGGTCCTTTTGCCCGACAACCCAGCTGTGGTAGAAATTGGACTTTTCCTTATTCCAGAAGCAATACCAGCTTCACTGCGCTGGTGTTTGTGGTCAAGTCTGTAGCGATGACAGAGGACAGCTCTTCTCAGGGCTCAGAGGACTCCTTGAGAGGGGAAGCAGGTTCCTCCCCGAAAGTAAAAGGAGATTGTAGGAAACGTTGTCAAGACCTCGCTGCACAGTGGGTACTGTGGTCCACGCTGGCGTGGGTTTCTTCATTTTGTCTTCATGCCGATCTTGTGAAGTGGGTGCAGCTGGTGTCCACATGTCCCAAATGAGGAAGCTGAGATCTAGAGAAGTCAAGGAATCTTGGTCGTGCTCGGTGAACTAGTAAGGAGCAAAGGCAGGACTCCCGCCCCAGACCCGCCTGGAGCTCTGCCGTGCTCTCCCGCCTCCTTTGCTAAGTAAGCAGAGATACTGTGGTGAATCTGCTAGACAGTTCCCTCCTCTAAGCTCCTGGAAGGCAGGAACCAGCTCTCTCTGAACTTTGCAACTGGCCCTGGCTCCAGAGGTAGGCACTCAACAGAGGCTTGCTGAGTCAGCAGTGGTAACTGGGGACTGAGATCGAGCCCAAGACCCCAGTGAGCAAATTCTCAGAGATGAGGTACTGGACGCTTGCAAAGCTCTGGTTGCTCAGTAGAATCCACCTGTTTGGGGAAGAGCCCAGCATTTCAAGTGGCTGCAAAGGCAGGAGATTTGAGGCACGCTCATGGCATTGTGGCTTTCGTGCGTGAAGGGGAGCGAGCTGGAGGTGCTGGGTCGGTGCTGACCTCTTCGCAGGCACATGCTGCTGACCTCTGCCGTGGCTGCTTTGCGGCCTCCAGGCCGCTCCCCTCCTGGCCCAGGCCGCAGTGCTGGTCTCCCTGCCTTGGGGTGAGACTTGCAGCTCAAAGAGCTAAAGGGCAGTGAACCACCTTGCTTTTGACTGTGCTTCCGCCGTAGGCTCCCGCAGGTCTCCTTTATGGGGGAGGCACCTGCCGTGGCCGGAAAGAGGGAGCAACCTTTTGACAGTTTGACACGGCACCACCTCCCTTCCACACCAGGGCATTAAGGGAACATGGGGGGTCCCCCTGGGGGAGTAATTTGGGGGTGAGGAGGACGCATCCCACCTCTCCACGGGTCAGTGCTTACCGAAGCCTCATACGATGCCTCCTACCCACAATGCTCCTCTGGTTTATTGACTCTTGGCAGTTGAGGGTGACAGTTGCTCAGGACTAAAGGATGCAAGGAAGGCTCCTGGATGCAGTGAGGGAGGAAGGGTGAAAGGACTAGCGACTCACCACGTCCACGTGACTTGCCAGCTCAGTCATACCCATTTCTCCCCAGCCTCTGTGTTAGCTCGGTACTTCCTCAGTTTACAGAACCCCTTACTGCTTCCCACAAACAGGATTGAGGAGGAAACAGTCCTTCTGTCACATTACAAAACCCTAGGGACTAGAAAAATGAAGCCATTTGATCCTGTCTGATCCTCTGAGCGGTCGCAGGCAAGCCTGAGCCGAGGGTCCAGAGGGGTGAGAGCAGGGCGTGCTACGGGCCCCGCTGGGGACACCCTCACAATAGCCCCGTGGCAATGGCCTGAGCCAGACACTGGCTTTCCTGCTGCCCTAGGCATCTCTCCCCTCCTCCTAGCATGGAGAGGCAGAGCCAGGGATTTACCTTCTTTGGGGGGAAATAAGACAGATCAGACATCAAGAAAGGTTGATGAGAAGCCAACAAAGGGGACCGTGAGGAACAGGCAAGTGGTGGCGTGGACACAGAAGCCCTGGGCTCCAGTCCCACTCTGTGCTGGGAGGCCATGGGACCTTGGGCAAGTCTCACACCTTCTGTGCTTCAGTTTCGCACACGTAACGTGAGGATGCTACCTATAAGGGTGGGGAGCGTAGGAAATACGCGGCAGCAGAAGGTAGTGTCAGAAACATCAAATCTGTTGGCCAGGGCTCATGTGTTAGGTGAACACTGAGTAGTGTGGTCTCCCTGGGATCTGTGCTCAGGTGCTGGGCGGGGCGGGGGGGGGGGGGGGGGCACAGAGGAGCCTTCGTTTGCCATTCCATAGAGGGGTTTATGGCCTACCAGCGTGAGATCTCTCAAGAGTTTCTTAGTGGGAAAGATCCTAACCGGAGAAATGGAAGGAATTCGAAGGAGATCTGGGAGCCAGAAGAAAGGTGTGCCCAGGACTCAGAACTCAGACAAGGGGGGGTCTCCAGGAGCCCCATGTTAAGCAGGTGCCCAGACAGCAGGGCTTTGCAGGGGGAAGGCATGAGCTCCAGCATCCCTGCTGCCCCCAGCCCTCCAAGTTCTTAAAACAGTATTGTTGGGGTGGGAGGGGGGCGGTGATGGAGACTACCTGGAGGTTAGGCAGGAACCTAGGGATGGACTCCCAGAGGCAGGGCTGGAAGGACTCAGAGGGACATTTGGTTGGTTCTCCATCTTTTGGGCAAGTTGTAGAATTAAATGCCTCATTCTGTATCAGTGACGAAGGTTTTTAGTCTAGAACCCATCGGCCTCTAAAGGGGCTTCTTCACGGGGTCCCAGAACTCCCTGAAATGATGTCCAGAATATTTTATGTCTAAGTGGATTATGCGTTTTCTAAGTTAAACACTGCTTTTTGTGAAGCAGGAGGTCCATCTGCCACTGTTGGATTGCTGGTTTCTGCTTAACCCCCGCCTTGTTCTCGGCGGGTAGTTTGCCGGTCCAGCAGCAAGGCTGCTGCTCTCTGGGTCGGCACACGCCTGATTCACGCACACGCCTCCCAGCCAATTGGAGCCCCTACCCAGGTCCCACCTGCTGCGGGTGAGATAAGGACTTTTATGACCGCCCTGGCTGGAGTGAGGCTCCTCACCCTCTCCCAGCTGTTACCCGGCAAAGCACCTTGGGGAGGGTGGGGCAGCCCGCTTCCGGGGAGGGGGAGGGGAAGGGAGAAGGAAGTTGATCTAAACCCGCCTCTTTCTCTCTCTCTGTCTGCCTTCCTTCCCCTTCCCTTCCTGCCCCTTTCCTCCCACCTTGCTCCCGGTGTAGTGTCCTGGGACTGCGTGCATTTTCTGGCCACCAGGCCCTGGCCTGCGGGAAGCTGTGGGGCTTTTCGTCCCTGTTGCTCTCCTTGCCAAGCCCGGTCTCCCTCTGCTACTGGTGGTTTCGGTTGCGACACAGTCCAGGTTCCCAGGCAGGAGCTGCTCGGGCCTGGCTGCTTCACTGTTTTTCACTGAGGAGGTGGTGGAAGGTGTCGCCTGCTTCGGCTGAGTAAGGGTGGCTGGCAGAGCCGGCAGCCCCCGCCCTGGGCCTGGCTCTTCCCGGCCTCTGTACTTTGCCCTCGCTGCCTGACAGGTTCTGCTGTGGGCTCCGCTGAATGGAAGCTGCCGGTAGTCCTTGTCCCTTTCTCCAGCCGGGTATGTTTTCCCCTTCTCTGCTGTAGGATTGCCCCCATCCTCCCACCCAAACACAGGATCTTTAAAGAATTGCTAAGTGGAGCCAGGCGCTAGCACAGGTAGTAAAATTCATGGAAAGAGGTACTGGCTGGGAAGGGAAGAGGGGGCAAATACCAGAAGAGTCTCCACGGGTTGAGTCAGCAGGCGTCCCCCAGGGTGAGAGGAGGCCCAGGGAGGGTGTGCCGGTGGGAGACTGGGATCTGGGGCGGCCGGCCGGCCGCCCGCCCGGGGCCAGTGCCCCGGGGACCCTTTTCTTCCTCCCACGGGGCCCAGGCGTACTGTGCCTCTGGCCAGGGAGTGCCTGTCTGTCACCCTTCCGAGTCCTGGGGAAGTCTCAGGACACTTGAGGCCAGGCCTGAATGCCCAGCCCCACAGCATGAGCCGTTCTCGGGGAGCACTGTGCTCGGGGAGAACTGTTGGTAGGAGCCCCCAGCGTTAGGGAAGGGGCCCTGCCTACCTGAGTCAGCGCTGGGCCTCCGGGGTGGAGGCTGTCTTCCGGGCGAACCTGGCAACACGCCTAAGGCTGAGTTTGGAGATCCCAGGTTGAAGGGCCCACTGGATAGAAGGCCCTTTCTCTTCTCCCTGGGTCCTTCATTCCACCATCTGTTGAGCCCCCGAAGCAGTTCAAGTCCTGCTTCTGAGTCAACCGTGCTTGAGTAACCTGTGTGGTCTGCCCTTGGTCCCAGATACTGCCTCACAGGGCAACCCCCTGTTCTTTCCAAAAGCTGCCTGAGAGCCAGGCTGTCAACTTGGCAACAGACATGCTCAGATTTTAAGGGTCTGCCTGTGGTATGCTGTGGGCCAGAGCTTTGGGGACGTCTGGTGTTCTTACCTTACTGTGAGCAAGGAGGACAGAGGTGGAGGGAAGAGTGTGGATTTAGTGAAATCCTGGGGGCTGGGGGGGGGGGCCTGGAAGGGCAGCCAGTCCTCAGCCCCCCACACAGTGAGATCTGGGTCTGCGCTGAGTGGGCCTAGTCAGGACCGTGGAAGAGACAAGACGGTCTCCATGCCCTTACCTCCACTTTAGCCTTCAGGGTGCCCACCTCACATGGGGCCTCGGTCCAAGAAACGTTTTCTACTGGAGACTTTCTCTTTTCTCCACTCCCTTTCTCCTTTCTTCACTTCCTCCCCTGGGCTCTCCTCACCCTGCCCCCCCCCCCCCCATCCCTGCTGTGTCTCAGAGAAGAGGCGAAAGGGAGGGACACTACACTCTTTTGAGTCCTGAGAGTTGGGTGATTCGGTCCTGAAAGGGGAGTGGGTGAATTTGGGAGCAGGGGATCAAAGAGCACAGCCCCTGTTGTCTGCTTCTCTGGGTCCTGGACAAGCAGAACCTTCCCTCTGTTCCGGATGCCCGGCTTGGAACCAGCCCTTCACGGCTGTCCTGTCTAGTCGCCTCCCGTGAAGGCTGGAGGCGCTGGTGCAGGCTAGGAGGGCTCCACTAAGAGGTGGAAGTCTTGTTGACAAAGACAATAGTATTTGGGAACTAAAAATAATTGCGATACGGGTCGCTCTTCACGCAGCACTGGATAAAGCATTTTATGTGTGTTCTCTCACCTCAAGTGAAGTTGGGAATATTTTATCACCACTTTACAGATGAGGAAACTAATACCAGTAAGTAGGGGAGCCAGGACTTGAACCTAGTTCTGCTGGGCAGAGCTCCTCGGCACCCGCTAGACCATCTCCTGACCCAGATGTGCGGAATCACTGTGCACTGGTCATCTTTTGGATGGTTTCCTTCACCCTTTGTACTCTCATCTCCCTCTTAAGGGTGGTGTTGATAATAATAAAGTTAGCATGTGTTGAGTAATTGGCAGATTTAGGATTTGTCTCTGGCATTTGCACCCGTAACCACACCTCTCGACCCCTGAAAGGAGGGAGGTGGATGGCAGGGCCCCTCTTGTGTTTAGTTGATGTTTTGAGGCCCAGTGCGCAGCTGAGCCTGGCGGGGAAAGCCATCCTGTTGTACCGCGGCGACCAGCCCCTGGAGCCAGGGACACCAAGAGGGATGGGCAGAGCAAAAAACAGATGTTTGAAAACCTATTGGTCTTAGGAGCGCCCGGGTGGCTCAGTCGGTTGAGTGTCCCGAGTTTGGCTCAGGTCATGATCTCATGGCTTGTGAGTTCGAGTCCCATATCGGGCTCTCTGCTGTCAGCGCAGAGCCTGCTCGGGATCCTCTGTCCCTCGCCCTCTCTCTCTTTCTGCCCCTCCCCTGCTTGTACTCTCTCTCAAAACAATAAACATTAAAAAAAAAGAAGAAAGAAAGAAAAAGAAAATCTGTTCTGGCAAACACTGAGGACCAACCAGGTTTAAGTGAGCAACCGGGTGTCTGAAGCACAGAGGCCAAGAGAGTTGGGTGGGCTGGCGTGGGCAGGCAGCAAAGGCTTTGAGGACCTGACTGGTGAGGACTTGCAGGAGAGAGAACGCTCCCTAAAGGGCAAAAGAAGTTAAAAGGGACTCTGCTGAGATGTCAGGAACCTTTCCCTTCAAAAGCTGCCATATGCATGGGATCTTTTTTCTCCTCGAAGGCCTAAATCCATGAGCTTTCAGGATCCGAGTCAGACAGTTTACCCCAAATCAGCCAGCAGCTACCATGCAAAGAGAAAAAAAGGCCTTCCTTGACGGCAAGGAAGAAGGGGGAACCGTCAGTAGCAGGCTATTTGCTTTGTGTTGTTGTTTTTCTGCCTTGAAAGCATCTGGTTAGGGAAGCAAGCTTCTTCGAGAAACCCTGGACAGTTCTTTGGGTGGTAGCAAGTCATTTCTTTCCTCTGTGGTTTTGAAGGGCTTCATTACAGCCCCAGGGGGCCATGAAAGGAAGAACTTTGACTCACACTCTTCTGGTCACCCCGCTCTCCTCCACGCTGTCTCCACACAGACTTGTCAAGGTAGCTCTGGATGGTTTTAGGACGAGGCTCTCGCCGCATTTTGCCCCAGTATGTGGGAGTGAGGGCGTCTGGTGCTCTTTGAGAGTAAAAGTGGGGCTCCAAACAAGATCAGACCAGACTCCCAGCACTTGTATTCACCCGTTCCCATGCCATACAATCCACCCATTTATTTTTATTTGAGAGTGTGCACAGGGAGAGGGGCAGAGGGGGAGAGAGCGAAAACCTTAAGCGGACTCCATGCTCAGCACAGAGCCCAGCGTGGGGCCGATCCCACCACCCAGGGATCGTGACCTGAGCCGAAATCAAGAGTCGGACACTCGACCAACTGAGCCAGCCAGGCGCCCCACAATTCACCCATTGAAGGTGTACAGTTAACTGGCTTTGAGTAAATTCACAGAGCTGTGTATCCATCACCACAATCAACATTTCATTAGGAGATTTTCGTTCTCACAGAAAGAAACCTCGTACCCCTTAGTTGTCCCCCCTAAATCTCCACCCTCCTCAGCCCTAGACTGATCTTCCTGTCTCTCTGGATTTGCCTGTTCTCAACATCTCAAATAGATGGGCTCATACAATACGTGGTCCTTTGTGACCAGCTTTATTCACGTAGTGGAAGGTTTTCAGGGTCTGTCCGTGTTGTAGCGCGTGTCACTGCTTCATTTCTTCTGATTGCCAACGAATATTCCACAGCGTGGATATCCTGCAATGTGTCCGTCCGTTTGCCAACTGACAGACGTTTGTGTTGTTTCCCCTTTTTGGCTGTTGTGAATGTGGGCTGTTACCAGCAGGCACTGGTGTATGAGTTTTTGTGTGGACGTCTGTTTCCACTTCTGTGATGTGCTGCACCTGGGAGTGGCACTGCCGGGTCACACAGTGACTCCGGGTTTAGCCCCCTGAGGAACGCACAAGTCTTCGTGGACACGTGTGCGTTCGTCTGGGTTGCACCCTTTTTGTGTCACGTATGCGGAGCTGTTCGGTGCCGTTGCTGTCATTTCTGCGTCCTCACACCGTTGGCCCGAGCTGCGGGCCGTCCCGGGAGGGCAGACGGTTGCCTTGCTCAGACCCTGTCATTCGGCGTGTTCGTTGCGCAGGTGTTTGAGCGAGCATCTCCCAGAATTCAGATCGTGTAGGGGCTGGGGTGTATCAGTGAGTAAATGACGTACGCCCGCCTTCATGCGCTCCCGTCTCAACGGGATGGACGGCAAATCGGTGTAAAGTGACAAATGCTAAAGGTGAAGGTGAAGGGCGGCATGGCGCTGAGTGCCGGGAAGGAATTCTGATGTTCTGCTGCGCAGCCTCACGGCGTGAAGAGGCAGCCGGGCGAGCAGTAGGAGGCGCTCTCCCGCGGGCCGTGGAGGGCTGGTGGGTTGTTAAGGGCCGATTGCACCGCCCTGCCGTGCAGGGCCCGGGCTCCCACGCCCACGGGATGTTGGCACTGAAGACCGGCGCTCCTTATCTCCTCCTCCTCCCCCCACTGCCTTCTGACTCTGCCTGCCTGCCAGCCCCCTGCCGTCCGCCCCTCCCCACCCACCTCCACCCCAGCCTCTTAGGTTTTTTTGCGGAGAGCTAAGGGCAACGATAAGGGGAACTGAGAAGTCAGCGTCCTGAAAGGTGTGCGTGTTTCCATCCCACAGCCCACCTTGGGACACCTTGACCCCAAGCCCAGCAGTAAGTCCAACATGCTGCGGGGCCGCAACTCAGCCGCCTCTGCTGACGAGCAGCCCCATATCGGCAACTACCGGCTCCTTAAGACCATCGGCAAGGGCAACTTCGCCAAGGTGAAGCTGGCCCGGCACATCCTGACCGGGAAGGAGGTGAGCTCTGGGGACGGGCCGTGGGGCGTGGCCGCACCCCCCAACTGTTGGCACCCAGGAGGTAGCGGTGGGACTGCTGCCACAGCCGCCTCTTATTTGTCAGCTGGAAATGAAATCTGGACAGATAGATGTGTTGACGGGGATGGGGTTAGAGGAGGAGGGAGAGTCGAGTCCTGGGTCTCTCCTGTCCAGAGAGGGAAACTTGGGCTTTTTGTCTCATGTGCAGGTAGCTGTGAAGATCATTGACAAGACTCAACTGAACTCCTCCAGCCTCCAGAAAGTAAGCATACAACATCTTCTGTTCTTTCTAAACCTCTCATCAGGGGTGGCGATCCCGTGTGGGCCTCCCCTTGAATCCCCATTTTTAAAATCTCTTCGTCTTTTCACTGTCCCCAGTGCTCTGTGGCTCTGCTGCCTGTGGGGCTCTCATGGGATCCACTGCATTGACTCCCCCTGGGTAGGCTTCCTGGCCACGGGCACTGGCTCTTTAGAAGTCTTTCTGCCCTTCCCTGCCATTTGGCCTGTCTGTCTGACCTACTTCCTGCATCGTGTCATCTGCTGGCCTGTGGCCCTATGCAAAAACACAACGTTCCTAGCCATTTCTAGAAACATGCGTTTGGTGATTCCAAGATCTAGAACGATCCAGGGGAGTGGCTCTAGAAGTACAGGGATAAGAGGGGGCAGGGAGCCTGCCGCCAGATTCTGTGCCAGCAGCCTTTTAGGGGATGAGTATAGAAGGTTGGGTTTTTAGAAGCTCGACTCCAGTTTCAAGCCCCTGACAGTTTGTGCAGATTAAGGACAGGTAGTCCCAATTTGCCTTCTCACTCCTAGGCTTCTCTTGGCTAAAAGTCACAGAGTCATCCACATGTAGTGTTCGCTGGATGAGGTCGAACTTTTTCTTCCCTCCTTTATTTACAGTGGGAAACTGAGGTCGGTCTTAGCTGATCAGGGGAGTCCTCCAGGTGGGAACACATACCCCCCGGTCGGGAAACTATGAAGAGCCGGTAGGAACGCGAAAAGGAGGCTTTGATTTGCAGAATGAGACAGCTTGCCAGTGATGGGTTGACGTAGAACTGGACACTCTCTGCCCTCTCCTCCCGTGCTGGGCTCCAGCAGTTGGGGGAAAGAGGAAGTCTCCCATCTGGCTCCCCAAAAGCCTCCCCTGCTCAGGTCAGTCAGATTTCCTTGTGCCCCCATACTCCAGCTGACCCTGGCTCAGATTTCCTGATCTTGCTTCACCTGGTTCTCTCACGAGGTGAGCTGAAATTTTCTTTTCAGGAGCACCCTGTTATTTAAGAGAGGGCATAACCTCATGCTAACAGTCAACTACAGTGAGATTGAGAAGCTTAGGACTAGGGCTTGGGGGCTGGTATTGAGAGAGGCGTTCACAGAATTACGGTGTGGAGGTTGAGGTGCCTTGACACGCTGGCAGTCAAAACCAAAGTGTTTCCTGGTTGATGCTCACTCAAGCCCCGGGATCCCCTCAAGGTTCTTTGGTTCAGAGGAAACATTGCTGTCATCACCAGGGCTTTCCTGCTTGGGGCTTTCCCGAAGAAAGGGAAAGAGGGCTACTCTTGACATGTTGGCTCAGAGCCTACAGAGTAGGAGCCAGCTTGGTGTGGGCCATTTGGTCTTTGGTGCGGTCCAGCCTGCCATATGATAACTGCCAGAGTCAGCCTGGCCATCTTATTTCCTACCTCTTTTTCCTCCTTGCCTCTTCCTGACTGGCTGGAAGGCACCAATCCCGGACAAACGTAGCCAGTTTAAAAGCCTTTTAACACACTCTGTTACCAAGGCCAGTCTGATTCTGGCCGAATCACTCTGTTTAAATCTGAT
Organism: Panthera leo; assembly: GCF_018350215.1. Lineage (NCBI taxonomy): Eukaryota > Metazoa > Chordata > Mammalia > Carnivora > Felidae > Panthera > Panthera leo. Next base: position 107,055,059 of record NC_056688.1, read on the forward strand.
CCCAGCAGTGATCCGGAGGAAGGACAACACTGAAGAATCTAGCCCCCTCAGGGTTCTCAGCTGAGCCCAGAAAACTCCATGTTCTCCCAGAGAATGTCCCTTCCAGGCCAAGTGGGTGCCCTCAGGGGAAGAACCCAGGCAGCTGCCTCCAGCCCCATTTCAGTGTTGCTTACCACCCCTGAGGTGGCGTCCAGGACTTTTTGCCTCTCATCCAAGACAACTGCTGGACCAGGGAAGAAAGCAAGAGAAACCTGGGCTCTAACGTGAAAAGGGAGCCAAGTTCAGAATCAGATTCCTGAAGATTGGAAAGCCCGTCTCTTCCTTTTCAGCTCACAAAAGCTCTCGGACCTCCTTAAAGGGAAAACAAAAAACAAAAAAAAAAACGTGTTCACTTTATTCCATGAACTATATCCTGAATTATCTCCAGAGGTCCTGGAGAGACCTCTCCTCCCCTTCCCACCCCCCACCCCCCCAAAAAACAACAAAATGCAAACAACTACTTCTGCTCTTTGTGCAAACGGTGAGGCCTGGAAGTTACCAAGATCCCACCTCCAGTTCTCTGGCCCCCGCAGAGGGGATGGAGTTCGTTTCTGTCATCTTTCTTTATGGAAATACATGGTTTGGAGTCCCTGATTTTGTTTCACAAAGAGAGCGTGAGTGTGTGGAGGTGGGCTTGATTAAAATTGGCATCAGCTATATATAGGAGCGGCTTCTTCTGTCACCACCCCAGAGGCCCAGGAGAGAAGGGCCTGCCCACCAGTGCAGAGCCCTCTGACTTCTGTAAACCAGAAGACGGTGGGGACCCCCCTGCCAGCCCCCACCCCTTCACACAGACCAAGCTGGAGGCTGTTTTGTCACTGAACTTTAGCAGCAGCCCTGGTTCTGAATATTCATGTACACGGGCTCACGCTCCCTCCTTCGGAGGCACCCAGCCAAACCCGTCTGCTCTTTGGGGGTTGGATCTGGGGAGACTGCAACACAGGACACTTGGCCGCTTTAGCCAGATGCTGAACCCCAGGGTGCAAGTCGCTAGAGCCCAGCTTTCCTCCTGCCGACGCTTCTGCTCTCGTTCCCCTTCACCTACTTCTCAGCCATCAGGGACAGGCATGGGGGACCTGGACGGCTGCCCCATTTCTTTCCTTTGCCTGTTTTCTCTCTTGGGAAAAGAATTCAAGCAGTGGCTCCGTTTGGAGGGGACCTGAGGGGAGCAAGTGAAGCAAGCGTGACCCCTGGTATTTTATTTTCCAGCTATTCCGCGAAGTAAGAATAATGAAGGTTTTGAATCATCCCAACATAGGTGAGAACCAGATGCCGTTCCTTCCTTCCTTCCTCCTCCACAGCACGGCTCCACTTCCCAGCCTGTGTCCCTCCCCGAGGCAGTGCTTTCTGGAGTCGGGAGTCTTTGAGGATGCCTCTGGGGATGCCCAGCTCAAGATCCAGCCCTGCCCCTGGCACCCTGGGCTCTTCTTAGCAGTGTGGCTGCCACGAGAGGAGCTTGCCCTTGTGGCAGGGGCGGGGTGGGGGGACCTTTCATCCCCGGGATGCCCCTGTTCACGTTAGGGCTCAGCGTGTGGCCCCTCCTACTTCTCTGACTCACGGCTCGGCCCTTTCTGTTGCAGTTAAGTTATTTGAAGTGATCGAGACTGAAAAAACTCTCTACCTGGTCATGGAGTACGCTAGCGGAGGTAGGTGTGGAACCACCTCTTCCCACGGCCCCCCGTGTTCCCCGGCCCCGGTAAGCTCCGACCTAGACCCCACCCCTGTGTCTTGCAGGAGAGGTGTTTGATTACCTGGTGGCTCATGGCAGGATGAAAGAAAAAGAGGCTCGAGCCAAATTCCGCCAGGTGGGTGTGGCTCCCTGTGCGGAGTGTGGGCCCCACCTCTGCCCTTTGGGATTTGGCATACGAGGAGGAGCTGCCTGTCTCTAAGTGGCCTGTGGAGGGTCCTTCGGGCTTTGCTTATCTATGTGGCAGCTTGGAACTAGGTCACCGGAGCGCAGGTCCGCCATCCCGCCCTCGGGTGCCCCTCACCTAACCCTTCTTCCTTCCTTCCAGATAGTGTCTGCTGTGCAGTACTGTCACCAGAAGTTTATTGTTCATAGAGACTTAAAGGTAAGACGTGCCCTCGTCCCCTGTCCCTGAGTCAGCTTTGGGTTGTTCACCCCCTGTCGACGGTGACCTAACCATCAGGCCCTGAGAGTTCAGGGAGACTCTAGCCTTTAATTTTTTGGAGACGATGAGGAAGCCCTTGGGGCCGCTTCCGCTGTAGGCCTTACGACCGGACTTAGAGGTCAGCCGGCCAGCGAACGGAGGGTCTCTGCCATCTCCTCGCTGGGCACGTCACCTTCCAGTGCTGCCGGGCGCGTCAGGAGAGCCGCGGGCTGTGCTGGCCCTTCCGGCCGCCGACCGAGGGAGGGACGTTGAGTGTCCCGCAGCTGCCCCCCAGCTGCTTTGCAGGCGCGCGCCCACTCCGCTCTCTCCCTGAGACGGTAGAGTGTGGACTACCTCGCAGGCGCCTGGCCCCCCAGTCCTAGCAGACGTGACCGCGATTAACCTGAGCCCGACGTGGCGGAAGCCCGGCGACCCCCGCGCGCTCCCGTGGCCTCCCGTGTGAGGGGTGGCCCGCGCTGCCCTCCTCCGGGCCAGCCTCTTCACGCGGACCGAAGGCCTGCCCTGGAGTTGGTGGAGAATGTTCTGAGACAGGGGACGACTTCCTGTTTGTGCTCCCGTCCCCCACAGCCCCTTCCTGTTCGATGCCTTCCCGTGGTCCGCTCGGTCCGAACATTTTCCATCTTCCCGTCTTCCCTCCCAGGCGGAAAACCTGCTCTTGGATGCTGATATGAACATCAAGATTGCAGACTTCGGCTTCAGCAACGAATTCACCTTTGGGAACAAGCTGGATACCTTCTGCGGCAGTCCCCCGTATGCTGCCCCAGAGCTCTTCCAGGGCAAAAAGTATGACGGACCCGAGGTGGATGTGTGGAGCCTGGGAGTTATCCTGTATACACTGGTCAGCGGGTCCCTGCCTTTTGATGGACAGAACCTCAAGGTGGAGTGAAGCACAGGCTTAGGTCTTAAATTAAATAAATAAAAAATAAATAAATTATAAAAAATTAAATAAAAAAAAATAGATAGATTTAATTTTTAAGTAATCTCTACACTGAACGTGGGGCTCAAACTCAACCCCGAGATCAAGTCACGTGCTCCACCAACTGAGCCAGCCCCATGCCCCAGGCTTAGGTCATTTTTATTGCTTCTCCTTTCCATTCTCAGCCCCTTTGGTCTTACCCCTGACCTCTGACCTTTGCCACCTCTACCCTTTTCCCAAGCCAGAGCTTCAGAGGAGGGCTGGGTAAAGGTATGGCAGGAGACACTGGGCCTTCCGCACACAGTGGAATGGCCTCAGTTCCTTCCTCTAGGGATGGGATAGATTATAGATTGTGTGTCCATTCACCCTTCCAAGGCACTTGGATGGCAGGCCTCAGGCTGGTCAAGCTAACGGGCACGGCGTATTTGACCTCAGTGCCTCTCTGGTGAGGTGCCTTGTCTCCGGCTCTCTGTCTCCTACCGTGTTTCATGTGTATCTGCCTGGTCAAGTCTTAAGCTCTCAGAAGCCTGGCTATTAGGTTTCTAACCTTGGTCTTGGGGTGATTTAAATTTCCCTCCTGCTGGGGCACCTGGCCAGCTCCGTCAGTAGACCCAGGGTACTCTTGATCTCAGGGTCGTGAGTTTAGGCCCCAGGTTGGACATAGAGCTTACCTAAAAATAATAATAATAATGATAAATTTCTCGGGGTGCTTTTGTGGCTCAGTCGGTTAAGTTCTCCACTTTGGCTGAGACCATGATCTCGCAGTTGGTGGGTTTGAGCCCCACGTCGGGCTCTGTGCTGGCAGCTCAGAGCCTGGAGCCTGCTTCGGATTCTGTGTCTCCATCTCTCTTTGCCCGTCCCCTGCTTGTGTTCTGTCTGTTTATCTCGATCTCTCTCTGTCTCTCAAAAATAAATAAACATTAAAAAAACTAAAAAATAATAATAATAAATTTCTCTCCTACTATAGGAGCTACGGGAGCGGGTACTGAGGGGAAAATACCGCATTCCGTTCTACATGTCCACGGACTGTGAAAACCTGCTTAAGAAATTTCTCATTCTCAATCCCAGCAAGAGAGGCACTTTAGAGGTGAGCAGCCAGGAGCCCAGCTGACTGGAAAGTTCTGGGTTCCTTGGGACACCTCCAAGCTGAGTCTCTTTCCTCCTTGCCCTTAACGCTTCCCTTTGCTCCCCCAGCAAATCATGAAAGATCGATGGATGAATGTGGGTCACGAAGATGACGAATTAAAGCCTTATGTGGAGCCACTCCCTGACTACAAGGACCCCCGGCGGACAGGTGAGGATCTGCTGAGCCGTGAGGTTGAACTCCCTAGGACTCAGGACCAGCCTTAACTGTATGTCCCCCCTGTGCAGAATTGATGGTGTCCATGGGTTACACACGGGAAGAGATCCAGGACTCACTGGTGGGCCAGAGGTACAACGAGGTGATGGCCACCTATCTGCTCCTGGGCTACAAGAGCTCTGAGGTGTGTGCCCCCTGCTCTATTCCCTGCTGGCCAGCTTTGCTGTCACTGGCAACCCCGTGCTTCTAGCACCCGTTGAGGGCAGAAGCTCCTCTCTGAGTAGGTGTGCTCTCTGCTGACGAATTTTAAGCCTCAGCTCTGGTGGGTAAAGCTCTCTGGCCTTTGCTTTCACTGGTCTCTGTCAGTGAACGAATAGGAAGGCTGGTGGGGTCTGGGCCTGGGTTGGGTTTCCAGGCGGGTGAGTAGATCTGGCTCAGTCTGTGTTGGTTAGGCCGGGTTTAGGTCGGTCTGGCTGGATCAGTTCTTTGTCTGTTGAGAAATCTTCGTGTCTGTTTCCATGTGTTTGTGTCCCTCTGCATCTGGAAGTGTCTGTCTCCAGGTGTTTGGGTGTGTGGGTCTCTGTGCCTTTCTTATACGGGTCTTGAGTCTGTGTCGCTGGTGTCTGGCTGTCTGTATCTGTGCGCATGAATGTCCGTCCTCCCGTCTGTTCATCTGGAGGCTTCGTGTTTGTTCTTGTGCCCGTCTGGGTAACCGTGTCTGTGTGTGAGTCCCTGGGTGTGTGTGGGAGAGTGGTCTTGCACACCATCTGCGTGTCCCCACATGCACTCCTGGCCTCCCCGCCCTGCTCTTCTCCTGGAAGTGTAGGACTCCCTCTCTTGGTTCTCACCTTTGCCTGGTCAGGAACGATCTAGCTGGGAGCAGGAGGGTGTGGTTTCGGAGTCTGAATGTGTGTTCCCATGGGCACGTGTATCCCTCCCTGGGGTGGGGGTCTTCCATGTGCTGGGGGCCGGGAGTCTTTGGCTCTGTGTGTCAGGAGCTGTGTCCGGGCCTGTGTGTCTCCAGGAGTGTTTAGATGCACCTGGCTCCTGCAGGAGTATGTCCCATGGGAGTCCGGGGAGGATTTGTGTCGGGCAAGGTGGTGTGTAAGTGGGTCCATCTGTGCGCATCTCCACATGATTTCTACCTCCTTTTTCTCTGCTTGCAGCTGGAGGGTGACACCATCACCTTGAAGCCCCGGCCTTCAGCTGATCTGACCAATAGCAATGCCCCTTCCCCCTCCCACAAGGTACAGCGTAGCGTCTCAGCCAACCCCAAGCAGCGGCGCTTCAGTGACCAGGGTGAGTGCTTTGGGGAGTTGCAGGTGGCGGACTCACCCCCTCCTGAAAGGACACAGGTTCCGGGGGCTTGGGATGACACTGCTGAGTTTCAGTCCCACTTCAGCCACGTCTTAGTAGCATGGCCTTGGGCAAGTCACTTAACTTCGCTCAACTTCAAATGGGGTTTGCCAGGTTGCTGGCAGGCCTGAAGGAGAGGACCGCGCGCGCGCGTGTGTGTGTGGCACTTAGTTGGCCCCTCGCCCTTATCCATCCCCTCTGACCCAGCAGCTGGTCCTGCCATTCCCACGTCCAATTCCTACTCTAAGAAGACTCAGAGTAATAACGCAGAAAATAAGCGGCCTGAGGACGACCGGGAGTCAGGGCGGAAGGCCAGCAGCACAGCCAAAGTGCCCGCCAGCCCCTTGCCCGGCCTGGAGAGGAAGAAGACCACCCCCACCCCTTCCACGGTGAGCGTCCCTCCTGCAGTGGGGCCCGCCCTCTCCAAGCAGCTCCCTCCAGCTGCCTCCCTGACCTTGCCTCCGGGGCCATGTTTGCTTGCTGTACAAAGCCTACCCCCAAGAGTTTGAAAAGCAGAATCCTTTCTTTCCCCAAAGCCAGTCCTGTGAACAGAACACTTGGGTGTCTGTGATACAGCCCTGCCCTTTATTTCCCACAGAACAGCGTCCTCTCCACCAGCACAAACCGAAGCAGGAATTCCCCCCTTTTGGAGAGGGCCAGCCTTGGCCAGGCCTCCATCCAGAATGGCAAAGACAGGTGAGTGGACCCAGGCCCTGCCTACCATGCTCCCCACAGCCATCTCACGGCGGTGACGTCTGTCAGCAACCCCCCTCCTGCTCCCTGGAGTTCCGTCCTGGCTCTGTCCAGTCCAGCTTGTCCACGCACCAGCCCTCCTCCCTGCCACTCTCCACCCCCCACCTCAAGTCTCCCATCCCCTGTGCTCCCGTGACTGCTCCTTGCAGCAGGCACACCGAGTGAGACTCCATGGTCATCTCGGCTGCATTCTTGCCTGATTTGGTGGGGTTTTTTCTTTCCTTTTTTTTTTTTTTTTTTTTTAGTTTATTTATTTATTTATTTATTTATTTATTTATTTATTTATTTATTTATTTTATTTAAGCAATGTTGGCACCCAGCGTGGGGCTCGAACTCACGGCCCTGAGATCCAGAGGTGCACGCTTTTGCGACTGAGCCAGCCAGGCACGCCCACCTTCGGGCTTCTTGACTGCAGCCAGGGCACAGCAACGGCGCTCCTCTAGGCCCCAGTGCCTGAGGCTTTGGTTTGGTGGCCCCAGCTCAGGGCAGAACCGAGAGATGCCCCACCTGAGGGGCATACGTGTTGAGGGTGACCCCGGCTGTGCCCGTGAGAACAGAGGTCCCCTAGCCTTGGCCGTCAGCATCTCTTGGTGTGTTGCATTCTTGGCTCCTCCTCTTCCGAGCTTAATGAAAATTCCCCAACACCCTGCTCTTTCTGTCGACAAAACATCCTTGTTCTTAGAGTTCCTAGGGGACCAGTGCAACCCAGAGGCAGTTCCATCCCGTCGGCTTTTCTGCACTTTTGTTTTCCTCCCCCCGGGTTTTGGCCTCGTTTTCCTCACCCCCGGTGCTCCGCTTCCCAGCCCCGCTTTCCTGGTCTCTGACTTGAGTCCCATTGCTGCTCCCCAGACCTGACCTGCATCCTGCCGAGGCTCCCCGGCTCTGGCCCTTGCTGCCCTGCCCTTGCTTCCTAACCTGAGCCTCCTGCCCCCACCCACCCCTAACCCAGGCCTCTTCGCTGCTTTTGTCTCCTAGCCTAACCATGCCAGGGTCCCGGGCCTCCACGGCTTCTGCTTCCGCCGCAGTCTCTGCGGCCCGGCCCCGCCAGCACCAGAAATCCATGTCGGCCTCCGTGCACCCCAACAAGGCCACTGGGCTGCCCCCCACGGACAGTAACTGTGAGGTGCCGCGGCCCAGGCAAGTGTGCTGGGGCACCTGGCGCACCTGGTGCCCTCAGCCTGCCCCCCCCCCCCGCCCCCCCCCCCCCAACGAGTTCTCCCCGCTCCCCGGGGGTCCTGCTCTGTTTTTGGCATCTTAGCCACAAGCAATGGCTCTGTCCCCTGCAGTCAGGAAGTAGAGGGAACAAAAAAATAGCTTAATGCCCCTCTTTTCCTCCAGTTCTCCCTCTCAGAACAGATATGCAAGAAGCCGTCCCGAGGCTCCAGAAGGAAGCCTTTTTGTTCTGAGCCTTCCTGGACTTCCTTAGGACCCCAGGGACAGTCAGCATCAAAGGGATTCAAATCCTTGAGGGTTGGTCGACATTGTCCCCTTGAGGCTCCAGTGTGCCTAGCTCCCAAGGAGCCTCTTCTGTCCCGCCTGTTCTGCTCTCCACACACGTATCCTCCCTTGCCTCCCTCCCTCCCCCAAACCATCTCCTCCCACCTCCACCCAGATGTCCTCCTTTCTGGTGTCCTCAGTGGTCACACCCCTTCCTTCTGTGTCCTCCGTGATGGCTGCCTCTGCCCCAGCGTCCCCCTCCCCTGTTCCCACCCCAGGATGCCACAAGTGCTCGGTGGTGATGACGTTCTTGTGCCCTGATGCATTTCCCCCACCCCCACCTCTCTTCCCACAGCACGGCCCCCCAGCGTGTCCCTGTCGCCTCCCCCTCCGCCCACAACATCAGCAGCAGTGGTGGAGCCCCAGACCGAACTAATTTCCCCCGGGGCGTGTCCAGTCGAAGCACCTTCCACGCTGGGCAGCTCCGGCAGGTGCGGGACCAGCAGAATTTGCCCTACGGTGTGACCCCAGCGTCTCCCTCTGGCAACAGCCAGGGCCGGCGGGGGGCCTCGGGGAGCATCTTTAGCAAATTCACTTCCAAGTTTGTACGCAGGTGAGTCGGGGGCTTAGGGTGGCAGAGAGAATGAGGCCAGGTCTTCCTACCTGCCTGGGAGTGGGGGTGGGGACTCGGCACTAAGCTTGGGTCCTGGGGTTAGAAGAGGCCTTAAGGAAAGCCTAAGAAGTTGGGTCTTTGTCAGCACCTCATGATCCCAGACCCGTCCATCCTTCTCAGGCTCTCCCCAACTCCTATACACACCCCTCGTTCTCTGGCCCCAAGAGCAGATGGCCAATGCCGCCTCCTCTCTAGGAGAGTGTGAACTCAGATGCTAAAATAAAAGCCCCCCTCTTCTCTCCTGGGTTCCCATGGAAACTTATATTTGGTGACGCAGCTGCAAAGTCATGAGGCCTGAGCCAGGCTGGGCCGGCAAGGAGAGTGTTTCCGGGTCCTTCGTCTCGCCCCCTCTGACCTCCTTTCCCCCCACTCAGCTGGTTAAGTTTGCACCCTCTGCCCCAGCCTCGTCTTTCTGCCCCGGGCTCACCAGGAAGAAGGCCAGAAGTGAAGTAGCTGGTGAGGGCCTGGTGGCCTCCTCCCTCGCAGCCCACTGTGCTGAGGCTTTCCTGAGCAGCAAGGGCGGGGGGCGGGGGAGAGTTCTCTTCATGAGGTCTCTCAGCTGGTCCCCAGGTCCCCAGCTGCCCCAGAGAGACAGCTGTGATGCTTACGGTGCAGCCAGCAATCCTGCCCGGCAGGACGCTATCTGCTATCTGTCTCCATCCCTCCGTTTGCCCTCCCACCTCAGGGTAGCTCCAGAAGCAGCAGCGGGCTTGGGGAGAGCAGGCTTGCTGCCCTTCCTGGTGCACTTCAGTCAGCTCAGCTGGAGCAGCCAGGAACCGTGCCCCTTTCCAGCCTTGGAATGCAGGGCGGCGGGGCGGGACGGGGGCAGGTCCCGGTGTCTAGGACTCTCGTCTCGCTGAGCGGCTCTTCCACAAATGGGGTGACCGTTGAACCTGTAAAGCCCACTCCCCACCTGCTTATCCACATACTGTCTTGTTGGTTTTTTTTTTTTTATTTCTTTTTTTATTTTGTCTTTTTTTGTTTGTTTTTTTAGAAATCTGTCTTTCAGGTTTGCCAGAAGGTAGGCGTTCAGCCCGCTGTGTGTGTGTGTGTGTGTGTGTGTGTGTGTGTCTGCGTCCCGTGTCCTGCCTCCGTCATTAACTCCCCTTTTCTGGCTCTTGCTCCCTCTTCCGTCTGCTAACCACGTCTGTGTGGCCCTCTCTCTGCCATCTTAAAGGGATGAAGACCGCCTCTGACTGGGTGGCCGCTCGGGGCAGATGGCTTTGCAAATGAGGAGCCTGTCCACAGGCAAGGGGGATCTTCTCAGGGAATTCTCCCTTTAAGATTGTCTCCTCATCCCCACCCCAGGTTTGGGTTTCGGTCGCAAGCATTGGGTTCCTTTCCTGGCCCTTCCCCCTGTCTGTGCATGCGCTGTGAAGAAGCTCCACGACGGTTGCAAGTGCATCTGGGATGGTGCCTCATTCTGGGTCTCCTGGTCTTTCCCCTTCTCTGGTCCCCTGAACTTCAGGGCTGTGTGACCTCTTGCCCCCGTCCTGTGGATAGCAGGACTTCGGAAGTACTACAGGGACGCCGGCGTCCTAAGGCTCCAGCGTGATGCTTCCAGGCCCAAGGAGCCTTTGCCTCACGAGTGGGCACGGCACCCCCTTCTGGCAGCTCCTGTTAGAACTAGCCCCCCACCCCACCACCACCCAGCACACCTCCTGCCTCCAGCAGGACGTATCTGGACGAATCAGGCCACCTGTCTTCTGGGCTGTGTTCTCCGGATGAGGACAATGGCTTCCAGAGAGCCGGGGGCCGGGATGTTCTGGGGCGGGAGCCACCTACCCCATAGTCCTGGCAAAACAGTGGGAGATCCCGCCCCCTCCCTCAGACATCTCCCTTCCTAGACTGGATCCTGGCTGGGCCACCACCCTCTGGCCCCGTCCTCATCCTCTCTGGAGGCCTGGGTGGGCCAGATACCCAACTGAAGACCCAAGGGCCGGGTCGGGAGCACTGGTTCCCCAAGGCTGTCGGCCCAGGCCCCGTGCTGGGGCTAGGACACCGGCAGGCACGTTGGTGACCCAACTGACTAATGCCAAGACGGGGTCTTTAGGCTTTCCCCTTTCCACCCACTGCTCCCCACCCAGCTCTTCACTGCATGGCTAGCTGTTGACTCACAGGCCCCGGTGACAGGGCGCCTCCACCCACAGGGCAGGAACCAGGTGGGGCTGGGGAGAGCAGCAGGCTCCTTCCCCTGCACAGCCCGGGCTCCCCGCTCGCAGCGCGCTGGTGTGCATTCGTGTGTCTGTTGTGTCTTCGTGTTCCTTTTCCGTGTGCCGCTGCCGCTCTCTCTCATCCTCCTCACATCCCTGCCCGCCTCTGCAGTCCCCAGTGTCCCGGCTCCAGGCACCCATCTTCCCGCCAGGAGCTGGAGAAGCCGCTCAGCGGGGCCAGACCTCTTCCCCACCCACCCTCCCGAGGTGCTGGCCCTGCCCTGCCCTCTCTCCTCCGTTCTGTACAAGCAGATGGCCTGGCAGCCTGGCAGGCAGGGGAGTCATAAAAGAATGGGGGAGGCGGGCTTGTCCACGGCCTGCCTCGGGCCCTTCTCCCCCTCCCCTTCCCCAGGCACCCATCCCCAGGCAGTTCCAGCTCTTGGCTCTTTGAGCCTCCCGGGAGAGGCTTCTGTCTACCCTCCCTCCCCCCCCTCCCCCCAGCCCGGCCCCTTCCCTTCGAGAGGACCAGGGCTCTGGGGCCTGGGTATGCTGATGTTGAAGACCCGTTCACAGCGTGAGGCCCTGGCTGTGGGCTGGCGGGGGAGCTGCCTCATGCTGTGGCTTGTGCCCCATGCGTGTGTCTGCACATCCACACCCCCCTCCCTCCCTGGAGCAGAGGCTCCTTCTCCCCAGCACAGAGCTCTGGGAGCGTGGGGGGGCACAGGCCCCATGTGCCGGGCTCCCTGCCGGAAAGGGACAGGCGAGCCGCCAGTGTGAGGTGCTGCAGAGCCGTGTTGGCCTGCCAGGTGACGGGCGAGTGGCCTTCGGGCTCGGGTCCCGCTCACCCACCGGCGGCGCCTCACCAGACCCACCCTCGCCTGGGTCTGCGGCGGCGGAAGGAGCGAGAGGTCCCAGCACTAAACTCTCCCTCGCTCTGTTTTTTGAGGAACCTGAATGAACCTGAAAGCAAAGACCGAGTGGAGACGCTCAGGTGAGAGGGCCGGAGCCAGCACCGGCCCTGCCCGGGCCACCGGGCTTGCCACGAGCCTCCTGCTCCTGTCTTCCTTCTGCCACCTGGCTCTTCCTCCAGTGGTTCTGCCCGGTCCCCACCCTCTTGGGACCTCCCTTTCCTCAGAGAATCCCCACACCCCAGCTGATGTATTCTGGAAGCAGGACCCCTAGGCTGGGCGGCTGGGGCTACAGATTCCTCCCCACCGCCCGGCTCACCTTTGTGGCCAGCCGCTACTCTCTGTCCACAGTCTGCGAACCGCTCAGGGCTGTTGAGCACGTGCTCCCCTTTTTTCCCCTGACCCTCCCCTCTTCCGAGAAAAGCATGGAACTGGCGCCCTCCCGTCCCCTGCCGGGGCCTGGCTTCTCCTCACCTTCTCCGCCCTCCCTGAGAGAGAGATGCAGGTGGCAAAACCGCCCACCCCTCTCACCCTCCCTCTGCTTCCCCCCCCCCCCCCACCAGGTCTGCCGCTCCCTCTTCCAGCATTGTCATTGTCGCCTCCGGGCCACCCTCCCGCTCTCCTGTCTGGTCTCCGGGCCCATCTGCCAGGGTGGCTCTCCCGTGGGTGGGGTGCCTCGGCCCGGGGCCTGACACCCCACCCCCCCCCCACCCCCGCCTCTGCCCTCTCCGCAGACCTCACGTGGTGGGCGGCGGAGGCACTGACAAAGAAAAGGAGGAGTTTCGGGAGGCCAAGCCGCGCTCGCTACGCTTCACGTGGAGTATGAAGACCACGAGCTCCATGGAGCCCAATGAGATGATGCGGGAGATCCGCAAGGTGCTGGACGCAAACAGCTGCCAGAGCGAGCTGCACGAGAAGTACATGCTGCTGTGCATGCACGGCACGCCGGGCCACGAGAACTTCGTGCAGTGGGAGATGGAGGTGTGCAAACTGCCGCGGCTGTCTCTCAACGGCGTGCGATTTAAGCGGATATCGGGCACCTCCATGGCCTTCAAAAACATTGCCTCCAAAATAGCCAACGAGCTCAAGCTTTAACAGGCTGCCGGGAGTGGGGGGCGACGGAGGCGGGCCAGCTGGACGTAGCTGCTGGGGCCGGGCTCCGACCCACCTGGGCGAGACTGCAGAGATGGATTGGTCTGTCTCCCCCTGCTGGCGCTTCTCCCCTCCCGCCCTCCTCGGTTGGGTTTTTTTTTTTTTTCTTCTTCCATGTTTGGGGGGGACGGGAGACGGTTCTTGCCCCCCAACGTTTGCCCCTGCCCAGAAAGTCCCCCCCCTTCCCCCCTCTCCCCCACAGGAGGCCAAGGAAGGGGGGGGAGGGCTGGGGGGGCGGGGCTCCCCCTCGGTACTGCGGTTGCACAGAGTATTTCGCCTAAACCAAGAAATTTTTTATTACCAAAAAGAAAAAAGAAAAAAAAAAAAAAAATCCCAGCGGCCACCTTTCCTCCCCGCCCCATCGGGACAGTTGAGACTGGATCTGTGGGGTTTCCCGGGAGGGTGGCTCAGGGCTGGAACACTCTCAGGCAAGAGTGGTGGAGCTCCCCGTCAGGCCCTCCGCCAGGCCCACTTTGGGCTTCTCCCCTCTCCTTCCCTCCTTCCCCTCCAAGCAAACCACCAGAGGTGGCCTTCCCCTGACCTCGGGCCCCAGGGCTGGAGGCCCGGACGGCCGGGCCGGGGACCGGGGGGCTGGGGGCGGGGCGCTGCGCAGCCCTGAAGTTGGGGGGTGGGGGGCGGCGGCAGCTCCGGGCTGGCAGGCGCGGCCCCGGGGCCCGGCCCCCTCCACACTGTATCCTCTGCCCCTCCTTCCCCAGAGCCGGGCATTTCCTTCCACAAGCTGCTGTGGGGACTTTTGTTCCCCTCCTCAAAAGTCTGTGCCATCTTCTCCCACCCCTCCTGGGTAGAAGGCGGGGCTGACCCCGGGGCCGGGAGAGGGGAGGGGACTGCAGGGCAGATGGGCTCCTCGGCCCCCAGGGGGCCGCCTGGGCTGCTAGTCTCCGGAACAGGGATGCTGGGCACTCTCCACCAGGGGAGAGCCTTTGTCTGAAAGCACAGCCCCTCGCCGTTCCTCTCCCCTGCCCCTTCATTGGCATTAATCTGGGCACCAGCTAGTTCCATAGCAGTGACTCCCCCTCACCACTCATCTCGGCCTTGCCTTTTCTTCCTGACACTGTCGCCCCTCCTCTCAGGAGACACTGCCCAGGGCCTCCACGGGCCCGCTGGCTGGAGGCTGGATAGGGCAGCAGGGCCGGGAGCATCTGCCCTCCAGGGGGTGGGGGGACAGACAGGCCTAGTGACTCCCAGCTTGCTAACCTCCTCGGCCAGTGTGGGAGTGGCTGGTCATGGGCGCTTGGCTGGTGGCGGCCGCCGCATCCCTTAATTTATTTCTCTGCTGTTTCTGTTCCTGAGAAGTTGGGGGAGGGGGTCCCGTCGAGGCTGCCCCCACCCTCACCTGAGTTGTACATTTTTTTTTTGTGATGGGTTTTATTTTTTATTTTATTATTTTATTTTTTTCTTTTTTTGATTTATGATGACTCCACCCCTACACATCACCCCCCTGTTCCCAGCCCAGGCTCCGCGGCAAGGCGAGCCCTTGGGTCCCAGGAAGGGGCCTAGCCAACCTCAGCCCTCCTACCCCAGGCCCCGACTGCAGGCTCTGTGGGCTCGGGCTCAGGCTCCGACCAAGGGCTCCCCCCCCCCCCTTCTTCCCTCTCTTCCTCCCTCCCCATCCCTCCTGCCCAGTGGAACAGCCCGGGTGCTCTTCTGAGGGGCCTGGAGGGCATGGCTTGGCTCCCAGAGAGGGTGGTGGCCCGTGGGGGGGGCCTCCCAGGCAAGGTGGCCCCTCCCGACCCGCCCCCCCCCCCACCCGCACTTAGTTTCTCCTCTGGATCAAACACGTAATAAAGAGAATGTTTGGAATCTGAGCTGCCTCCTTCTGTTTCTTCTCCCAACCGGGCAGGGACCCAGTCCCCATGGGCAAGATGTGGCCCAGCCCGCCAGCCTTGCAGGACAGAATGGATTCCTGTCTGAGGCCTGGGGGAGGCCAGTGCTGGGTGGCTGCTCCCTCCCACCCTCGGGGCACAGACAGGAAGCAAAGCCCAGGGACCTCAAGGGCAAAAGAGAGAACACTGAGTGAACTTGGAAGATTTTATTTATTTTTTAAAAACATTGAAAAATAAACCCATGTCTGCATATGTCCCCGGCCCTCCTTTCTCTAGGCTTTTGGGCAGCGGGTATAGCGGGCACCTTCAGAGCTCCATGGCACTTCCCAGCAAGCTCCGGAAGACAGGAGAGCTGCCCATCCAGTTCGGCCACACTGAGGCCCCAAGGAACCTCTGCCCGCCTCCCCCCTACGGCCCCCTCCCCACCTCACCCTGACTTATTGCTAAAAGAAAGGAAAGAGGAAGAACAGCCCCTACACTGTCCACTCCCCCATCCCCCAAGCTAAGGTCACTACCCCCTCTACACGAAGGCCAAGGCCCAAAGGCCCAGCCCCAGCAGACTAGGAGGCAGCCATTCCAGCCCCAGCCAGGAAGAGAAAAGTACCCTCCGGCCGGTTCAGAAGGCCCCCGAGTCCCCGCCCCAGGCTCGGGCGGGGGGGTGGAGCCTCAGCTGCCAGAAACAAGTGCAGAACCCAGAGGTCCAGACTGTGCCCGCTGGCAGCTCCGGGTCTTCGAAAGACCTGGCCAAGGGCTCTAGTCCCTTCTGTCCTCGGTGAAGCCAGAGGTGTCCGAGGACGGCCAGCCACGGGGTTCTGGAGCCTCTGGCGGGTGGAGGGCCGCGGGGCTCAGAGTGACGGTGCCGGAGGCTCCAGCGGGGCTCCAATCAGGGTGGGTGGGGGCTGAGGGCCGGGGCGGGCACTGTGGCGGGAGGCAGCCAGAGCCGGGCGGATGAGAGGTGGTGGGGGCTGGTTGGGGGCCAGCCGGGGCTGGAGGAAACGGCCCTGCTGGAGCGGGGGTGGCTGGCGGAGCAGAGTGGGAGCCGTAGGCAGAGGTGGCCTCAGCAGCGGGGGCGGCTGGGACAGCGAGGTGGGAGGCGGAGGAGGGGGCGGCACGGGAGGTAGCGATCGGGGCACGGACGTCGACACGGACGTGATCTGCACCTGTGAGGGGAGAGAAGGGAAACGGACTCGAGCGTGCCCTCGTCCCCGTCCAAAGACGGAGCCGGCTCCTCTCCTCTCTTCCCGGAAGGGCTCCTTCCGCCCGCTCTCACCTCGTCGTCTTCCTCCAGGGCTGGGGCTGGCAAGGGGGCCCCTCTCCTCGACTCCTCCATGGGGACTGGGGCTCCGGGCGCCCCGTCCTGCTCGGCCTCCCACTCCTGCAGCACCTCCTCCAGGTTGAAGCGGCGCCGGTAGCTCACGAAGAACGTCTTCACCTGGGTCAGAGTCTTGTTCCCGATCACCTCGGCTATAGCCCCGAAGTCTTTGCCGTACCTACGGATGGCTGCGAGGGTCAAAAGGGCAGCAGAGCGTGAGCGCCCCTCAGAACGAGCTCCTTCCCTGACCCTTCCCCGCTGCCCCGGCTCCTCCTCGGAGGCTGGGGAGAGATTCCCGGCGCTCTCCGCGCTCCCCCCGGTCTAACCCACCTTGCACGGCCAAGAGCTGCTCATCCGTGGTCCAGCGGGAGTTGAACTTGGTGTTGGCCTGGAGAGCAGAGAATATATCCTCTAGACTGGACGTTATGGCAACAGAGGCCCTGCCCTCCGAGGCCATCTCCCCTTTCTGCTCCGCAAGATGGGGGAGGTGGGGGGGTGGGGGAGGTGGGGGGGGCAAGCCCCTCCCTCACCCACACCCGAAGCCACCTTACCTCAGGGGGGCGCAGTGGATCGATGCCACCCTCCAGCGCCTGGCGGAGGCCGCTATTGGTCTGCTTCATGCTTTGCACCTGAAAAGGTCAAGAGGCGACACCTCAAACTCTCCTGCCAGAAAGGCCACCGGTACCAACCCTCACCACGGCTCTGCTTCCCAACACAGCTCGTGGCCGCCCCCCCCCCCCCTTCCAGCTCGCTCCTCCCTCACAACAGCTCAGTAGGGGAGGCGCCCGGGTTCTCCCCCGCTCGCAGACCAGTTTCTATAAAAGATCCAGAAGAGAACGCCGCCGTGACTCAGACGTCTAAGAGGTGGGGCAGAGGCAGGCTCGGCGCGTGCACACCACACACCTTCCGCCTCAGCCGTCCCCGCAACGTACTTCCCTGCTGCCCGCGGCCCGGTCCGCGGGGCCCCTTCTTTCCTCAGGCCCTCACCTGGCGCTTGAGGGAGATGAGCTGCGAGTCGAGGCCTCGAAGCGTGAGGTTGGCAAGGTCTGGGCTTCCTGACACAGCGGTGAGGCCCTCGGGGCTCAGGTACATGCCCTTGGGTGGGCGACGCCGGGTTCGCAGCGGGTGGTGGCGGTACTGAGACCCCTGGGCCTCCTTCTTCCCAGGGCCTGGGCGGGTATTCAGGGGCCGAGAGGGCAGAGGCTGCCAGGGAAAGGAGAGGGGTGGGTGGTGAGGAGCCCAAGGACGAGGCGGGCGCATGGGCAGGGCCAGACCAGCTTGGGGGGGGGGGGCTCACCTCTCTCTTGGGGTCTCCAGCATCTGGCTCCCCCTCACTCACGGCTCCTCGTCCCTCTTCAAGCTCATCACTGTTGACACAGGGACCAAGGAGGGAGTGAGGCAGAGGCCAGGGCCCCCAGAGCTCAGCTTGCCCCGCCCCTGGGCCCCCAGGGCCCCCACCTGTCTTCTTTGTCTTTTCGGCCCCCCAGCCGCCGAGCCTGTCTGTCCATCACGCTGGTCCGGCTGCGGGTCTTCTTCCACGAATAGTAATACTTTACCAGACTAGGGATCAGCTTGTCAGGCAGCTGGAAGGGCAATGCCAGGGGCTGGGACCCACCCAGGACCCTGGGCCCCGGGCGGGCTCGTCAGAACGGAGGGGCTAAGGAACGCTGGCAAAGGGGAATGGGCTTTTACCATCTGCTGGATCCGCTGGAAGCATTTGCCATGGAAGCCAAAGGCCTGTTCAAACAGCACCTTGTCCTCCACAGTCCACTCGTCAGGGAACGGGGTGAAGTTGGCCAGGTCGGCCAGTGACTTCTCTACATCGTGCTTATGCCACAAGAGCATGCCCAGCGCCTGGCCCGGGAGAGGGAACGACTCGGGCTCAGCTGCGCCCGGCACCGTCCCGTCCCCACCGCCCGAATCCCTATGGGGCCGAGGCTCACCTGCTCAATGTTGTAGCCGTGCTTCTCCTTGGCCATCGCAATGTACTTGTCAACTGCGGGGGTGGGAGGGGCCCGGTATTGGAGAAAGGGTTACACCTCCTGACCCGAGCCCGCCCAGATGGGGCTAGGCCCCGGAGCCTGAGCCCCAGGGAAGGGGCTGAACCCACACACCTCAGCCTCCAGCCCACTTGGGAGAAGAGCCGGCCACCAAATGGCATGAACCCAAGCCCCCGGCTCCCAGGGATGCAAACGAACCAGGATCCTGCCCCACTCACGTTTGGCATCTGACACGCAGTGGTTGGGCGACCACACCAGCATCCCCTTCAGTTCCTTGTTGCTGTAGCGTGCAGGGCTCTCTGAAAGATGGGCGCAAGAAGGATCAGCCTGGTGGCACTGGCCTGGACCCACAGCCAGAGGGTGGCAGAGGAATGGGGCCTGTGAGGTGAGGCCCAGAAGGGAAGGAGGAGCAGAGACCCAGACAGGAAGGCAGAGCAGGAAAACCAAGCATGCCATGGGCCACCCACCCCCGCCCGCCCGCTGGCCTGTCCTTCCAGCGGGCACCAGCCAAGGGCTCCCCCAGGTGAGGCTCAGGGCCAAGCCATGGGCCCTCCGCTCCCCTCCCTTTGCAGCCTGTCCTGCCACTCACCAGGCTTGCACTCCGGAATTACGGCCTGGTAATTGGTTCCAACGCGGATCATGCTGTCTGCGGAGCCAGGGGAGACAGTCAGGACTCCAGGGAGGGAGGACAGGAGGATGTGGCAGGGGTGGTGGCTGCCCTGGGGTTCTCCTTCCTGACCATTCAGGGCCCCCACCTTCCAGAAGGCTCACTTTTCCCTGATCTGCCCCCTCAGTTGCCCTCAGCCACAGAAGAAACTGGAAGACGGAGAGACCCTGCCTAGTCATAACCCATGGGAGGAGGGGGGGGGCGGGGGCGGCAGAGATGGGGGGGGTGCCAGGACAAGGGGCCAGTTTAGAGCCCAGGCCAAGCAGAGCCCTTTGTTCTGGCTGGGGGGGGGGGGGGGGGAGGCGGGTGCTGCCCCTAGACCTGGACCATAGCCCTGCAGGGAATCCAAAGCTCCTCCCCACCCCATGAGCCTCACAGCTCGGTGTGGAAGTGTCTTTCCAGCCCCTGCCCCAGCCAGACCTCAGTCCCCTACAAGGTAGCAAGGTATGAGCAGCCCAAACTGTGGAGAGGAGGGCCGCCTGAGTCCTTCAGAGACTGAGGGCAGGGCGGGGGTGGGCAGGACCGCCTCCTTGGCAGCTAGGGGCCCAGCCTCCGGATTCCCAGTGCCCGCAGCCCCCAGGCTGGGGGAAGAAGCAAGACAGAGGCTCCAGTCCTGGAAGGCAGGAGCCATCAGTCTAAAACCCCCGTGGTCAGCAACACTCCCCCCGCCCCACTCGCGTCCCCGGTGCCGGTGCACCTTTAACCCTAGGCCGCCGGGCTCACCGTGCGAGTGCTCCTCCTCGCTGCTGTCATCCTCCGAGTGCGGCTGCCCGCCGTTGGGCGCCGTCTTGGCCCGGCTGCGGGACAGGATCCCGGAGCCCGCGCTCGGCTTCTCCATCACGGAGGGCATTACCCCGCCCAGCTGCCCCGGGGGGCGCGGGAGCCTTCGGAGAGCCGCGGTGGTTGCCGCGCTCGCCTCGAGTGCCGTGCCCGGCCCGGCCTGGAGAGGTCGCCACTGAGGCTACGAGAGGCAGGAGGTCAGCGTGGCTAGGGTCCGGCCGGGCGGGAGCCCTGCGGACAGCTCAGCGCTCGCCGCGACCCCCACGGGCGAGGGCGTCAGAAAAGTTTGTGCAGAAGTGGGGTACGCGGGGGATGAGCGCAAGGTCCGGTGCGGCTGGGGCGCGCTCGCTCTGTACGCTCCACGGGATTGGGGCTCCCTCGGAGAAGTCGGGGCGCCCGGCTTCTGGGGCGCCTCCGAGCCCCACCGCCCTCCCGCCCACGCAGTTGAGCGGGCGGGCGCTGCGGCGCAAGTGGCGCCCCCCGCGGGCTGCACGCCTCCCGGCTGCACCGGGATGCCCCAGTCCCCAGGCGGGGACCCCCGTCCCGACCAGACCCCTGCCCGCGACGGCAGGCGGCGGGGCCCCGGCGGTGGTGGCGGCGGCGGCGGCGGCGGCGGCGGGACGGCGCGCACGGCGCGCCGCGCTGGGCAGAGTTGCCGGGAGGCGGGCGGAGCGCAGCCGCGGGCGCCGCCTCGCACCCTCCCCGGCGCGCTCGCTCTCCCCGCCGCGCTCGGGCTGCTGCTCGCTCGCCCGCTCTCCGCCGCCGCTCGCTCCTCGCGCACACAATGAAGCTGCTGGCAGGGAAGTAGTGCCGGCTGCGGCCTCAGCACCCCTCCCCCAGCCGATGCCTCCGCCAGCTGAACATCTGGCCCTGGGGTGGGAGGGAGGGCCCGGGGGGCGGGGCCTGGGGGCCGGGGCTAGACCTCCAGGGGGTGGGGTCAGGACCAGGGTGGAGAGCGCTTCCCTCCGCGGGCCCCCGGGGCTCCCTGACTTGCCCCTGGGGGGGAGACCCCGCTGCCCCCCGGGAGTAGCCGGGGGGTCAGCTCCACCCACGCGCACACCGGCCCCGCACACCAGTGGGCTCGGGTTACTGCCGCCTGCCCCGGGGGCCCTGAGGCCGCCTGCCCGCCCGCCCGGGTGGAGCCCAGCTTTTCCTTCCATTTCCCTTCCTGCCAAGGAACTCCCCGCCCCCCCCTTCCGCAAGGGGGACCCCCCCCCTCCCTCTTGCGCCCTTGGGGGCCAGAGCGGATGGGAGGCCGGACAGGCGAGGCACGAATTCCTCCTAGAGCTACTGGGCCAAAGCCTGGCTTCTGGTGCATCTGTGGGTCCCCAGGGGTCACCTCAATTCCCTTTTAAGTGCTGCAGTACGCACCCCAAAACAGTGGCATGAGGGGCTGAGGGCTGGGGAGTGGGAGGTGTTGGGGAAGGTCTGGACTGCAGGGAATGGGAGGAGCTGGGTCTCCTCCCCACTGGGTTCACTGTCACCCCAGCTGGGAGCAGCATCCCCCTCCCCCAGGACAAGCGCGGGCAGAGTGACAGACCGGGAAGCGGGTAGAGCGGCACAGACGGAGATGGGGGAGGGGGTGGGCAGAGACTTTCAAAGCCAGACCCAGCCACCCTGCCAGGCACACAAAGAGCCAGCGCACACACCGGCGGCGGCTCTGAGCCTGCGAGCTGCGCCCGTGCCCGTCCCCGCCGCCCAGGGCACGTGCTGCAGCGCACACAGGCCGAAGCCCCCGCCCGCCGCCCCTCCCATCCGGAGCCCCAGATTCCTAGACACACCTCCACCCGGGCACACCCCGCTGTGCCCAGACTGAGCCGAGCCTGCGCTAGCACCCTCCTCTCCCTTCCCTTCCTCGGCCACTCTGTAATCAGATTCCTAAATTTAGAAGCAACCCAGGGCCCAGCCAGGGATCCCCGCCCCCACCCGCTGCCTGCGGCCAGGCGGCTGGGGTCCTGCGGTCGGGCCACGACCCGGCCGGGGCCGCCCGGTCCTGGGGGGCTCCTGTGGGCGGCCGGGCCAAGTCAGGCACGACCCCACCCGGCTGCGGCGCTGTCGGGCCACACGGGGCCACCCAGCCCGCGGCCACGTTGCCCGCCACACCTCGGGCCAGACCTACGGAGCCTTTTTCCTCCTCTTAAATCATGGATTGGGCACCGAGCCCCAGGGTGGGGAGGTCTGCACAAAGGAGAATAGAATGAATGGACCAAGGGCAGGTCTGACCTAAGGGGGTCTGCCGCAAGATGAAAAGAGGCTCCCAGCCTGACCCTCCTGAGTGGCAAGGTGCCCAGCACCTCCAATCCCTGTGCCTGTGCACAGCCCTCTCTTATGATGGAGCCTTCCATCTTGCCCACACCCGGCCGGCAATTAGGCAGGGCCTCAGTTAGGCCCCCTTTGCCCCCACCTTTGCCTTCTTTCTGTACTAATACCTACGGTCGAGGGACCAGACCCTCACCCCCAGGCCTCAGCATCCTGCTTATTTTGGTCCCTTTCCTCTAGGGCTGCCCCAGGTACCCCCAGCCACTGGCGTGTCCCTCCTTCTCAGGCACCCCTCCCCCCCCCCTCCCGTAAGAATCTCTTTCTGCTCTCACTTCTCTCTAGAGCCTGGAGCTCAGGGCCAGAGAAGGATTCTGCTCTGGAGGTAGGGGCAAGGAGGGGAGGTTGATTCCTTGGAGTTGGGGGCAGGGGGGCAGTCTCTAGGCCCTGGCGCGATGAAGCGTCGGTCTGGGATGTGGGCCATGACAAGGGAGGAGTATCCGAGGAGTTTGGGGGCAACCGTGGGGGCCACAGTATCCAGAGGGGAAGCATATTCCTGGTGAGCAACCCCCTCCCCAAGGGGCAGTGGTGCAGGGTTAGGAGGGGGAGGGGCAAGGCCCCACCCTCCCACCTGCTGCCGCTGCCCCCTCCCCAGCTGGCCCCCTCTTTTGTGCAAAGCCACACAAAGGACAAGGGGCCCCGGCCGGCCTGGCCATCTGCTCCCAGCAGCCTGAAGGCTCTTAAAGAGACAGCACCCCCTCCCTGCCGCCCGGGGGCTGTGGGGCGGGGTGGAGCCACGGCTCCACAGGACCTGATCTCAGTGGAACCCCAAATCCCACCCACTTTTTCCCCGGCTCCCCCAGCCTCCAGGTCAGGAATCATCCTCCCCCCACCCCATTCTAGGCCAGGGCGCAGAGGTGCCACGTGGCCAGGAACATGGGGGTGTGGGAGGGGAGAGACACAGAGAGGCAGCCCGGGGACCAGCCCCTCCTCTCCTCCAGCCTTAGGCGGCGGAGGGACCGGCCACGCTCGGTAGCACAGCACTGGAACTGGGGTCCCTCACCTCCCTGAGGCCACCTCTGAGCTTTGTGAGAACCGCTGGTCCCTGGGAATCACCTCCCCGCCATTTTCACTGATGAGCTCCCACTCACCCTTCCTCGGGGAGGATGACAGAACCTTCGTTTTGAGGGCTGCGGGCCAGGGCACAGCCCAGTGCCTTGCAGCACCCCCGGGATGGGGACACATTTATATCCTGCATTTCCCAGTTGAGGAAACTGAGGCTTTGCTCAGCGTCGCCCGCCCTCCCTCCCTCCCACCACCACCACCACCACCACCGGCCTCCAAAAACCCATGAGCCCTGCCTGAAGCCTGCCTAAGCCTCTCCTAGGCCAGATAGGACTCCTCACCCTTGAGATCCTTGGGGAAGCCAGACTGAATCCCAGCTTGGTGCTTTTGCCACACTGCTAAGGGCCACAAGTTTACATGATTTGTGTGATTGTTTATTTCCTGTCTCCCTGCTGGGCTGTAGGCAGGGATTGTGTCCGCTGTATTCACTGTGTTCTCAGTACCTGGCATCCAGTAGGCACTCAATATTTGCCGAATGAAGAAACGCCAGGAGCCCCCCCACCCACCCAAAAGTTTCCTCTTCCCTGGCTTCCTCTGCCCTCTGCGTGTTGGGCATCTTGCCTCCTCCCACCTCAAGGTGAGGCAGAAGGGACAAAGGTTGAACAGGGATGCTGGGAGAGAAAAGGAGGGTGACCTTGAGAGAGCCACCGGGCCTCCCCTCACATCTCCCTCCTCCCAAAGGCGGGGGCAGCTCCAGCCAATCCTGAACCCGCAGCCCTGCCAGACAGACTGGGACTGTCCCGAGCTCTGGCCCTGCGAGGCTGGCCGCTGTGGTGTGGTGCCTGGGACCCTGGCCAGGCCCTCAGTGGCCACAGCCAAGGGGCTAAGCTCGGGGAAGGAGGAAGGCAGGCGGGAGGGGCCCCCTGGTGGGGGAGGGAGGTTGGCAGAATCAAAGCCGAAACCTGGCTGAACAGTTGGGGGAGCTCGGGGGGAGGCGCTTCCCCGGACTGGAGGCCTGGGGGCAGATCAAGCTGGGGAAATGGAAAAGATGGCCTACAGCATAGAAGGAGGGTGGGGAGCTCCCTCCAGGGCCCCCACGCTTCAATCCTGCCCCGACAGGAATTCGATTCCTCCTCGGCTCCCTAAGCCCCCCTGGGACTCATTGGAAGGCTGTGTGGCCCCAGGTGCTGCCCTCCCCCTCTCTGGGCCCAGTCAGTAATCCCCTGCACTGGTCCGCACTCCCACCCAGGGTTGTGAAGAAGCTGAGAGAAGGTGACAGAGGTGACAATCTGGTGCTTGTCACCGCCTCAGCGCAGTGGCCGCGCGAGGAGGGAGGTATAGGGAGTGAGGCAGGCGCATCTGTGAGTGGTGCTGGGGGAGGGCAGAGCAGAACCGGGCAGGAGGTCAGCAAGGAGACCCCAGGCTTCCTGACACCCACGCCGAGGAAATCTGACTCCCTGAGCAAAGCAGGAACTGGGGAGGAAGAATCGGCAAGACCTTAGTTCAGAGAGACACGAGAAGGCGACAGGAGCTCCCTGGATCCTTGAGGGGGCAGCTTCCAGACCCTGCAGCCAGCTCTGTTTCTCCGGAAGCCAGGAAGGGGGCCTCCCCTGGCTCTCACCTGGGCGACAGCCGGCGCCCTCTGGCGGTGACAGCATGGACCAAGGGGTCCCACCTCAGCCTGGCCATCAATGTCCTCCCAGGGAGGCTGAGCCTGGCACCCGGAGGAGCCCATGGGTGGGGGTGGGGGGGGGGCGGCGGGGTAAGTGTATGGGATCAAGATCCGCCCCCCCCCCGGGCCATTTGGAGTTACTGAGCTTTAGATCCGATCCCCAGCAAGCCTCCTTGGCCCAGAGCCACCCAGAACCTCCCAGAACAAAGTCAGGTGGAACAGAAACCCCTAGAGAAATGGCAGAGGAGACCAGAATAGCAGGGAAAGTGCTGAAGCAATGCGCAGGCTACGGGGAGCTCAGGGGAGCTCAGATCCGGAGTGAGTGCTGGCTCCACGCTTCTCGCTCGCTGTGTGGCCTGAGGGGAGATACTTGGCCTCTTTGAGCCTCCGTCCATCTCGCAAAGAGAACAATAATGCCGACCTCTGATTATTAGGAGGATCCGACATCATCTCGCGGACTGTAATTAGAGCCTCCGTCAATGCCAGTTTCCCTCTCGAGGACCCCCCAGCAGGGCTGGAAACCCCCTCTCTGCTCTGAGGCAGCCCATGCTCTGTGGACCACCTGAAGGCCATTGCCCCCCAGGGCTCCTGGGTCTGACCTTGGAGCTCAAAGCTCTTCCTCTGTGGCGTGTGAGCCCTGACATCCTCCTTCAGCCTTACCCAGCAACCACTCCAGATTCCTGCCTTGAGTTGAGTCTGATCTCTAATTCATCACACACACACAGCTGGATACAGATTTGTTTTTTTTTAAGAGTAAAAAAACTTTTTCAAGGTTTATTTATTTTGAGAGAGACGACACACACGCACAAGTCGGGGAGGAGCAGAGAGAGAGGGAAACAGAGAATCCCAGGCAGGCTCTTCATTTTCAGTGCAGAGCCTGATGTAGGGGTCGAACTCATGAACCACAAGATCATGACCCGAGCCGAAGTCAGGTGCTTAATTGACTGAGCCACCCAGGCGCCCCAAGGTTTTTTTTTTTTTTTGTTTCAACGTTTTTTATTTATTTTTGGGACAGAGAGAGACAGAGCATGAACGCGGGAGGGGCAGAGAGAGCGGGAGACACAGAATCGGAAACAGGCTCCAGGCTCCGAGCCATCAGCCCAGAGCCTGACGCGGGGCTCGAACTCACGGACCGCGAGATCGTGACCTGGCTGAAGTCGGACGCTTAACCGACTGCGCCACCCAGGCGCCCCATGGTTTTTTTATTTTTAAGTAATGTCTACATCCAACGTGGGGCTTGAACCTACAACCCTGAGATCAAGAGTCATGATCTACCGACTGAGCCAGCCAGGCACCCCTGATCCTTTTTTTTTTTTTTTAAGTAATCTCTACACCCAGTGTGGGACTGGAACCCACGACTCCAGGGTCAAGAGTCGCATGCTCTTCCCACTGAGCCAGCCAGGTGTCCCTCTGGATACAGAATCTTAAATACTGCTTGGATCATGGCCCGCTCCTGCTCAATAACCTTCCATGGTTCCCAGTTGCCTTCCAGGCAAAGTTGGAACTTCTCTCCCAGCCCAGGACTCGAGGGCCTTCTCGCCTGTTTCCGATCCAGCCAAGCAGGTCTGCTCACCATCTGCTGAGCCGTACCTGGTGCCCCAGGTGCCCCAACCACCCTGCAAACACTGGCCCAGCCCGCCTATTTGCATGCCCCATGCCCAGCCCCTCCCTTGAGACAGCTGGCTCCTGTAAGCAACTCTGCCCTGACAGGGCTCATCCAGGGCTCCTGGCCTAGCCGCCCAGCACCCTCCTGCCCCCTCACGCTCATCCCTCACCACCCCACCTGCTGCAAGGCTCTTAGCACCTGACCTTGCCTCCCACTTCCAGAAGAATTGAGGCCATCCGGGAGGAACCCCGGCCAAGGCCCGCCCTCACGCCCGGAGATGCAGTTCCTTGCCTCTCCCTTCCGATTGTACCTGCACCTTCCCTCCCCAAGGCCAACTCACTCCCAGGCTCCCACATCTCCACCTCCACTAATGCACACGCGCACACTCCTGAGTCCTTGGTCCTCCTGTACCTCTCCTCCCTCAACACCGTCTTATCCCTCAGAACATCAGCCTGCTTAAGTCCCTCATTCCTAACCCGCCCACACACACCCAGACACCAACACACACACACACACACACACACACACACACACACACACACACACACACACACACACATTCACCTTCAGCTACCATTTCAGCTAAGCTACTGCTGCCTTCTCTCTCTCTCTCTCTCTCTCTCTCTCTCTCTCTCTCTCTCTCAAAGCTGGGCGTCTGAAAAGAGTTGTTCACACCCTTTCTCCTTGTCTTCACCTCCCACTCACTCCCCAACCCACCGCAGTGCTGTTTCACCCTCTGCCATTCTGGCACAGATTGTTCTTGCCAAGGTCACCGGCGGCTTTTATCTCTAAACCCAAAGGACCTTTGGCAGGCCTGGTCTCCGGCCACCTCTGCACAGGACTGGGCAGAGAGGGCACATCCTCCTCCTGGACGAGAGCTCCCCACAGGCTCCCCTCCTGCTTGCCTCCTGCTGATGCTTCCGGCCCAGGCCACATCCTTAACTCCTGGGCTATGGACTCTCCAACCTCCATCTACCCCCGTCCCAGGCTCTGGACCCCCATATCCAACCCACCAACTGGCTTCTGGACATCCGCCTTCAGATATCTCAGGTACCTCACGTTCAGCCCGTCCAAAACAGATCTCAGCCTCTTGACCACACATTTGCATTGCCCGCCCCGTTCCCGCTTGCCCTTCCCACACGGGGACCCGGAGGAGAACAGGGGAGTTGCCCTAACTCCTCTCTGCTTCACTCCCAGATCCATTAGCCTCCAGTTTCTGTCCCTCATGGCCCTTCGTCATGGCCACGCCGGCCTCCCCATCACCGAACCAGCCTGCAAACTGGCCTCCCAGCCTCCTCTCCCGCTCCCCTGTATGCTTCATGCATCAGCCAAGGTGATCTTTCTCAAATCCAGTCCGATCAACTCAGTCCTCTGCTTCCCGTTACCCTTGGCTTAAGTTCAAGCTCCTGAGCATGACGTTTCTGCTTCAAAATCTGACCTCCTGACACCCATGCCCCTTTTGCCTTTCTTTTTTAAGGGTCCACGTGGTGCTGTGGGGTCGATCCCCAATGTCAGCCTTTCCCAAGACCCTGAATACCATGACTGATTGAGAAAGGGGACTAGCAGAGCAATCAGCACGTTAGAAATATGGGACAAAGGCCAAGAAGCTGAGCCAGGAGTGTTGGCCGTTGGCTGCCAAGGCAACGTTGGTTGCCCAAGGAAAGCCAACACTGTGGAGGGCACCACAAAGAGATGGAAAAAACTGGTTTCTCGGTGACGTCCTTTTTTTTTTTTTTTTCAAAACATTTTTTGAAGTTTATTCATTTATACAGCTCCAGTGAGGGATGGGCAGAGAGAGAGAGAGAGAGAGAGAGAGAGAATCCCAAGCAAGCTCTGTGCTATCAGCACAGAGCCCGATGCGGGGCTCGAACTCCTGAGTCGTGAGATCATGGCTTGAGCTGAAATGAAGAGTCCCACGCTTAACCTCCTGAGCCCCCCAGGTGGCCCAGGAAGAGCCAACTTCTTATGATAACATACCAGCCAACTTATTTGAGTGCCTGTTATCTGCTTCCAGATGTGTCCCCAGATCCTAGATCAATACAAACACCTAGTAGATGCTTGATAACTATTGTTGAATACGTTAACAAATGAATAAACAAATGAATGCTCACGGGTACCAGCCCACAGTGTGCAAAATGCCTCACCTAACACCCCCCCACACACACCCCAGTAACCCTATGAGATACGTATCCTAACGATCTTCATTAGGACCTGAGGCTTCGCGAAATGACCAGCTTGAAAGTGGCAGAGCTGGGACCGACCTCAAGCCGGCTGATGCCAGAGGCCTGTTTTCACATCCCTGTGTCCACATCCTTTCAGTGAAGGTGCCTT
This sequence comes from Panthera leo, assembly GCF_018350215.1. Lineage (NCBI taxonomy): Eukaryota > Metazoa > Chordata > Mammalia > Carnivora > Felidae > Panthera > Panthera leo. The sequence goes on from NC_056688.1 coordinate 107,083,411, forward strand.
TGCCTGCTCCCCCTGATAAGGAGGAATAATAGCCTTTTGATGGTGGTGTGGAGGTCGGTGGTCACCACCGCCAGGGCTCAGGGGTCACCACGACCCCGGGTGCCTCTCATCTCTCAGCTCTGTCTCTTGCATGCATCAGAAGGGTTCCCCCCCCCCCCCATGGGGGTGTCCGGGTGGCCAGGCTAGTCAAGCGTCCGACTCTTGATTTCAGCCCAGGTCGTGATCGCATAGTTCATGGGATCGAGCCCCCGCTCAGGCTCTGAGCTGACAGCACGAAAACTGCTTGGAATTCTCTCTCTCTCTCTCTCTCTCTCTCTCTGCCCCTCCCTTGCTCTCTAAATAAATAAATAAATAAATAAACTTAAAAAAAATAATAAAAGGTTTCCCCTCATGATCACTAAGTGGCTACACTTACTCCGAGCATCCCATCCTTGGAGGACAATTTCCAGAGTGGGGCGGGGAGGGTCACAGAGCCAGGGTTTTCTCCTTGGCATCTTTTTTTTTTTTATCAGGGAGAAAAACGTTTTCCAGGGATTCCTGAGCAGGCCCGTGCTCCTTAAACCAATCCTTGGGGAAAAGACTCCCATCCTTGGATCAGAGCCACCATGGTTGTGCCCCAACACACCTGACATGACATCCAGGGGTCTCCACCCATTAACTGAACAGAGGTGGGGCTCTGTTAGCAAGGAAGAAGGAGGCATGGCTGTTGAGTGGAGAGGCAACTCTCCACCCCCCACCCCTCCTGATACAGCACCCTCTCTATTACTCTGTCAGTTGAGTGTCCCAGTTCAGCTCAGGTCATGATCTCAGGGTTCGTGAGTTCGAGCCCCACATCGGGCTCTCTGCTGTCAGCAGAGAGCTCAGTTCGGATCCTCTGTCCCCTTCTCTCTCTTTCTGCCCCTACCCCCTCTCTCGGCCCATCCCCCTGATCTCTCTCTCTCAAAAATGGATAAACATTAAAAAAGAAAAGAAATACTCATTGGCTGAACTCCAAACAAAAGAAAGAGGAAGGGGTAGGAGGTGGGGGAAGTCTCCTTCTTAGCAGACATGGACTTTGGACCAGAAGCCATGGCCCCCAGGTGCCCACCTTCCAAGATGAGACCACCAAAGAAGGCTGAAGCTCCTGATGGAAAGCAGGCTCACGGGGCCCAACGTCTGCAGGGACCGATAACCTGGAACAGGCAGACAAGTGGTGGGTCATGAACTGTTGTAGGTTAGATGTATGGAGTCATTCATTCAACAGGTGTTTATTGGCCATTGTCTCCTCCTCCACGAAGTCCGTATAGGTGGGCAGACTGCGTGGAGATTGCCGATGAGGGGATTCTGAGTCTGCACTTTGCTTCGGCAGAAAGGATGCCAAGAGGGATTAGTAATGTCTGCCGTGAGCACAAAATGGGTAGGGGGGAGGCAAAGAGAAGGAAAGAGGCCAGGAAACAGAGTGAATTATGGGCAGAAAGACCTTGAGCCCAAAGACAGGGTCAGGTGTTAGAGGCTGAATTGTGCCTTCCCCCCCCCCCCAAATTCCTGTGTTCGGGTCCTAACCCCTAGTACCTCAGAATGCAACCTCATTTGGAGATAGGGTCTTTACAGACACAATAAAATTAAAGTGAGGTCATTAGGGTCCAACAGGACTCGTCCAACAGGACTGATGTCCTTATAAGAAGGGGAGGAGCGCCTGGGTGGCTCAGTCAGTTAAGTGTCCGACTTCGGCTCAGGTCATGACCTCATGGCTTGTGAGTTCGAGCCCTTCGTTGGGCTCTGTGCTGACAGCTCAGAACCCGGAGCCTGCTTCGGGTTCTGTGTCCTTTTCTCGCTCTGCCCCTCCCTCGCTCATGCTCTGTCTCTCTCGAATAAATAAAACATTAAAACATTTTTATTAAAAAAAAGAACAGGAGAAAGGGAAATTTGGACACAGAAGGTCATATAAGGAGCATGCCGTGTGATCATGAAGAACCCCAAAGCTTCTGTGAGTCAGAATCTCAGGAATGATTTCATTAAGCGATTCGGCCTTGGGATCTCCCATGGGGTTGCCATCAAGATGTTGGCTGGGGCTTCAGTCATCTTAAGTCTTGACCCGTGTGGGACAATCGTCTTCCAGAGTGGCTCACTCACTTGGTTAGCAAGTTGTGCCCTGCTGTTGGCGAAAGCCCTCAATTCCTCACCGTATGGACTTCTTCATGGTGCTGCTCGTGGGTCCGGAAAGCATGGCAGCTGGCTTCCTCCCCAAGAGAGCGATTCCAGAGACTCAGGCAAAAGCTTGGTCTCCAGTTTCATAACCTAGTCTTGGGAATCGCACACCGTCACAGTATTTTATTGTCACATAAGTCAGCCCTAGTGGGTGCGGGAGGGGACAGTATAAGGGCATGAATGCAAGGAGGTAAGGGGTCCGGGGGCCATTTTGCTGGCTGGCTGCCACAGGCTGGACAAAAGCTCTGGTACTGTAGAAGGTTCTAGGAGCAAGACTCATGAAGAGTCTGATAGACGGGGCTTGGGAAAGATGGAGCCTATGGGGTGTATGGGTTTCCCAGGACTGTTCGAACAACATATCTCAAACTGGATGGCTTAAAACAATAGCAATTATGGGGTGCCTGGGTGCCTCAGTCAGTTAAACATCTCCCTTTGGCTCAGGTCACGAGCTCAGGTCACGATCTCATGGTTCGTGGGTTTGAGCCCCATGTCGGGCTTTGCCCTGAAAGCAAGGAGCCTGCTTTGGATTCTCCGTCTCCCTTTTTCTCTGCTCCTCCCCTGCTCACGCTCATGCTCTCTCTCTCAAAAATAAATACACGTCAAAATTTTTGTGAATATTAAAAAATATATAGCCATTTTCTCACAGTTCTGGAGGCCAGAAGTCCCAAAACAAGGCGTTGGTGGGGTTGATTCCTTTTAGAGGCTCTGAGGGACAATCCTTTCCATGATGGCTCCCGGACATCTGTCTTCCTATGGCCACCTTCCCTGTGTGTGTGTGTGTGTGTGTGTGTGTGTGTGTGTGTGTGTGTGTCTCAAACCACTCTCCCCTTTCTCTTACAAGGACACCAATCATTGAATTTAGAGCCAACCCTAAATCCAGGAGGACCTTCTTCTGAGGCCCCTAACCTACATCTTTACATCTGTAAAGACCCTATTTCCAAATAAGTTCACAGGCACAGGTTCCAGGGGTTGGACTTAAAGCGTAACGTTTTGGGGACACTGTTCAACCCGCGGCAAGAAGCGTCTCTGTGGAGGGAGGGAATGGTCGATGCCATGACCTACTGTCTCCACCTGCTTTGACTCAGCTGTCACCTCTAGGGAGCTTGCTACCTTTCCTTTGTGCCCCATAGCACCTTAGTCCATCACCATCACTGCCACCATTATTCCTTCAGCTAACATTTGCCGTCAGGCACTGAGCTGGGCCCCAGGGCTACAGCAGCGAGAGATGCCAAATTTAGTGGGCAAAAATATGGGGCAGGGTGTGGGAGGCCACCGGGCTTGAACTCGTGACTCTGAGATCAACACCTGAGCCGAGATCAAGAGTCAGATGCCTAATTTTTTTTATGTTTATTTTTTTTCTAAATTTGTTTTAACGTTTATTCATTTTTGAGACAGAGAGAGACAGAGCATGAATGGGGGAAGGTCATAGAGAGAGGGAGACACAGAATCTGAAACAGGCTCCAGGCTCCGAGCTGTCAGCACAGAGCCCGACGCGGGGCTCGAACTCACGGACTGTGAGATCACGACCTGAGCCGCAGTCGGACGCTTAACCGACTGAGCCACTCAGGCGCCCCTTTTTATGTTTATTTTTGAAAGAGACAGAGTGCGAGCGGGGGAGGGGTAGAGAGCGAGCCGGAGACACAGAATCTGAAGGAGGTTTCAGGCTCTGAGCTGTCAGCACAGAGTCCGACGTGGGGCTCAAACCCACAAACCGTGAGGTCATGACCTGAGCCCAAGTCAGATGCTGAACCAACTGAGCCACCCAGGTGCCCCAAGAGTCAGATAGCTTAAGGACTGTTCAACCATGCCCAGTATGGAGCCTACTTTGAATAGATAGATAAGTGGCACCCGGGGTAATCTGAGTTGCAGATAAAGAGTGAGTTTAAGTTTGGCCCATGTATTGTATTTGGCAACCCTGACATCCCAGCCTCCGTCAGGGAGAGAAGGCTCCGAAGACCTAAGCTGGGACCCCAGGGCTAAAGACAAGAGAGGGTTTCTGGTGAAGGGAACAGCAGGGCCAAAGTCTTGGCGCGGAGAGGGGGCCCTGGCCAGGTGGGAAGGGGCCAAACATGCAGCCCCTAACCCCTGATGGAGGCTGGGACCTCAGAGTGCTTAACTGGCCTGACCAGATGTGCACTTTAGAAAAAGGGGGGGATGTGTGTGGCAATGAAATGCCAGAGAAAGAAGAGTGTTTCAAGGAGGAAGGAGTGAATAGCAGGCCAGATGTTGCAGGGAGGTCCAGAAAGACAGGGACTGAGACCCGTCCATTGGGAAGCTGCTGGAAGCATCGGGCAGAGGCTTCCGCGGGGTGCTAGGAAAAGAAGCCACCTGCAGGTGGCTTGAGGGGTGAGCGGCGTGAGAGTCAGGAAGGTAGAGATAAGGTGGGCCACTTTTTCCGAAAGTTTTTTTGCGGAGGGAGAGAGGCCTGAAAGCAGGAGAGAGCAGGGCTGAGGAAGTCGGGGGAGGGAGGGAGGAGTGAAGGGAGGGACCCTGAGGGGATGAGGCCCAGCCCGGGGAGGTCTGGCCCTGGAGGAGGCTCAGCTCCTCAGGGGGCCGGAAGGGAGAAGGTGGGGGCGCTTTCAGAAGCCTTTTGGGACATCCCAGGACTGTCCTCTGCCAGGTGATGGGGGCAATGTCTAAAGCCCGCCTCTCCCCAGCCGTGCAGTGACACGTGTGCCACTGGGGAGGGGTCTCCCCAGCCCGTGCCCCCCCCCCCCCAACACAGAGCACAGGCCATCTCCAGGCCTCCACAAAGCAAATGAGTGAATGACTAGTTGAGAGCAGTTGAGGGCTGTAGGGCAAGAGGAGAGCAAAGCAGGGTGAGGGAGTGGCTGGAGCTGGAGGAAGAAGGGTCCAGAAAGTGGGTGGGAGGGGTGCAGGGCCTGAGAGAGAGGGGCAGAGTGTCTCCGTCCAGAGGGGTGTGATGCCCGGGGGCGGGTGTGTGTGTGTGTGTGTGTGTGTGTGTGTGTGTGGCTCATGAGGCAGTGTAGACAGCCTGGTCGAAAGAGGCAGAGGCTTGTCAGGGAGGGGAGGAAAGGAGCGGTGGGTGGGGTGGGGAGGGGTGGGGAGATGAACTTTTGCACCTTGGAAGGGAATTCCTTGGTCGCCCTGGGCCATGCCAGGTGCCTTCCTTATTCCTATCGCCTTTAATCTCATTTAATTCTCCCAACCTGCCTTGGAGAACATCAAGCCGGTGAGAAAACAGTCGCTGCGGGTAGTCTCACTGTAGGAATAAGGAAACCGAGTTTCTGGGTCTCGAGGCACCTTGCCTAAAGTCTCAAAGCTCCCAGGTAGCAGAAAAGGAGTTTAAGCCCAGGCTGGTCTGACTCCAAAGCAGACTCTGTTACACCACCACCACTCCAGGCCAAGGAAGCCCTGAGCAGATAAGAGTCCACAATCAGGTGGAAGGATACTGATGTAGGGCAGGAACAGGGCATTGGACCTTCTCAGGCCTCTCACGGGGCCCAGATGATGTCACCTCCCCAAGGGACGGCTGGGCTCACCTCCCGGGCCTTGTCAGATATCCCGCAAATTCCAGCAGCCTGGGGGAAGGTGGACCCAAGAGTGAGGAGTGGCACAAGAGCCAGGGCATAAAGTAATCGTGGAGGCAGATATCTGGTCCCTCAAACAGCTGACCTTGAAATTCAAAGTGGGTAAGGAAACAAGAAAAGCCAAAACAGGGTGGGGACTGCTCAGGGTTGCAGGGGGGGTGGGGGTGGGTGGGTGGGTTGAGCCTGATTCCCACCTTGCCCCTCCTCCCTCTGTAAACACCCTTGCCCACTCCTTCATGCTTCCCTGGCTCTGCAAATACTGTTCCCACCCCTGGAATCTCCTTGTCTCCTCCTCCTTCAAGGGCAAGTTCACAGGGCCCCTCTTCCCACCCTGGCCACTCTCCTCCCACCCTTAGCTCCCTCTTCTGGTCCCCAGAGTACTTGCAAGCAAATTTTCTTTTTTTGCTTTTTTTCTTTTCTTTTCTTTTTTAACTTTATTTATTTTTGGTACTCTCTACACCCATTGTGGGGCTCAAACTCATGACCCCGAGATCAAGAGTTGCAGGCTCGGGGGACCTGGGCGGTTCAGTCGATTAAGCGTCCGACTCTTGATTTCTGCTCAGGTCGCGATCTCACGGTTCATAAGTTCGAGCCCCACATCCGGCTCTGCACTGACAGTACGGAGCCTGCTTGGGATTGTCTCTCTCTGCCCTCCCCCACTTGTCCCCCCCACCCCCACCCTCAAAATAAATAAGCATTGGAAAAAAAAAGAGTCGCAGTCTCCACCGCCTGCGCCAGCCAGGCGCCCCTTCCGACCGACCGAGGAATAGGATTCAGGTTGAAGATTCATTCATTCCAGTCTACCTACATTCCTCTCGCCGTCTCCTCAGGCTGGAAATACCATCACGCTGGCTGCGCTCCAATTTGTGTCTCCTGCCTGGACCTCCCCCCTGCTCCGAGTTCCAGACTCTGATCACCCCACATTTCTATGTGAATGTCTAGAAGACATCTCAAACCTGACATGGTCAAAACAGACTTCCTGATCTTCCCCAGCCCCACCCTCGTCGTGTTCCCTCCAAAGCTGCCCGGGTCTCTGTTGAAGCCGCGGCACTTTCCCAGGAGCTCAAGCTCAAAAACACACCAGACAGACCCTGACTACTACTCCCATCCCCACTGCTGTCCAGCTGGCACAAGCATCATTGCTCTTGCCTTTGATTGGAGCAATGGCCTCTGCATGGATCCTCCTGTGACCTTGCCCCTACACTGTCTTCTCAACCCAGTGGCCAAGAGCACATAAGACACTCCATGGCTCCTCCACGCAGATTCTCCTGCGGTGTCCCAGCTCGCTCTATCCCAAAGTCCTTTAAAACCTACAGGCCCTAGGGAACCTGGCTGCCTCAGTCGGTAGAGCATGTAACTCTTGATCTCAGGGTCATGAGTTCAAGCCCTATGTTGGGCGTAAAGCTTATTTAACATCAAGCGTACAAGCCCTCAATGATCCTCTCTCTACTTGTTTTTTAAAACACTTTTCTTTAACATTTATTTATTTTTGAGACACAGAGAGAGACAGAGCATGAGCAGGGGAGGGGCAGAGAGAGGGAGACACAGAATCCAAAGCAGGCTCCAGGCTCTGAGCTGTCAGCACAGAGCCCGATGCGGGGCTCGAACCCACGAACAGCGAGATCATGACCTGAGCCAAAGTCGAACACCCATGCTTCCTTACTTCCTTCGGATCTTGACGCACATGTTACCACATGCTTACCTTCCTTGAGTATCCTAGCTAAAACTCCAAATCCTGACCCTCCTTATCCCCCTTCCCTGCTTTATTTTCCTCCATAGAATCGATATCATCTACCTTATTATATATTTTTACCAGTGTATTTAGTTTATTATCTGCCTCCTTTTAGAACACAAGTGCTGGGGGCGTCTGGGTGGCTCAGTTGGTTAAACGTCCAACTTCAGCTCCAGTCATGATCTCGAAGTCTGGCCCTGTGCTGACAACTTGGAGCCTGGAGCCTGCTGTGGATTCTGTGTCTCCCTCCCTCTCTCTCTCTCTGCCCCTCGCCCGCTCACACTCTGTCTCTCTTTCAAAAAAATAAATAAGCATTAAAAATTTTTTTTTTTTTTTTTTTTTTTTTTTTTAGAATACAAGTTCTGTGAGGGCAGGCCTTTTCTGTTATGGCTGTTTGCTTTGCTGTCGGGAACAGTGCCGAGCCCATGGTAGGCCCTCAATAGATACTGTTGAGCACTTGTTTTGGGGTCATCACTGCACTGAGCACTGGAAGATGGAATAATGAGCAAAACCTGACCAAGTCTATGAAACTTCAGTCTCGGTCAGCTGTCATCTAATTTTCGCGAGTATGACCCTACCTGCGGAGCTCGTGGAAAACTGACTCCACCCCTGGAGTCCTGGGGTAGGACACCCGGTAGGACCCAGGGGTGTATACAGTGCATTCAGCTTCCCAAGTGATTCTGATGCAAGGGGTCACGCTGGTCTGCTGGGACAGACTGAAAGTCCTATCGTTCAGGACACCTGAGGTCTCATTTCCACAGCACCATCCATTAAACAGTGTTGCTTGCGTCTCCCCTCTAAACAGTGACGTTTTGGACTGCTCGTCTCTGTGTCCCCTGGGTTCAGCACCGCGTAGGTGGCGGTGAATGCTTATTGAGAGAGCGAATGAATGAGGAACGAACAGTTAGACGGATGAATGAAGAACGGGACTCCGGTTAGAAAAGGAACTTCAAGAGTTCAAGATCTAAAAGGCGGGAACGTTTCCAAAGAGTTTTCCTGTGCCCGAAGGTTGCAGGAGGAGCTGGTGTTTCCGAGGTCATGACGCGTTTGCTCCTCTGCGAAGGTGCCCCGGGCCGGGCCGGGCCGGAGCGGCCGCGGGGAGGCCGAGCGCTGGGGCAGCGCTGCCACCCACCCTGCGGCCTGGCAGCGCTCTGCTCAAGGCCAGGCGCGGCCGTTGCCATAGCTACAGACACAGCCTGGAGAAGGGGGGGGGCGGGGCCGGGCTTACGTCATTCCTAGCGCGACGCTGCTCCGCGCCTCCCGCCTCTTTCGGGAGCGAGACCCTCCACCCGCCTCCCAGGCTCTCCACCTGCGCGCTTCCCCAGCTCGCGCCCTCCCCCTCTCTGCGCCGGCGCGGTGCCCGCCAGGGCGCGCAGGGGAGCCCGCGAGGCGCATGCGCGGTGCGGGGCCCGCCGCCGCTCTGGTGTCGTCGCCGCCGCCGTCGCTGCCGTTGCCGCCTCCCTGCCGGCAAGTGTGGGAAGGAGGAGCTGAGGGCCGCCGCCGCCGTTGCCGCCATGGGGGTGAGTGAGGCAGGGAGAAGAGACGCGAGGGCCGGGAGCGCTCCCCGCTCCCCTCGCCCCCTGCGCCCCCATTGTTCCTTGAACCCCCCCTCACGTGACCCCGACACCCTCCGGCCTCACGTGACCCCCCAACCCCCACATGACCCGGCTCCCCCATTCTAAGTGTCCCCCAACTCGGCGCAGCCCGGGGATCCCTTGGGGAGCCCCCTTCTCCGGGCTCCACCCCCTTGGGTGTCCCCCCCCCCCCCTCCCGCTCCCCGCCCCCCGCCCCCCGCCCCTCGCGTCGCGCCCGCCCCGCCTTCTCGGCTGACCTGTTATCTTCCTGGCCTCTCCCTGACCTCTGCGCGGTCCCTGAGGTACCCCCAGCCCCCAGGCGTCACCCATCACCTGGCTGTCACCGGCTTCGCGGCTCCCCACATCCCAGGCCGACCCTGGCGCGGAGGGAACTGAGGCCCGGAGAAGAGGCACCCAGCCAAGGTCACACAGGCAGGGAGCAGGGGCCAGACCCAGACTCGGGCCTCCCCCGCCCTCCGCCCCTGGCCGCGCTTCCTGCTACCCGGATTCTCGGGGAAGCCGGTGCCCCTCCACTCTTTCCAAACCTCTCCACCGGCCTCCTCCTGCTCCTAAAACGTCCCCTTCCCTTCCAACAGAGGCCTGTTCTCGAGGCCTCCTGGAGGCAACGGAGTGGTTCTAGTTATTTCTTGGCTTGTTAGTAGGCCAAGTACAGGTGGCTTTGCACGGGCCGGCTGTGCGGGTGAGCAGGGCACCGATGGCGGGGCCGCTGATGGCTCCAGCCGCAGATGGGTAGTGACCACCCGTTCTAACTGAGGCAGCCTGGAGGTGCGCCCTTCCCTGGCAGAGAGGGTTGGGCAGAAGTTACTCAGATATTGCTGTGAGTTCACCTTCCTAAGTTCCACTTAGAGCAGCATCAGTCATTCCCCTGTAGCTGGCCCTGCCTGGTATCACGTATACTAGTTTTTCCGTGGAATTTTCCCCACCTGTAGCAAGCCCGGCCTTTGAGCCAGATGTCCCTCCGTTCTGTCGTCACTGGCCAGCAACACGATACTGTGCCAGTGACGTGGCCTTCCTGGATTTGAATTTTCTCATCTATGTAATGAGGATGATGATACCATCCCCCCCCCCATGAGAGGATTAAATGAGATAGTGGATGTCCATAGCCACACGGGTGCCTCTCAATTCGTGGCTGTTATTTTTGCTTGTATTCTCACCTTTTACTTTAGTTGTCTAAAATAGATCTGTGCTATTTTTAATCCATTGGGTTTGTCCCTCCTGTTGTTAACCTAGATTTTTCTCGTTTAAGTAGTTATTGACCGAACATATCAACTTGTTAGACAAAAATAGTTGTCTAACCCCTGTCGAAGCACTTTATGTAATCCATGTCAAAAAAAAACACATTCATCTTGTTTCGGCAAGGAATTTTGGGTACTGCGTACTTCCTATGTAGAAAATCAAGCCTAGAAACCTTAGGCATATTTAACCTAGATTTTGCTGAAAGGTCCCAGACCCCAGCTCTTGTTGAAATGAGGTAAAATCGGGGCGCCTGGGTGGCTCAGTCAGTTAAGTGCCCGACTTCGGCTCAGGTCGTGATCTCACGGTTTGTGGGTTCGAGCCCCGCGTGGGGCTCCGCACTGACATTGTAGAGCTTGCTTAGGATTCTCTTTCCCTCTCTCTCTGCCCCCACCCCTCCGCCCCCACTCATGCTTTCTCTCTCTCAAAAGTAAATTAAAAGATGGGGCGCCTGGGTGGCTCAGTCGGTTAAGTGTCCGACTTCGGCTCAGGTCACGATCTCGCGGTCCGCGGGTTCGAGCCCTGCGTTGGGCTCTGGGCTGACGGCTCAGAGCCTGGAGCTTGCTTCCGATTCTGTGTCTCCCTCTCTCTCTGCCCCTCCCCCGTTCATGCTGTGTCTCTCTCTGTCTGAAAAATAAATAAACGTTAAAAAAAAAAGTAAAAGAAAAGAAAGAAATGAGGTAAAATCTGTGCCCCTGGTATCCAGTCTGTACGTGTCTACTCAGCATCAGCCACGACAGACTGAGCAGAAAACAAAAGGCATAACATGCCATTCTGGCCAACACTTCCTTACTGGTTGAGTTGAAAGCAGGACTCAGAGATACTGCGACCCTTGCTTCCTTTAGGGCCTCCCCACATTATTACTCTTACTTCACAGATGTGTTTCTCAGAACAGCCCCTACCTAGTCTCTTCTGGCCTAAAGCTCACTGCAGAAGAGAAACTTGAATCTTCCGCCCTGAAACAGAGCTGGAACCCTCTCTCTCATTATCCTCGTTCCTCATGGGTGGGGACTGTGGACTCCCCACGTCAGTGTCAGGAAGGCCAGTGTTTGTGGCGATCACCCTCTGTTGGAGGGCCCTGCTGCGTTTGACAGCCTGACCTCAGGCTAAGAGTGGCGTCAGACCGAGCGCCCTTCTCTGCTTCAAAGGTCTTTTCACCCTCGACGCCACAAATGCGTGGTCTTTTAGGAATTAGAATTTAGAGCTCTGGCTCCCTTTGCCAAAAAAACAGGTTTTTTCTAGACACTGGATACTTTGAGGGGTGAAGGTATTGGCACCGGGAAGCTAAGAGGTGCTAAATCTCTTTTCTGAAATGTGCCTCCTGCCCCCATCCGTGTGCTTTTTGTTTTTTAATTTCTCTGTGTGACTCCTGGCAGTCCTAGAACTGCCTGTGGAGACAGTGCTTTGATAGGAATAGCAGGGGAGGGGGGCTCTTGGCGGGGGGTGCTCCCGGGGGGGGGGGGGGGGGGGGCTCAGTCAGTTAAGCATCTAACTTTGGCTCAGGTCATGGTCTCAAGGTTCATGAGTTCGAGCCCAACTTCGGAATTCTCTCTCTGCCCTTCATTCACTCACACTCTCTCTCGCTCTCTCTCTCAAAAAAAAAAAAAAAAAAAAATATAGCAAGGGGAGGAGTTTCACAGCTTCGTGTGAAAACACTTATGTAATATGTAATACTTGATAACAAGTGCTGTATAAATGTAGTTCATGTTGTGGAAGAAGCTCCCACTTTAGGGTTCAGACCTGGATTTGAATCTTGGATGATTCATTCAGCAGGTATGGACTTAGTACCTACTGTTTGCTGAGCACTGGGTATACATTGACTAATTTTACCAATGTGACCTCTACCTCTGCCTCTACCTCATGGAGTGCACAGTCTGGTGTGAGTGGGGGGAGGGGGTGGTAGGGAGACCTCTTTGAGAAGTCTTTTCACTGTCTCTGTGACCCTGAAAATGATCTCACCCCTCTGTGCCTCAGTTTTCTCATCACAGAAGTGGGCACACTTCTTTATAACTTGGTGAGTTATAAAGACCAAAATAAATCATCTTTATTTTTTTCTAATGTTCTGTTTACTTATTTATTTATTAAAATAATTTTTTTTTTTAACGTTTGTTTATTATTGAGAGACAGAGCATGAGCATGGGAGGGACAGAGAGAGAGGAGGAGACACAGAATCCGAAGCAGGTCCCAGGCTCTGAGCTGTCAGCACAGAGCCCGACGCGGGGCTCGAACTCCCAAACCGCGAGATCATGACCTGAGCCAAAGTCCGACACTTAACCGACCGAGCCACATAGGCATCCCTGTTCTGTTTATTTTTGAGAGAGAGAGAGGGAGAGGGAGCGTGCGAGCAGAGGAGGGCAGAGAGAGAGAAGACTGAGGATCTCAAGCAGGCTTTGTGCCGACAGCAGAGAGCTCAGTGTGGGGCTCAAACACACAAGCGGTGAGTGAGATCATGACCTGAGCTGAAGTCGGATGCTTAACCGACTCAGCCACCCACCCGCCCCGCTAAATCATCTTAAAGCGTCAGCAGAGTGTGGCACTAGCGGATCCTTGTAAACAGAAGTCCTTATCTTTGGCATCTAGTACGTTGTATCATTTTGTCCTAGCAGCAGTCCTGTGAGCTGTAGGCACTGTTAGCCCCATTTTACTGATGAGGAAGTCGAGATTCAGAGAAACTAAGTAACTGGCCCAAAGTCACACAGCTACTCAGAGGAAGAGCTGAGTATCAAATCCAAGTCTCTTGACTCAAAATCCCACACTCTTTTTATTATATAAAGCTCCCCTGGGAAAGACACTTAACCACAATGAGCTTTACTGTTCACTGTGCCGATTTCCCATTTTAATTAGGAGAATTTTCCGGTGTCCCTGCAGGATAGCCTTACCTCCACAAGGCAGGGCAAAGCTAATTGGAACAGTAGGAGACCACTTTTCCTAGTGTGTGCTAGGTTTGAGGGAGAGCCCCTGCCTGTCCCGGCTGCAGCAGCCTGCCACATGCCCCGTGTGCAGGGACTGAAGCTCTTAAGGGTCTCTTTCATTATCTGCTGTCTCGGGCCACGGCAGCCCCAAGCCTCACTCTGAGGGTTGCCTGGCTTGCCTGTTCCCTTGCATGAATGAGCCCATAAATCTCCCGGAGGCCTGGGGTTGGCCCTCCTGCTGCTTGTGCTTAGGAATTACTTCCTTCATGTGCTTAGAAATGAGATGCTGTGGCGGAACCCACGTTTCAGTGCTTTCTGGGTCCCAGGAGTCACCTGCACCTTTGATCTCTGGGCTCTGTATTGTGTTAAGGGAGAACCAGCATGCAGAGTGGAGGAGGGGAGCTCGTCTCAGCTGTAATGGCGTGCTGACTTCTGACCTGTCCTTCCAGCTCTTCTGTGAGGCCAGCATTCGAGTCCCCACTTTTCTGGGGATGGGCTTGCTTTCATAGGGCATGCAAGGGCGGCGGGAGGAGCACTGGCCTGGCCTGGCCGATGCCAAAGCGCATGTTCTTTTCTTGGAGACCTGCTGTCTCCGGTTTGCCTGTTCCTCACCCCTACCTCAGTGTAGAGGTAGGGCCTGGGGCAGCACCGTGTGGGCACGGTGGCAGTGGCAGCGTGGCAGCCATTTCCAAGCCAGAAGGGATGAGAAATGAATTGCTGAGTGGCCACCTTAAGGGCACCTGAGGTCTCGCCTCTGTCTTGGCAGGACGGAGACGGTCTTTTGACATTGATGTTGGCCTTCCCGTTGGGAGACAGCCTGGCTGGTGGAACAAACCCTGGATCTGGGGCTCAAACCCTGGGGTTGAATCCTCTGCCATTCGCTCTTGGGGGAGCCCTACATGAGTCACACCATCCCTTTGAGCCTCAGTTTCCTCACGTGTGAATGGACAGGATGGTTTTTGCCCTGAGGAGCGAAGCAGTTATTTGTGAAGTACTTTGCGAGCTGAGTGTATCCCTCAATGTTGTTTTGAAATTCAAATTCCCAGAGGAAAAGGTGGATGCTCTAAAACCTGCGTGTAGTAGAGAGGGGCTGGTCCTGTCCCCAGTCAGTCCTAGCATTATGAGGACAGTGTGCTTGCTTCTGTTTGTTCCTTTATTTATTTTTTTATTTTTAACTTAAAAAAAAAGTTTATTTGTTTTGAGAGAGAGAGAGAGAGAGAGACAGCGCAAGTCGGGGAGGGGCAGAGAGAGAATCCCGAGCAGGCTCTGAGCTGTCAGCGCCGAGTGATGCGAGGCTCAGACCCACAAAGCTGAGAGATCATGACCTGAGCCGAAGTCAAGAGTCAGACACTTAACTGACTGAGCCACCCAGGCGCCCCTGTTTGTTCCTTCCTTTAGGGAGGTGGGAAATGGGGTCTAGCCTTGCTTCCAGCCCAGTACTCAGTGTGGGGATAGTAAATAGCTGACGTTGAGCGAGTTTACACCTAGAAGAGCAGTTCCTGTGAGTTCCTTGTATCCGAGCTCTTGCCTTCTGGTCCCTCGAAATAAGAGTTAAGCAGTGTTGGGGAGCCTGATGGCTCAGTCCGTTTAGCCTCCGACTTCGGCTCAGGTCATGATCTCGCAGTTTGTGGGTTTGAGCCCCACGTCGGGCTCTGTGCTGACAGGTCAGAGCCTGGAGCCTGCTTTGGATTCTGTGTCTCCCTCTCTTTCTGCCCCTCCCCGGCTTGTGCTCTGTCTCTGTCTCTCAAAAATAAATAAATGCTAAAAAAAAAAAAAAAGAGAGAGAGAGAGAGAGAGTTAAGCAGTGTCATTCCTTAGAGAGCCGAGGGTAGAATTTATCCTGAAACTTGTCCAGCAGCTGGTTTTTTCAACTCACCCTTTGCTGGGCCCGGTCGGTGTCAGGGCTAAGGTGCAGCTGGAGGTAGTAAAACCTGTCTCTGGGGAGCTCCGGGCACTGAGAGGTGGGGTCCGAAGAGGCAGTGCGTTGGTGCAAAAGCAGAGCCGTCCTGCCCGAGCCTTTGGGTGCCTTCTGGTGCCTTCAGGAGTTGGGCCGGGCGGGTGGGCAGCTCGGGACGCCTGCGCTGCTCTGGGCTTCCCGGGGAGTGAGAGCAAGGGGCCTCGTTCACTGAGAACAGGCCAGACTCATCCTCACCGGCTTACACCTCCAAGGACGCCTTCTGAGCCTCATTGGTCGGATGAGGAAAGGAAAGGCAGAGGAGGGCTGGGTCTTTTCCGAATAGCACTCCGAAGAGGCCTTGGATAAGGCCCGTCAGACTCCAGATGGGCTCTTTTTCCCGTGTCATTAGCTTTTTACAAGAGGGTGAGAGGGTCCGTTGAGGCCTGAGAGAGCCCCGCGTGACCCTTAAGATAGGATTTGCTCTGCACGCAGTTACGAGTGGTTTGCCACTCGCGCCTCTGTGCAAGGACGCTCTCTCTTTGCTCCTCCCCTGCTGCCTGGGTGCCCTGCGGCGTGGCCTTGCTGACGTGTGTCAGTGTGGCCTCTGTCCCCAAGTGAGCCCTTCGCTCTGCCCTTGTCGACACTAGGTGCGCAGTGTGCGCGGCGCTTCTGGGGAACAGAGCGCCCTGGCCCCAGGTTAAGAAAGGGGACCTGGCTCCCAAAGGGGCTCCCCCAGACCGAATCTTTGCCTTCTGGAGCTGGAAGACACTGAAAAGGCTTTGAATAAACTTCTCCTTAGGAACAGCTTTCAGCGGCTACCTCGGAGGCCTCCCTGAAGCCTGCCTTGACTGTGTCTAAAATTAGTGGTTGCCTCCTTAGGAGGGAAAGGATGAGTGCATATTTATTAGGCACCTGCTGGGGCCCAGGCTCCGCCGCAGCCATTGTCCTGTGCTCTCACTGGGTCCTCACAGCCACCCGCCAGTCCCGAGGGTCAGCAGTCTTTCTGACAGGGAAGCCGAGAAGTCTAGTGACGCTCCCGAGCGCTCGTGACTAGAAAACGCTTGGGTCTTTCCCACCCCGCCAAGTGTGCAGCAGGCGAGACTGGAAACTCCTGCCGCTGAGGCCAGGCCTCGGCTCCTCGGAGGCAGAGTCAAGCTTTGGTTGGCCACAGCCCTTCCAGCCAACTTTGCTTTTCCCTGTTGCAGAGGAAGTCAAGCAAAGCAAAGGAGAAGAAGCAGAAGCGGTTGGAGGAACGAGCAGCTATGGATGCCGTCTGTGCCAAAGTGGACGCCGCCAACAGGGTGACTCCCCTCCTTCCCAAGTCCCTTTCTCCTAGAACTTCAACTTGGTTTTTAATTTGACTTCTTTTGGCGCCACCCTGTGGCAGAATTTTGTTACTCCAGCCCACGCCTCCGCGGCCTCCTTGCTGCGGAGGCAAATGATTCAAATGAGCCAAGGCGCAGCCCGCAGGGCCCGAGATTGGCGAGGGCGTGCGGGCAAATGTGGACTCAAATGGGAGTGGCTGCTTCTCTCTGTGGGTCTCCTTCCGTACCAGTGGAAGAAGGGTCCGGAGACGTTTTTGTTAGGATTTTGCATTTTGGTGAGGAAACCCCCCTGGTGAAATGTGGTACGGTTTTCTCGTTCGTTCCTTCAAACATTAGTTGACCGACCGTGAGGTGCCAAAGGCTGTGCCGGCACCAGGGGCCGGAGGCAAGGAAGGAGTAGCTGTGGAGCTAACCCTAACCCTCACCCCAGTGGCCCTAGGAGCAGGCTTGGCTTTCAAACAGCCGAAGACATTGCGGTCATCCTTCCTGCCCCCATTTCGTATCCCATTTTTGCCCTCATTTTAGCCCACCCACTAAACAGTCCACGTATATAAGGAGGTGGTTCAGGGACATGGTTGTTCCAGTTTGGGTTTTGACCAGGTGAGGCTGGTTGGGGGCTTCTTCGAAGTATGCAGGTGGATCGGGGGGGGGGGGGGGCTCTCTTTTGGCTCAGGTGACCTAGAGGCCAGTATTAGTGTTAGGCGAGTAGAGTCTTCTTACCTTGTGACATGAGGCTGACTTCAGTCTCGGGCCTTCTTACTAGAACCCTCCCTACCTGTGATTCCAGAGCTGAGGCAGGTGAAGGGTCTGTATGAGGGCTGCTCCTGGGCCGGAGCTAAGCCTCCCAGTGTGGGGCTGCACACCGTCACACCTCGGGGCAGAGCCCGCGACTGGGCCACGCCTGTGTTCGTGCTACACCTCTTTTCTTTCCCTCCGCAGCTTGGAGACCCTTTAGAGGCTTTCCCAGTGTTCAAGAAATATGATCGAAATGGGTAAGTGTTTCACTCTCCAGCTGTTGTCTCCTTGACGGTCTGAAGGGATTCACCTTCCCAGAGTATGTTTCCTCAGACCCGAATTTGCTCATTTGTTATGAAAAAGAAGAAGCTATGGCTCATGTCTTGTGGGGATAGAATCCCCCGGTCAGGGTGACAGAGGAGTCCCTAATGAACAAAGATTGCATAATCTTAGACTGAGGTTTCTTTAGGATTTGAAATCGTCTCTGGGTGAAGAATCATAGAGCTGAAGAATCGTAGAACTGAAACAAACTTGAAAAATCTAGGCTGACTTCCTCCTTTTATGCAGGGGGAAACCGAGGCTCAGAGAAGCTGGATAAGATTTCTCAGCTACAGAGTTTCTCTGTGGCAGCTGAGGGGGCTTTTCATTCCCAATCTAAAGCTCTTTCCTGGAGTGTATGGTGTAATTGTTAAAAGCCACTTACTAGGGGCGCCTGGGTGGCTCAGTTGGTTAAGCGTGACTCTTGATTTTGGCTCAGGTCACAATCTCACGGTTCATGATATTGAGCCCCTCATTGGGCTCCGCACTGATAGCGGGGAGCTTCTTTGGCATTCTCTTTGTCCCTGTCTGTCTGCCCCTCCCTCGCTGGTGCATGCTCTCAAAAAGTTAAAAAAATTTTTCGGGGCGCACCTGGGTGGTTCAGTGGGTTAAGCGTTCAACTTCAGCTCAGGTCATGATCTCACGGTTCATGAATTTGAACCCTGTGTTGGGCTCTGTGCCGACAGGTCAGAGCCTGGAGCCTGCTTCACATTCTGTGTCTCCCTCTCTCTCTGCCCCTTTCCTGCTCACACTTGGTCTGTCTCTCTCTCTCAAAAATAAATAAAAATTTAAAAACTCTTTTAATTTTTTAATTGTGTGTGTGTGTGTGTATGTATATATATATATATAATATATATATATATATATATACATACACACATACATACATACACTGACTCTGGGCTCCTTTGGTGCCTGTATATATATGTATATGTATATGTATATGTATATGTATATGTATATGTATATGTATGTGTATTTGTTTTTGAGAGAGAGCAAGGAGAGGAAGGGCTGAGAGAGAGGAGACACAGAATCCGAAGCAGGCTTCAGGCTCTGACCTGTCCACACAGAGCCCGACGCGGGAAAAAAAAAAAGTTTTTTTTTAAAGCCACTGACTGGCTCTGTGACCCTGAATAAGTGACTTAACCTCTCTGTGCCATTTTCTGATCAGAAATGGGTCTAATAATAGTACCTTCCTCATGGATTCGTCACAAGTATTAGATGTAAAGTGCCAGTGCCTAGAGCTTACCAAAAGCTAGGTCAGTGTTGACTGTTCTTACTACTGTTATTGTTGCTAATCCAATTTATTGCTGTGGGATCTGGATTAAAGCCCCCTTCCCCTTTCTGTCCTTTTGGTTGATAAAACAGGAAGCATAATCTGTCTTACCAGAGATGCTGTTGGCTTGGGGAAAAACAGGGGTTATGATTTTAGAGAATCCTAGCAATGGGTTTGAATCAAAACCGTAACTCTTAAGAACTATATTCAGACAAACCACACAACTTAAGCCTCGTTTTTTTTTTTTTTAATCTGTTAAATGGAGTGATAATGCCAAACTTGCAAGGTTTTTTTGTTTGTTTTTTGTTTTAGTTTATTTATTATTTGTTTTGAGAGAGAGAATGAGAGCATGAGCGCACGAGCAGGGGAGGGACAGAGAGGGAGGGAGACGGAGAATCCTAAACAGGCTCCACGCTGTCAGCGCAGCGCCGGGCTGGGGGCTCGAAGTGATGAACCGTGAGATCATGACCTGAGCCGAGATCAAGAGTCAGATGCTTAACCGACCAAACCACCCAGGCGCCCCTTGCAAGGTTGTTTTAAGGAGGCGAGAGAATTATATCCAGTTCTGTAAGTAGCAGCTGGTATGAGTATTTTAGTCAACAAGAAAGACAAATGCACGTATGAAAATTATGAAGCAAACGCCTTGGTAGGTGACACTATATCTGCTTTTCATAGTTATGTCTGAATTTGATAGTGTCACATTCGTTTGTTCTTCCTGCCTGTGATCAGATGCGCTACAGTTCCTCCAGTAGCCTTGTCATTCAATGTCCAGGAAGTCCTTTGACATAGTTTAGGGATACCTTACTGTGACATCTTCTAGTGTTCCATATTCAGCATTCCTGCTGACTTTCAGAAATACGGAACAGCTCTGAAGCAGGCACTGCCAGCTGACTCTGGGCTCCTTTGGTGCCTAGAATTTTTTGTGATCTGTGTGGCTGTGATCCTGCTTGAATGTACTTCAAGAATTCAGATTAATGGAGGATTCATATCTGCAGACTGGCCTTAGGAAAATCTACAGCTAAAACAGATGCAGTGCTGTGTTTGGGCATTTCTGACTACTACACGGTCAGTACTCAAGGAAAGGAAGACTCTTCAGGGCCAAAAAGTTCTGAATTTATAAGGCTGAGCACATGTGCAGGTCATATGGCGTGCCAGGCAGCAGAGGTGACAGTCGATTCCAACGGGGACGTCCTCTGAGGGGTCGTGTCAAAGGCCGCTGGAAGATACCGATATGGGAACTCTGCAAGGACTCAGCATCACTGACTTCAGTCTTGTCATAATCCGGCACTACCTAGAGACTGGGATTTCATACTCTGGCCAAAGAGTTTAACAAAAATTTGTTAAAGTTTTATTTAGAAGTACGTAGATTAAGACACCTTAACATCTACAGCATATTTGTTAGTTTAAGAAAACAGCATGGAGTTGGACCCCATTCCACCCCATTTGATGAACCAAGAGCATCTGCTGTGTCCTCAAAGGAAATGGCAGGCAGTACTCCTCAGAGGGGTTATGGGCCATGGACTTCTCAAAGGGTCTGAGGTGACCCAGCCACTTTCAAGGTCCCAAGGGAGCCCAGAGATTAAATGCCTAAGGGCAGGAACTAAAGGAGTCAAGACTCTAGTGTTTATGACAAAATACAGAGGAGCTGGATTTCAAGCTTTGCTTGAGAAAGCAAAGAGGTAGCAGAGAGGGGCAGAAGTTTACAAGGTGCTGAGTCTGATAAGGGCCTCACGTGGGGGCAGGAAATGGGACTGTGGTCAGGGTGGTGGGCCGGCGATGACAGTTGTTAATCTCGGCCCGCAAGCCTTCATCCTTCACGGGCATCTTCGGTAGTCACAGTCCGGAAGGCAGGGCACAGGCTTGGCTTTTCTCTGTAGATTAACAGACCAGGCCCGCTTCACTGGCAGGCTCTCAGGGCGGCAGGTAGCACTCGGGCCTGTAGCCGGCTCCACACGCCTCCGTTTCCACTTTGCAGGTTAAACGTCTCCATTGAGTGTAAGCGAGTGTCCGGACTGGAACCAGCCACCGTGGCCTGGGCCTTCGACCTGACCAAAACCAACATGCAGACCATGTAAGCACACCCCGACGGGTCTTGCTCCTCCCCTTCTGGGGTTTCCCGCCCTGACTGCCCCCACGTTTCCCAGGTATGAGCAAAGCGAGTGGGGCTGGAAGGACCGAGAGAAACGGGAGGAAATGACAGACGACCGAGCCTGGTACCTCATTGCTTGGGAAAGCAGTTCCGTCCCTGTTGCCTTTTCTCACTTCCGGTTTGACGTGGAATGCGGCGATGAAGTCCTGTACTGGTAGGAGCCCCAGCTTGGGGTGGGCGTGGGGAGGAGATGCTGACACTGCTCCAGGCGTCCAGCCGGGTGGCAGAGTCCACTGTCCCCGTCAGGGTCTGCAGGCTGCCAGGGCCCCAGGCTCCTCCGACGGGCCCTGCCTCCCCGTGCTCACGTCGCTGCTTTCTTCGTCCAGCTATGAAGTGCAGTTGGAAAGCAAGGTGCGGCGGAAAGGCCTGGGGAAGTTCCTCATACAGATCCTGCAGCTCATGGCCAATAGGTAAGGGCCACCCTGCGTGTCGCTCCGTTGCAAGGATCTGCCTCTGAGCCATCCGCAGTTCTTTGAGCCTCCGTGGAGGACAGGGCCCATAGGAACGTTTTGGAAGAAAGGCGTGTAGATAGAACCCTCTCAGTAAGAGTCCCTGCCCTGCTGGGACTCCAGATTTTGTACATGCGTTTCGATGCGGCGTTGCTTCGGAGAGCCTGTTGTGCCCCAGTCGTGGGGGTGCGGAGAGGAAGTGGAGAAGAAGCCGGTCAGGTGGGGGCCTGGCGGCCGTGCGGTCTCATCAGCCCCGTAACAGAGGGGAGCACTGAGCGCTGTGGGTGCCCAGCGCGGAGGTAGAGTCAGGGCGCAGAGCAGCGCTCCTCACGAGCAAATGGGAGACAGCAGGCAGAGGCATGAAAGAGGAGGCGTGATTTCGCGTCTGTTTCTCTTTCTGGAAGGTGTTCTCTCTGCTTTCTTCTCAGCACACAGATGAAGAAAGTTATGTTAACTGTATTTAAACACAATCATGGCGCCTACCAGTTCTTCCGAGAAGCACTGCAGTAAGGAGCTGGGCCCCGGTGTGGGACTCTCTGGGCAGTAGGAGGTGCCTGCCCCAGGGTCCTGGCCCTCGCCCTCGCGCTCATTCATCCTGAAGCTTGAGTCCAGCGGTCCATGGGAGTGGCCTGGGGATCAGTGAGATGTGTGGCAATGCCCTCTGGCTGCGCCCTCACTCCTAGGGGTCTCACAAGTGCGGCTGGTGGAAAAGTTCTCAGGCCGGGGAGGAAGGCAGTCAGCTGCCTGCAGTCCAACCTTTCTTCTTGCCTGCCTTGCAGATTTGAAATCGATGACTCTTCCCCCAGCATGTCTGGGTGCTGTGGAGAGGACTGCTCCTATGAGATCCTGAGCCGGAGGACCAAGTTTGGGGACAGCCAGCACTCCCACGCGGGCGGGCACTGTGGTGGCTGCTGCCACTGAGCTCCCAAGCTAGAATGCTCTCTCCAAGGCCTGTCTTCTCCCCGGGCTCACGCTGCCGGCCAAGTGCCCTCAGAGCTGTGGCCTCCTCAGCCCTGCGCGTGCCAGGCTGCAGCCTGAGAGCACAGAACCCTGGGGAGGAGTGGTCCAAGCTGCCCCTCCTCCTCTCTCCTGGAAGAGCAGAGTGCCCAGAAGGAGCAGAGAGGAGAGGGTGCTGAGGGAGGAGCTGGCGGAGGCCGGGCACGAAGCGTATCTTCTCATGGTGGCTGCCTTCTCGCCTGGCCCTTGTGCCCTTGAGCTTGAGGTTCCCACCTTCTCTGCAGATGGATTCCTGACAAGCCCCCTCCCTCCCCCCCTGCCACACACACACTTGGACAGATGAGGTGTTTATACCCACCTTTATAAAAGTCCTGGAGCCCCGGGTCAGGGTCTGGCTGGTCCTCAATGAAGAATGGATTCCGTATGAGATCGGGACGTAGAGATAGGCTTCAGAGAGACTCACGTTTCATAGATGAATGCTCTGGTGGAGACCGTGGGAAGGCCTTTTGTGCCACGACGCTGGGAAGCAAGGGGCTCTTTCTAGCTGTGCTTTTATGGGCTCACGGCGGCCGGGGAGGCATTCCAGGGGACCGGCCCATTGGAAGGAAGGCCCCATCCCTCTCTCTGAGGACCAGGAACAAGGTGTGGATGGGGGCGGGGTGGGGGGGCCAGAAGACAGTTGCGTCTCTGGGCTTTTGGACTTAGTGACTCGAGCTCTTCGTTCACAGAAACAAGCCGGAGGTCCTGCCGGTGCCTCTCCATCGCCCTTCACCACTTGTTCTCCCTCAGCTCACCCCCTCACCCCCTCACCCCTTCACCCTGTTCTTACTCTCACAGGGGAGAATAACGTTAGGGAGCCCCTCCCCTTCCCCCAGAAGGATCCCTCGTTCCTGGCGTGTTCAGTACTGTCTCCTCTCAGATCTTGGTGCTGATTGCTCTCTGAAGGTGGGGCCCCCCTCCCGCTTCAGAGAGCCCCCAGCCAGCAGCAGGCCCCTCTGCCTGCGCTCCCCAGCCTTGCCCCTTGCTGCCTCAGTGAGGCCCTGGCGCCACTGCCCTGGCTGGCGGCTTCGGCTGCAGCAGGAATGCCTCTCGGTGGCCCAAACCGCTGCTCCTCTCTGTCCAGTGTCCGCCTTTGGCAGCGGGCTGGAGCAGGGGGAGAAGGCCTTCCTCCTCTCCCGCGGGATAGAAAGGCTGGGGGTCGGAGCTTCTACTTGCCCTGATCTCCGGGCCTTGTTCCCCTCCCAGGGAAGGTAATGACCAAATTCTTATCCAGGAAAAAGCCCCGCCGCCTCCCCTTGGACATCCTTGAGCTCTGCTTTAGGGAGTGTCTTAAAGGTTCTAGCCTTTGTGAAGTTGCTCTTCGGAGGTCTGTTCTGACCTCAGCGTCTGCCCCTACCCCACCCTCTGCCCTGACTCAGGTGGTCTATGCTGGCGGGTCTCCCTGGAGCTGTTCTTGCCTCTCCCCTACTTTCCTGCTTGTGCAGGGGCCTGTCGCACGGCCTCCTTCACCCACCCGGCCCTCCTGAGTGCTCCGTGTTGCTCTTGACCCCGCCAGCAGCCGACGTGGCACTCCGTTGGAGAGGGCCTTGCAGCTTTACACTGGAACAAGCCCCCCTCTGCCCCCGCCTTCTGGCTTGGGGAGGGGGGGTGGATTTTACATGGGCGGGGGTGGGGGGGAGAAATTTGAATTGAATTGCTGGGAGGGCATTGGGCTCCCTCCAAGAATCATGGAATGACAGAAGCATGTTTAGGAATTTTTTTCCTCTGATCCTTATCTCTCGACACAGAATGGATAGATATTTATTGTCTTAGATCATGGATTTCTGATACCTCCCATTTAAGGGGATCAAAAGGAACCCCACTGTAAATCCTTCATGAGGTGAGTTCAGTGTATGTCGTCTCTTTCCATTCATCGGACACCTGTCACTGAGCCCACTGGCAGATGGGGTGCCTGGTGCCGCACCCTGGTCCTCCTGCCTCTGCCGGTCACTTCCTGCGAGGCTGCTGGGGGTGGGGGCGGGGGTCAGGGCTGGGGCGGGAGAGGCACTGCTTGAGGCCAGTAGGCCACTCTCTGTTGTTGGTGTTGAGCCCATTCAGTTCTCACTTCCCCGGGTCTTGGTTTTGAGAAACAGGGCAGGCCTTTTGTTCCCGGCTTTTTTGTGTGTGTGTTTGGGGCATGTTAAAATATTTTTTAAGACTTTTTTTTTTTTTTTTTTTTTTAGTTGTATCCACCCTATTTCAGATTCTTTTTGTTGATGTCAAAAATGTGTATATGACATGCCTATGGTTCTTTTTAACCCTTTCTGGTTTTGTTTTTTAGAGGAAACTGAAGATAAACTCCTTGATATATATTTTTTTTCTTTAGCAACTTGTTATCACTGGAATCAAAGGGAAAAGTGATCTCTTTTTGCATTGGTTGTATTTGTATGTCACAAATAAAAGACACTTTGTTCAGCTGCTGGGATGGTGTCCTAATGCTGGGGTGCCATGGGCAGCGTGGTCTCGGGGGACACCCCTGACCCTCACGGTGTCCCACTGTTGGCCTAAACCCTGGCAGGCATGTAGCGTGAGGCTGCACACCCCTTCCTGTGAAGGAGACCTCGGCCTGAGAAAACCTCAGGGTGTCTGGGGCAATAGCCAGGGGTGGGAACGGAGACCCAATCCGCCTGTTCGTGCCACTTCCCACTGGCCCCGGGTTAGAGGTAAGAGGTCTTTCAAGGGATGCCTGCTTTGTATCTGGGACCGAGTCCCGAGCCAGGCGCGTTGTGACATCTGACATCTTTGGCTAAATGTAAATTCTAGTGCCCCGGTGCCGTGAGTGGGAGTTGAACAGATTGTCTTTTTTTATTTTTTTTTTTAACGTTTATTTCGTTCTAGAGCATGCGAGAGCTCGTGCGCTAATGTGCGGGGGAGGGGCAGAGAGAGGGAGAGCGAGGATCCCAAGCAGGCTCTGCACTGTTAGCGCGGGGCCCTACTCGAGGTTCGAGCTCCGGAACTGTGAGATCGTGACCTGAGCCGAAATAAGAGTGAGATCGTGACCTGAGCCGCTCAGGCACCCTGAGCGTGTGTTTTCTCCCTTTTACTTTATCGGGTTATTCAGAATGTTCTTTGTCTCTTAAAAAGATGCTAAACCCCTCTTCCCTTCGCTGATAAAAGACAAAGGCACAAAGGAAGGGTAACTCCTGTCAGGCCTGACAGGACAGGAGAGTTGACAGGCGTGTGACAGATGGAGCTACTCAGTTTCTCTCCCAGGTGGGACTCAGTCCCTGGCCCGGGGTGAGCTGGGAAGAGAAGGAGGAAGTTGGCCGGGAGCTGGCGTTCAGAAGCACTTCCTGTGGACACTGGAGGGGCCAGCCTTGTGCTCCTGGTTGGGAATCCTATGTGCTGGAAGGTGGCAGGGGGCCAGGAGGGGCCCCAGGCCACATGGAGTCGCCTGTGCGCTGGCAGGGCAGTGACCTGGGGAAGGCAGGGCAGGCAGGTCATAGTGTTCGGTGACTGTCACTATGTTGTGGCCTCAGCCCTGTGGGCGGGGCACCCCTGGGGGATGGTTTGTGCCCTGGTTGTATCAGGGAGGCACAAAGAAAGGCGTCACGATCCTTGGGAAAAGGAGAGCGTTTCACTGGGCTAATAATTGTACCACAGATTTCTCCTGTGACAAAATTCTGCCCCCTAAGCTCTTTGTTCCTTGCAGGCTGTTTTAATTTCAGGCAGGAATTCCTTGGGATGACTGTCCCCTCACCACAGGGCAAATGGCCAGAGTTGGAAGGGTGTGAGGCTCTTCCTTGGTCACCGCTGACTGGGGTCTGTGCCCACCTCTTCTCCCACCTTCCTGAGCGGCCTGGGCCCCTCTTTGGTCCCCCAGCGGCTGCGTCATACAGCTGTCCCCACCCCTCCCTCCAGCTGTAACTGAAGCTTCTTCCCTCAAATGGCACTTGCTGAAGTGCTGCAGGTGAGCAGAAGAGCAGAGGCCTGCAGAGCTCTTCCGTTTCAGTTGGAGCCTGAGCTCGTTTGAAAAGGACTAGGTTTTGCCAGTGCAAGCAGCTTGGTCACCAGGTGATTTCTGCTGGCAGGCTTTGAAGGTGGTCAGTTCAACAACCTTGGTCTTCATGGTGCTGGGGACCAGGGCAGTGCTTTTCTGCATCCAGGCTGCAGGGCCCAGGTACACGGTCAGGCCTGGGCAGGAGTTGGTCTCAAGGCCGTGTCTTCCCTCTCAGGGCTTGGCCTAGAGAAGCAAGAGCTGGCCTGGCCTGTCGCCAACCTGTTGTAGGGGCAGTCTCTCCTGAGGGGTACCTCTGTCCCACGCAGGGGAGCTGTTGGGAAAAATGGGGACTGGAGTTGAGAAGGCCAAGATGGAGGACCGGCCACCCTGCGGGGACAGAGGTTTACCTACAAAGGAGGCCTGCAAGAGGGTGTTGGGACAGCAGAAGCGCTTGTCGCCTGCAGTGACAACTTGGCAGGTTTTAGCTCTTCTCCTGGGAGGAGGAGGTGGCCATAGCCATCTCATACCTGCCTCAGCTTTTCCTTGATGTCCTGTGCGATCTCCACTGGACTAGATGAGGAGGAGAGGGTGATGGGTTCAAGGAGAGGCGGTCTCCTTGAACCTGCGGCCCGCTCAGCCCCCTCTGACCTGGGCCCCCTGCCTCCTGTCGCCTGTCCAGGGATGGAGAGTGGCCTCCGCGAGCCCTCCCACCGCACACGCGTGCACTCACAGATTTACGTTTCCTGGAGGCTGCGCGTGCGTCAGTGGACAAGGTGACTGTGTAAGGTGAACGTTTGCCGTGGGCCAACAGAGGAAGCCCCTGCTGGGGCCGGGGTTCAGACCACACCGCACCGTGCTTAGTGTAGACCAATCCAAGGTTAGAGGGACGAGGCCCTGAAGGAGAGCAACCAGGCTGAGAAGAGCCTGGAGCTTCTGAAGGAGTGGGGCTGTTCATCTTGGAGAAAAGGTTGGGGCAGGGACACAGCCATGAGCCAAGGTGAGTCAGCAAAACTGGAGGTGGCTGTGGTGGCCCTGGGGGACTGGCTCCAGCTGCGTTGCATTGAGGGGCTGTTAGCTCCGGGGCCCTGTAATGGAAGACTGTAATGGAAGAAGGTCTGGCATCCCAGGCCCTGCACCTCTGTGTGGTCCTGCCCTCGTACAGGAGGACATTGTTGCAAGGAGTAGGGCTGCGGGGTGGCCTCATCCACCCCTCCTTCCCTTCCACCGGTTGTGACAAAGTAGCCGTGCTACTCATGCAGTGAGGATCTTCCTGAACTAGCAAGGTCCCAGCCGGCCAGGTCCGCACGCTGGGTGGTGAGGAACAGTATAGCCTTCATAGATGGGCACATCATGAGTGCCGCCACACCCGGAGTCCGGGATGATGCCTGGGGAGTGGACTGGGCAGGGGCGGGGGGAGGGCGGTGAGGAGGTGGCCTTCACTCCCAGGGCAGCCTGTGTCCTGAATGTTGGATACAGGGAGTGAGAAGGGATAAGAAAAGTGGCTGGAGGGCTGTGGGGGCCCAGGGATGGGCTTGTCCAGTGCAGGCCTGGCTGAAAGATGGGGTATCGAGAACAATGAGAAAGAACGGGGGACTCACTTGTCCTGGGCTACAGGATGGAGAAGAGGTCAGGGGTCTGGTGTCTGAGAGAGAAACTCAGGGTAAAGAGTTGAGGGTCCAGAAGGCAGAGGGGTCTGGATGCAGGGTCACAGCAGGATAGGGGTGAGGCTGGGAGCACCGGTGCAGCCAGAGTCATAGAGCAGCAGCACAGGCTTGGATGGTCACATACATGACCTGGGTCATTTTTCCCTCTTGGCCTTGGGGTTGACTGGGACCTCCATGAGCAGCATGGGATGCTCCTTTTGGTCCACGCTCACCATGATGCCCTGGGGAGGCGGACGGGGAGGGCTTGCGTGTGCTTGGGGGGTGGTCCAGCCTGGCGGCCCCACCCCTCGGCCCATCTCAGTGTACCCATCTATATCATGGGCCCAGGAGCAGTGGCACCCGGGCTTGCAGACCGGAGTGCTCAGTTCTGTTGGGGGTCTTGGTGGGCTGTCAGCTGTGGGGTGTGGGTGGACCCTGCCACACCAGCGTCCCTGGACTTCACCAAGCCTGAGCGGCTGTAGCACACAGCGCATGAGTGACGTGATCTTATCTTCGCACGTGGCCACTGGCTGTGGGCTGCAGGCCGGAAGGGGTTAACCACTGCTTGGCTCCTGGGAGGTGGCTGAAACTTTCCAACCAGCTGCCAGACCCCTGGGGTGCTGGGCAGGACAGCTGCATTCCACTGGGGAGAGCAGCACCCCCTTGTCGCTCTACCTCCCCACCCTCCCACCCCTGCCAAGCTGTGCAGGGGTGGGGGTGGGGGGGCTCTCGAACGTCTGGCGCCTGCTGACAGCTGTGCCCCAGGAAGAACAGATGCCCTTCTGGGACTCTGCCCACACGCGCCCTGGTGACTGCTCTGCCTGGACCAGGGCCAGCTCAGGTTTCCTAATCAGCCTTTTTCTTCTGGTGAGGCCGGCCCCTCCTGCCTCTTTCTCCTACTGGACTTTGTGTGAAAGCCCCCATTTTGCAGATGGGGAAGCAAAACCAGGGAGGCCAAGGTAGGGAAAGAGCCATTCTTTTTTTTTTTTAATTTTTTTTTTCATGTTTGTTTATTTTTGAGAGAGAGACAGAATGCGAGTGGGTTAGGGGCAGAGAGAGAGGGAGACACAGAATCCGAAGCAGGCTCCAGGTTCCGAGCTGTCAGCACAAAGCCTGATGCGGGACTCGAACTCACGGGCCGTGAGATCATGACCTGAGCCGAAGTTGGATGCTCAACCGACTGAGCCGCCCAGGCGCCCCAAGGGAAAGAGCCATTCTTTAACCCAGCGAGTCAGTTTTGGATTCTTGAACCCTCCTCCTCTGGACACTGGACCCTTCCCAAGACTGCTAGGGCCTCTGCTGCTCCCCCCACCCCAGGGACACAGTACATACAGGCCTGTAGAGAGAGTACAGCTGCCCTCAGTGAGAACCCTGGGGTGGGCTCCTTCCCCCTCTAGCCTTCCCCTCTGCCAGCCCTTGGGTTCAGTGCCCAGCACCCAGTCAACATCCCAGCAGGAGAGTCTAGGCCAGGTGGGGAGAATGGAGACCTCTAGCTCAGGTACTTACCAGCCCTGTGTTAGGTGCTTGGGGAGGTGGTGAACCTCCAGAAGGTGTGTGTGTTGGGGGAGGGGGTAAATCTGAGGGATTTACACCTCCTGGCACTACAGCGCCAAGGTTCAGCCCCTTCCCTAGGCCTCACAAGCTGCAAATTTGGACAGAGCAGCGTTAGGCTGGCACCTTTAATAGAGTGCCAGGCCTGGGGTGGGGGATAACCAGGCTTTCTCTAGCCCATGTCTGGCCAGTGGGGCTGGGAGGCCAGCTCTGAGATGGGACACCTGGTATCTTCCCAGCCCACATATGACCCTCAGGCCCTTGGGGACCTGGATTGTGAAGCTGGTCTCCGTAGTAGGGACCAGCTCCTCTATCCGTCCCCGAGGCTTGGGATCTATTCTGCCCCATTGAGGGAAGGGGAAGTAGGGGGTGAACAGCTCCGGCCGTAGGATCAGAGCTGGGACCCAGGCTGGGACCTCTAGGCTTCACCCCCCATATAGAGAGAGACTTCCAACAGTCTGAGTGCCTATGTGTGTGTCTTCCCAGACTTTTATCTACGCATATCTATTTCTCTAGATACTTCTTTGTTTTACAAAACCAAGATCATATCACGCATGTGTCTTCCTTGCTTTTTTCTTATCTGTTTTGAACTGTTTTAACTGAAGTGTAGCAGACCTACAGAAATTTACATAAGTTGTGAATGTACAGCCACTCATGATGGAATGATCACAGAGCAAACACATTTTTGTAACCAGCACCCCCCCTCCCCCAAGAGCCCCAGTACACCTCTTCCTAATCTGTCCCCAGGATCCTCACTACCTGACATCTGCTCCCAGGGGGCTTGGCCCTGCCTGCTGTTGCCCTTTGTCTGTACTCCTCTATGCCTGGCCTCTTCTCCTCGACATTGTTTGTGGGAGCCATCCATACTGTGGCTGTAGTTTGTTTGTTTACTATATAGTGTTTTGTTGGATAAATGCACCACAGGAGTTTGCTGCTCTGGTCGAAGGACAGTCCCTGGCTTGGGGGCAGGATCCCTGGGGGCCCGGGGCAAAAGCAGAGATGTCGGTATTAATGAGGCATTAATCCGAAAGGCAGACCCGCCTAGGTGCAAATGCTGCCCTGGGGTTTGTAGACTCAGTTGCAGTACTTAAGCTCCGCCTGCCTCTTTCCTCCTTCCTCTCTCTCTGAGAGAAGCCATCTCACCAGGGTTATGAGGAAAGCCCTGGAACAGAACACAGATGGAACTGCTCTGCCAACCTTTATTCCTTTTCCTCCAGCCAGTGGTGAAGGAGATGAACATGTGGTTCCCCAGGGAATAACCTAGGGAACCACAGAAACGCTGGTCCTAAAATCTCTCTGGGCCTCTTGCCTGGCTGAGCTCTAATCTGGGCATTATTATTTTGTTCATAGGACAAAGGCCTGACAAAGCCAGTAGGGTAGCAGGGAGGTCCCTGCCCCTTCTCCCAGTGGCAGACAGCCACTAGTGTCTAATGCCCCTAGGCTGTGACTCTTGGGATGGGAGTGGGAGGGGAAGTTTAGAAGCCTCTGTTCTGGGCTGTTTGCCAAGGCCAGGGCAGGGTGAGGGAGAAGGGCCGGGTAGCTGGGTGGGGGGACAGGGGGGTAGTCCCACATGACCAGCCAAGAGGGTCCTTGGCTTCACACAGGATAGAAATCAAACATAAGCCAGGGGTGCCTGGGTGGCTCAGCGGTTTAAGTGTCTGACTTCGGCCTAGGTCATGATCTCGCCGGTCCCAGGTTTGAATCCCACGTCGGGCTCTGTGCTGACAGCTCAGAGCCTAGAGCCTGCTTTAGATTCTGTATCTCCCTCCCTCTCTCTTTTCGTCCCTCACTCACACTCTGTCTCTTTCTCTCAAAAATAAATAAACATTTAAAAAACAAAACAAAATCAAACACAAGCCAGAAAAACTGTGATCAGTTTACTGAATAGTGTAAGTGATAGAGACTAGCAGACGGAGTGTCTGGGAAACTTGGAAAGGAAAGGAGACTGAGTCTCGGTGTTGATGGGATTAGGGATTTATATTGGAAAGGGGTCTAGGGTGCGTGTTCCTTCGGGAATCCAGGGGAGGGTCTGATGAAAGGCTAGTGTCAGATGAACAATAGATGCTGTTCCATAAATTATTGAAGATAAGAGTATTGATGCCAGTGTCAGCCAAGGTTTGCTTGAAGCTAATGTCCTGGAACATGTTTGGGATCTGGCTCCTAAGTGTTATCAGGTGTTTGGGACCTAGGACACAACTCAGAGGATGATTAAGTTGCTTGTCCCTTCAAGTGGGAACATTGCTTCTTTGGCTTATTCAGAAATGGGGTCTAGCAGAAAAACAGCTGAGACAGAGTCATTTATATATCTCTATATAATATACGTATATATGTATAATATATATAAATTCATATTCTATTATATATATTTTATTTATACATGTTCTATGTGTGTGTGGTGTGCATATATATATATATATATATATATATATATATATATATATAGTAAACTCTACACCCAACGTGGGGCTTGAACTCACAACCATGAAATCAAGAGTCGCTTGCCCCACTGACCAAGCCAGCCAGGAGCCCCTGACAGAGCCATTCTAAAATGGAGTCCCTTGCAAAAAATACAAAAATAAAGTAAAATGGAGTTCCTTCAGCTTCCCTACCTCATCTTGCCATCTCACCCTACCCCACCCCCCACCCTCTGCCACAGTCTTTGATGCTCCTGGCCACGATGACGTCCAAACTGGAACTTCTGGAAACTCCCTCTGTGGTAGCTTGTGTGACAGTTAAAAATGTGGGTTTTGGAGCAGATAGACCTGCCCTGGAATCCTGGCTAGGCCGCCTGGTAGCTGCATTACCTTGAGCAGATCCGCTCTCTAGGCTTATTTCCTCATTTGTAAAAAAAAAAAAAAAAAAAAAAAAAAAAAAAAAAAAAAAAAGACTTTGAAATAATAGCAAATCCCTCATGCCATCGTTGTGAAGATGGAATGAGATTGTTGGAGTTAAGGCCTGGCTCTGTGGCTGGCCCCTCACCCCACTTTCGCTTGAATACTGTTCAGTCTCCTGCAGTTCCTAAACGTTTTCTAAGTGATGTGTGCCAGGTTCTTTGGAGACAGTAGTGAACCAGACACATGCTCTGCCCTCAGGTGGCCCCCAATCTAGGGATAGAGACTGACCCTGCGGGTAGTGCTAAACGGGCTGCTGGACACAAAGGTGGCACAGACTTCCTGATGCAGTGCTACCTTGTCACTTCCTGTCACATCATAGCACTTTTGATAGCTTCTCATTGTGTGCTTGTTCATTGTCCGTTTCTCCCCTCTGGAATGTCAGTTCTGTGATAAAGGAGTCCTTGTCCACCTTGTCTGGAACGGTAGGGGCCAATGACTGTGGAATAAAGTAAACTGTGTCAGCAAGTGGAGGTCTGGAGGTCGGAGTTGGTGTCGTGAAAAAGGAAGGCTAGGTGAGAGTTGAAAAGTGTCCTAAGTAGAACATAAGATACAAAGAAGCAAAAGGCTTGGGAGTGGGGAGGATCAGAAAGCAAGAAGGGTGTGAAGTAGAAATGAGGCTGGAGTTTGATATCCAGGAATTAGGGTTTTGTCTAGTAAGCAGTCGGGAGCCACTGAAAGCTTTTTAAGTGGGTTACACGGATTGGTTAGATTTATGTTTAAAAAAGAAGGGAAGAAGGGAGGGAGCCAGGAAGGAAAGAAGAAAGGAAGAGAGGATGAAAGGCCAGCTGCCACTGCGTGGAGACTGAAATTGGAGAGGGCAATAGTAATGAGTCGAGTTCAATTACAAGGTTAGTGTCAGGCGTTCCGGCCAGAAACAATGGAAGCCTGGCGGAGAAGGATTCTGAATAGAGAGATTTTTTTTTTAAAGAGTATGAATGAAGGGAGGAGTCAAGAATGCCGCCTCGTTTCTGGCTTATATGATTGGGTGGCTTTAGGTGTCACTCAAGAAGATAGGCCGCACTGGAGGTGGGGCATAACTGAAAGGAACGCCCCTCCATGCTCCGCCCATTGGCGGTAGGATGGCGTCGATTGGCTCTTTCGAGGAGCGCGCCAAAAACTGACGGGGGCAGGTGGGAGGTGTGTCCCTGCGTCATTACCGGGAAGCTTCCGGGACGCCCTTTCCCGGCCTCCCCAGAGCCGGAACTTCCGGCCTCCGCCGCCATTTTGACTTCCCGACCTTGGGCTACTGTTGGCCACTGTCTGCAGTCATTCCTTGCGGTCATGTCTGTACTGACCCCGCTGCTGCTGAGGGGCCTGACAGGCCTAACCCGGCGGCTCCCGGTGCAGCGTGCTCAGATCCATTCCAAGCCTCCGCAGGAGCAGCTCGGGACCATGGTGAGGAGGGGGCCGGGAAAGGCACGGGAGGTGCCGCGAGCCAGACTGGGGGTCCCGCGGCGAGTTCGGGGATGGCCGGTCTGGCGTGCTGCCCCTCGGCGGCCCTGAGAGTGCCCTGCACCTCGCGGCCCGCAGCCTAGCAGGGAGCAGCAGTGGTTTGGGGGTGTCTGGAGGGCGCGAATGAGAGGGACAGTACCCGGGCGACAGTTGGGGCTCATTCAACACCAAATCTCGCTCGATTCAGCATATTTCTGTCGTTTACGTGCGGTGCAGCCTCGAGCCCTTAGTCCTCTCTGAACCTGTTTACTCATCGGCTCATGGGGGTTGCGTAACGACTGTCAGCGGCGATAATGGTTGTTACCACTGTTAATGATTAGGGAAGGTGGGTCTTTGTCATTTCCAGAAATGTGGGAGTTTAACCCTTAACGACTCTCACCTGTGTGGCGCTTTAATGCATTTGCCTCAGCGGCAGAACTCGGCCTCGAATGCGAGTCTTCAGAATCCAGGCTATTGGGCCCCAGTTAGGAGCAGAGCCTGATGGGCAGCTGCGATTAAGGAAATAATAGTGATAATAGTTGCAGCTGGCACCTGCCGAGTGCCCACTGCCTGCCAGACACCGCCCAGACTGCTGCGCTGGTCCCGGTGACCCTGAGAAGAAATGACCATCATCTCGGTTTCGTGGTGGAGGGAACTGAAATTTAGGAGCACCGTATCCACTTGTCAAAAGTCAAACCTTCAGTGGCAAAGAAGGAATTTGAACTCAAGTCTGACTCCCAAGTTGTGCTGTGATCTTTACTGCAGTAGGGAATGTGGAGGTGGCTGTGCAAAAAGTCTTTTATCCCTGGCCTTTGAGGTTGAATAGCAGTCCTGGAAAGGAGAAGGGAAGAGAGATGTTTTTAAGATTTTAAGTAAGCTCTACACCCAGAGTGGGGCCCCAACTCGCAGTCCTGAGATCAAGGGCCGCGTGATCTACTGACTGAGCCAGCCTGGCACCCTGAGGAGAGGGGTTTTTAAAGGCAAAGAAGGAGAGGTGCATTTTTAGGGTTATCAGCCTATGCATGGTTCCTGGATCCCAATAGATCAAACAGGTTTAACTCTTTGTTCCTGTCCCTTTGCTTTATCATCTTGTGGTGGATTTCTCTATGGATCCTAACACAGGCTGGCCCCACTCCCATATCTGACCCTTCACCTCAAGGCCTAGAGCGGGCCTTGGATCTGCTATGCCCCTCCTCTGAAGCCTGAATCCCGACTCCTTGAAAGGGGCTTTCTGCTGCCTGGTAAGCCTAGGGGAATTCTTACTCTGCGGGTTCCTTCTTTCTTGTGGTCTGTAGGAAGTCGCCATCGGGCTCACCTCCTGCTTCCTGTGTTTCCTCCTGCCGTCGGGCTGGGTCCTGTCACATCTGGAGAGCTACAAGAAGCGGGAGTGAAGGGGGCTGGCCTGTCCCTCACCCTGTGACCTGACCACCCCTGGCCTCTCCTGATCAGGTCTGCTGCATTCCTGGCCAGCCTTCCCTGGATCATGTCCTTCAATTACAGCGACCTCTTCTGCAATCATGACCTCTCGATTTCTCCGCGGTGACACCCTGGGACCACATATGTTAGTGTATAAGGCCCTGCTCGGTAGGGCCCTCCTTGTAACAATAAAGTGTATTTAAACCTTGCTTCAGAAACGCATCGTGTCTTTGGCCCGGGCTGCTGCCTCTGTACTTGAGCGGAGGATGGTGTTGGGCGGGCGTGTGGCGAAGGCGGCCTGGCCAGCCGCATGTCCCTGCTGGCTGACTGTCCTGTGGTGGGTTATGCGTGCCCTGCTGTTCTTGCCGCCTGGAGGTGGAGGGAGCTTCCCCTGCGTGCTTTCCTGTGTTTCAGCGTTTTCTGGCTTCCTGGGAAAACAAATCCTGTCGTCCTTGGGCAACCTTTCCTTGCTCCTCCCGTCTGGCTCCCCGGTCGTGCCAAGCTCGGGGCTGCGCCGTGCATGGGTGTCCGTGTTCTGTCTTTCTCGCTGGGTCCAGCTCTGCAGCCGGAAGCCCTCACTGTGGGTGCAGGCTTCCCCTCGCTCCTCGGCTGTGGGCTCCCACTGTTTCTCAGGAGCTTCTTAGTTCTTCCCAGTCGCAAGGTGGGCGCTTTATCTCTTTCTTGTCAGCCCCAGGGCAGTGGGACTAAAAGTCTTCTATCCGGAAATGCCTATGGACTGGCCGCCTTCCTTGTGCTGCCTGCCTCTTTCCCTGTCTCCTGCCTTTCTTGGCCTGGAGAATTTGCTGCTCCTCCAATCCCAGGGCCCTTCCTCAGGGATGCTTCCTGCGGGGGTGGGGGAGGGGTGCTGGGGGGGTACCTCCGCAGGTGGGATGATGCATTAAAGTGCTCCACACTGGATAGCGTGGTAGGTCCATTTCCTGCCTGTGACTCCTTCCCTGAGGGGTACGGACTTCGTTGTCTGCCTCCTGCCAGGCTTTCCTGCCACACAAACCAGCCTTTATGTCTGGGCCTCAAGGGACGGGGCCGAGAGTGCCGGGAGGTTGTGCAGATTGGGCTGTTGGCCAGGGGAGGGGGAGAGCCCATGTAGGATCCGAAGGGCCAGGCTGGGTCGGCTGAGCAAGGGGCATCCACCAGTCACCTGCTGGTACCTCGAGAGCCCTTGTCTCTGGCAGGGAGGGACCTCTTGGCTGCATCCTCCCAAACAACAGGGTCGCTCCTGTCTTGCGCCTCACTCTGAGAGGCTCTGCTGTTCACACTTCCCGAGCAGAGGGCTCTGAGCTACTTGGCTCTTGGTTGGCTCAGGTTTCCGGTGGGCACAGATCAGGCCTTGGAGCTGCTGTGAAGCAAGAACATGACCCCAGAAGAGAATGGTCTGGAGTTTCGAAGATGACACCACTGCCCTGACAAGAGTTTTTATTGGGTGTCCCCCATTTTTGTGCCCCTGGAGCCTAGAGGGCCACAGTGGTCCCCTTGTCCCAGAAGGACAACTCCAGCCCAAAGCTGTGCATCTCCAGCCACTGCTCAAGTTGATGGGAAACCAGTGGTTATGGGCAAGTCCTTTAGGGCCCCCAAGTCTGAGAAGGCCCTTAGCAAGCCCATCAGCAACTCTGGCTCTTGCTCTCCCCCAGCTTGCTCGGTCCCACGGCATACGTGGGGGTGGACGAGAGAGTGTAGGGTGCAATCATGCTTGAACCCCATCCTCCCCTTGGTCCCCAGTGTGGCCACTAGGTCTGAAGTCTGGTCACCATCCAGTGTCCCTCTCCCATTCTTAACCAGACTGGGGCTCTGGGTCCATTCCCTCCAGAGACACAAGGCTTCTTGTACTTCCAAATAGTACTTTATGAGTCCCTGCTGTGGGTGCCTGTTGGATCCTGAGTCTGGAGGAGTAGGTGTGTTTGGCCCCGGGAGTGCACCTGGGTCGGGAGAGGCTGCAGTCCCGGTAGATGCTATAATGTCAAGAAAAGTACTGAGAGTCAGGAGGCCTGGGTTTGAGACCTGGCTTGGTCATTTATTACCTGACCTTGGTCAAGTCAGTTAGCCTCTCAGTCTCAGTTTTCATGATTGTAAAATGACGGTGGCGTGGAAGGCAGGAAAACGTCCCCTCAAAGAGGTCCAGGCCCTCGTGCCTGGACTTGGCAGGTGTGATGAAAGTGAAGCATGTTGAGATGGGAGATTCCCCGCTGTAATCACAGGTTTCCTTAGGGTGGACAGGAAAAGCAGGTGATGGGTATTTCAGAGATGCCACCTGAGAAGGACTTCCCCCACTGTTGCTGGCTTTGAAGATAGTGGGTCATGAATTAAGGAATGCCATGGCCTCTGGAAGCTGAGGACGGCCCCCGGTTTATAGCCAGCAAGAACACGAGGACCTTAATCCTACAGCTGCAAGGAGCTGAATCACCAACAAACGGCATGAATCGCAGCAGATTCTCAGAGCTTCCAGAAGGGAACACAGCCTGCAGATACCTTGCTTTTAGTCTGGTGAAACCCATACCAGACTTCTGACTCTAGAACTGTCAAACTCTACATTTGCGTTGTTTTAAGCCACTAGATTGGTGATTTGTTACGGCAGCAACAAGGAGACTAATGCATTGTCCTCCCTGTGCCATGAGGCTCACATGGGAGGGGCTGGCTCCAGTGGATCGGATCCTCAACAGACAGAAGTGAATTGGAATGTGAACCATTTACAGGAGGACAGTGCCCAAATGAGGAGGGTGGGGACTGTGGGTCTGGTGTGTGTGTGTGTGGGGGGGCTCTCCGTTGGCCATCACCACCCCCTCTAATTGCTTTCTGCTCTAGGTGGCCTGGACTCTGCAGGCAAGTATCAACTGAGCTAGCAGCTTCCAACGTGTAACCCCTGCTCGGCTTCACCAGTCTGCCCTCTGCACCATCAGAGCCTCTCTAGACCATGATCGTGGAGTGGACTGTCTGTGGACCATCATGGGTTCCTGTGGCAACGGCTCTAGAGGTTCTCTTGGGGCCGGCACGCCCCAGCTCCTCCCATCTGGGCAGATGCCGGACTCCCAAGCCCGCCTTGGGAGGGATTACCGACCCCTCATCTGTGGTCCACCTTGAAGCCTTTCTCCTGGCCATGGCCTCCCTGGGGGACTGTGGCTGTCCTAGGACCTG
Source organism: Panthera leo (assembly GCF_018350215.1). Lineage (NCBI taxonomy): Eukaryota > Metazoa > Chordata > Mammalia > Carnivora > Felidae > Panthera > Panthera leo. The sequence goes on from NC_056688.1 coordinate 107,121,788, forward strand.
TGCTGGGTCATTGTACGTGGCCTCCCCCACCGCCCCCAGAGGTGAGAGTGGGTTGTGGGCCTGGGAGCCACGGGGCCCCCTACAGCCTCCATGCTGTTCCGGAAACTCTCCCTCTGGGGCTGAGCTTTCAGTCCGGGTCCTGGTATGGAGTCTCTTCTCCCTCCACCTGACAGATTCCTTCACACATGGACGTGGGGTGTGCCGGCAGGACTAGGAGGAGGCGTCTGCCCTGTCAGTACAATGGAAAATAAAGTCCTCTGCCGTTTGTCACCTTTGTGACTGTATTTAACAGCAGTCCGAACCCAAGTGCGAACATGACGTGTCTCGATCCAAGACCCGGCAGTCAGGGCCAGCAGCACTGGAACATTTCCAGATTTGGTAAATTGGGAGATGGAGATAAACGCCTGGAGCTATGCTGGTGACTTCCTGGCAAACATGTAATTGGACTTCAGATGCTTAGGATAGAGAATCAGAGCCCATTTTAAAATGGTAAGAGTAATAGAAGAGATGGTGTGAGGGTAAGAAAACAGTTATTAACTGCCAAATAAATCAGCATGGAGAAGACTGGGCAAAAGTTGACCATCCTGGGCTAGGTTAAGAGCCAAAGCCTCCGTCTGGCTGTTTCCTTCCAATTTTTTTTTTTTTTTTCCTAAAGATTTTATTTTTAAGTAATCTCTACACAAAACGTGGGGCTCAAACCCACAACCCCAGGATCAAGAGTCTCACATTCCACCGACTGAGCCACCCAGGCGCCCCTGTACATTGGTTTTTCAAGCCCACATCCCCCAGGAGGGAGGTATTTACTTGGTGTTAGCAGCCTGGCTGTGGCCCAGCACAGGCTCACCACTGGGATTCCTTCTCACTCTTCAGAGGAGAGGAGAGGATTTACCAAATCCGGTGTTCCCTGTCCTGACCATTAGTCCGGAACCCAGCTCCCCGTGTCCCTTTATGCCTCATCGACTCCCTGGCCAAAATAAGAGGGCACAGAGTTGAAGTTGTCTTATAGCAGTTTTCAAGATTTTGAAAAGCCAGATAGAAATCATGTCATCAACGGTCTTAGCTCTCCATTTAAGAATACTGCTTCTAACTGAAGATCTGACTGCCAGTGAAGAGATTTCAATGTTAACACTGAGAAAAGGAATGAACATTTTGGCAAGCGTGGGTCCAAACAGGGTGGACCCTTTGCTTTCCTGAGCTTAGAAGCAACGCCACGGTGACAAGGCCACCGTGGGCTGTGTGGTGAGCCCAGGCACCAAGGGCACCTACCCCAGGACAGGAGGTAGCTCATGAAATGAAGAAGGCCCTCGACAGTGAAAAGTTGGCAAACTGAGCCACACGCTGTAACTTCCCTCAACAACAGCATCTTGAATATCCAAAGCCTTGCCGCTTAATTTTTTTTAAGTAATTCTCTATCCCAAAACGGGGTGCAAACTCACCACCCCAAAATCAAGAAGTCACGTGCTCTACTGATGGAACCAGCCTGGCACCCCAGCCTTGCCACTTTTTAAGCTTTTTATTTTTGGACAATTCACAGGCAATTTTAATAGGCTACACAGATCCCATGTACCTTTTACATTGATAAATCTTGCAAAATGATAGTACAGCATAAACCAGGGGTTCACATACAGTCAAGATATAGGACATTCCAGGGGTGCCTGGCTGTCTCAGTCCGAGGAGCAAACGACTCTTTAATCTCGGGGTTGTGAATTTCAGCCCCACGTTGTAGAGAGATTACTTACAAATAAAATCTTAAGGGGTGCCTCCTGGGTGGTTCAGTTGGCTAAGCATCTGGCCCTCTGTTTCCGCTCAGGTCATGATCTCACGGTTGGTGGGATCAAGTCCCGCAACAGACTCTGGGCTGACAGCAGAGCCTGCTTGGGATTCTCTCTCTTCCTCTCTGTCCCTCCCCTCCTTGCGCGAGCTCTGTCTCAAAATACATAAACTTAAAAAAAAAAAAAAGAGAACATCTCCATTTCCACAAGGATCTCACATCCAATTCCCTCCGCTCCCCCTCCCTCAGCCCCTGGCAACTACTAATCTGTTTTCCATTTTTACCAACTTTAAAAAAAAAAAAAAAAAAAAAAAAGACTGCTTTTCTCATAACCAGAAAGGCACAGAGTCTAAAGTTAGGTCCCAAGACTTTGGCCTTGACCCAAAGGGACATGTACTCCCTGCCGGAACGGGACACCAAAGTCAGAAGCGAGGCTCAGTGGAACCGAGCGGTGATGTGCTGGGGCTCGGATGTGAGCACGATTGCGTCTCCTCGGCCAGGTTCTCCTCACTGCAATCGCTGCCAAGAATTCTGGAGTGATTTTAACTTCATCTTCCCACTTATCTCAGTAACACCATCCGCTCTTCAAACTCCAGTGAAAAGAAATCCGAATTGGCTCCGGGAAGCCTCTTACCACCGGAACTTTGGGAATAGGGAAGATGGTGGTGGGTGGGCGGGGCGGCCGCCACACCTGACAGCGAGCCTCGCAGGTGACTCCGCCGGAGGGGATCCCGTCGCTAGGGGCGTTGCCAAGGAGGGGCCACGAGGAGGGGCTCTCTTCCGGGAGGAGGGCAACGGCTAACCCGGAAGCGGTCGACAGTGCGGCGCTGTTTAAAGATGGCGGCGGAGGAACCTCAGCAGCAGAAGCAGGAGCCGCTGGGCAGCGACTCCGAAGGTACTGAGCAAGGGAAGGCCGTCCGGCCCGGGCTAGCACGGGCGATGCCAGGTCGCCGGTTCCCGCAGAGGCTGGGGGCGGGGCCGCCGGAGGCCGGGGGCGAAACGCACGGACTGCCCCTTCTTCCGCCGCCGCCACCTCCCCTCCCCCTCACAATGGAAGGAGCCGCCGCCGCGACCCCCGGACAGCCGGGCGAGCTGGCCGGCGAGCGAGCGAGCGGGGCGGGCCCAGGCCCGCGGCTCTTTCCCATCGCGCGCACCCGGGGCGGGGCCTGGGCCGTCCCGCCCCGCCCCCAGCCCCTCCACGCCGGCCGCGGGGCTCCCGGGTCCCCATCCCTCCTGTCCCAGTCCCTGCAGTCAGGCCGGGGCCTAGGCCGGAGCCTGCCCCCCCCCCCCCCCCCCCCCGCCGCCTTTTCCAGAGCAGTCTGCGCCCGGGAGGGCGTCGAGTTACGCCGGGCCGCGGAGCACAAAGGACTGGGCGGGCCGCTCGGGATGCTGCGGGCGGTCAGGGGTTGCGAGCGGCCGCGGTGTGTGCCCCTGAGGCCTGCAGCCTTCGTTTCTGGTAGAGCCCCCTCTTCTGGCCTTGCAGCCCCTTTCCGCCTGCCTAGGCATTGTTTTCCTACACCTCTGGAGTTGGACCTTTCAAAACCGGTGCCACCCTCTTTCCACCCATGGTTAGGCCCTGGGGACTGAGTGGGTCACTTGGGGGTGGGTGGGACAGCCCTGTCCCGATGTAGGTGATTAGTCCGGGCCCAGCTGAGGATCAGGGATGCTCTGGCTCAAAAGGATTGGCCTGAAAAGTCATTCAGCACACACACCTTCTAACCAGACACTTGAGAGACTGAATGCTGGGAGATGCAGGCCCCCAGAAGATACTTGTTCGGGATCACATAAGTTAAGAAACAGCCAGGACCAGATTTCAGGTCTCCTGGCTCCTGGCCAGTGGCTGAGGAGGGTGGGGTCCACAAGTGGATCTGCCAATTCACTGATGAACACTTAACAGTTCGCCTCCAAGATCCCACCTCCTTCTCTTAACATTTCAATAGAGGGGAGAAAGGAAGTGGTGTTAGACCCCTTTTATAGTTGAGGAAAGGCCTCTACCGGAAGGTAGCCGAGGAGAGGTATTATGATCAAGAGCTCAGGCTTCAGAATTAGACATACCTGGGTTTGAGCCCAGGTCTTTGCTAGTTGTGACCTTGGGCAGATCATTTCACCTGTCTGCATTATTATTATTATTTTTTTTTTTTATCTGTAAAACGGGCATTAAGAATACCCAGCACAGCAGAAGGAGGAAGGGTGTGACTGAGTAAAATGCAGGCTTATGGGAAGCTCTCATCCAGCCCAGAACCCTGCCTCCTCATCTCACTTCCCCCAAGAGACCCTGCCTGGCCCCAGAGCATTCTCAGGCAGCTGGGAATCGACGTTAGAAGGCGGGGGGAAGGGGATGTCAGAGCTGGATGAACACGCCTGGGAGCGGAGCGCACCTCAGCCCCCTCCTTTTTAAAGATGAGAAAAGTAGGGGCTGGGAGGGGAAAGGACTTTGCCAAGATCACACAGTTGGTAGAGCAGGGTGTAAGTAAAATGCACACTTCCAGATTCCATGCCTGCTCTCCCTGGGCCGCTCTTGTCATTGGCCCAGCTGCCTGGAGTGGAGATAGCTGGGGCCCACTGTAATCCTTGGCTTTCTTCCTTCTTCCAGGTGTTAACTGTCTTGCTTATGATGAAGCCATCATGGCTCAGCAGGACCGAATTCAGCAAGAGGTGAGGGGCTGTGGCCAGTGGCCCCGTTGTGGGGAAGCATAGGCTGGGCCTGAGGCCTGTTGTTTATCTCTGCTTTGGAAGCCTCCTCCTCTCCAAGCTGTGCTGGGTACCGGATGTCTTTACTGGGGGGTGAGGGGGGCCGTGGCAGGGGCGAGAGGACATTGTGCCACCGGGTAATCGCTCCAGCACCCCTCATTTAGGTGTTCTGGCTGTTAGGTGTGGGTCACTCCATCCACCTGCCAGAGCATGACGGATTTCCTCCCCCCTGCAGATTGCAGTGCAGAACCCTCTGGTCTCGGAGCGTCTGGAGCTTTCGGTCTTATACAAGGAGTATGCTGAGGATGACAACATCTATCAACAGAAGATCAAGGTGGGAGCCTGGCTGAGGGGGCAGGAAAAGCCCTGGGGGCCTGCTTCAAACCTGCTCCTTGCTGGCCTGGCCTCAGAGAGGGTAGCGTGTTGGGGGAGGGGAGCTGTCTGGCTGCTGGTTCTCAAGTGTGCAGGCTCTGGAATCCTAAGACCTTGATTCATATCCTGACTCTGCCATACAGCAGCTGTATCCTCGGCAGGTCCTTTAGCGTCTCTGAGCTGGGGGGTCCTTTTCTGTGAAGTCAGGATGGTTGTGAGATTGGGGAGATGATGCCTGTGGGGGCTGGTGCAGACTGAGTAGGGGCTGAGGTCTCCTGCAGCTCCCTGTGGGGCCGAGGGGCGGGGTTAGATGGGAGAGGCGGGGTTATGGCAGGGGTGGGTCCTGCAGCCCCTGGGACCTTTGTGGAGAGGCAGGTGGCGGCAGTGGGGGAAGAGACCTATGGGCCCGAGCTAGACCCAGCCGCATCACTTACAACCCGAGGTCAGACCCTTAACCGCTTGCTCTCTCTGTGAGTCAGTTCAGTGGGTATGTGTAAATGAGTGTCCGGTAGGCAGAGCCTGAGGGCTTAGTAAAGCCTTCCTTGCCTCCCACGATCGGAGATGCTTAGAACCTTCCACCTGAAAGGAGGAGCCTTGGGGTTATCCATATCAGTGGCCAGGGTAGATGGTAAACCCCGGACATAACAGTTCTGCATCAGCCCACGGCAGGCAGCGGAAGCCCCTGGGGCAAATAGGAGTGTCCATGCCTGTCACTCCGTTGTTTCTGGATCTGTTTTTCCAAGACAAGCTGGAAATAATGCTTTTGATGTAAATCTCCTGACTTCTAAGAGTAGGCAGCTAATTCAGATTTAAAATGTGTGGGCCAAACAGCACCCCTGCAGGCCAGATCCAGCCGTGTGTGGCCTGTGGTCTACTCTGACTCCTTGCCCAGAGTGTGTGTGATGTACCTATGAGGACTCTGGAGGGATGAAGGTCCTGGTTTTGGGGCCTGACAGACCTGGGTTCAAGTTCCGGCTTCATTTCTGGCTGTGTGGTCTTGGGCAATGCACGGAATTTCTTGGAGCCTCTGTTATTGTTCCTATTGAGTCATTCAGCAAACGTTCGAGTGGCCGCTGCGTGCTGTCTTTGCGGGATCTCTGCCTTAGTGCCCCTGTGCTGTACGTGAGCCCGCCTCCCCCCGGGGAGGATCCTAAGCCTAGACAGCAGAGCCCCAGCAGACTTGGGTGACTTGGCTCCTTTTTGGATTGGGCCCCCATGAGGATTTAGGATAGCGGACATTGGCCCTCAGTGGAGGGCCTGGCACAGGGCAGGTGCTCAGAATGATTCTAGTAGCTTTTCCAATAGCTGCCATGATTTGGCCTCTGTGTGCATCGTGTGCTGTGATTTACCGTCTCTGAGCACATGCTGTGGGCCCGGCACTGTTTTAGGTACCGGCGGTAGAGTAATGACTGCACCCCACAAGTTCCTGCGCTCATGAAGCTTACGTGTCCTTGTGGGAAGACACAGTAAGGCAGAGGTAACTCGGGTGTATGCGTCAGAGGCCATCAGTGCTCTGGAGCAAGGTAAAGCAGGAAGAGGAGAAGAGGGAGTTGGAGGGCAGGTGGTGCAGGCCTTGCTGAGAAGGGGGTGTTGGAGTGACAGACTGGAAGCGGCCGGGGAACAGGCTTTGGGCTCCTGGGCGGAGTGGGGCAGGCTGGGGCAGGGGGCAGTGTGGCTGGAGCAGAGCTGGGGAGCAGGTGGGGGCTGGGAGACCGGGGCGTGTGGCCAGGGAGAGGAGGAGTATTAGCAGGTTTCTCTGGTTACTCCGGCTCCGGCTGCTGGAGCCGGAGACCTGGGAGGAGGCTCTTGCAATAAAGGCGCCAGGAGGAGGGGGGTGCCTGAGAGAAGCAGTGAGAAGCCCAGGAGACTCAGCAGATTGAGGAGCAAACCTTTGGATCTGCGTCGGATTGGACTGGGGGGAGCGGTGTGGTCAGTGGTCAGGATGCGCCCTCGGGCTGAACGAGGAGACGAGGCGGTTTGATTTTGGAGTCAAATGGGAGTTGAGGACAGAGACGGGGCAAGTGAAGAGTTCCATTTGGGCACCTGACTGGCTCAGTGGGTAAAGCACTTGACTCCTGATCTGGAGGTTGTAAGTTCAAGCCCCACACTGGGTGTAGAGATTACTTACAAACAAACATTTTAAAACCAGTCAGTCACTCCCAAGACCAGTAGTGGCAAGAGACCGTGAGTATAGTTCACGAGCGGAAGCGGTCCCGGGCCCGAGTGGGGTTGTGCCGTTCCCGTGGCAGGTACCGTGTACAGGTGTGTGGCGTGCCCCTCTCGTGGCACATGGTGTCTTGAGGAAGGGTGCCGTGTGGTCTGGTGGCGGCCCTGACCTTCACAGGGTGAGGGGAGGAGGAGGACACGGCGAGGCTGGGGCATACGAGCCGCGTGAAGTGTGGAGGAGGGGGCCCGGAGGTGGTGTCGCGGGGTGGAGGGTGTCCCACGGTGGGTGACGTCCCCCCCCCCCCCTTGTGGTGAATGCTGCTGAGGGGCCAGTCTGGGGAGGAGTGGGCTTGGCCCTCGGACTTAGGAAAGGCACGTGTGACCTTGACTAAAGGCTGCTTGGGTAGAGTTAGTAGCAGAAAAGCGGACGCGATGAGCGCAGACAACTTCCAGAGCAGCTTCGCTCTCAAGGAGAATGGAGAGGTTGGGTGGGAGCCGGGAAGGAGTTCGTGTGAAGCAGACGAGTTTTGTTCTTTAAGCAAGAACTAGCCTTGTGGTGTTTGTATGCCGCCGAGTCTGACCAGGAGGGAGAGGAAAACTGATGGATGCAGGAGGAGGGGGAGGCTTCCTGGAATGCTGGCCTTGAGCCCGAGGGCTCTGATGTGGCCCAGAGGGGCGGCCTCGTAGCAGCCCCAGACCCTCCGGGGAATCAGGAGAGAAGGCCGCGGGCGGGTGTGTTGGTTGGTGCTAAGGGCTTCTGGGTGAAAGTCCTCAGAAAGGAAGCAAGGTCATTGGAAAGGTGGGCAGGGGGTAGTGGGTGGAGGAGAACGGAGAAGGCCTGAACTAGGCCGGGGCCTGCTTGCTGGCAGTGCCGATGGGCCACCCATGTGGGGAGGTTTGGCAGACAGGAAATCCCACCACGTTTGGGGAGGAAACCGGAGATGGAACAGGGCAGGGTAGCGTTTAGAAGGAGACCAGGCCTTGGGGCGCCCGGGTGGCTCAGTCGGTTAAGCATCCATCTTCGGCTCAGGTCATGGTCTCACGGTTCATGAGTTCGAGCCCCACGTGGGGCTCTGCGCTGACAGCTCAGAGCCTGGAGCCTGCTTCAGATTCTGTGTCTCCCTTTCTCTCTGCCCCTCCCCGACTCACACTCTGTCTCTGTCTTTCTCTCTCAAAAACAAACATTAAAAAAAGGGAGACGAGGGCCGCTGGTTCCCGCGGGAGTGCTTGGTGTGGAGCCCAGCGCTGCACCCCCATCCTAATTTGTTGGCCCTGGATTCTTGGCGTGGTTTGAAAGACTATCCTCTGAAAAGCTGTGTTGGACGAGGACTGATTGATATGCCCGTTTTTCTGCACAGACAGCCCTGCAAGCCCAGCAGTGTGGCATACCTGGTGGCTGGGGACAACTTGGGTGACCCGTGCAGCCAGTGTGCCCATAAGGGCACAGTTTCCCGAGGCCTTGGGGGTTCCAGTCAGCGGGTCTCTAGGTGACTGGCAAAGCTGGGTCAGCAGCCGAGGATGGCAGATGGTTCCTTGGAGCTTAGTCATCCCCGCTGTGGGGTGACCTCTGTTGGGGGCGGCCGGGGGCGGGGGGGTGGTTCTCTGGTCCACTCTGGTTCCGGCCTGATGTTGATGGGCATGGGGTTGGGCGGGGGGGGTGGCGGCTGCCTCTTTCCAGGACCTCCACAAAAAGTACTCGTACATCCGCAAGACCAGGCCTGATGGAAACTGCTTCTACCGAGCTTTTGGATTCTCCCACTTGGAGGCGCTGCTGGATGACAGCAAGGAATTGCAACGGTAAGGACGCTGGCTACTCGGGCGCCGCGGGAGGCGGGCGATGGCTCCAGGAAGGGCCCCCGGGGCTCCCGCCCGCTCTCGGTGAGCGGGAGGTGCCCAGACAGTGGCTGGGCTCTTGCTTTGGTCTTCTGAGCTGGGGGTGGGGGGCGGCGTCGGCCGGTTCCCCCGGTTCTGCGCCGGCCTCTCTGCTGGCCGAGGAGCCCATGCTGGCCTCCCTTTCCCTCCCACCCATAGGTTTAAGGCCGTGTCTGCCAAGAGCAAAGAGGACCTGGTGTCCCAGGGCTTCACCGAGTTCACAATTGAGGATTTCCACAACACGGTGAGCCCAGCCGCCCCCGTCGCCCTCTCGGCCGGGGTGGAGGTCGGGCGGCCTGGCCGTGGCGGGGTTGACCCATCTCCTCCTCCTTCGTTGTGCCCTCTGTGCCCTGTGGGTGGCAGTTCATGGACCTGATCGAGCAGGTGGAGAAGCAGACCTCAGTAGCCGACCTGCTGGCCTCCTTCAATGACCAGAGTACCTCGGACTACCTGGTGGTGTACCTGCGGCTGCTCACGTCAGGCTACCTGCAGCGCGAGAGCAAGTTCTTCGAGCACTTCATCGAGGGTGGGCGGACCGTCAAGGAGTTCTGTCAGCAGGTGCCGTCCCTCCCCTTTCTCTCTTATCTCAGGGTGGGGGCACCAGGGCCGGGGTGGGGGGGGGGGTGGGCGTGTGTGTATGCGAGGGCGATGTGAGAGCCGGGCCCGGCCCCCTCCCTGTGCCGCAGGAGGTGGAGCCCATGTGCAAAGAGAGTGACCACATTCACATCATCGCGCTGGCCCAGGCCCTCAGCGTCTCCATCCAGGTGGAATACATGGACCGCGGCGAGGGCGGCACCACCAACCCGCACATCTTCCCCGAGGGCTCCGAGCCCAAGGTCTACCTTCTCTACCGGCCTGGACACTACGACATCCTCTACAAATAGGGCTGGCCCTGGCCTGCCACTGCCCTGCCTGCCCTCCCCTCTGCCGGGCGCTAGACATGTACAGAGGTTTTTTGTGGTTGTAAATGGTCATACTTCACTCCCCTCCTCCCCCCGTCACACGACCTTCCGCATTTTATTAAAGGGGATGCTGGTGGTGAGTCGCGTGTGTGCGTGTCCCTGCTCTGCTGCTGCCCGCCTGGCTGCTATGTGTCTGGCTGCCCCCTCCTCCCCCCCCGCCAGGTGGGTTCTTCTCGACCTTCCACCTGTCCGTGTCCAAGCCTCCCCACCAGGAGCAGTTTTGAGGGGGCTAGGCCTCTGGGGGACCCCTCCTGGTTACTGGGGTTCCGCTTCCTTCCCTTCTGGCACCCACCCCCCTTCCCTCCTTAGCTGGCCCGGGGGCTTCCATGAGAATCTTGGAAGTTCCCTGGGGACTTGCCCAGGGACCGAGGATCACCCAGGCTTCGAGCTGCTCCCTCGTAGGCTCTGACCTGACTGTACCTTTCTGTGCCGGTCAGGGCCCCAGACCTGAGCTGCCCGCCCTCCCCTCAGGGGTCTGCATGGTCCAGTCCTGGGTGGAGAGGGCTGACGTGATGGGGCCTGGCTCAGGGCAGGTGGAGGAGCTGGGGCGCCCCAGTGTACCCCCAGGTGGTGCCAACCTGGTGGGGGAAGGGTAGCCTTCGAGTCTGCGTGTGGTCCACGGTCCCGAGGTCTAGGCAGGGCTTGCCAGGCCACCGTTCCTCCCCCGCCCCTCCCCCTGCCTGTGCCTGCTTTGCACCCCCTCTGCTTGGGCCACGGTGTCTCTGCATTGCCTTCCTTTCTGCCTTCACCTCTCTTCTTCCCTCACCCCAGCACACATGGGGTCTTGGCCCCCAGGCTGTGAGCTCCTTGGGGGCAGGCCCTCAATAAATGTGAAGTGCTGCTGCCCACCTCTGCGGTCCGGCCCGTGCCTCCACCCGCCCGCCCTCGCCAGCCCTGTTAAGCCAGAAGCACTTGTCCACGCCTCTGGGCCGTCTCCTTCCCCAGCCAGCACTCAGACAGTAGGAGCTGTGACAAGGGTGGTCTTTATTAGGAGGCTCCTCAGGCACCGGGGGCTGAGGGGAAGAAGGGGGGGGGGGGGGGTCCCGGGCCCGGCTGCAGGCTTCGGAGACCTCTTAGAGCTGGGAGCGAGGTCCGGTAGGCCCAGGCGAGTCTGTGGGCAGAGCAGAGCAGTTAGAGGGAGTGTAGGCTGTGGGCCTCCCCTTGTGGCTTTCCTGCGTGGGGGTGAGCAGGGGCAGGGAGTGGGGGGGGGGGGCGGCGAGCCCTGGTGTTAGTGGGCAGGTTAGTGGGCAGCACACGGCAGGCCAGACCCTGCTTACCAGTCCTGGGCAGGGTGGGTGGCAGGTGCCGTCAGGCTGGAAGGCAGAGGACAGTGAGAGCCTGCTCTTGAGGGGGAGGGGCAGGGGCAGGGGTGAGGGCTGACCCAGGTGCCAAGGGGTACGTACCCACAGGGAAGTAGTGGGGAAGCCGTTGCATGTAGATGCTTTCGTCCTTCTCCAGGAACACACAGATGATCAGCCGGTCCACCTGTGCCGGGACCTGCTCAGCCCGGGGTGGGGGTGGCCGGCACCCACACCGCGGCTCCCCTGTGTTATCACTGCCCCCACCTCTACAGGTTTTCACCTGCTTTTTTCGTGGGGGGGACGGGGCACCGACCCTGAGTTTGGAGCTCAGGTTGCACCCTTCAGGGAAGGGGTTCATGGTGTGCACTCCACCACCCTTGCTGGATGGGCAGGAGAGCAAAGTGGTCTCGAGGGAAGGGGCGGGGACGCAGAGAGGGCTGGTGCGGTCCTGCCACCCCTTCCCCCCCCCCCCATCTTGTCCCTTCGACTGGGCCCAGGACTCACCTTGTCCTTGTGTTGCTCCAGCCACTCGCGCAGCGCGGCCAACACGATTTCCGCCGCCGCCTCACTGGGGTAGCCTGGGGACCCGGCGGGGCGGGAGTGAGTCTGGGCTCTGGCCCGCCCCCTCCACGCCCCGGGACCCGCCCGACTCCACCTACCCGGCTCCGCCCCGCCCCTTTCACGCCCTCCCAGGCCCCTCCTCGCGTCTGGGCCCACCCACTTCCAGGTCCCGCTCCGCCCCCTTCTAAACCAAGCCCCCCCCCCCCCCTCCCCCGCCCGTCGCGCTCCACTCACCAAACACGCCGGTGGAGATGCAGGGAAATGCCTGGGGCGGGGGGAGGGGGGGGAGGTGAGAGGGAATTGGGGACAGTGTCACTCTCCAACCACCGCCTCCGAGGGGCCTTCTTCCTCCCGGTCTGGGCCGCCCCCGTCCCCCTCCCTGCCCCCGCCCCTCTCACCGCGGAGCGGAGCCGATGCTCCAGCAGCAGGTCGAGGCTGCTCAGGTAGCAGCTGCGGAGCTCGGCAGCCTGGCTGGCGCTGGGCTCTCCGTGGGCGATGGGTCCCACCGTGTGGATGACATCTGCGGGAGGCGACGGGGTCAGACTGGCCGGGGTCTCCAAGCGGCCATCGGCTTTCTCCCCCTGCCCGCCTTGGAGAGGACAGGAAACAGGCCCTCTCCCCAAGTTCTGAGAGTCCCCAGGGGAGGACCCTGCCCACGCGGGTGCAGAAGTGTGCCCTCAAATGCGCTCGACAGAGACGGGCAGGCCCGCGCTGGGCCCCCTTCGCACAGCTGCATGGACCCGGCTGAGCCGCGGGGCGGAGCGAAGTCCCTGCCTCCTCAGCTCCTCTCACCCCCTCCCGCCACCTGCTTCCCGGTGCGTGCGAGGAGGGGCCGGGTCCCGGCACTTAAGGTTAGGAAGCGACCCCTGAGGAGGCCTCCAGCAATTGTGTGGGGGCTGCTCCCTTAAGCCCCCAATTACACGAGGTGCCCTGTGGGGTCGGGACTCACACTTGGCCGGCAGCCGATAGCCGCCGGTGATCTTGGCCTTGCCGGTCTCACAGTTCTGCAGGGTCCGGCACTCGTCGGTGAGGAGGGGTCCAGCGGCCCGGTGAATGCAGCCGTCCACTGCAGGGCAGAGGGGAGTGAGCCGTGGGGCGCCCCGCGTCACGCCTGAGCCCGTTTTACAGAAGAGAAAGCGGAGGCCCACGCACAGAATCCTCCCAACCCCCTCGGCTGGGCCAGGACTCACCGGGCACCGCGCGCGCCTTCTCCCGCCGCCTCCGGCTGCTCGCTAACGCCCGCCGCCCCTACTTGCTCCGAGGCGCGGAGGCGGGTCGCAGCGGGTCCCGGCGGGAAGCGGCGCGGGGCGGCCGGCAGGGGGCGCGCCCGGCCCGCCCTGCAGGTTCCCGGCCGTGCGGCAGGGGCGCGGGCGGGGCCGGGGCCTCCCCGGGCCGGAGCGGCTGGGGAAGGCGGGGTCCGCGGCGGCGGGAACCGCCACCCTAGCCCGGCCAAAGGGAAGGTCGCCCGGCTTTGGCCCGGAGGCGCCGCGGGCCCCGCGACCGGTGGCCGCCTCGGCCCGAGGAGCCCGCGAGCGCCGACTGGCACCGCGCACCGGATCCCCAGGCGAGGCCCCTCCCGGCCGCGGCAAACTCTGGGACCCACTTTACAGATGATGAAACCGGGGTCACCTAGTTAACAAGTGGCAGCTGCGGTCCGGGGCTCGAGCCTGGGTCTTCCAGCCCCCTCCTCGCCCTCTTTGCGGGGAGGTGGACGGCGGATCCGGGCGCGCGCCCCTGCTCGTTAGCGAGCCGCCTCGTTAGCGCATCCGGCTTAATTGCGGCGGGCCCGGGCTTGTTTATCTGAGCGCGGCTCTGGGACCTCGGGCAGCGACCCTGGGGACGCGGGCCCAGATAAACAACTCGGGCACCGCGGGAGGAGCGTCTCCTCCGCCCCTTCGGCCGGACCTCACCCCGGTGCCACAGCCTCAGTGGCCTCAGTGGCCCCGGTGGGAAAGTCGGGGCTCGGCTGTCGTCCCCTGGGCCAGCGGGGCACACCGGCAAGTCTTTTCCCCTGAGCGGCCACTGCCTCATCTGGACGATAGCGACGGTGACCCCTCTTCAGGGGAGGGGTTTGCATCCTGGCCAGGAGAACGTGACCCACCTCTGGCAGCTCCCTAGCTCGCAGGGCACCCCAGGCCTGTGCCAGGAGCTCCTTGGCACCGGCTGCCGGGGCTCACAAGGCCCAGCAGCAGGAAAGAGGCCTCATTTCTCCATTTTGCAGATGCGCACACCGAGGCCCTTCCTCCCTCATCCCATCCACCCCACCCCCAAAGTCTTGGCAGAGGTCCAGGGACACCAGCTGGACCACCCCCCTCTTTCTTCTCTTTTGTGCCCTGTGGGGCCCAATTAAACCTAATTTTGTGACTTCACTCAGAGCTGGCACCAGGCGATTTCCCAGAGCACCCGGGTGGGGGGGTGGGGGGGAATGGGGCAGAGGAGTCGGGAGCCCTGGGAGGACCTCTCCCGCAAGGAGGGGTAAGGGCAACGGTGGCCCAGGGGAGGGCGGAGCGGGGGACCCAAGGCGGGGCCCCTGAGTTCCCTGTCCAGGCGGCGCTCAGGGGCCGCGCAGCCTGGAGGGTCACACCGCGTCCGCGTGCAGTGTGTCCGTTCTGGGTGAGATGCCAGCTGACCACCCAGCAGCGTGTACGAGAGCAGGGGCTGTGGAGCTGGGCGGCCCGGGGTTCCAGGCCCAGCTCTGACAGTCACAGATATGTGTGGCCTGGAGCCTATCACTTAGCTTCTCTGGACCCCAACTGCCCCACCTGTAAAATGGGCTCCACCTCCTAGGGCTCTTGGAAGGATTAAGCGAGTTAATTTCCGTAAGGTGCTGAAGCCAGGGCCTGGCATGGGTGAAGGTGGCATGGGTGTTGGCTCTCGTTAGGACAGTGGGATAGTATGAGAACGTGCTCCCTGTGGGGACACAGGGGCGGCGGCTGTCCAGGCGGGTGTCAGGGTGTTCGGGGCCTACGGGGGTAAGCACGGGAATGGGTCTGGGCCGGCTCTCCTGGGGGCCTCCGGCCCTGCCCTAACGGTGCCACTTGGCTCCTGGCTGCCTGCCGTCCTCCCTGCAGGCGACCTTGGCCTGCTGCGGAGGCTGTGCCCAAGTGCAGAAACACAGTAAGATCTGTGTTTCGGGGACTTAATGTTTCCTGCAGAGGTGGACAGGCCTGCAGTCAGACCTATGGGGCTGACCTGGGGGCATGACGGGGAGGGGGCACTCGGGGCTGGCAGAAGCCTCGGGCTGGGCCAGGTGACTGCCATGCAAGTGCCTAGGGGATCAGTTTCCCCAGGGCAGAGATGAGAGGCAGGCCCTGGGCCTCACCCCTGCCCCATCCTCTCCCCAACAAGCCAGAGCACCGACGGGGCCCCTCTCACCTGCCCCCTCCCCGTCTACACACCACAGTTGTGCCAGAGGGGACCCTCAGCCTGTGGTCCTCACCCACAGGCCCAGGGGGTCACGCCTTCCCTGCCCCCCCATGTGAACCGCAGTCACTCCCCTTCCCTGCCCCCAGGCTCTGCTTCCTCGGCCCTGTCCTGGCTCTTACGTTGGGCTAAGCTGAACCCTGGAGGCTGCAGGAGGCGGCTTCCTGGGGTCTCATCGGAGGGAGGTGTCCCTCCTCCCGCCCTCCACCTGAGCCTGGGGCTGACTGGCGGGAGGGTGGTGACCCCAATTCATACCAGTGGACCCTCGATCCCCTCTCTGGGACCTTTGGCCACATGCAAACAAATCTCAAGCCTCCAACTCAACCCCTGTTCCAAGTCAGCAGAAGACCTGGGGTCCCTCCTGGGAAGACTGACCCATGGCGGGGCGGGGAGGTGCTTCCTTCCAGGTCTCTCTGCCAGGTCCGGAACCAAGCCTTCCCCACAAGACTGTCCTAAGGGCTGCTCTGCCTTCTCCCTCAGTCCCTGTGCCCCGCTCGCCCCCCTCCCCCTCTGGTTCCTGAGTTGCAGCCTCTTCTGGAACACCTGCTGGGACCTGAGCCTGAGCAGTGCACACACACCCCTCTTTGCTGGTCCTTACAGCCACCCTAGGAGGTCCCACTATTTTTCCTCCCTTATAGAAGGAGAAATTGAGGCACAGAGAGGATGAGACTTGCCCAGGGTCACACAGCTGGACTGCTCTGCTTCCTCTAGGACCATAAAAGCCTTGTCTCTCTCTCTCTCTTCCCTTCCAAGCCTTCCCTATCACCCTGGCTGGCCCCCTCCCCTTCCCTCCTCATCCAAACTCCAAACTCGAGGTCTGGACTCCCCTCTTCACTGCAGCAGGGCTCCTGTTCCCCCCCAAAAGAGGGACTTCGGGGACCCTGGTTGCTGAGTGACCTGGGGTCCCTCACCTCGCGTGACTGTTCAGCCACCCCCATGCAGCTGACCACCAGCTACCTCTGTCTGGCAAGGCTGCCCTGGAGACCCTCCCCGCCGTCCACCTGCCTCTCTGACCTCTTCCGTCTCCTGCCTGGGCTCCTCAGATGCTGCCGTCACCTGGGGGCCCTGTCTGTCCTCCGTCTGCCGCAGCCCTGTCCTTCCACCCCGTCCCAGCCTGTTCCCCCAGGTAAGCCCGGCTGGCCCTGCCCTCCTGCCCCCAGTGTGGCCTCCACACGGGCACGGGGTGGGGGCCGGGGGCCTCAGCTCGCACCCAGCCCCTTCCCCGGAGTTCGGGGGTCAGGAGGGCGAGGGTGGAGGGCAGGGGCTGGAGCCAGCAGAGGCGGGCGGCAGTCAGGCTCCTGTGGGGGCCATTTGCCAAGGCGCTTAGGATCTGTTGGCGGCTATTTGGGGTGCTGTAATATTCATGAAGGGAAGATTAGATATTTAAATTTATTCAGCAATAAATGCGTCTCAGTGGGGGAGCATTCCTCATGCTAAACAAACAAGCAAGCAGGGGCTAATTAATTATTTACAGGAACATGAGGATGCCCGGGGCCTGGGGGACAGGGGGGCGGCTGTGTCCCTGCCAGAGGGCAAGAGACCCTGACAGGCCCAGGGCCGGCTCCCCTCCCCCACCCCCCTGCCCCTCCGCTGCCCCGTGGGCCTGGCCTCCTGGGTGCCCCCTCCTGGGATTTCTTGTCCCAGAAATCCTGCCTACAAGCCTGCTGGTGGCTTTGGGCAAATCACTTCACCTGTCCGTGCCGTGCCTCAGTTTCCTCATCTCTACAAGGTCCGTAACAGCACCTCCCTCCCCACTTGGCATGAGCCTTCGTTCAGTGAGGGACTGCACCAAGGTGCCCTGCACTTTATCACTCTGTCACCTGTGTCACCTGTTTCAGATGGGGAGACCGAGGCCCGCCCCCGCCTCTGTAGGCGGAAGGCTACTCTGCCTGTCGGGGCCTGAGGGACTGACGCGCTGCAGGGTGGAGGTGGCACCCAGAAAGCCCCGGGCAGGGCGGGCTGGGACTGCAGGGGTGTGGGCTGAGGCCGGAGGGGGCCAGGGGGAGGGCAGGAAGGCACCTGGCCTGGGGCCTGGGGACCACTCCCCACCCGGACATCTGACCCGGCAGGTCCCAGGGCCTGAGGAGAAGCCACCAGTCCGGCGACCCCGGTGCTCCGTGCAGCTGCCTCCCAGGTCCCAGCCGCCTGCACAGAGATACCGAATGCCAGGGCTGGTGGGGGCGCATGAGGAAACTGAGTCCCTGAGAGGGCACCAGCTGGGGCAGGGGCAGATGTCCAAGCTGCCGGTTCGCCTGCAAGCCCCGAACCCCGTGGAGGACGAGCTCGGCCGTAAAGCCTGGAAGAAGGACCCACCCCGGGGCCTTGAGCCCCCCGCTCCCTCCGTCCACGCTACACTCATCACCTCTGGTCTCCGGCCTCGTCCCAGGCCCCGCGGAGCCGCCCCGCAGAGCCTGAGAAGCCACAACCCCACGTGGTGTCCCCTTGCCGCCGGAACCACCTTCGGCTTCCGCCCACACCCTCCCGGTCGCTCATTCAATCGACAAACCCAGGGCAGCCACGAGCTCTGTGACCGGTTTGGGCTGGGCCTGTGGGGGGAGGAGGCAGAGCCCACCCTCGCCAGACCCCACCCTCGCGGTGCCAAGGCGGGTGGGCACCCCAGGGAGAAGAGGGATGGACAGCAGCTCCGGTCTGTGATGTGAAATTCATTACGGGGTGAGATCAACTCCTTAAATGGGGATTTGAAAACATTAGGCCCTCATTATGTACACAGCGGCAGCGCCTCATTCATCATGCAAAAATCACTCCCGTTATTGAAAATCCCCATGGCAGCTGCTGGCAGGGGCTGGGCGACATCTTGCCCGCTGGGGGTGGGGTGCGGGCCCCACAGGCCTGCTGGGCCTCCGCTGGCATCCCTGCGGGGGGCCTGAGTCCCCTTGTCCCTCCTACCAGGGAGGGCCTGCGCCGGGGTGGGGAGCACGGTTCGCTCCAGGGACTCGGTGACTCAGTTTCCTCATCTGGAGATATTAATGGCACACCCCATAGCGCTGTGGTGAGGGTCTCGGGATCTCTCAGAGAGAGGCTCTACGCGAGGCCTGGCCTCCGCGGCCGTGGGAGCTCAGTGTAGCTGGCTGACGTCCACACCACCACCACCATCAGCCCATCACCGTCACCATCTGGTGATGGCCGGGAGGCCTGGGGCCCTTTCTTGGGGAGGACTCGTCACTCCCTTGCTCATAAAACCTCCATGGCTCCCATGAGTCCATGAAATAAAATGCCCCACCCCAAGCACGGCTGGGGGTCCCTCCAGCCTCCACCTTAGACTGGCCTCTGGTCTCTCCCACCCACCAACTGGGGGAAGGGCCCTGCGGTGGGGTGGGGGGGAAGGCTCTGTGCAGGGAGGGGACTCCCCCTCCCCGGGGGGGGGGTCTGGGACGGGCTCTGGCTGTGCGTGGGGCACGGGAGGGCCCTTGGCTGTTCCCCATCCAACGCTCCCGCCCTGTCTGCTCAGCTCAGGTCAGGGCCTCCCCCCGCACCACAGCCTGTGCCCCGCCACTCCAGCCTGGTACACGGTGGGACCCCAGACAAGTCTGGGCACAGGGTGCTCGGCCCTTGGGGCCCCTGCTTCCTCTGAGGCCGGCCCGGTCCAGGGAGGGCCACGGAGGCTACGCCGTCTGCCCCCTGTGCCCGCCATGCCTCGGCTGTGGCCCTGGGCAGCTACCGGGCGGAAGTCGAGGCCCCGATGCTCCGCTCTGGGGCCTTGCTAATCCCCCAGGCCAGCTGGGCTCTGAGCAAAGGGGAGCCCGCGAGAGCAGGGAGAGAACGAGGAGGAGAAGGAGGGAGCGAGAGAGGACCAGAAATGGAGAGCAGGTGCATGGAAGAGAGACATGGGAGTGGGCAAGAGACACTGTGCGGCTGGGAGAGACAGAGACAGAGAGACAGAAGACAGACAGAGACAGAGATTCAGAGACAAAGAGACAGAGACAGAGTCACAGAGAGGGAGAGGCAGAGACAGAGAGACAGAAGACAGAGACAGAGATTCAGAGACAAAGAGACAGAAGACAGAGACACAGAGAGGGAGAGACAGAGGCAGAGACAGAGAGACACAGAGATAAAGAGGAACAGAGATAGAGGCAGAGAGGGAGCGATAGAGACAAACACAGAGAGGCAGAGACAGAGAGGGACAGAGTCAGAGACAAAGGCAGAGACGGACGCAGAGGCAGAGACAGAGACTCAGATGCAGAGACAGAGACAAAGACAGAGAGGGAGAGATAGAGAAAGAGGCAGAGATAGAGAGAGGCAGAGGCAGAGAGAGACGGAGGCAGAGATAGAGACAGAGAAGGAGAGACAGAGACAGAAACAGAGGCAGAACTAGAGAGAGGCAGAGGCAGAGAGAGACAGAGATAGAAGGAGGGAAAGTGAGAGACGGAGAGAGGGAGAGAGAAGGAGAGAGGAAAGAGGGTCCCACACCCCTCACCAGGGCCACGGATGTGTGTGGAGAGGAGAAGGCGGGCCCCGGGTGCTGGGTTCAGCTCAAGCCCAGGGGCCACGGCGGTGGGCCAGGGCAGGGGTGCGAACGCGCGCGCACGGGGAGAAGGGGCCCCGGGGCACAGCTGGTCCACAAGCGAGCACCTCGCTTTGGCCAGGAGCTGGACAGACAGACACCCTGCGCGTGTCCCTCAGGAGGGCGATCTGATCGGGAGGCAGCTGGTGCTTAAACAACCACCCGAATGGGAGTCTGATGGCCAGGGGTGACAGAACGCCGGCCCACGAGGGGGGCAGCGTCTGCCGGGTCCCAGCAGCCAGGACAGCGCCGGAAGGCGGCAAGCCCTCAGTTCGTGGAGCAGTAGGGGGCGGTGGCCGGGGGCCTGCCCTGACATCGGGGTAACGAGGCGGGGAAGGTGGTGGTGAGGGGGCGGAGGAGCCCGTAGGCACAGGAGCAGCAGGTGCAAAGGCCCTGTGCCCGGAGAGGGCTGTGGCAGAAGCTGCTCCACCCTGGCTTCCTCGGGCAGGGGACGTCTGGGCCCCGGGGGTGCGGGAGACACATACGCTGAGCCGTGGGAAGCAGGGGCTGCGCAGGGCCCAGTGGGCAGGAGGGCAGGACGGCCGCACCCCCAGGGGTAGGAGCTGGCTCCTGCGGTCAGGAGTGCGTGGCTGGGCCGCTGACCTCCAGGAGGGAGGGAATGTCCTTAGCAGTGAGCGCGTATGGAGGGGACAGGGCGTGTGGAGGGGACAGGGCGGGAGCCCTGCCTGACCCCAGCCCGCCCCGCCCCGCAGGCCGGCCCTTTGGGGAGCTGGCCAGGCCGGAGCAGAGATGGCGGCCGCGTGAGCAGAGGAGGCCCTGAATTAATCTGTCACTAAAGCTTGGCCATGGCAGGCGCAGTCATGATTTAGATGAATAATTGAAACGCTCCGATACATTTATTATCCCTTTAGTGCAAAAGTGGCAGAGAAAGACGAGGGGTAATTGAAAAAGAACGCACAAATCTCCGCGAGAAAGCCGGCTCCTTATCGCCGAGTAAACATTTCAGTCCTAATAAACAGGAGAGACGCGCGTCAGGGCCCTGTCGATTCCCATCCTGATTTAGGGCCCGCCTCCCTTCTTACCATACAATAGGAGAGTGTTCAGGTTGGAAAAAAATTTTTATCGAGCCAGTAAAAGTCTCTCCAGGAGGGAGGCGGGCCAGCGGGAGTGGGCCTGGCGGGTCCCCGGGTCTCCGGGTCTGGCTGGGAGGCCGGGAGGCTGTCCCAGCCCGTCCAGTCTTTCCCCACTTCAGACCCGGGGCCCTCCACCTGCTGGGCCTCTCTATCCCTCTCTGCCTGTCCAACTCCTACTCATCCTTCAGGGCTTGAGTCAGAGGCCCCCTCTGCCGGGAAGCCTTCTACCAAACTGGGTCTCTCTGAGGGCGGGGCCGAGGCCCGATTCCTGAGTCTCCACCGCCACCCACACTCAGAGCCCTGGGAAGGAATGGGGGTGTGTGTGTGGGGGGGGGGAGTTAGGGGGCTTCCCCAAGACTCACTGTGTTGCCACAACGAGACACCTTGGCCTCGGGGCCTGGTGGGGACCCAGCCCCACAATGAACCAGGCCCAAGAGTCCTAGACTCTTTGGGTTAAGTCCTTTTGGCCCCAGCAGCCCCTGGGGCTCTTGCTGAGGGTGGAGGTGTTCACAGACTCCCTTCCCTGCTCCTGAGGGGCTGCGGTCCTCTCCCACCCATAAGCACCCCACATGCGAAAACTGGGCTCACTATACCAAAGCCCTGCCGGCCAAGCCCGGGCCCCCTTTGGAGGGCCTCCTTCTGAGCCAGAGCTGCCCCAGACCCCCCTCCCCCCAATTTATTAGGTGCCTCCCCCCACCCCAGTGCAGGGCTGTTGGACCTGTGTGCCAGCTCAGGGCAGGGCCTGGCATACAGAGGGTGCAACTACCCGCCCCCTACACTGGCTTAGAAACCCCTAGAACACCGTCCCTGAGGAGAGTGCACTCTAGTGGGGAGACAAGCCTTAAGAACAAACATAAAATACACGGACGTTAAAAGGGATCACTGCTGTGGAAAAAGCCACAGAGCAGGGTGAGAGGGTCAGCACAGTGGGCTGGGGCCTCGGCACAATTTAAACACAGTGGCCAAGGCAGGCCTACCGTGACTGATGCCTGCATGGATGGATGGCGGGCAGGTGGATCGGTAGGTGAGGGGTAGATGGATGGGTGAAGGGGGTAGACAGATGGGTGGATGGGGGGCAGGTGGATGGGGGGTAGATGGATAGCTGGATGGGGGAAGGATGGATGAGTGGAGGGGGTAGATGGGTGGGAGGTAAATGGATGAATGGGGAAGGAAGGTGGATGGGTGGAGGGAGTAGATGGGGGTAGATGGGGGGGGGGATGGGGTTAGATGGCCGGGTAGAGGGGATAGATAGATGGATGAATGGAGGGTAGATGGATGGGTGGAGGAGGTGGATGGATGGGAGGGTGGATAGACGGATGGATGGACGGATGGATGGATGGACGGATGGATGGATGGATAGGAGTAAATGGGTGGGTAGAGGGGTAGATGGATGAATGGAGGGTAGATGGATGGGTGGAGGAGGTGGATGGATGGGAGGGTGGATGGACGGATGGATGGATGGATGGATGGATGGATGGATGGATGGACGGATGGATGGATGGACTGACGGATGGATGGATGGACGGATGGATGGATGGACGGATGGATGGATGGACTGACGGATGGATGGATGGACGGATGGATGGATGGACGGATGGATGGATGGATAGGAGTAAATGGGTGGGTAGAGGGGTAGATGGATGAATGGAGGGTAGATGGATGGGTGGATGGATGGATGGATGGATGGACGGATGGATGGATGGACGGACGGATGGACGGATGGACGGATGGACGGATGGATAGGAGTAAATGGGTGGGTAGAGGGGTAGATGGATGAATGGAGGGTAGATGGATGGGTAGAGGGAATAGATGGAGAGGTGGGGGGGTAGATGGGTGGGGGCAGGTAAATGGGTGGTCATAGGAACGTAGGGAGTGGGTAGAGGACTGAATCCCTGTGGGGCTGGACTCAGGAGAAGAGGGAGAAACTTCAGCGGACGCCATGGGAAGACAGAGGTGGGTCTGGGCAGAGCCAGGCGGGGGGACCTGGGCTGCCGAGTCCCAGACGACTCGTGCTTGTGGCTCCCACCCAGGCAGTTCCGGGGGGTTAAGGCTGGGTGGGCTGGCGGGCAGTAGAGCTCACAGGTGGCAGACAGGAGGGCCGAAGACATCGCGTCCCCATCCCAGCCCCAGGCAGGCCCCAGGCCCCTCCCAGCCCCAACCTCGCCCCTCCGACGATCCCCTCCCTGCCACCTCCACCTTGTTCCAATCACATTAGCAGAGTGACAGCCCCAGCGAACACTCACGGCGGCTCCATAAATCTCAGCTGGCGTTAAAAGGCTGGACTCGGGGCTCACTTCCTCCCGGGTCCTGGCCCACCCCATCCATCTCTGCGTCAGTCAGGCAGCGCTTGGGGCCTGCTCCAGCCTCCTCTCCCCCACAGTGCTGCAAGAAGGGGAGCTGGAGGACCCCCAATAGGCCTCCCCACTCCATCTAGCCAGAACAGGTGCCCTTTGACCCCCAGAGTGAGGTCAGCAGGCCACCTACCAGCCACTCCCTGCCCTGCCTAAAGCCTCGAAGGCACCCCCCCCACCCCCGCTGCCTTCCTCAGCAAGCCCTCCGCTTAGCACATGAGGCTGTCCCTGCCTTTTTATAGTTCATTCATTCATTCAACGACCATTTAATTGAGCACCTACTATATGTGCCAGACCCGGTTCTAGTTGCTGGAGACACAGTGGTGCCCCCCGAGCTTTGTTCTCAGCGGGGAGACAGACGGTAGACAATGACCCTAATATACAAGTGACAAACAGAAGAGCAGGGTGAGGTGAAGGGAGAGGGGGGATACAGGCTGGGGCGGGGACAGACAGCTGCAGTTTCACCTAGGGGTCAGGGTGGGCCTCCCTGACAAGGTGGGGAGCACGGAAACCTTGCGAGAGGTGAAGGGGGCAGCCACAGGCTGGGGAAGAGGGTTCCAGGCGGAGGGCACAGCCTGCACACAGGCCTGAGGCAGGAGCGAGCAGGGAGGCTGGTGCCGAGTGAGGGAGGGCTGGGCAGTGGCAGTGAGCCTGGCAGGTGGCTGGGGGCCCTGGTGGACCTTGACTCTGAGCCAGGTGAGAGCCCTGGCAGAGTTTTGGGCGGGAGAGGGGTGATGGACCTGACTTGGGGTTTAAGAGGCCCACACCTCTTGGTGGTCCTTAGCCTCCCAGAACTGCAGGGCTAAAAATCCAGCGCCCCACGGGGTCGGTGAGGCTCCAGTGTCACCTCCTGCCTCCCCTCCACCTGGCTGGGCTGCGACGGCTCCAATCTTGATCTCCCCCAATGTCCCATGTTCTCCCTCACTCCGGGCCTCCGCCTGTGCTGTTCCCTCTGCCCAGGACACCCTTCCCGATGCTCCCACCCATTCCTCGGGTCCCAGTGTAGGCCCCACCTCCTTCCAGGAGCCCTGCTCCCCCATCGCACGGACCACCCTGTGCAACGGTGGGTGCCTCCATCTGTATCGTGAGCTCAGGGAGGGCACGGACCAGGCCCCTCTGGTCCAGCACCCGGCTCGGGGCCCAGCCTGCAGTAGGTGCTCGATCACTGGCCGATGAATAAACAGGCGAAGAGGAGGGGTGTCTGAACGGCAGGTGTCAAATCAGCTACGGCCCCCTGAGTTTTCCAAAAGGGACGGGCTTCCGAACAAGGTCCTGGATGGGCCCCCAGCGAAGCCCCTCATTCTGTGAGGCCTCCAGGACAGCTGTGACCTCCACAGGGACAGTGGAGGAGAAGTGGGGGAGGGAGGGAGGGAGGGAGGGAAAATCTGTCTGGCCACAAACAGACCCCCCCCGCCCCCCCATACACACACCCGTCCTGCATCCTGGCCGGTCACCGACAGCTCTTAGCGTTGTTCTTATTTATTCCTGACCTTCGCTGCCCCTTTTATTTTCCCCCCTTTTAAAACCTGGCCTGGGCCCCGCCACTGCTGCCGTAAACACGGCCCCCGGGATTTATCCGACGGCGCATTAACCCCTGCCCCCCAGCTCACCAATCATGCTGCTGCCAGTGTAGACAGCGGGCAGTCCAGCCAGCGGGGAACCGAGGGGCTGGGGGCGAGGGGCTGGAGTGGCCTGCCTGGGCAGTGCTGGCCAGGGGAGGCAGGCCTCGGGGGGGAGGGCACAGGGACTGCCCCCACCATGGCACCTGCTGACCTATATAGCCTGTAGCCCTGGAGGCTGGGCCCACCGTGACCTCCTACCTCTGGCCCACCCGGTTCAGCTGGAACCCCTGCTTCCCGGTGGTGAACCACGGCGAACACACGAGTCTTTCTGGCGGGGGTGGGGGGTGCTTCGCGGTTGGCAGAGCCCTCCCTGACCCTGTGAGGCCTTGTCCTGGGTGCGGGGCCGCCCTCCGAGGTTATAGCGTGGAGCAGAAATGATCATTTTGCCCTCACAGGTGCGGAGGCTGAAGCCTAAGGGCTGGGCTTTTCCCATCACACCTGCAGCCCCCCCCCACCTCCAGATTCCGGATCCCAGTCCCTCTCAACCCTCAAGTGTCCCTCCCCCGCCCCTTCCAGGCCAGGAAGCACTTACCACCGCCACCTCCTAGCAGGGAGCTGTTGGCTGCAAGAGAGAGAGAGAGAAAAAAGCCAGTCAGTGGGGGAGTGGCAGGTGGGCCAGCAGCTTGGGGGGCGGGGGGGGGGAGGAGGATGGGAGGCTTGTGGCTGGTCCAGGCCCCTGGGGTCTTCAGACTCTGGGCACAGGGTCTTCTCTGAGGGGGGGCACACAGCACACAGGGGGTGGTGGTGAGGGCAGGGACTTCCTTTCCTGCTGGGGCTCCTAAAGGGCCTGGGGTTTGCAGGGTGGTGGGGTGGGGGGTTCCCCCGAGCCACCAGGGCCCAGCCGCTCACCCTAGAAACAGCCACATGCGGGGTCTGGAGGGACACAAGACCTGTGGCCACACGCATCCTTTTGAATAAAAGGATTCACTGTTTTGACCCAGCATCTCCCGAAGCTCGCCTGTGCCAGGCCTGGTGCAGAGACGTGCCCTGGTCCCTGCCCTTGGAGCTCACAGGCAGCCGGGGGGGGGGGGGTGGGGGCACAACCTGAGGCCACCAGAAGATACACTGTGTTGTCGCAGCTGTGCTAAGTACCGCCCAAGGAACGAGTGTGGTGGGGGCGGGGGGGGGGAGGGGGCTGTGAACCAGGACTGGGCGCCCCTAACAGACGGCAGTGACCGTGTGCCAGGTAAGGGCCCCATCCTGGGGCGGCACAGTGAGGGCACAGAGCACCAGGCCCGGAGCCAAAGCCGGTTCAGCAGATGGGTGACTCGGGCCACCTCGCCCTGTGCCTCAGTTTCCCCCGGGGAAGAACAGACCCATCTCACAGGGCCGGTGTGAAGGTCGAGGGGGACAGAGAGAGCCCCGGACCGGACGCAGACTGGAGGCTGCTGGCGCTGCCCCGCCCATCTCGCTCTGCCCGGCCCGCTGACCCCCTCCGGCCTCCCCACGGGGCTGATGCGAGGACGAAGCGAGGCTGGAAGCCTCTCGGCCGCGGGCACGTCGGGGCCGTGCGGGTCAGTGGCCCTCCCCAGCCGGGGCTCCGGCTCCTGGCCACGCAGCTGCGTCCGTGTTAACTGCTGGTGCTAATCAGGGTAAGTGATGGGCGAGACAGGGCAGGTGCTGCCCAGGTGGGGAGACCAGCTGTGCCTCGGCCCCCGGGGCCCCGGGGGTCCCGGCTCCCAGCTCCTCCACCCCACCTGCCTTCCGGGGGCCCGGGGCAGCCCCTCTGTAGGAGGGGGACACAGAGCAGAGCCCGGAGTGGGGGGCCACTTCCGGGCCGGCCAGGCCGCAGGCCCGGGGTGCCGTGCGGAAGCTGTGGACCCTGCTAAGTGGTGTCGCGAGGCTCTGAGTGGCTGGTCTCCCAGAGCTGACAGCTCTTCGCTTGGGGAATAATTAATTCCACAGCCCGAAAACCCAGGGCTGCGAGTTGCCACGTTACTTGCGAGATTAATACAAGCAGCTAATTAAGATGGAGAGGCGAGGAGAGGCTGGGCGCTCCCAGAGCAGGGCTGGGGGGCTGCGGGGAACGCGTGGGAGGAAGGCGGGCGGAGCAGGCAGGGAGGCAGCTGGGAGCCGGAGCTGGAGCCTCGGAGGGGCCGGGCGGGACCCCCAGGCAGCCGTGGGCAGGCCACCGAAGGGCTGGGCTCCCCAAGGCTCTGGACGGGGCTGCTGCCCCAGGAAAGCATCTTCCAATGAGCCGTGGAGGACTGCCTGCCTGCCTGCCTGCCTGCCTGCCAGGCACAGACCCGTGGCTCTGCACAAACGGTCCCACTTACTATCATAACAAATGGGAGGTGAGGGTTGCTCCCACTTTACGGAGGAGGAACCCGAGGCCGGGAGGGGGGGGGGGGGGTTGGGTTGCCCAGTGGCAGCGGCAGGATCAGAACTGGGTCTGACTCTGTAGTGAAGCCACCAAGCAGGCTGGCCTCAGGGCAGCCTGGCCCAGGCCTGGCCCCCCGAGGATCTCCCCTTGGCTAGGGCTGGGGCTCGCCTCTTCCGGCACAGAGGCCCGACCGGCGCAGTCGGGACCCACCTCCCCCACCCCAAGGCGCAGGCAGAGAGGAGGGCCTGGGTGTGCGGACGGCCCTGCCCTGGAGCCAACAGGCGAGGCCTGGGCATCTCGGGTCGGTCCAGAGCAGTCCCGGCAGCTGTCGGGAGCTGCCCTCCACGGGCCTCCCCCACCTCCCCCCATCACCTCTCTCTCTTAATTAACACCGGCCACAAACGAGCTGGCTCCCGCTCGCAGAGGGCTTGGTGCCCAATGGGTTGGCAGTAAGCCTCGAAGGGGCGGGAGGGGAAGGGGCGCCGACCTGCCGTTCTGCCGACCTTCCGGGAGGGGCCGACCCCCACCTGCCGGGCATCCCCTGAGCCCCACCGTGTGTAGGTCTTCCTAGGTCAAGGGACTGGGGCCAACTGGTCCGATGCATCCAGGGGCTGAGGAGGGAGGCGGGCCAGGGGCAGAAAGGATTTCACCAGGCTGAGCCAGGGGAAGGCGGGCCAGGTGGCCAGGTGGTTTTACCTTACCCAGGTGGGAGAGAGCGGCCAGGGCTGGCACGGGGAATCAGTCTTGGGCTGCACAGAGGACCTGGTTACCAGCTTCCCCCAAGCTGAGCAGGTGGCCTAGGAAGGCAGGGTCCCCTTCCTCTAGCCCACTAGGTTGATAGTTCTGTGAGTGGGGGCTCAGGGGTAGGGCGGCGACCCGGTGGTCTGGACCCAACTCCCCCTCTCCTCTTTCTCCTGAGGCCCTGCCTGACCCCTCTCCCCCAGGGGCCTGGATGCCTGGTCACCCGGTGCCCCCATAAAGCTGCCCAAGACACGGACGGCTGGGCCAGGATGCTTGAGGAAATGGCCTGGAGGCCTGGGGAGAACACGGGAAAAGGGGGGGGCAGCCCAACCTCCCATCCGAAGCACGGCGGTTCCGGGCCTGCCTGCTCCCCGGGCCAGAGCTGGCCTTCACCCGACCCGGACACTGGCCTTGAGTCTCCAGCTCCTTCTCTTCTGCTGTCCCCACCATGCTCCCTTCCATTTGGTTTAAGCTCTAAATCGAAACTGATCATTAGCCCATTTTTCAGATGAGGAAACCGAGGCTCACAGAAGGATGGGGGCGGGTGGGGCGGGGCTTGACCCAGGATGGCCGCTTGTCAGCGTCCTTCTTCTTTTTAAAAAGTACTTTATTCTTTTTAAGTCATCTCTACACCCAACATGGGGCTCGGACTCACTAATTCCAAGATCAGGAGTCGCACGCTCCACTGACTGAGCCGCCCAGGCGCCCCGATCAGCGTCCTCCTTCTTAACCGCTGCATGCTCCCTGGGTCTCAAAGCGTTCCTGACGTCTCCTTGCCGAGTCGCGGCAATGGGTAAGCAGCCGCGTGCTGTGGGGACAAGCTCTGGACATCCAGCTGAAGCCAGGCTTCGTGACCTGGCCTCACCCAAGGGATCCAAATATGGCCCAGCAGAGCAGGGGGCTCCGAGCTCCTGAGGGGCCGAGTGAGCTGAACTCAGCCTGGGATTTGGATACAGGGACCTGGGACTATAGGCCTAGTCTGGCTTGGGCGGGAGCAGGGGCTGGGGCTCCTGGGGGCATCACTCCCTTCCTCCATATGTTCTGAATGCCTTTCCCTGCCCTCACGCTACCCCTCAAGCAGGGCACTCCCCCAGACCCCCATTCCACCCTCTGCCTGCTCCACACCTTCTCAGGCCCCAGGGCATGTCCTCTGGGGGACCCAGCCCGTCCCCCTGCCCCAGCACTTGTGTCCAGAGTGGCTCCCGAGCTCCCAGTCCCAGGTGGGGCGGGGCACGCAAATGCCCTGGCAGGTGAGGGAGGTATAAGATCTGCTGAAGCCTGAGGCTGGGAGGGCTTCCCAGAGGAGGTGGCATGTGAGCTGAGGCTTGAAAAGAAAAGGCATGCAGGGAGGGGCGAGGGCGAGCTCTGTGAAAGGGCCTGATGGGTCTGAGCATTCCCCTGGGCAGGATGACCAGCCCGGGGCGGGGCTTTATGTGCTGGGGCAGCCGAGGTTGACTCTGCCTGACTCCCAGCAGGCGGGAGCCAGGGGCCAGGATGGGACTGAGCCAGAACGGCGGAGCTGGGAGCTGAGGGGGGCGGCGGGGGGCAGAGCGGAGGCCCCGGGGCACACAGACACCCCTTCCTCTTCTGGTTGCCCCCACTACCCACCCCTCCTGCCCCTGCCAGGCAGCACCTTGTTAAAAGAGCGGCCCCCCACTCGGAGGGCTGCGCAGGGCCGAGCGGGCGGGCGTGTGCCTGCATCCCATAATACTTCCGGCGACGCGTGAAAATGTAATTTCTTTCAAAATCAGAAGAGTAAATGAACTTTGAGTTAGAAAATATTTTTAGTATATAATGTTAATACGTTCTGTCTTTATGCCAACAAACTCATAAAATCAACTTCTAACATACATCTTTTTATGTTTGTTATTAATCGTCCTGTGTATTTAGGTGATCCTGTCTAATATACGTATATACTTTTAATTTTTTTTTCATGTGTATTTATTTTTGAGAGAGAGACGGAGCGTGAGCAGGGAGAGAGAGAGAGGGAGACACAGACTCGGAAGCAGGCTCCAGGCTCTGAGCTGTCAGCGCAGAGCCCGACATGGGGCTCGAACTCACGAACCGCAAATCATGACCTGAGCCTATGGACGCTCAACCGACTGAGCCACCCAGGCGCCCCTCTGTCTAATATATTTTTATAGGGAAAGGGCCCACAACAGCCGGGGCCTGGCTTTCCTTACCCCGTGTGGAAGCTGTGTCACCAACCCATTCTACAGATGAGAGAGCTGAGCCACAGAGAACAGTCTTCTCACAAGGCAAACCTGAGCAGCTTCTGTTTTACGCCCAGTTTCCTGATGCAACCCTCCCAAAGCTCCCCTTTGCTCCCAGGATAGGGAACTGACCCCTAGGGGCGCCTGGCTGGCTCAAGTCAGTAGAACATGGGGCTCTTGATCTACTGGTCATGAGTTCGAGCCCCACATTGCGGGTAGAGTTTACTTAATAACAAACAAACAAAACACCCGGCCCCTTGGATGGGGCCCAGTGGCTCCTCCCCTCTTCCCCTTCCTCCTTCCTCTCCCCCTCCCCCTCAGACACACTCCGGGCCCTCAAACTTGCTTCATTTTCTCCAGCCCCAGGGCCTTTGCATGGGCTGGGACTTCAACATCCCCCACCCAGAGAGCCAGCCTCGAAGGGCACGCCCAGTTACCGGAGGGCTCCTGGGAGCCATAAATCACTGCCTCCAGCGTCCTTACCTCCTAGGTCAGTGCCTGCTACTCGGTCACCCAGTGCTGTGGGTGTCATTCACACTTGTCCCCAGCTCCCCGCACAGAGCCCGGTGCACAGGAGGTGACCGTCAACAATTTACTGTACGGCCACCCACGGGTCTGCCGGGCTCTGCAGCCCAGGCTCTCGTCCACCAGGACTTGCAAAAGAGCCTACCCTAGGCGCCCCCGGGGGCCAGGACCTGGGGTGCGGGTGTGCAGGTGACAGGGTTGGTCCAAGGGCAGTGACAGGAGGCCACGCACGTAGAGCTGCTCGGGCTCTCCCCTGACAAATCCTCCGGCCCAGGGTGTGGGAGGCGAGGGGGCACTGAGCGGGGGCTGGGCTGCCAGAGAGGAGACTCGGTGACCCGAGGAAAGCGCTGAGCAGGTTACTGGGCCAGGGAGAGGCCGGGTGAGCGGGCACAGCGGTGACTTTGAGGCAGTCACAGCCCCTCCATGTGCTGAGGCTGCTGCTGTTGTTTCCATGTGCTTCAAATGCCTGAGAGGCCGCCAGCCAGGCTCGGGGAGGTGGGGGCTGCTCCCCCCAACCCCCCAGCCCCTCAGCCTGGCCCACCCCCCTCCACCCTCCCTCAGAAGGCTGGATCTTAGCTTTCTAGCATTTGACAAACACACATCCGGCCCCTACTATGTGCCGGGCTTCCGGACACAGCCAGGCAAGGCGCTGCGGGCACGGAGCTCATTATCTAGCACGCAGAACAAGAATAAACTTGAACAAGGATTACCATTTGTGTCAGAGGTGGGAGAGAATGGCTGGCCCCAGCGGTGGGGGGGAGGGGGTGACCTGGAAGGAGTCAAGGAAATGCGGAACATAAGGAGCCAGCTGCCAGGGGCAGGGGAAGGCCTGTGCAAAGGCCCGGGGGCCGAGTGAGGAGGTCACTCTAGTTGAAGCAGAGTGAGTGGGGGAGAGAAGTAGGAGAGAAGGTCAGAGTCTGTGGAGGCAAGAGCAGCTCAAGGCGGACAAGAAGGGGACCCGCTGGCTCCTGCCTGGTGCAGGGGATCCCTCCCGGGCCTGGAGAGGGAGGAGACCCTCTCCCAACGCCTGTGCGGCTCCCATCACTACTGTTCCATGGCAGCCACCCCATGCCTGGCCGAGCCCCCGCTATCACCAGCACCCCAGCGTCTCGCACAGCGCCTGGTACCTGCGAGGCGACCACTGACCGACTGGCAGCCTGGCCCTGCCAGGAGGGTTAGGGGAGTGGCCTTTGTCCTTGGGACAGCAGCGCCATTGGCTGCCCCCACTTCCCGCAGGCCTGCGGTGGGTATCTGTGTTACTCGAGGGTGAGTTGTTTAAAACATGCTTTAGATTAGAAATGTCCCACAGATGGAATAAAATGTGACATGTGCTGAATTTTTGAAGATAAAACGAGACTTCAAAGGCATCTCAAGCTGGGAAAGCAGTTGCCGTGTTTGACAGACTCTGTCCCCCAGGCCAAGGTCACTGTCCTCCCAGGTGGGGCTGCCTCAGGGGGTGGGGGATGTGAGGCTTACTGGACATTCCCAGGGCTGGGGGTGGGGAGCAGGGGCCTCACGGTGGGGGGACAAGGGGGCTCACACACCTACAGGCTTTATCATTTAACCTATGTGTGCATGTGGACACCCATCCCTTCCCGCCCTATTTACAGATGGGGAAACTGAGGCACAGGGAGGCAAAGTGATTTGTCCAAGGCCACCGCCCTTAGCAGGAGGAGTCCCCGCCCAGGTGCTTTGCAAGTCCTGGTCCCGAAACCCTCAGCGGCGATCTTGGGCCAGCTCAAGATCCAGCCCCCGGGGCCTCGGTTTCCTCATGTGTGTGTGTGTGGGGGGGGGGCAGCTAACTGAGGCCCTTGTGGGGCATAGATGATACAGTTTAAAATGCCTGTAAAACTGTTACGGCGTCAGGGTTTCACAGTGGCAGCGGGTGGGGGCGTCGGGGTCCCCGGTCAGCCAGGGAGAAGGGTGTCTGCCTGATGACAGGCACGTCGATACTCTCGACAGCAGCTTCTTGGGGAGAGCCATGGGGACCTTCCAGGCTGCGCGGCTCCATTTTACACATGGGGAAACTGAGGCTCAGAAAGCGTGTGGCCCGAGGCCGGAGCCGGGGCCACTAAGCACCCCACTGAGCCAGATCTGGCTTGCCTGCCTTCAGGATTGAGCCCCCACTCCATCTTCTCTGAGCAGCACCCTGTGATTCCCTAAATCTGTTGGGAGCCATACCCAGCTGGGCTCCCCTTCTGGGGTCTCCCTCTGCCACTGGTCCTGTGTCAGGAGGCTCCCTTCACCACCAAGGTCTCCTGAATCTTGGATCAGCCTCCTTCAGTCCTCCCCACACCTCCTGGCTCCCATCCCGCTGGCTCGATAGCCCCACCCCTCCGCCTACCCCAGGAGGCCCTCCCCAACGCCTCTGCCTACAAAAGCCACCCACTCAGCCATTTTAGCTCAGAGCAGGTGCCCAGGCCGTGGTTCCTGCCGGCCTGGGCCTTCCCTTCGCCTCCTCCTGCCTGGGTTTCTTGGGCTCTGCCCCTGGAGACCCAACCTCCCAGCCACCCACCCCCAAGCTGGACCCCAGACCCTCGGACCCCCAGTCCCCCTCGACACCCACTCTCCAAGACCCATCCCCAGGCGGCTTCCACTTATTGGTATTTTGTTATACAAGAAATTCACGTTGATTGCCCCAAATTGGATAATATACATAAACAAAAAGCGAAAGAAAGTGAGTCACCCAGCCCCTGTCCCTAGTCTCCTGCAGGACCTCTTTAAACAAAAACAAAAAAATGGTTAATAACGCATGTATCGAGCAAATTCTCTGTGCCAGGCACCGGGCCAAATATTTCCAGTGGAGTCTTTCAATCCCTCCCTCCCCGGAGAGCCTAAGGAGAGGGGACTATGATTTTCCCCACTTTACAGATGAGGAAATAGAGTCTCGGCCAGGTTGCGGGACTTGCCCAAGGTCACGCCCCTGGGAAGCGGGGGTTGCCGGGATTTGAACCAGGCGGTCTTGATTTCGGAGGCACCGCTGCGGAGGGCGGCAGGGCCCTGGGACCCCAGCCGCCTGGGCCTCCCCTCCCCCCAGGAGCCAGGGGGCCGGCGCTCACAGCCGCACCATTAGCATAAGCATGAGCATCCCTGAAACCCAATTACCAGGAGATGGCTTGGGCCCCAGCCAGCCGGGTGCAGTCTCCATCTTTGCAGGAATGAGGGGCCGGGGCGGAGGGAGCCCTGGCGCATAGGAGATCGGCTGGCGGGGGGGGGGGGGGAAATGTCCCGGGTGGGGGCGGAGTCGGATGCCCCTCCTCCACGGCTGGGATCCGCGTGAGTAGGTAGCCTTGACCCCTCTGCTCATCTCCAGCTGCACAGGCCTCGGGGTCACAGGTTCCTCCACCCCCAGCTTGCTGGGCGACCCCAGGCAGCCCCTAGCCCTCTCTGAACCTCAGTTTTCTTCCCGAAAGGAGAAAACCAGGCTCCATTCGAGCAGACCGCAAACCGTGGGTTTGGAAGCGAAAAGAGTGTTGACCCGAACAGCCCGGTGGGCTGGGGCTCCATTTCTAACATCCCCGCGGGGCCCAGTCACTGCCTCCTCCTTCTTGGGCAGCTCCTCTGCCGCCCGTCACCCTCCGGTCCATCCTCTCCCCGGCAACTGATCCTTTTTTTTACCACTTCGGGGACACGAAAGCCATGCGGGCACGCTCCCGCGCGTGCACACGGCCCACCCACCACCCAGCCCAACACATATGGGTCACAGAAGAGTTGACGCCCTCCCCCCCCCCACACCGGAAGGCACTGCCCTGAATCTGGCCTGCCTTTTCTTTCGAGGTTTACTTTGTAGGCCCCTCAACCACATATCACCTGCGTCTGTGTGCCCGGGTTTTGTAGGAAAAGTAGAGCCGCTGGGACCAGCTGCCAGGGTTCACGGCCATGCTTGGGAGATTCATCCAGACCGGCGCAGGCCATGCTGGCTGGTCCTGGCTGGTCCTGGCTGGTCCTGGCTGGTCCTGGCTGGTCCGTTTCCACCGCTGTGTAATATGCCAGCCTGGGGCTGTGCCGCCCCCATCCACCCCTCCCCCCCTGCCCAACAGTCCAGCGCGCCCAGTCTTGTTTCTGGAATGCAGCGGCAGGTACCACCTTGCCCGCACCCCGGATGTACACGGATGTACACGTGCTGCAAGTTCTCTCGGGTGTCCGCCCGCCTGGGAGCGGGACCGTGGGGGCTGCGGTATTACGCACAGCTTTAACTTTACTAGTTATCGCCAAATTGCTCTGCAAAGTGGTTGTTCGGAGGATCGTTTTAAAATATAAATTAGATCGTGTCACTTTCCTGCTTAAAACTCTTAAATAGCTTCCTATTACACTTAGAATAAAATCCATGTTCCTCTCCGTGAAGGCACAGCAGCATCCCACACTCTGCTCTCTGCTCCCTCCCCTTCCCCCCTCCCCCCCAGTCTCCTGGCCTCTTTTCGCTTCCTTGAATAGTTCTGGTTCTTTTATGCCCCAGGGCCTTTGCATATACCACTCCCTCTCCCTCTGCTGCCAGGCATACTCTTCCAGCTCTTTCCAGACTGGCTCCTTCTCATCTTTCAGGTCTCAGGGAAAATGTCACCTCCTCTACGAGGCTTCCTCTGACCACCCAACTGAAATGTCTCCCACCCTGTTCCTCTTACTGCCTCGTTTATATCCTTTGGAGACCACACCTTGGTCCCGTAATGATCTTGTCTTCAAATTCGTTTACTGGTTTTATTACCAGCATGGCAGCCTATGGGAGGGAACCTAGTCTGCCTTGTCCATTCCTGTACCCCAGAAGCCAGCACAGGCCTGGAACCAAACAGCTACTCTTAGTGCCTGCCATTCATTCATTCAACGGGCATTGATTTGCCCCCTGGTCACGACGTCTGGAGGAATGATGGTCACGACGTCTGGAGGAATGAATGAGCTCCGTGAATTGGGGGCTGTGATTCATCTCCCGTGGTGGGGAGCCATGGCAGGTGCCGGAGCAGGAGCAGCAGGGTCGGGATTGCACTTCAGAAAGACCCTCCTCAGAGCTGAAGATTGAAGGGGGTGGACTTGGAGGCAGGAGTGGGTAGGGGTGGGGGGAGGACGGCGGTGGCCGAGGATGGGCTGACAGAGGGCCAGGAGAGGTAATGCTGAACCCACAGCGACCAATTAGAGGACTGTGGGAGACAGGATCGGATCCGGCATGGGATCGGCCTCCAAACGTGGTCAATGGAAGGAGCACTTTGTGTGTGAGGAAACAGTGGGGGCTCCAGGCACCCCCCACCCCGACCCCCTCACCTAATCGCTGCAGGAAGCTGGGAGGGAGCTCTCCCCGTGATTGCAGAGAGGGTAGCAGAAATCCAGAGGCTCCTCCTTAGACACCCGTGAGGCCCCCTTGGCCTAGCCCGGCCCCTCCATGTACAGACGGAAAACTGAGGCCCTAGAAGGAAAGGACCCAGAAGAAGACCGCACAGCTGAATCCTCACCCTTGTGACTCTTGGGCTGTTAGGTGCTGGACGGAGGCCAGACACTCCTTTCTCAGAAGAGACTCAGCCGCCACTTGCTGCACAGAGAGTTGAAGTCAGACACCAGAAAGGACTTCCTCAGAAACTTCCCCCTGGTCAGGCCCACCTCCTCTAACATCTTCGACTCTCAGGACACAGGGCTGGGGAGGGAGCTCATTCAAGGTCACTCAGCCAAGAGGAGGCAGTTCTGTCTGACTCTAAAACTTAGGGGTGCCGGGAGGCCAATGGGCAGGGCCAGGTGGGGTGGGGGGGAGGGGTCCTAGCTCCCTCCCATTCCAGACCCTGAGGGCCCGGGAGCCCAGGGCGGCCCCCTGTCCTGCAGGCCTCGGGGTGGCCATCTCCCCACTCCCAGGCCGTGTCCTTGGGGACACGGTAGGATCGCAACCTG
This sequence comes from Panthera leo, assembly GCF_018350215.1. Lineage (NCBI taxonomy): Eukaryota > Metazoa > Chordata > Mammalia > Carnivora > Felidae > Panthera > Panthera leo. Next base: position 107,158,163 of record NC_056688.1, read on the forward strand.
GTTCCTGCCCTGGCTGCCTCAGGTCCCCCCCTGAGCCGAGCACCGGTCCTCTCCGTCCTCCTTCCTGCTCTCCCAGCTGGGGCTCCACTCCCAGGAGGGAGGAGAGGGAGGGAAGGGGAGGAGGCTGGCACAGCAGCCATTGGTATGCGAGAGGCCGAGCCTCAGCCCCTCCAAGGCCCAGCCTTTCGGCTCAGCTCTTTAAGAATCCCTCCTCGCAGCGTGGTGGTTGCTGGGCAACCCCCCCCCCCAGTGGCTGGCGCCCTCCCCCCCCCCGCCCCCTCCCCCCTTCTGGCTCCTCCTAGCGCCCCGTCTCAGCAGCATACTTAGCTCAGAACCTGTCAGGCCTGGCTGCACCTGTGCATGGCAGGTGTTGGGGGGGGGGGGGGGCTTGAGTGACCCCATCCAGACCCAACCCTGGACCACCAGCACTCGGGGTGGGGGAGACCCCCAGCTCAGGACACCCTATCCCAACACTCCCACTGGCACCCCCCCCTTACTATCTTCAGTGGCTCGAACTGCCCAGAGGTGTTGGAGCCTGTTGGAGGGGGGAGAGAGCCCAAGGGGGAGGGGCCAAGAGCTCTCTGAGTCCCTGAGGAGGTGGTCTGTGGGGACAGTAGGCCTTGGGAGCCCCTGGGCGGCGGAGTAGACACAGGAAGTACACTTGGACTGGGCCGGGGGGGGGGGGGGGGGGGGGGAGGGGGGAGGGGGGGGAGGGGGGCGGGGGGGGAGAAGGAGAGGTGAAGCAGAGTTCAGGGCTCCGGAGGGGGTCACGAGAGGCACGGTGACGGGGTGGGGGTGTCACTGGAGGTAGGGGGCTCCCAGCAAGAGTCTCTGAGGCTCGAATCTCAAAACCCTAGGTGGGGGTAATCTCCGCCTCCATTCTCCACCTTGCCCTTCTCCCTCCCAGGGCCCTCGGGCTCCCCCAGAGGGGGAGACGCGCCCTTCCTTTGCCCCCACAACTTCCTTCCAGATCAGGCCTGCACCTCTGGCCTCACCCCTGCTTCCCCCCTCCACAACACTCTGCCGCCACCACCACCCGCCCCCAGACGCCACGGCACATGTTGTCCCCTCCACCTGGACGTCCTTTAAGACACAATTCCCTTCTTTCCTGAACTTGGGATGTGTGTAACAGGTGAATGATGGCCAGAGTCAAGAAATGCTCCAATCACCACAAAAAGCATTACCTCTGCTGGGAATAATGTCTGGGGAGGGAGGAAGGGAGGGAGGGAGGCAGCCCCGGGTGTCTGGCAGAGATGAAGGGTGGGGGGCGGTGATGTCATTTGTGGGGAGAAGAGGAGGCTCCCAAGGGAGAGCAGCCTCATCAGAGACAAGCTTCCTGAGTCCTGCCAGGGCTGGGGAGGGTGGGCTGGCTCGCGACCCTTGTCCCCTCTGCCCAGATGGCTGGCAGTGTGTCTGGCCCCCTTCCGAACCCCTGGAACCATCAACTTGGGGCCGTTCCCAGTTTTAGGAATCACCGTTGGTCTTGGACCGCTCTGTCGCCATTGCCTTGCAGGGCTGTTTTAGCCTGATGCTTTTTTAATGTTGTATTCATTCGTTCATTCATTCATTTAGCAGCACCTGATTGCTCTCCACACAGGCAGGCAGGTGCTGGGGACACTCAGGGACCGTGGCTGGCCCAGGCTGTGCCCTCAAGTTGCTCACAGTCTTCTGGGAGAGACGGATGCTAACAAAACCCACCTCACCGAACGTGGTCAGCAGAGCCGCTGAGTGGGTGTGTTCCTGCCCTGGCCGGAGGCTTCCCCATTTCCTTGGCCTCACTTGTCCCCATCGCTGTCCTCAGGTGTTGCTGGCTTTGTCCTACCTGGCTTTGTCCGTGCCCACTGCCTGGAGCCCCTTCTCAGGGACCTTCTTCAAGGGCTGGGGGTTTGTTCCTTTGCTCTCCCTGGATTTCTGCACTGGGGCACCGCATGACTCCTGTACATATGGGGAGAAGCCCCAACCCTCTGTGCCGTGCAGGCTGGAAAGGTTTAGGGCACAGTAGTGGGACGGGGACTCTGGGGGTGTCAGGACATGGATCAGAGAAGCCAGAGACGCTGACAGGACTTTCTGGTGACGGCTGGCACGTTCAGCCAGGTGTGCACAGCCAGCCTACCCGCAAACCACAGGCCTGTGATTCATGGAGACATCGCAGGGAGCACTGGGGCGTCACCGGGGGGAGGGGGCACGGTCTGGGAGACAGGCGGGACAGGTTTCCAGTGACTGTGATTCTCTGGCCCCCCCTTCGGGTGCTCCCAGACCCAGAGCATCGTGGCAATCTGGGAGGACAGCGATCTGTAAGACCAAGAAGCCAGTGATGGGGCAGAAAGTCCCTCAGGAGGCCCTCTTGGGTGGGGGCTGGAGGTCCACCCCTCCCTGAAGACGCTGCCCAAGCTGTGGCCTGTGGGGGAAGCTGAGCCTCTGTCTGTCAAGGGGCTGGCTGACGTCCAAGGTCATGTCTTCTGAACATCTGCTCTCTGCTCTTTCAGAGTGCTGATCCCTGACCAGTACCCCCGGGGGCCTTTATTCCTGGACACTCAGGACAAAGCCTGGGGCTAAGGGGTCCCTGGGAATGTCCACTGACTATCCAATGGGGCTTCTCCCAAGAGTCCGGTCAACCCTTCCTCTGCCCCCAGCCCAGAACAGGCTCAAACAGGGCCAAGGGTGGTATGCATCCTTGGGTGACAAAGTCTAACCATGGTGAGTCCTGTTGCCACAGCTTGGAAGTACACAAAGCAGTCTCCCCTCGGGACTTCGGCAGACTCACATGAGCCCTAGGAGGTCTGTGGTGGCCCCATTAAGATAAGAAGACTGAGGAGCAGCGACAATGCCCAGGGTCACCAGCGGGTGGGTGGCGAGGTGGTGAGCAGAATCCGGGTCCGGGGACTCCTGAGAGAATCGGCAGGTAGCGGGAGGCAGAGGTGCTTCTGGCAGGGCCAGGGTGACCTTGGCTGCCCAGTGGTAGGACCCGCCCCACCTGGCTGCCGGATGCTGCCCGCTGCCTGGGTTATTGCCGTCCTGGGAATAGGGGAGCTGGGGCTTGGCGAGCCCAAGGTTGAAGCCACAAATCGTCCCCGGGTGACTTGTGCCGCCTCCTGCTGAGCGCATGTCTGAGAGCGCCTGGTTCCCAGCAAGTTCAGTCCTCCTGGGCCAGGGCCCCATTGCCTTCACCGCCGACCGGACCGACCGTGCTCTCAAGGAGCCCCACAGCACACAGGAGCTCAGGAGGTGTTTGTTGAGTGAACGAGCGATCCTTCTGAATCTCATAACTGATGGCGCCCCTGCTGTATTTACACTCCCTCCCTGGCACCCTATTCCTTTCAAGATAAAGGCCAGCCCCTCCTGCCGCCCGCCCCCCCCTGCCCCCGGCTTGTTCAGAGCTCTGCACCCCCAGGCCTGGCAGACATCAGTCACATCATCTTCCACCATGGCCCCCTGACTCCCCTCCCCAGCTCCAAGCAAGAACTCCTGATCTCCAAAGCCTGGGCCCTTTCACATCACAGCCCCTGGGAACGAGGTGGAATGAGCTTCTGGTGTCTGCCCAGAACCTTCCTCCTGACCCTCCATGACCTAGCTGGAGAGCCACCTCCTCTGGGAAGCTGGCCTTGGGTGCCGCAGCTGACTTGGCCCCCTGTGTAGTGGGGTCATGTGGTCATGATGTCTGTTTCAGCGAGATCCTGCTAAGCCATAAACCGTCCAGCGTTGCCAGGGTAGGGGCCAGCAGGGCCTGATGCACTTTGGGTCTCTGGTGCCCAAAGAGCGCCCAGCACACAGGGGGCCTCCATAAGTAGTCCCTGAGCCGGGTACAGCCTCCGGGCATGGCTGAGCAAGTTATGGCGCGTCAGCTCGGTAAGACTAGCATGCAGCCATTAAAACCACAATCATGAACATGATATTTTGATACCCAAGTGCGACACATAGAGCTAGAGCCGTACCATCCATTCCACTCCGAGGCACTGAGTGGTAAGGGGTCCCTCCTACAAAGGGAATTGGTTTAGAAGAGGAGGAAGACGCGGCACATAATTCCTGAGCAACACGCTAAGCGCCTCGATGGAGGCATGACGGCGCCCCAGGGCTCCGCGTCCGTCTGGGGGTCTGGGGAGGCGGAACGGAAACCACAGCTCTGTACAAATTACAGCCGACTGCATGGACAAGCCTGGAAGGGAGCGGAGGAATAGGGCTGTTGACGCCACAGGGCGGTGGCATTGTGGGTGATTTTTCTTTCCTTTATTGTTGGTTTAATGTTGTTTGGGCAATAAATAAAAATTGGGAGAAAAAAATAGCTGTTTGGTGAATTGAGTAGAAAGCAGTAGAAAGAAGAGAGGGAGTTAAGGGGAGGGAAATGAGAAGGGAGAGGTGAGGAGGGAGAGGCCAGAAGGGCAGAGGCAGGGATGCCCACCTGAGGACAGAAGTGGCGGTCTCAGGCAAGGCCTCCGTCCTCTCCTGGGCTGGGGGCAAGAGGGATGGGAGAGCATAGGAGGCGGGGGGGGGGGGGGGGTGGAGGGAGAGAAGGGCTCGATCTCTTACAGAGATCTTCCCCCAGGGAGAATCTGGGAGGACATCCCAGAGGAGGGGTGGCCTGACCAGTCCTTGAAGGACAGCAAAGAAAAGAGTGTGATGGGCCGGCCTGGAATTGGGTGGGAGACAGGGTGATGGGTTTTGGGGGAGGGGGTCCCAGCCAGGTTGTGGGGAGTCCTGGTGTGGAACTGTGAGCAGTGGGGCCTTGGGGGAGGGGGTGTGTGGGCAGAGGCAGGGACTCACTCAGAGCAACCCTCCAGGGAAGTGGATGGCAGAACAGGGTGACTGAGCTCGGGGACAAGGTCTGACCAGGCCCGAGGCTGGGTGGACAGAGATCCTTAGTAGCCTACAGAATGCCAAGAGCCCTGGGACTTTCCAGACTAAGAGGCGGGAGGTGTGGTCCACCACACCCGCCCACCAGACTCCACACACAACAGGTGCAGACATTTCCTGAGTCCCTAATGAGTGCCAGGCACTGTCCTCCTCACCTTCCCATCCCAGGTCTCCTTCAAGCCTCACAGAACCTCTCGCAGGTAGGCTGTTAATGCCCCCATTTTACAACAGAGGACACCGAGGCTTGGGGAGGTTAAGGAACTTGCTCAAGGTCACAAATGGCCAGGGGAGGGGCAGGGCGGGGCTGGGATCACACTGGGGCATTGCCCCACTTGGGCAGCTGGGTGGAGCACCCCACGGGGGAAGGACCAGGTGTTTAGAGAAGGCAAGTGAGGGGGTCCCCGTGGGGAAGGGACACCAGGCAGGGAGGAAGCGGATACCTCGGTATGAAGAATAGCCAGCAGGCAGGTACCTGTTTGTGAATGAATGCACGACAGATGAATGAATGAATGAATGAATGAACGGATGGATGGTTGGAACCATGGATGAATGAGTGGGTGCAGGGAGGAGGGGTGTCAGGGGAGGCGGCCGCGTGAGGGAGTACCCCTTTCTCCCCTCCCTCCCCGGAGCTGGAGGCTGGTCTTGGAAACCTCCCTCCTCGCCCCGGGTGGGCTAGCTCCCCAACCTCCTCCCACCCACCCCCACTCCCCGCCCCCAGCCATTTAGCCGAGGGCAGGGGAGGAGGACGCGGCGGCCCTTTCTCCCGGGCTGGGCCCGAGTCCCCGCGCGGCGGCGTAGCCTCCCGCGCCGGGTCCCGCTGGCCAGTGCGCAGCGCGGCGCCCCCGCCCCCGTCGCCTCCTCCCCGCCCTCCCCCCCCCCCCCGCCTGCTGCCTTCCCCCCTCCTCCCCTCCCTCCCCGCTCAGCGCTTGCACGCACGGCCCCCGCCGCCGCCGCCGCCGCCGCCGCCGCCGCCGCCGCCGCCGCGAGGGGAGAGGCGGCCGCACAGCCTAGTCCCCCGCGCCCTGCTCGCCGCCGTCACTCGCGCAAGCACGGCCGCCGGCCCTCGCCCCGCCGAGCGCACCCACCCGGGCACACGCACCCCGGCCGCCGGGCGCACCTCGCGCACGCCCCCCGCGGCTCCGCCGGGCGCCCGAGCTGGGCAGATGCGCCGCCGCGCGCCCCCCGCCCCGGGCCCGCCACCGCGCTCCGCCGCGCGCCGGGGGCTCCTCTCCCGAGCCCCGCTGGGCGCCCTCCGGCTCCGGTTCCCGCCCGCTCCTTGGAATAACCCCTGAGGCTCCAGCCGTCGCCGCAAAGTTTCCCGAGGAGACCCGCCTCCCCGGCCGCTGCGCAGGTAAGGAAGGATGCGTGGGGCGGGGGCCGGGGTCCGCGCGTGCGGGACGGGGCGCCGGGGCCAGCGGGGCGGGGGCCGGGAGTGCGCGGAGGCGCTGCGGGCTCGGGCCACCCCGCTTTGCCCGGGCGCCGCGGGGGCCGCGCAGCCTTTGGGATTTGGGGTGGGGGGGGTGGCCCCCGAGTCGATAGCCGAGCGCCGGCGACGCTTGGCCCCGCCGCGGGGAGGAGCGGGGTGCGCGGCCGGCGGCTCCACTCTCCCGAGCAGAGGCTGGAAAGGGCGGGGGCTTGATCCGAGCCCCCGCCCGAGCCCTCGCTGCGCCCCCAGGGAGGCGGCCCGGCTCGCGGGGTGGGGAGTGGGGGTGCCGGGCTGGGCTGGCCGGTTCTGGCCCTGGCCCGGCACCCAGGAACCGGAGGGCTTGGGGCGCGCGGAGAGAGGCAGCCGGCCGGCCCGGGCGCCTCGCTCCCGTTCCCACCAGCCGCGTGAGTCACGGTTGGAGCGAGGTTTTATTTTTAAAACGACTTCAAGGGGGGCATAGGCAGCCTCCAACTTCCCTCCCTATGCACGCTGTGGACTGTCAGCCCTGTGTGGGGCCAGGGGCCTGGGCGGTGCACCTGGCCGATGGAACGGTGGGGCACCCGGGCTAGAGGCAGGGGCCGGGGCGGGGGCAGAGGGGTGCCCCCCAACCGAGCAGGTTGTCGGGCGCGGCCCCTCCTCTCCGGGGCTGGAGGCCCAGGGGCAGAAGGTGGGAAACGTTATTGCCCAGCTGCAGGGAACGGGGCGGATCAGAGCTGCCCTAGGTGGAGAAAGTTGTGAAGCTGGGACATCAGGGGGCTGCCCCAGGCTTCCCAAGCCCGTGGGCTGTGGGGCTCTCTAGGGTGTGTGGTTTTAAGAGAATACAGCCCAGCTGAGGTATGCCAGGCCCCTGCGGTGGTGGTCGAGCCAGAGCCCTGATGTGAATGAATAAAGCTGAGGCTGGGGGCAGAGGGTGGGGGTGGCCCGGTCCTTCCCTCCCCTGCCCTGCCCCACCCTGGCCCCTGCATCCTCAGCCCCTCCTGTCTCCCACTCCAGGTGGCTTAGGAATTGGGGAGAGGGCTGCCTGTGTGGGGGCACAGAGCCCCCACAGGATGCAGGTTGCCACCGGCAGAGGGATGTGGGTTGGGGCATGCTTCTCTCTGCCCAGCAGCCGTGGAGAAGGTGGCCACACTCAGGGGCTCCAGGCTCAGGTTTCTGGAGTGAAAGCCAACTACATCTCTCCCTGCCAGCTCCGGGAGGAGAGGCGCAAACATCACCTGTCAGCTGGTGCCGACTCCGTGGGCGACCGTTCAGGGCTTCCTCGGAGGTTTAAAATGGAAACGGCCTGAGCTGCCAGGGCCAGTGCCCGGGAGGGGACGCTGCCCAGCTGGGCGGGCAGTGAAGCGGCCCTGGTAGTTTTGAGGGGCAGGAGGAGCCAAGGGGCTGTCGCATCCCGGCTGAAGGGCCAGCCGTGGGCAGGCTTGAGAGTAGGGGAGGCGTGTGTGTCTGGGCGAGATACCTGTGCGCCCCTGGCCCCCCGATCTCGCGGAAACACACAGACTGGACACTTCCGTAGGAAGCCTCCCCAGCATGAGTTCCAGCCAGGCACACCCCGGGGCTGCTGCCTCCCACGGTGACTTCCTCTAGAGGGACGCACGGTCTGTGCGTCCTTGCTTTACTACCCACTGGTCGAAAGTCTCTCCACCTCTGTGAGACTCAGTTTCTCTTGGTGAAATGGGGTCAACTGTCCGCTCCTCCTGAGGCTGAGCCTGGGAGGAACGAGACTGCATTATAAAATGAGGTGAGATGGACAGATGTCCCGCTCCTGGGCTCAGGGGGTCTCTGAGGACTGACGGCACCTGCAGAGGCCTTGGAGGGACTGGGGGTCAGATTCCCACCCCACCCCCCCTCCAGGGGGCTGTTGGTGGACTGCAGCCTGACCCTGACCTCGTTAGCAGCAACGGTACCCTCCCTGGGTCCCCCTCATGCCTCCTCTGAGGCCTCCTATCTAAAGCCCCTGGGAGGTCCACCTAGTTTGCTCCTAAGGAGGTGGTGGGGGAGGGGTGCTGCCACCCCGTTGCGTCACCTACTGGCTGGGTCCTAGGGGGAGCCAGACCCAGCTCCGTGTAGGACTGGGGCCTGGTGGCTGAGCCTGTGTCGCCCACTGGGCGCCCCCAGGCCTGCAGCCTCTGGGGACCCTGCTCCCTAGCCTGCATACCGTGGCTGGTCCCACTTTATGAGAATGGGGGCGGGCACCCTGAGTACGGGAGAGCAGGGTGGGGGCAATGCACAGAAGATGGGCGGGTCGTATCTGTACTCGCTTCCAGGTAGGCTGAGAGACGGACGTGAGCTCCAGGAGGACCTGAAACAGGCTGTCGAGGGACAGAGAGGCAGGCCTGGAACCAGCTGACTGTCCACAGAGGCCTCGCACAGTGGCAGTTGCCGAGAGGCGGCTGCCCTAGTGCAGGGGACGATGAGGCCCTTGGGGGTTGCCTGGGCACAGCCCCCTCCGCCCCGTCAGCTGGGACAGAGGCATCGGGCAGAGGCAGGGAGGGCGGGAGTCCGGTGCCGGGGCAGGGCATGTTGGCAGGCCCTGGGCCGGGAAAAGAGGCAGATGGCTCAGGAGTGGTGGTCGGCAAGTGAATGCCCTAACCTGCAGGGCGGACAGCCCCGCTGTGTGTCCTCTGGGGGCCGGGGACCTGTTGGCAGCCACCTCCCTGCCCCTGGAGTCAGGGCTGAGACCGTGTCCTGATCTCAGAGACAGGACCCGTCTGAGGCTGTGCGGTAGGGCTGGCTGGGCCAGCCCGTTTGCTCAAGGGTCCCAGGGACTTGTGGTTCCCGGGAGGGTTTCTGCGCCTGGCCTGTTGGCCTAGACTGGATCTTGTCGGGCCTCAGTATTCCTCATCTGTAAAGTGGGATGTTAACACAAGCCATCTTGGGAGCACTGCTAAGAGGTGAGCAGACGAGGCTCGTAGCACAGAGTTTCTGCCTAGCAGTGTGGGCCCCTGTGGTCTCTACCCTTGGTTCGCGAAGGGCTTCTTTTGGCCTTGGGGTAACAGGAAAGACTGACTGGGCCCCCACCCCGGCCACCAAAGCCCACTTCCGGTGGGATCTCACCCACTTGCCGGCTAGGGGTGCCGGCCTAGGGGTGCTAGGGCTTGCCTGACGCCGAGTGGCAGTGATTATGTCCAGGAGGAACAGGGGTGAGGCTGAGGCCCTCGTGGGATGAGGCGTGTGGACCAGGAGTGGGGTAAGGGGGTGGGTGTGGCTGGAGGTCCCCAGCACTTGCAGTGGGGGGGTGGGGGGTGGGTGCTGACCATTAGGGGAGGCTGCCCGGTCTGTGGAAAGGCGGGGCTGGTTAAGGCCTGAGGCCTGCTCGCACCTTTGATGCACAGCGCCCTTCCCCAGACCCTGGGCTGTTCTCCCCGAGACAAAGTTCAGGCCTGCTCTGCCTTCTGCCTTGGGGCCGTCACCCTGAGAAGGCCAGGGTGGTGGGGAGCAGGCGGGATGGCCGGAGGAGACGGGGGTGGGGGGAGGTGTGGGGGGGAAGGAAAGTGTGACCCCAGGGTGCCCCTGCCATGCTCTGCCTGCCCCCACCGGCCAGTCTGGCATTCTCTAGCAGCAGCTGGAGCAGAGAAAGTTCCACAGAGAGGGGCTGCGTCTGTGCAGGCCTGTGTTTGCCTGAGAGGCGGGTGGATGCCTGTTTACCGCCGCCCGCGGGCCCCCAGAGCCCAGCTGCTCCCTGGGGTCAGCGGCTCTGCAGATGATGTCAGCATTTGGGGGCCTCGATTCGCCTGTGGAAGTTGTTTGCTAGATTCACCACAGCCCTGGGTTTTGAGCTCCCACCGTGGGCTTCCCTGCGCTGCCTTCCGCCCCAGGGAGCTGGGGCCGGTGACTGTGGGGACGGGAGGGGGGGTGAGGGGTGGGACACAGGCATTGCTGGGGTGGGTGGGGGCAAGGAGCCGGCACCCCTGTCTCCCTGGCTCTTCTGTCTTTCCCCCTCTCCCTCCTTCCTTTCTTTTTCATTTGTTCATTCATTCATTCATCCATTCACTCATTCGTTCATTTAGGTGTTGAGCACCAGTTATGGGCCAAGCACAGTGCTGGGCTCTGGGAAAAAAGAAGGAAACAAGGATTCTTGCTCTCAGGGAGCGTACAGTTGGGAGTGGGGGGGGCACCGGGGGCATGCATCGTCCACGGGCATCTGGGCAGGGGTCTGCCTCCCTGGGTCTCCGCTGGCCTGTCCATCTCAGTGCTCCTGAGCCTGCCTTAAGGGCCATCTACCAGTCCTTCTGGGTGAACCCCCACAAGGGTGTGCTTCCGGGACCCGGGGCTCAGCACCCCTGTTCCTGAGAGCCGTGTATTCCCCCCCCCCCCCCCACGGGCAGGCTGATTCGGCCTCCCATGGCCTGGGGAGGGAGAATATTTGGGTTTGCTTGTGATGGGACGGTGGCCCCTGTTGTAGACTCAGGGCTTCTAAGTGATGAAGGGGGTTCTTTAGAAATCCTAGCCTGGCTCTGAATGTGCCCCAGCACAGGGATGGGGCGCTGGGCAGAGCAGGGGCAGGCTGGGGAGAGAAGGGAGTGGAGGCGCCAGGCCCCGGCTGTGTGGGGCTCGGCTAACCACTAGAGGACACTGCCTCCCAGGCAGAGCACAGGACCCAGGCATCCGGCAGCGGGGAGGGGTGGGGGGGCGCCCAGGTGCCGCAAGGCTGTGCTTGCCTTGCCCAGCCTTGCCGGGGACTGGCTGGCAGGGAGGCAGCGGCCGGGCTGTTTGGGGGATGGCTTTGTACTTAATAAAAACTGGGATTAAAACTGGGGTCGCTGAGGCACTCGCCCTGGCTGTCCCTGCCTGCATTGCTCTGGAGAAGCAGCTCTGTGGCAGTATTTTTTTTTTTTTTTTCACTCCCCTTTCCCTCCTTCTGCCTGAATTAATCGTTGGCACCAGATTACAACAGATTTAGCAAACTGTAAAAAAAAAAAAAAAAAAAAGAGCGAGCGTGCTAGCTAGGAAGAGAGAAGAGAAAGGGGGACTGGCTTCGGAGAGGAGCCGGCATTTATCTACAGAAGCAAATTGCTCGTCTCACCCGTTCCCCCATCGCCCCTCCACTCCCCACCCCTGGCGAAGACTGGGAAATGCTGCCCGGGAAAATGTCCTCAAAAATGCCGCTGGGCGCTGGCTCCCGGATGGGCTTTTCCTGGGGGCGGGCTGCCAAGGGCTGCCTGGTGGAGGTGCGGCCAGCAGAGGGGAGAGCTGAGTTTTCAGGTGGCTCGGGGGGGGGGGGGGGGGGGGGGGGGGGGACACCATGGGCCACCTGGGGGGCAGCCATGGGGGAGACACCTGGCTGGCTGGTCCCGAGTGGTGGCAGGGCTGGGGGGGCGGGGTCGGAGGCCCGGCGTGCAGCACGGATGGTCGAGGGTTGGGGTTGTGTCCTTCTGTCTCGTTCACTGGTGCGTCCCAGCGCCCGGTATGGGGCGCATAGGGGGCGCTAAGTGTAGTGTGGGGTGAATGAACAGGTGAATGGTGAACCAGGACTGAACGACCCCCTCAGGAGCTGGCATGGTGGCAGCAGAGGGCCCGGCCTGCCAGCTGGGCCTCCGGGGGAAGAAATCCACCGGACTGAGCTGCCCTCAAGGAACAGGTACCCTCCTGGGTCCTGGACCAAATGCCCACCGAGGCTCCCCACAGACCCTGCCCAGCAGCTGTCTGCTGGCTTTCCTGGGATGACCTTGATTTGAACACACTCCTCTGTGGTCAGACCTTCAGACCTGAGGGGCCTGGTTCTGGCTCAGGGCAGGTGCCTGCTGGCGGGCCAGTCCAGTCCCGGGATCCTGGGAGTCTGCCATGGGCCCGAGGATGCCCGTCCCAGTTAACGTACAGGGTGGGATTCGGTCTGCCACGGGGCTCCTGGACTGGGCCGCCCCTGCCCTGAGTGGGGGGGACTGGGGGATTTAGACTCAGTGGGGCACAGAGGGTCTCACTCACTCAGAGAAGCTGCCCAAGGCGGGCCAGGCCTGGAGCTGGCCGCAGATGAGCCCTCCACGGCCCCGGTCCCGCCAGGGCCACATGAGGACACAGAGAGAAATGTGCGCCGTGCTCACACCTCTCGATGACGCGAGATTTCGCACGCACTCGCATCCTTGCACGCACAGGCCCACACTAACCCTAACCCGCCTTCCCTTAACCGGCAGGAGCCGGGCCGTGAGTCACAAGAACCCCGCATCCCACCCCACCCCCAGGACACGGCCGCTAACTAAGAGAGTGGCTCCCATACCCCACCCCGGGCCCCTTCCTCTGCAGCCCCCTGCCCCTCCTGGCCTCCAGACAAGGCTGTCGCCGGTGTGTTTTCCCCAGGGCCCTCTCTGGGGAGGGCGTGGGTGCAAAGGGGAGCGATAGCCCCCTCCCCAGCTCTGCTCTGACTGAGGAGACGTGGAGGGTGTCGGCTCTTCAGCCTAACCCCTGATCCCGGGGGGGGGGGGGAGCGGAGCAGTCGGGTGGGCATTCAGCAGGGCCACTTGCTTGGAGCCAGCGGCCCAGTGCGGGGGCTGGGCCAGTGCTCAGCACTGGCCAGAGGATACAGAGGGGGCTCCTTGGAGGACCGAAGGGGTCTCAGGAGCCCTTCTGTCCTCACAGAGGCTGCACCCCCCCCCCCCCCCATAGAGTGCCCATCTGTCCAGGGAGACAGATAGACCACACATTCTCCCCTACCCTCCCAGTCACGATAGGGCTGTCTGGGCCTCAGTTTCTCCACTACTGATGGCCAAGGGGTTGGGCCACAAGGCTCCGAAGGGCCCAGCAACACCATGGCTCTGGGACTCTGAGCCCTGAGACCCCCACCCCCCGCCCCGATCCTGCTCCCTCCACCGGGCTTGGGCTACCGAGGGGACTGGGCAGTGCTAGGCCCCAGCTTCCAGGGGCTTCTGCCCCACAAGCTCTGCCTGGCTTGTCTTCTTCCCACGGTGAGAGTAGGGACACTGAGGCACAGAGTGGAGACATGCCTTGTCCAAGGCCAGGAGGAAGTCAGGATCCACCAGGAGGCAGCTGGGCTGTGTGGAATCCAGGTGCTGGGCTCTGGAGTCTGGTGGTCCTGGGTTTGAATCCCACCTCGGTTACTTATCAGCTGGGTGCCCCTGGACACCTCACTTTGCTTTTCTGTGCCTCAGTCTCCACGCCAGTGAAATGGAATGATGGAGGGCACTTCGGGGTCAGTGTGGAGACTAAACATGACAGATGGAAGGACTTTGCAGGAGTCAGGACTTCCTGTACTTTGGCAAATAGGACAGGCTCCCCCAGGTGCAGGGCGAGGATGCTGCCCCTGCCCCCGGGGGCTCCGAGGAGCTCAGGGCCTGGGACGGGATGCACACGCCAGCCTCCCTCGCTTGGGGGCGCCCGGCCCTATCTGGCAGGAAGGCTCTCAGGGCATTTGCTCAGCTCCTGACTGGCCCCTCACTGGGGAGGGCTCAGACGTCACCTTCCCGACAAAGGTCGGGGCTCAAATGTCACCTTCTGCCCAGGATGGGTCCTCTAGGAGGGGGTCAGGCAGGACGCCCTTGGGTATTTACTGGGCACCTCCTGCGTGCCAGGCCTCAGGGTGGAAGTCAGGCTTGGGACCAGTGTGGCTCAACGCCTCCCGTGAGGACAGCAGAGAGACCATGACGGCTGCCGTTATTGAGCGCTTATGGTCTACACTATATGTCACGGAGCCATGCTAAGGACTCTCCCTGTGCAGGGTCTCCGGTCTTCACCACTGCTGTTTTCCGGAAGGAAAACCAGGCGCAGACAGATAAAGCGACCGGACCAAGGTCGCACAGCGAGGACACGGCGTCTTACCCTGTTAGGCCCCCAACACATGACCCTGGGGCAGATGGCGGCCATTGTACTAGCAGTAGATGACAGATTGCGCTTGCTACGTGCCGTTGGTGTTAACCAGATTAATCCCCGCCACAAAACCTCTGAGGTAGGCTCCAGCATTATCCCGATTTTCTTCCCTAGGAAACGGAGACGCAGGTGAAGTGACTTGGCCAAGGTCACACGGAGGAAGGGCAGCCATTGAGGCAGATGTGGCCCGGCTCCATCCGGGCCCTGACACATGCTCTCACAGACGGGAAACTGAGGCGCAGAGACGGGGCAGGGAACCCCGCGGTCTCCGGGGCCTGAGTTTTGTCTCTGTCGTGCTGCTCCCTGGACCCAGCCCCTCCCGGAGCTGGGGACCTGCACAGCTCCAGTCCCCTCTGGCCGCAGAGCCTAGGCCTCCTGGAGCCCCCCCCCCACCCCGCCCCCCGCGCTCAGCCTGCGTTCCCCGGGGCCCCACTGTGTGCAGACACCTGCCGGCCTTGCCGACACGTGACGTCATTCAGCACGCGTGGGGTAGGAGGAGTCAGGGAAGGGCTCACAGCAGAGGTGCCGTTTGAGCCCGGAGGGAGGCAGGCCGGGGGGGCTTCCTGGAGGGGTCCGCCTCAGGGGGGCGGGGCCACGGGCCTGGGGGAGCAGTCTGGGCGGCCGGCACGGGCTTCGTCCCTCCGCCGCCCAGCGCTCCTCTCCGGGCCCAGACGCCCGGCCCGTGACGTCAGCGGGTGGCCCAGCTGGGCCTCGAAGCCTCCGGTGCCCCCGGGAGGAGCCGGGCCTGTGCGGGGGGCCCAGGAGGGCGCGGGCGGCCCGCGGTCACCGAGCAATCTCCATTAGGGCCCGCGAGCGAGTGGCTGCAGCTCCTGGAATCCTATTAAAAGCTTTTTCATTGTTCCCCGCGATATGCTCCGCTCCGCCGGGACCTGGGCATGTTGATAATTTATTTGTGGAAGGGAAAGGGGGCGAAGAGCACAGGAGAGAGGAGGAAATGTCATTATTTACTCAGCCGGCTTTCGGCAGCATGGGCCCTTCCGCGGGGCAGCGAGAGGGGGGGGGGGTGTGCCGTCCCTCCCCAGTTCAGGAGGTGGGGGCGGCGTGCAAGGCTCTGTGAGAGCGCCGCGGGGGGCGGGGGGAGGCCGTGTCCTCTGGGGGCTGGTGGAGCTTTGGAGCATCCGAGACCCTAGACCCAGACCTGCAGCGGCGGGGGTACCCCCAGATTCTGCTGTGGACTTGGGGGAAGGGTGCGGCTGAGGCCTCTTGCTGCCCTGACTTTGGCAGGAGTAGGGGGCAGTGGCAACCTTGCTGGGTCCTGAGGGTGCAGAGTCGAGAGAGAGAGAGAGAGAGAGAGAGAGAGAGAGAGATGGCTCCTGGAGTCTACAGGCTGGGAGGGGGAGCCAGTTGCCAGAAAGGGGTGACTGGGAGGCCCCACATGGCCAGAGTGGGCCAGCTCTGAGGCTACACAAGTCCCTGTACCCCTGGACACCATAACAGGAAGTGGCCTTGGCCAGCAACAACACTGGCTTCCGTCTACCGAGTGCTTGCTTTGGGCTGAGTGCTTCATGGACAGAGTCCCAATCCTTACAGCATCTCTGTGCGGCGGGGCCGTTATCATTTCCTTTTTCCACATGAGGAAACTGAGGCACAGAGGGCCCCGGTCACAGAGCTTCTACGTAGCAGGGCTAGGATTTGAACCCTAGCCTCTCTCAGCAACGTTACTGCCTCCACTGGGGGCTCCACGGAGACCCGGCTTCCCCCTCTGTTCCCAGTTCCCCTCGTCCAAGGTGAGGAAGGCCAGAGAGAGAACAGGGGTCCCCCTCCCTGCAGACACCCTCACACCGTTGCTGTTCTTGTGTGGGGAAGGCCACCCTCACTTCCCACATTGGGTGAATGCTGCCTCCCTCATGAAGCCCTCCCTGACTGACCTGAGGAACCAGCCCTTCCTGCTTCCTGCCTCCCGTCCCCCCCAGCCTCCTGTAGGACCCTGTAAGTAACTGCATTTTACACATCTGCCCCACCTCCACCCCCATCATTCCTCCTCCTTCCCCTGCCCAGACCCCTGCGAGGTGCCGCTTCTGGGATTCATTAATTCATCCAACCAAGGTTTCCTGAGCCGGAGGCGCGTTGATAAATGGCTTTCTCTTTACAGCCACCCTGTAAATGGGCATTAGCCCATTTTATAAAGGAGAAACCCAAGACTCAGGGAGGTTCAGTCACCAGGCCACGGTTACCCCACGAGTCCGAGGCCGAGCTGGGGATCAAGCAGGTCCCAGGTAGGAGCAGTGATGGGGCAGTGATCCGGCTGGCACTCCCTGAGCCCTCGCCGCCTGCCTGGCACTGAGTAGAGCATTAAACACGGGTCTTATCTGATTCTCACAGATGCCAGGGACTGGGGGGTAGGGGTGTGGGATGTGCTCGGAGGTTCTGTTTTACAGATGAGGAAACGGAGGCCAAGAGAGGGAGGGAAGCAGGGAGGCAGAGCCCCAGCCCGGCAGAGCAGTGACTTTCTGAGAGCTCTGGGTGGACACAGGGGCTCTTCCAAGCACTAGGCCTGGAACTGTCACTTCAGAGCAGGGATGTGGGCAAAAGCCCTGCCCCCTGAGGCCCCACCTGCCAGGGATCGTCCGGTGAGAGGCTGGGGAGGCAGTGTGCCCAGCAGCAGTGGGGGGTGCAGGCCCTGCCCCCACAGCAGCTGCCTGCCTGGCCCGGTGGCCTCGCAGACAGACAGGGCTTATGAGAGCCAGGCCTTCAAGGAGAGCTGGGCTCCCGCCGGCAGCTGCTCAAAGGCCTCATTGTGGCAGGAGGGCCCTTCACGGGCAGCTGCCCCCGCTGCGGGCACAGACAGAGCCCAGCCTTTGTGCCAGCGCACTGCCCCTGCCCTGACCCGGGGTCGGCGGGACAGAGGCTCTTGTCTGCAGGAGGCTGGGGACCTCCCTGGGGAGGGGCTTGCCCTGGACCCTACGGTGGCCTAGGATGGGTGCGGTCTGTGTTGCCAAGATCCACGAACCCCTCCCAGGTCCCAGCTCCTTCCGTGGAGGGGGCAGGGCCCTGGCCTGAGTCGGGCTTGGGGAGGGGGGCGTGGAAGCTGGAGGGTTCGTAATAAACACAATAATAGTGGGGCGCCCGGGTGGCTCAGTCGGTTAAGCGTCCGACTCCGGCTCGGGTCATGATCTCGCGGTCCGTGAGTTCGAGCCCCATGTCGGGCTCTGTGCTGACAGCTCGGAGCCCGGAGCCTGCTTCGGATTCTGTGTCTCCCTCTCTCTCTCTCTCTCTGCCTCTCCCCCACTCGCGCTCTGTGTCTCTCCCTCTCTCAAAAATAAGTAAACGTTAAAAAAAAAAAAAAAAACTTAAACACGATAAGCAGCAGCCACAAGGGCTGCTGTCGCTGGTGGAACTTACGCGGGCGCCGATAGGCATCTGCACGTATTATCTCACTGATGCCCCGACGCAGCCCTGCAAGTTGGGGACAGTTATTTACCCCATTGTACAGATGAGGAAACTGAGGCTCTGTGAGGTTAAGGCATAAGGGGACTGGGTCCCACTCCAGAGCGTGTTTGTTCGTAAGCACCCGGTACCGCCTCCTTCCCTGCCGGGTACCTAAATAACCAGGACTGGTCTTTACCCTTCGGGGCAGGTGGACTGCTTGTCCGCACTTGGGGGTGAGGCACGAGGTCCCACGGTGGGAGACAAGGGAGGAGGTGATGGAGCCCCAGGAAGAGAGGCTGAGCCTCCCCTTCCGACAGTCACTCCTGGAAGGAGCCTCAGAGACCACGGTGTTGCACCCCCACCGTCCAGTCGGGGGAATCTGAGGCACACAGAGGGGAAAGGGAACTGGCCCGAGTCCCACGGCTGAGGGGACTGCCAGCTGCGCTGGTCACTAGGAAACCACCTACTGGTC
This sequence comes from Panthera leo, assembly GCF_018350215.1. Taxonomy (NCBI): domain Eukaryota; kingdom Metazoa; phylum Chordata; class Mammalia; order Carnivora; family Felidae; genus Panthera; species Panthera leo. The sequence continues at coordinate 107,176,114 of NC_056688.1, forward strand.
TGGGATGGGGACGGGGGATAACCCAAACTGAGCACCTGCTGTATGATAGGCCTGGTACTAAGCATTTATCTGCATGAATAACTAATGCCTGCAAGGACCCTCTCAAAGGGGTCCCATTGTTGTCCCTGTGGGTACAAACGAGGAAAGTGAGGCATGCATCCCTGAGGTCAGACTCCTTGAGCAGTCTAGGTCTTGTAGTTCAGCTGCTTTGACGAGCCCTCCCCTCCCCCACAGGCCCTTGGCCCCTGGTACAGACATCCTTACCGCTCAGGGTCAGAGGTGCTTGCTGAGGGAGGGACGGGGGTTTGGGCTGGGGCCAGACAGCTCAGTGACCTTCTGCAGGGCAGGCGCAAACCAGCGACATCCTGCTGCTGGGCCTGGATCCTGAGCGGGATCCATTTCTCTATCTGCAAAATGGGTGCCCATCCCTGTGCAGCCCCTTCCTAGGAGACGCATGGATGAAGTCCTGTCTGTAGATCCCCTTACTGCCCGGGGCCCGGCCCCACACCCCCAGCTCTGCCCTTGAAAGGATCTGTCCCAGACCCAGACCCCACAGCCCCCGGGGAGGAGGTCAAGCCTCCCTCAGAGCCCGGTGGCCCCGGGGATCGCTCCTGGCCAGCCCAGGCCTGGATGCCGGATTAGAAATAATTAATGCTATTAATATTCATAACAAGCGGCCTGGTGAAATGATGAGGGTGATCATCTGTTTTTCCCTTGGGCCCTCTCCCGCGGACAGGAAATCAGGCCCTCCCTCGGGCCCTTGTGCCGCAGTGCCTCCTGTCCAGGGCACAGGTGACCCCTGCAGGGAAGCCAGGTGCCAGGCTCCCAGCCACTCCTCAACCTTGACAGTTCCCTCCCTGGACCCTCACGCCAGCCCGGGGCATGGAGCAGGGTGGGGGGAGGGGGGCTGCTGGTTGCCTCATTTCGGCAGGACGGACGGAGACCTGGAGGTTTCCAGCAGCTCTCCGAGGAGCCCCAAGGGCTCGGTCCCAGGGCTTGAGAGTCCAGCGCCGTCCCGACTTGCCCTTCTGGAAATGGGCCTCTGCCCCAGGGCAGCCGGGCAAGGCGAGCCACGCTGCCTGCCTGCTGCCAAGGGGCTTTGGGGGGGGTGGTGTCCGCTGTCCCTCGGGCAGAGCCTTGTGCGGCCCTCAGTAGGACCCTGTGAAGGGCCTGACCGCCAGGACTCTGGTCCCGGCTCTATTTTTCTGGATCATGCGGACCCAAGCATGCCTGCACCGCGCCCACCCTGCTCCGGCTCCCAGGGGTTACCTGGCAAGCACAGCCCCCCTCACCGGGCTGCCTGGCAGAGTGAGAGCCACACTGGTCAGCATCTCCTGGCCAATGACATTTTCTGAGCACATTCCTTCCCGGGCCGCGCTGCGCTGGCTTCTAGGTGGTTGGACCCCCCACCCCGCACCTGAGGATTCTACTGGGGAAAGATGGGCAGGTTTCCGTGGCCCAGGGGAAGCTTGGATGGGGCCGAGGGCAGGGCGGTGGCTCGGTGTGCAGACGGCCTGTTGGCTCTGGGGTCCGAGGGGGAAGCGAAGGGCCCTGAGCGCCGAGGCCACTACCCTTAGGCCCGTTGCCTGAGCCAGGCCTCCCATACTCCCTGCCTTGCTCTTGTCCAACCTCTAGGGCCTTCTTGTTGTAGGCGGCCTTGTCTGTCCCCTCTGTCCTCGTCCTAAGTTCTCTTCACCCAGCCTTGCCTGGGGGTGGGACGGCGTGATGCCCCCCCCATCATGAGCTCTGGGGGTTTGGTCTGTGCCCACCCAGCTGCGGGGAGTTGACTCCGTGGATGCCATGTTCCAGGAGCCCTAGGTTCTAGTCCCCCTGGCCACTCACCTGGCCGCTTCTGTAGACCTCAGTCTCCTCATCTGTGACATGGGGCCCGGGGTGCCTGAGAACAGGATGACGGGGGCAGAAGGTGGTCCCCCGTGAATGCGCAGTCAGAGGAGGGAAGGGGCCGGTCCCTCTGGGGGAAGCCGCTCTGGGCAGACACCAGCACTGACAGCCCTCGGGGCACCCCAGTGGGTGAGGGGGCGGGTTCTTGGGTCTGCGAGCCTGGGAGGCGCTGGGGGGATGGGGTGTGCTTATAGGGGACTCTGGCGGCTTGGCCTGACACTGTAGGTGGTGACAGCCGTGTGGCAGCCCCTCCCTCCCCAGGGCCTGGTGCTGATTGAGTCTCATGATTGCAGGGCGGGGGTACCCTCGCCGGAACCTTGCTCCTGGCTCCCAGGCGGCGGCAGGGCCGTCGGTGAGCAGGCTAACAGCTGTTTGCGTGGAGACTAAATCTGTCCGGTCTGACAGCCGCCACCGGCGCAGTTTCAGTGTGGGAGAGGGCTGACAGCTGTGTGTCCACCAGGCCGGGCCGGCTGCGCTGCCCCGAGGCCTTACCCATCACACGGGCTGGGCTGGGGCTCGGGACCCTCAGGGGCTCCCTCCCACTCTCGAACGCTTTTATATCCTGAACCGTTCGGTGCCCACGGCACCTGGTCTCACCACCACCCCCACCCACCCCTGCCTGTCCCTAAAGGACACCAGGGCCTAACTGGGCTCCTTTGGATGCTGGAGAGACCACCCTCAACCCATTCTGAGGTCCTGTCTTTCCTCTCTTGGGGTTTTGAGAGGGGCCGTGAATGAACGTTCTGAGGCTACTTGGTCCCTGGGCCCCGTGTTACATTGGTTATGACTTTCCTGCTTAGTGAGAGGTTGTCCAGCTCAAAGGAGGGGGCTGCTCATGAGCGTGGCTGGTGGCCCGGGGAATGTGTGTGGGGTGGAGGAGGGCAGGGTCCCCACAGCACAGCAAAAACCTTCCTTGACACAACAAGCCGCCCAGAGCGTCAGTTCTAAACCAGGGATGCTCAAATGAATACTGTCTGGAAGAACACCTTTGTGAGCTGTGAGGCCTTGCAGAGAGGGGACGAGTTTCGGGAATTAGTTTCCTCTTGCCGTGGGGACGATCGGAAACCTGGACATGGGGACTTAGCCTCTTCGGAGGCTGGCAGTATGGGCGGGACCAGAGCGGCACACAAGCCTCCTCTTCTTATGCGCTGCCCTGGGCAGACATGGCTAATCGATCCCAGCACTCTCTCCTGCTAAGCCGGGGGCGGGCCTGCCTGGGAAGGGAAGCTGCCGGGCACCCCTAGCAGGCGTTTTGCAAATGAGGAACAGAGCTCAAAGAGGTCTTGCCACAGCCACTCAGCCTCTAGAGGTGGAGTTGGGATTTAAAGCCCTCTTCTCCTGATGCTAGTGCTTCGTGATCATGGAAGCTCGTGGTTCAGGGGCTCCTTGCCCACGTGGTGTTCCGCCACGGGGCCGGCAGTGCCCCCGCTGGAGCCCACCCAGCTCCCTGTGGGACAGGCGCAGCGTGGCCAGGCTCGGCCTCTTTACTATGCCATCCCTCCCTCCTGGCCTGTTAACCTTTATCTGCTGCAACCTGCCTGTGCTTGGTCTAATTATGGCTGCTTACATTCTGGGCTTTTAACTGCAGCCAAGCGGTGCATGTGAATGCAGGACTTCCGATTCCCCCCAGCGCGCAGAGCCTGACTGAGGCGGGTGTGGGCCCGGGGGAGGGTCAGCAGTCACCGGGACGGTGTAGGCTGGGGGCTGCCCCGAGCCAGGGGCTGGGCTCCCGGCCCTTGGATGGGCATGCTGGGGGCAGGCAGGGGGCTCCCCTCTTCGGCTCCAGGGCTGCCTCCGCATAGCCTCGTGCCTCGTTAGGAGGTAGTTCTGCTGGCTTCCAGGTTACTCTTTTAATTAAGCCAATTAATTAGTGCCTTTAATGAAGCAGATTAACCAGGCCGGGCTCTGCAAATGGGGCTGTTGCAGCCCATGGTTTCCTGCAGGTTGGGATTTAGAGGCGGCTGCCAGGCCAAGCCTACGGTCCTAGGGGGCCGAGGTGCTGGGTCGGGCTGGGCCAGGGTGTCTGTGTCCCCCATAAAAGCAGGACCCCAGGGCTCCTTGGCTCTGCCCAGCCACCTGCTCCAGGGCAGATGGGGAAAGAGACTTGGAGACGGGAATCAGTCTGTTCGGGCCCACCCAGAACTAGCAGCTGGGCTCAAATGCAAGGCCACGTTCTGGCCTTCCTGCCCGCTACCTCCGTGGCCTGGCGTCAGTTTCTTTACCAGGTGTTTCCTACATGCTAGGGCATCGTGCTGAATGCCATGTGGGGTGATGCCATTGACTCTAGTCTCCAGCCCAGTCCGGGAAGGGAGGCCCGGCCTGTGAGTGGCCTGGTCCCAGGCTTCTCCCACCGGGCAGGGAGACAAGCTGGGTGCTAATCAGAGCCAGAGGGAAAGATTCAGCTCAGAGAGGACCCCGCAGGAGGAGGCCAAGGGGGCCCTCAGGTCCCTGGAGAGACGTCTTTATGAGACGGGGACCCACTGGTGTCCCCGAGAGGATGAGGCCTTAAGCACACTTCTGCCCTTAGTGTGCCTGGCAGAGGCCGCAGGGGTGAGGAGGGCCTCCCCGGGACCAGAGGACAGATAACAGCCTGCTCCAGGATGGCTGGGCCTTTCAGAGAGAGTCGGCTCAGCCGTGATAGGAGAGAGGAAGGACTGCCTGACAGCGGGGAATATTAACAAGTTTCCAAAGGAAGGCAGCGGCCGCCTCCCCCCGGAGACTGAGTGCGCTAGGCAGCCGGCCTGATCGGGGTTCTTCCGAAACACGCTACCCTGTAAATCAAGGTGGCCTTCTCCAGCAGGTATCCACACGGTGGGTGCTGACTGTCCTGAGGGTGGCCTCGGGGCCCTCACCCCTTTCATCCCATCTTTGCCCAGAGTGGGTCCGGCTTCTCTACACACCAGGGCAGGCCGGGGAACCTTCCTGGGCCTCGGTTCCATCTTTTAAATGGGTGAGCGCTTCCTGGAGAGAGAGATGGCCTCAGGTCTCACTTCTCAGAGAAGACAGAAATCTCCCTCCATCTGGCCGCCTAACCTATGAACTTTCTCGCTCTGGGCCTCTGCCCCGCCCCCCCCCCCCAGCCCCCTCCTACCTTGATGAGTCTTATCTTTGTCACTCATCCTGTCTTTTTGACGTGCCTCAAGTGGTACTTTCCGGTCAGCTTTTAAGGACATTGTAGGATCTCTTATAAAAATCACCCCCCCCACCCCGAACCTCCCTTTCTCCTCCAGCCACTACCTTCCTTCTTCCACTCCTCCCCTTCACCGTTGGATTTCTCCCATCTGTCATTTCCTTCCTATTCGGGGCTGCTAATTGCCTCCTCCAGGAAGCCTTCCCTGCTTCCCCAGCCTGCTCCAGAAGTCGACCCTCATCACCGCCAACCCAGCGTGTCCCGAGAGTAGTCTCGGGCCTCAGTGGTCCTTGAATCCACCGTGCCCAGCACGGGGCCTGGCATGGAGCCCAGCCTGGACGAGACACTCCTCTGGGGCCAGAACGGGCGAGGAGCCGCCGGCGGCTTTGCCGCTGTTTTCCCTTGAGAGGGACGCCGCAGGGTGGGTGGAAGACAGGAATGGGAACAACAAAGCCATCATCAAACTCAGAGACACTTCTTTAAATACCAGCTGGAAGGAGAGACCAGTTTCTGGGTGGGTGGAGCTGCCCTTCATTAGCAGGAACCACAGGAGACGGGCGCTTCACATAGGCCGGGGGGGGGCAGGCACAGTGGAGCTGGGGTGGGAGCGGGCAGCTCAGGGTCTGCCTGTCCCCATCCTACATGGGGCAGGAGCTGGGGAGCATCTCACCTGTGTCCTTTCCCAGCACAGAGCACCATGTGACATTCCCTGCAATACGGCTTCTGCCCATTTCCTGTCCCCACCAGCCAGTGAGCTCTGTGGAGGCAGGAGCCTCGTCCCTCTTCTGTTCCCCGGGACCTGGCACGTTGGACAGGCAGTAAATATCTAGGGCTGTTGGGGTGAAGCGCCAGGAGTGTCCCCTGCTCCTCTGCACTGCCTCAGTTTCCCCTCTGTACAGAGGGCACTGGCGAGGCTCAGCCTCCCTCTGGATATAGTTCTTAGCACCAGGCCTGGCTCGTGACTGTGGATGTGCTCTTGTTTCTACGGACTGCTGGGGGCAGGCAGGGACAGAGGCCACACCAGCTCCCGCTGGCAGCCACATGGGCATGGCATTCAGGGAACTCACATGAGTGACAGTCTCTCCCAAGATACCTCATTAGTCCTCTGGGCCTCAGGCTTCCTATCCACAAAATGGGACCAGTTTGTCTTTGCTGGCAGGAGAGTGTATTAAGACAGGAAGAAGAGGAAAGGGACCGCAGGAGGTGACTCTGACCACATCCCCCGAAATGGGGCCAGGGCAGTTGGGACCAGAGCCTGCTTTACTGTCAGTCTTCTGGGCCATCCAGGCCTGGATGCCTTCCCAGAGGCACAGCCTCTCCCACCCTCCCAGTCCTCCCCCACCAGCTTCCCCGCTCCCACACCCCCCTCCCCAGGCTCTGCTTCCGTGCCAGAAGGAACAGGCCCTCCCTCCCGGTGGAAATTCACACCCACAGCCCAGCCAAGCTGTCTGCAGGGAGGAGGGGGTGAGGGAGGGGGAGCAGCTGCGGGAACAGGAGGCTCCACCAGCGAGTGGACAGACAGAGATGGAGCCCATCTGTAAGTGACAGTCGACAGACAGCCGGGGGGCCAGGTGGGCCAGCAGCCCCACCACAGCCTCGCCAGCCCTCGAGGCCTGGGGAGCTGGGGTAGCGAGCTCGGAGTCCGGGCCGTCTGTGGGTCACGAGCAGAAGCCAGAGAAACCCCAGTCCTGGCCCTTGGGAAGCTCCCGGTTAGTGAGGAAACCTGGCATGGAAGCGAGTCAGTGCTCTCCAGGGCCAAACAGGCCATCACAGCCCGTTTGCAGATGAAGAGAGGGGCGGAGGGGCTGACACATTCAGGCTGTTTGGCTGGACCTTAAGCTCGGGGCCTTGACTCAGTGCATCCTCTCGGCCTGCCGGAAGGGGGTCTTCAAACAGGAAGGGGACTCTCACACGTGTCTGTGCCCCCATAGGGGTGTGCTGGGGAGGGGGGGGTCACAACCCCTCCCAAGCACCTGCTGCTGTGGAGGGCCAGCTCAGGAGAGGGGACAGCGTGCGGGGCCCCCCCTTGATGTGTCTACAGACCCGAGGGGACCTTCCCGGACAGGGGGCCTGACAAGACCAAAATTCTGGAGCCCTTGTGGAAGGAGGAGAGAGGAAGGGGGAGGGGACGATCATTTATGGAGCCCACTGAATCCTCACGACCCATGAGCAGGCAGCCACACCTCCACTTTACAGACGGGGAAATGAAGGCAAGGATTTGAACTCAGGCGGGTCCAATCCCAAAGCCAGCTGTCCTTCCACTATGCCCCCCTTGGCCTGTGGCTCTGCCCACACGGCTCTGCCCGAGGCACCCCCATTTCTGGTCCGGAAGGGCAGGCCAGCCTCACCACCCTCAGCTCAGCCCTTCTGGGACAGCCAACCCCTCTCCGATCTGTGAGCCACAGCATGATCTGCTAATATCTGGCTGCGTTATGTACAATTACAAACCCATTATAGTCCTATTTTCCTAATCTATGACACCTTCTCACAGCCCCCAGTGGCACTGTGTTTCTGAACGTTGTCCACCCACGGAATTATTAATCCTCTCCTGCAGGGGCTGGTAGAGGGGGTGGAGCCTCAGAGCAGGGTGACCTGCGGCTCCTGGTCTGGGGGAGCCCTGGGACGGGGCAGCCAGAGACCCCCGCCAGCCTGACCATGTGCCCCTCACTGTGCCCCTCGGCTCCCTGAAGGGAGACT